>NC_077234.1:170592586-171285870 GCF_027887165.1 Monodelphis domestica
ATAAACTGAAAATAATCATAGGAAATGGTATTAAAATGTGAGATTTATGGGAGAACATTGTATACAGTAACAAAACATATACAACGATGAATTGTGATAGATTTAGTCACTCTTAACAAAATGATGATCTGTACAATTCTGAAGGATTTATGGCAAAGAATGCTATCCACTTCTGGAGAAAGAACTGTTGGAGTAAGATACAAATCAAAGCACACTATGGTTGACATTACTTTATTCATTGTTTTAATTTGTGGTTTTGGTTTTATATGAGTATTTTCATAAAAATGACCAACCTAGAAGTATGTTTTGTATGTTAATGCCTATAAAATCTAGATCAAACTTATTACCATTTCTGAGAGGGGAAAGGGAAGGGAGGGAGGGAGATAATTTTTATCTTATAATTTCAGAAAAATTTTGTTGAAAAATTTTATTACATGTAATTGGAAAAATAAAATATCTTTGAATAAAAAGATGAAATTTAGAAATGTGCTTCTTCCTGGAATCCAGAAAAGTGCAATTGATTTAGTGACATGTAAGGAAAAGAAAATTCAGTTCTTCCTGAGGACAATGTGAAACTAAGTAAAAACTAGTTACACCCCTTTAGGATGAGAAGAAAGTGGCATTGGTATCTAGTTTTTTAAAGTTTTTTTTTCTTAAATTGGTGATGTGTCAACCCCTCAGGATAAGGAAGGACATATAGGAGAAGAGATTAGAATGAATGGAAATGTGTGGTTCAAATTACCTATGCATATCAGGCACATAAGCTCAACTTTTGAGCATAGCATTCTGTTTTCCTACTATAAACTCCCACTGATATCCTGTTCAATGTTGTTGACATGATCACATTCTTATTATGAATTCTGTATTCTCTGCAGAATAGAAATGATTTTGTTGTGTGTGATCAGGAGTAGGAGGGGGAGGTGAAAGGTCATTCAGGAAGAATAATGAAAAATTAATGAAAAAAAACAGGATATAATGAGAAACACTAATCCACCCAAAAAATTAGATACTGATTTTTATCAGAATTTCACATAATCAGTAACATATTTAGTGAAACACTGCCCTAAATTCTGAAATCAAATTCACTTGGAGTGAAGGTAATCCTTAGTCCTTGAAGATTATTCCAGTATAATTAGAATTTTGGAAAGTCATATTAAGGATAAAAAAGAAAAACTTCAAATGCAGGTCCATTGATTCATTATATGAGAAAAAGCCTATTCTAATTGAGAAATACTAATTACACAAAGGTAGACCACTTTAGGGATATATGATGTTTGTTATATATTATAATTACATATTAAAATGAAACATATAATTATATATACATATTTGTATATCTATTTATATTTCTATATATGTGTATGTATGCATATCTATGAATATGTATATGTAGATATTGACATACAGGCTTAATCTCTGATCATTTCATGAAATCAAGTGCTAAGGCTTATAGAGTTTGAGATCCACCATTATAGAAGTAGTAACTCCCTCATCAAAGAAATATATTTTTAAGGTGAAGTGGGTTCCTTCTTCCTTCCCTCCTTCCTTCCTTCTTCCTTCCTTCCTTCCTTCCTTCCTTCCTTCCTTCCTTCCTTCCTTCCTTCCTTCCTTCCTTCCTTCCTTCCTTCCTTCCTTCCTTCCTTCCTTCCTTCCTTCCTTCCTTTCTTTCTTTCTTTCTTTCTTTCTTTCTTTCTTTCTTTCTTTCTTTCTTTCTTTCTTTCTTTCTTTCTTTCTTTCTTTCTTTCTTTCTTTCTTTCTTTCTTTCTTTCTTTCTTTCTTTCTTTCTTTCTTTCTTTCTTTCTTCCTTTCTTCCTTTCTTTCTTTTTTCTTTCTTTCTTTCTTTCTCTTTCTTTCTTTCTTTCTTTCTTTCTTTCTTTCTTTCTTTCTTTCTTTCTTTCTTTTCTTCTTTCTTTCTTTCTTTCTTTCTTTCTTTCTTTCTTTCTTTCTTTCTTTCTTTCTTTCTTTCTTTCTTTCTTCTCTCTCTCTCTCTCTCTCTCTCTCTCTCTCTCTCTCTTTCTTTCTTTCTTTCTTTCTTTTTCTGACTTGTCTTTGCTTTCCTCTCCTCTCCTCCAAAAATTTGTTCATTTTATTCAGGAATTCCAGGCTGCATTTGGTCCTGCAAATGGGTAATAGGATGGAAAAGATATGTTCAGTGTTACTCAATGAAAGGGAAACTATAGCAGAAACTAGGATGGCTACAGATAAGTGTTGGCCAGAGGTAAAAAAAAATAAAAACAAAAACAAAAAAATGAATGACTCTGTCCCACCTCACATTTTGTCCATCTAATTTGAAGGGAGCCAGTAATACACTTACAGGAAATTAAATCCTTATAAAGCTATCCTAAAATGCACTTGTGTATGCCAGCCCTTCCAACTTAATTTTTTTTTCAAAAGGCTCTTTCCATCCTGTATGACCACATTTTGTTTCAGAGATGGAGCATAATAACATCCCATCTGACATCTCATGTTCTGCCCTTGTATCCTATTTTGCTCAACATACAGAACTGGCAGCCTCACAATATGTTACAAATTCAGTGGTAGGAAACTGGGGGCATTACTACAGAATGTTAGTGATTTCTTTTTGTAACTAAAAATAAGTGGGAACACTCAGTCTTCTAGCCTGTGGCAGTACAGTTTGGTATTATTTTTAAGTTTGCCTTATTGATAGCAAAGTAATAATCACACAACTCCAGAATGCTTGTCCTCATGCATACTAGAAGCATACCATTCCCAAAAGGACAAAGGCGCCTGTGCACATATCCAGTAGTTGGGCCAGTTAAAAGCATGGCTGGTATGTTGCATCAGATGCATTATAACTATTGGACTTTCCTGTTGCATCAGATGCATTATAACTATTGGCTTTCCTACTCTCCTAACTCCAGTGGAACAAAGCAAGGAAAAAAATCACAAATGATAAATACATGATACGTAACAGGAATTGGGCCATAATTATTAGATATGACAAACAAGCAACTAAAATCCATTGATCCGTGTTGGAGTCCCTTTTCAGATTTACTTGACTTAGCTGCTGATCTGGGATATTTTCTCTGATTGACCAAGGTCAGTCACGTATAGATTTTGGCAGTTCAAAATTTGCTTGGGATATTCAAATGGTAGGGGCAATAAAGTCGAATTATGGGTACTTAAATAGTAAGGTCATCCATTTTGTCACAGTTTTCTTCTAAGAGAAGTCAAACTGTTGACAAGAAATGCACTTAGAGACCACTTGATAAGGCTACATATAATCACTGTGACCTAACCATGACCAGAAATCTAGCAGTTCACAGACCTTGGTTTTCAAATCACTATCAGTCTAAGCAGAAATGATAATCAGCTTACAGAATAGAAAAAAGATCCATAACTCATGAAATTAATAAAACACGCAAAAATTATATTATGATGAAAAAAGAAATTCAATATAGCTATGCTTTTAAGTTTATCAGGTCCTTTAGCAGAATCCTTGATTTTCAGATTTCTGATATACCTCCCCTATGCATCTCTCAAACAGTTGTGCATAGATTGGGACAGATTTGTGGAAATATTTCCTTGACCATCTCCAAATTAACAATAGAAAGTCTCTAGGTCTGTGCTGGCAAAGCTATGGCACAGGCACTGGGGCATGTAGGAGAGGACTGCTCCTTTCTCCCTCTCCACCTGCCCCTAAGGGCATTTCTCACAAGAACTCTGTCCAACAGCCCAATGGAAGAACTTCCTCCTTCCTCTGTCTGGGGTAGGGCAGGGGTTTCACATCCAGTGTGATGGTTGCAGTTTGGGCATTCAGTCTCTAAAACACTTGGGGTCAAGTGACTTGCCCAGGGTCACACAGCTGGGAAGTGTCTGAGGCCGGATTTGAACCTAGGACCTTCCATCTCTAGGCTTGGCTCTCAATCCACTGAGCTACCCAGCTGCCCCCCCCCTTTTTAAATTTTAACCATTTCCTGCACTTTAATACAATACACACAATTAAATTAGAGGGAGACTTATTTCCAGCCCCGTCTCAGCCAATTTATGGACAATTTTTATGGCACACACCTGAAGAGACTATGGCAGGCTCTTGTATACTGCACATTCGCCATCAATCTTCTGAATTTTCAGTATTATATCTGGTCTATCCAAGTTTCAAACTACTCTAGTTAATGCAACTAAAGGCTGCTAGGAATAAAACAGTAATTAGTTCATGTAATGAAAAACATTTGCTCTTTCTACCTTTACCCAAACCTCGTATCTGATATTGGCAATGCCATGAACAGCCTGAAAGAGGAATCTTTAAAAGAATACATGAGGGCCTGACTTGGAAAATGAGAACTTTCCCCCTTATTATTATTAGAAAGAGATTTCATTATAGGAAAAAAAAGATGATTCTAAAATTTTCCTTGAAATGATTAATTCAAATTTATGTGTAAAATCCAATTGAATTTTTTAGAAATTTATTACTAAACATAATCAATGCCTGGATTTTCCATTAGAAGCTATTGGAAGCCAATTGTGTGTGTGCCTATATTTAAATCCATAATTATTTCTATGTCTATGGGCCTATATCCATATATAAATATAGACATATGCATATAAAATATGTATATATATATATACATATATATGTGTATACAAACATAATACCTATATATATTTACAAGCACAGACACATAGCCCTAGATTTCTAATGGTCTAATATTGTTGCTTTTCCAAAGTTTACTAATTCATATATTTTGGAAGATTATATCTTTATTTTTCCCCTTTCCTTTGAGGAAGTATATACACATACATGTATATATATATATGTATCCTAATATCCTGAAAAATGAGATACTTCAAGAACTTAATCTTACACATATGAATATATGGCTCTTAGCATGGGGAGAGAAAAACTAAGAACTCATTTTCTTCTTTGTTTAGGATATTGAGTTGGGCACAAATTCAGATAAAATATGGTAACATCTTTCATACTTGCATGCTATTAAAGCAATTCACATGTTTTAATATTAATATATCAATTAATAGATGTAATCTTGCTATATAAAACTTTCCCTCCCTATTAACATGCCCTGAATACAGAAATTTGTTATGAAAGGATAAAAGAGGGCCATGGTTGTAAGAATATGAAAACTGTCAATCCAAGGGCACAGGCTGACCTGACATAAGTCATAACGGGGGGGGGGGGAGGGACTCCATTAACTCTCTTCGATTTTAATCAATAATCTTATTTAGCAGTCATTCAGGAAACAAAGTTTCACATTATTCATAGGGTACCAACGTCAGTCTAACAACTAAGTCAAGAGGATCTTACCTCAGCCTACACAAGTTTATCCCCTCAATTTTCCAAGATGTAGACATCCACATGTAATAGTTCTCTAACTATACTTCTTTTTGTTGGCACATGACAATCCACTTCAATGCTGGGATATTGGCTCAAAAAAATTCTGACAATCATGCCCCAAATTAAAACTAAGAATATTACCAGATTACAGTCCCCAGAGATTTTACCTCAAATAACAAAATTTCACCTTTCACATTTTAGGGCTAGATTACTCTTAAGGTTTTCATGTTGTGTTAATTGTTAACAATGAACACATAGATTAAGAGTTATAACATTCTGGAGTTTCACACACATAGTGAATACATTATAGTTGTCTCAAAACCTTAGAAAATGCAGGCTACAGTTAAGCCTCCAATTTATATGGCCTATTAACCCTAAGGCAAAAAAAAATCTTTGAACCTAAGGTCTATTTTACTAATTTAGTTCAGATGCAAATTCAATACATACTAATTATTATGTCATAACTTAACAGGTACAATGCCATAATTTTCCGAGGCAGGAGACAAAGAATTTATCAGATAAAAGTTATTTATTATTCTGAGCAAAAAAAAAATCTACTTTTTTGGGGGGAAATGGGACAGACATTATTGTTTTAGAATTTTATAACATGCTGTCAGCCAAACTAATAGGATCTTATGATTTTGCCTGAATAGAAAGTTCTAAAAATGTCACAAATAAGGCATCTGAAAGCATCTTTGCTACTCTTTCCTCCTGTGTTATAATTGTTGTCCAATTTAAATTAAAATATATATCCCATCCTATGGTTAATAGTTTTTAAGAATTTTGTCACATTTAAATCCAATATTGAGTATTTATATTTAATAGTTTTTAAAGCCTGAGTTTTAGAATGTGCAACTATTAATAATCAAAAGTCTGATATTTACCTGGTCAAATTTTTTCCACAATTATCTAAGTGTGGCAGTTTTCTCTTAATCCAAGTATTTAACAGTTTGCCTTATGGGGAGTCATGAGGAGGTTTACTCTCTGATAATCTCATATGGGTAATGGAATAGCATAATAGAATGACCCTTCTTATCCCTGACAACATAATAAGTATTGGGCAAGTCTTATACATACTAGTGACTCTTCTTGCACATAAAGCTTCCATTTCTTCCTGCAGAAAAGAAAAAGAGGGAATCAAGTGATTTCTCCACCTACTTTCTCCTGATCCTTCTTGAATTTGGAAGATTTAATTCTGTCCACTTCATGTCTGGATGATCACCAGGAAAGCCTACTCTGACCCACAATTGAACCAAGTTCCTAGTTCAATTTGGAAAGTTGGAGTAACCTCACATAGTGATAGTCACACAAGCAAAGATCTCCTGTTTCATAAAATTGTTGAAAGAAAATTTTAGATTTGTCTTTTCACTGAATCAAAATAGGAAAAATTCAGGAAACATAAAGGAGTTTGTTACCACACTATGAGTGGCTGAAGTCTGTGGCTGAAGTGAATTTTTGGAATTTTTTTTTCTTTTACAGAAGGGTGGGAAGGAGGAATGTTAGTGTTCATGCACCTATGAAACTAAACTACTGGCTAGGAGTTCAGAATTAGAAAGTGATCATATCTAATGAGGACATTATAAAAGAATTGGAAAAAATATCAATGTAACAAAGACGTTTATTATTTTGCATATTTAATTGAAAAGTGGAAGACTAAGGAGGAGGGGAATTGTAAGAGATAGGAATAGACAAACATGTGGCAGATTATAGAAAGCCTAATAATAGACACCATCAACATAAAGGTTAAAAAATATAGAAAGAGCTTGAATGCCTTTCCAGGAAGAATGAGTCTTTGAGAGCCCTCTAAAAACCTACTTCCAGAATTTTGTTCACCTTTACATCCAACTTTTTAATACTTTTGCTAACACAATGGCTAACAAGAGATTAAGTAAATTAAACAAAGTCTGATAACAAGGTTATTGTCAGATATCTGGTAAGCCTTATCCAAAGTGTTTTAAATTAAAAAAAAGGGGTTAGGAAGGTATAGAACCATATTATCTTTTTGTCCAGGCTTCAGTCCATCCATCCATCCATCTATCTATCTATCTATCTATCTATCTATCTATCTATCTATCTATCTATCTATCTATCTATCTATCTATCTATCTATCTATCCATCTATCTATCTATCTATCTATCTATCTATCTATCTATCTATCTATCTATCTATCTTTAGATGGCATGGAGTTTAGCCATGTAGAAAGCAGGAAAAGCTAGCAGTTGAGATTTCAGGAAATTCATAGGAAACGAATGCTAAGGAAAGTAAAAGTAAAACCCATTTCCTCAGATACCTATATGCAAATTTTCAAAATTTAGGCAACAAATAATACAAGAAGACAAATTGAGCCTTATGTTTATCATTGATACTTGTTGGTTAGACTATGGCTAGGGATGGGTATAAGTAGTTATAATGAAACAGAGAAAAGTTAGAAAAGAGGTAATATTGTATATTTAGTAAAAAATAATGTATAGTAACAAGAGCAGAGAAACATGAGATGATAACTTGTTAATGATTGAAAAGGAAGAAAGAGAAATTATTTTATTATGAGAATACACTTAAGACCACTTGGACTGAATGAGTAAATAGATAAGTAGCTTGTTTAAACAGTTCAATAGTACAATTTTAATCATAGAGGATTTGAATTATTCACTTATCTGCTGGAGTTATATAACAATAAAATACAGCAGTGAATAACTTTTTAAATTTGTTTAGGACTAATTTCATCCTTCATAAATTGGAGATACTAACAAGGGAGAATTCTATTCTATATCATTTCTCATTAATGTGGATGAACTTAATCTTGGGGTGAAGAAGTTGAGACCATTAAGTAGAAGTAGCTATATCATGCTAGAATTTATGAGAGAGAAGAGAAAATCTGGGCATATTTTCACCTATAGTTCTGATTTGGAAAGGAAGATTTTAGAGGTTCAGAGGAAAGGTAGGTAATATTTAGAAAATAAAAGTTATAGGAATAGTCAGACTAGGAAGAAAGGATTATGTACAACAATGCAATTATGAAGATACAAAATTGCAGTTTCTAAAAACACAAAATGCTTGTGAGCATTTAAAGTTGAATTTATCATAAGAAAACGATGTGGAATTTATGGAATTCTGCATCAAATCTGTGAAACTTTTTTTCATTTTAAGTGTACAACATTGATAAAAATCCATATAATAACTAATAAAAGAGTATATCACAATCCTCTAAATTACTGCTATATTAGAAGTGCCAGATATGTTTAAAAAGAACTTTCCATTCTCAGCTAACACTGCTATCACTGACAAAAATAGCACTCAATACATAGAAAATGTAGTGAAAGGATAGATGGTAATAGATATTAAGGCCATACAAGTCCATGACAAAACATGTCCCAATCCAGAATGTGAGGCTGAATGTTCAAATAAACATACAAAGATGAAGAACTATTTTGGTACCACAAATGTCCAACACACAAACCTAGAAAAGAAGCTTAAATCTGAAATATCTACAAGCAAGCCTTCAAATATAATCTGTTTATAAAATTAATTAGAATTGTCAGAAGAAAGGAAGCTCTAGTTTTTTAAAAAAAGTTTTAAATATACATTATTTGAGAGTGATAGAGGAAATTGAAAAATAAAAAAAAAATTAGGAACTAATATCTGAGAACAAGAACAATCAAAAATCTTCCACAAAATAGGCTCCATGAATATTAGAATAGAGCAGAGAGAAATTAATAATGTCTCCATAAGAAAGCAAGAAGTATTTTTAAATAAGGGAAAATTTCAATATCTACTATTTTTAAAATCTAGAAAAATTCAAAATAACAATAATTGAATAATTAGATTACCTGAGCCATGACAAAAAAGCCTAGACATCATATTTCATGAACTCAAGAAATTAAAGTTCTTACAATATTAGTGCAAGGCAAAGTCCTAATAGAAAGAATGCACCAGTCACTTCCTTAAAAGAAACTTAATAGAAAATACTAGGTAACCTATAGAAATACCTAAATAATTCAATTAACAAGGGATCACAGTCAGAATCATATAATATTTAGTGATTACTACTATAATGGGGTAGAAAACATGGAATATGATATACCAAAAGGCGAAAGATAAAAGCTTTGTAGACAAGAGTCACTCATTTAATAAAACTCAGTACATTTCTAAAGGGAAAAAGATGAACCTTTTTAAAAATAGGGAAGTTTTAAGAACTCCTGATAAAAAAACAAAACAAAACAAACAAACAAACAAAAAGAAACGACCTAAATAGAAACAAAAGAAATGTAAGACACTCAAGGGAAACAAAAAATACAAAGATTTGGATTTTAAAACAATTAACTCTTTATAGTCTTATATGGTGGTAAAGAGCAAGTATAATGATATAAGAGTCCATTCAAATGCCTAATGAGTTATAAACAGTCAAATAAAATAGAATTCCTAAGAGTAGTTTTTTATGTTTTAATTATCTTGAAAGAAGAAAGTGAATATCTTGAGGAAAAATGTGGGAGGGGAAAGCTAGAGGAATATATGATCTCATATAATTAGGCTACACAAAAAAACGAAGGTGTTGGGGGATTGGGCATAACTTCAATTTCAATTTCAAAAGACCTGTCTGAAGAAGGACAGAATACACGCACACACACACAATTTAATATGGAGAGAAATAAAAGTCTTTATAGATCTAGAAAGGTATTAGTTCTAAATAAAATATCCCTAATCTTGGAGGAAAGGATAATAAATAGTGATTTAAGGGAGAAAATAAAACAAAAAGGTAAAAACCTTTGATGAAGTGGGATGGTGTTTGAAGTGTTGGAAAATTATAAGAAAACAGGACAGAGGGAATACACAACTAATGATCATAGCCATGAATGTGGATGGGGCAGATTTATCCATAAAAAATAAATTATAATAGATTAGATAGCAGAATTTAATGATATACTTGTTACAACAAAAATAGTTGAAATGAAGATGACATGGAAAGTCTATAGCAAAATCTATCATGCTTCAGCTAACAGAAAGAATAGAAAAGGGGTGATAGTCATGTTGTAAGAGAAGGTATAACCAAAAAGTCATTTGATTAAAAGAAATAGAGTAAACTATATAATGCCAAAATACATCATAGGTAACTAATTTTAATATTTAACATATATACCCCAAATTATAAAAAATAAAATAAGAATTTAATGACATACCTAAATGAGATACAAAAAAAAATTCTAAAACTATAATTGCAAGGGATTTTAAATGATCTTTTTTTCAGAGCTAGAGAAATCCAATAAAAAAAGCACCTGAATAGAATTTAGTAACAGTTGAGTATAAAAGATCTCAGTTGATTATAAAATCAGAAAGGAAAGTACAGGTATTTCATTTTTATATTATACCTTTACAAAAATTCATTTATAATAAACAAAATCAGAAATATTAAATGCATATTTTTCTGACCACAATAAAAATTAAAAAAAAATCAAAAAGTATCACAAAAAAACTTACTAAAATCAACTGGAAACCAAAAATATTAATTCTGAAAATAAAAGCCATAGAAATAATATTTAATTGCATGAAAGAAAATAACATCAATGAAATAGACAAACAGTATTTTAATACATTCTAATGAGACCTAATAGTATCACTGTCATTAAGATAACAGAAAAAGAATAAAATGATGAATTGGGATTACTCAAAATAAGAAAAAAAATTCTAGAAAAGCAATAAATAAAGTAAAAAAGCAAGAAAATCAACAAATGGAAACTCAACTAAACACCAAAATCAAATTCTTAATATAAAAGAAAAAAGAACAAAAATTAAAGCAGAAAAAATAATTGTTTAATTAATTAGTATATTTAGAGATGTTTTTAAAGAATAAAAGAACTTCTTTGACCTGAAAAAAAGGAAGCAGAAAACCAGATAAGTATAAAAAAATGAAAAAAAAAATTGTAACAAATAAAGAGCTAACAGATATCATCAGAACCTATATTAGATACTCCAAATACTTAAAATAAATTAATACTTAGGAATAAATGGCAACACTAAGCATAAAAAAGACCTATAAAGTAGCAATTATTAAATAATTTGTTGCTATGGCAATTGGTGCCTCAGTAAAAAGCCAGGCCTAGAAATGGGATATTCTGTCTTCAAATTATGCAAATAAAATTACTAAAATGCTCTTAGCCTTAACTGTGTGAATCTACCATTAGGACAATATCTGAAGAATGACATTAGTAAGAAAAAAGTACCCATACTCATGAAGATATTTATAATGATATTTTTGGTGTGTATTTTAACATAGACCTGGAGGCAAAGTAAATGACCATCATTTGGGGAATGGATAACTTTGTGATAGATAAATTTAATTCAATATTACTGTGTTGTAAGAAATGCTAAATATAACTACTATAGAAAATCATGGAATTATTTATTAAATTTGATACAGATTAATGTAAATGTAGTTGAGAAAATATCAATTATAATGATGACAAATATAAATGAAAAAAACTATCCATAATTAACCAAAAATTAATGTTAAAATTATTTTAAAAATATTATTGTAAAGAAGAAATAATAGATGAAATTTCATCCTTTATCCTTTTTAGTGGTGAGAGGTCCACAATTGTAGAACATTTTATATGTTTTCAAATTTATCTGGTCTAGTTTTTGTTTTTCTTGAATTTTTAACTTTCTTTTTTTTTCTTATTCGCCTTTAAAATAGTATGTGTCACTTGGGATTTCTCTCTGGAATGCAAATAGTTAAACACGGAGAAATTCTTGTAATGTAAAAATAAGATATCGACAAAATTTTATTTAAAATATAGATATAGAATCTGAAATTTTGTCTGTAAAATAGTAACAGGACTCATCACTTTTCAGAATTGTAAGGGAATTAGTAAATAGATAATCCACAAAGTATCTTATTAACATCAATAGTTTCTTAATTACAGCGCATTGAATGTTGTAGTCATTGCTTTTTAACACTTATAACTAACATGTACAATGCTAAATAGAATGGAATTTATAAAGAACAAAAATATTATTTCAGTAATTCATGATTGCAGGTTCCTTTAGTTTTAAAAAAAATCTTTAAAATTAGAGAAAGGATTTATTATTAATTATGAACAATTTGTTTTAGGCTCATTGCACCATTCGGTCCAACAAGAGTCAGAATTCTGTTTAAAATGTGAAACAAATTTTATAAAAATCCAGATTTGACAACAATTAAGTTTCAGAATGCATACTTTGATTTTATGAGATTTATGAGACAATGATAACTAATATTCCTAATTAGCTAGGATTTTAGAGTTCAATATACATTATTTGAACATTCTACTTATTTCATTATATTTGTAGTTAAGTGGAGTTATGCTATTATTGGGAGTACATTGAATATCAAAGTGTGAATTAAAGAGAGGACTATCAATGCCTGAAATATATATATGTGTATATATATATATATATATATATATATATATATATATATATATATATACTTCTGCAATATAATAATTAAACACAAGGCAACCTCAGGAATCAAAAGAATTTATATTTATCCCTTATGGGGAAAGAGGTAGAAAAATCAGAGGGAAAGGCAAAAAGTCACAAAGAGTATTTCTTTTCATGTGAATAATTTAATTACTGGTCATTAATTGAAGAGGAAGATGGAACAAAGTGTGTTTTATGATAACATTAATATATTCTGTGACAGTGTCCTGTATCTTTAGACCCAATAGTTGTATCATAATAGCTGGATAAAATAAAACTCTCAATGAACTGTAATGGTTACTAAAGAAATCACATTTGTTTTATATGAAATATTTCATATTACAAAAGTGTATAAATTAGTCTTCCAAAATTTTAGGGAATATTTAAACCTATTATATTCTTTAATATGCAATATTCTTTTTTTTATTACATTATTTTATTTGGCCATTTCCAAACATTATTCACTGGAAACAAAGATCATTTTCTTTTCCTCACTGCCCCCCCTCCCACCACCTTTCCCTCTCCCATAGCTGACTCACGATTCCACTGGGTGTCACATGTGTTCTTGACTCGAACCCATTTCCCTGTTGTTGGTATTTGCACCAGAGTGTTCATTTAGTCTCTCCTCAGTCATATCCCCTCCACCCCTGTAGTCAAGCAGTTGCTTTTCATCGGTGTTTTTACTCCCACAATTTATCCTCTGCTTGTGGATAGTATTTTTTAGATCCCTGCAGATTGTTCAGGGACATTGCATTGCCACTAATGGAGAAGTCCATCACCTTCGATTGTAACACAATGTATCAATCTCTGTGTACAATGTTTTCCTGGTTCTGCTCCTTTCGCTCTGCATCACTTCCTGGAGGTTGTTCCAGTCTCCATGGAATTACTCTACTCTGTTTTTCCTTTTAGCCCAATAGTATTCCATCACCAACATATACCACAATTTGTTCAGCCATTCCCCAATTGATGGGCATTTCCTCGTTTTCCAATTTTTGGCCACCACAAAGAGTGCAGCTATGAATATTCTTGTACAAGTCTTTTTCCTTATTATCTCTTTGGGGTACAAACCCAGCAGTGCTATGGCTGGATCAAAGGGCAGACAGTCTTTTATCACCCTTTGGGCATAGTTCCAAATTGCTCCCCCAGAATGGTTGGATCAATTCACAACTCCACCAGCAATGAATTAGTGTCCCCACTTTGCCAAATCCTCTCCAGCATTCATTACTTTCCATAGCTGTCATGTTAGCCAATCTGCTAGGCGGACAAAGTAGTTTTTAATGATTGCCTTAATTTCCTCTTCATTGGAGGTGAGATCCCCCTTTTCATCCTTTATGCTGTTAATTTGCCTTTCTTCTTTCCTTTTTTTAATTAGATTGACCAGTACTTTGTCTATTTTGTCTGTTTTTTCAAAGTACCAGCTTCTAGTCTTGTTTATTAGCTCAATAGTTCTGTCACTTGCGATTTTATTAATTTCTCCCTTAATTTTTAGGATCTCTAATTTGGTTTTCTTCTGGGGGTTTTTAATTTGTTTGTTCTGAAGTTTTTTGATTTGCATTTCCAATTCCTTGATCTCTGTCCTCCCTAATTTGTTAATATATGCACTCAGGGATATGAATTTTCCTCTAAGTACTGCCTTGGCTGCATCCCATATGGTTTGAAAGGATGTCTCGCCATTGTCATTTTCCTCAATGAAATTATTAATTGTTTCTATGATTTCTTCTCTATCTGATTTTGGAGTATCATGATATTTAATTTCCAATTAATTTTTGATTTGGCTCTCCATGTACCCTTACGGATCAATGTTTTTATTGTCTTGTGATCTGAAAAGGCTGCAGTTATTATTTCTGCTTTTCTGCATTTCAGTGTCATGTTTCTGTGACCTAGTGTATGATCTATTTTTGTGAATGTGCCATGTGGTGCTGAAAAGAAGGTATATTCTTTTTTGTCCCTATTTATTTTTCTCCATATGTCTATTAATTCTAATTTTTCTAAGATTTCATTCACCTCTTTTAACTCTTTCTTGTTTATTTTCTGGTTTGATTTATCTAAATTTGATAATGGTTGATTCAAGTCTCCCTAAAACTAATATGGTTTTATTGTCTATTTCCTCCTTCAATTCTCATAGTTTCTCTATTAAAAAATTGGATGCCATACCATTTGGTGCATACATGTTGATTAGTGATATTTCCTCATTGTCTATACTCCCTTTTAGCAGTATATATTTACCTTCCCTATCCGTTTTGATCAGGTCTCTTTTTGCTTTGGCTTTATCAGATCCTGCCTTCTTTCTATCAGTTGAGGCCCAAAAGGTCTTACTCCAACCTTTAATTCTAACCTTGTGAGTGTCCACCCGCCTTATATGTGTTTCTTGAAGGCAACATATGGTAGGGTTTGGGCCTCTAATCCAATCATTCGTCTATGTTTTATGGGTGAGTTTATCCCATTCACATTCAAAGTTATGATTGTCCTTTGTGGATTCGCTGGCATTTTGATATCTTCCCCTAGTTCTCACCTTTCTTCTTTAGCTATCTCCTTTTGAACCAGTGATTTACTTTAGGTCAGTCCCCCTAGTCCCCTCCCTTGAGATGCTTCCCTTTCTAGCCCTTCCCTTGTTATGCTCCCTTCTCCTCCCCCCTCTCTTTCCCTCCCTTTTTATACTCCTTCCCTCCTCCATTTCCTTAATTTTCCTTTCTTTCTTGCCCTAATGGATAAGATAGAATTCAGGATCCCACTGGATCTAGATGTTCTTCCCTCTCAGATTTGATTTCACTGAGAGTAAGGTTTAAGTAATTCTACTTCATGCTCTCTTCCTCTCCTTCTCATATGAGAGTTCTTCCTCTCCCCTTCCCATGTGTATCTTTATATGGGAAAGATTATTCTATTAAGTCCCCCCCCATTTCTTGAAGTAAATCTTAGTGTTATCGACAGTTCCCCCCTCCCTTTTCCTTTCTTTTCCCCCACTTTCTCCAAATCTTCTTAATGCCCCAATCTTTCTCTATGCATGTTTCTTCTAACTACTCTTATGATGCATACAATTTTTGAGAGTTACACAAAACATTTTCCCCACATATTAATATATATGTTGATGTAAATGTAATCCTTATAGAAGAGAGTGTGACTTAAAGAAAAAGATAAGATTTATCTCCTTTTCCCTTTCTTTAATATTTACCTTTTCATGTTTCTCTTGCTTTCTGTGCTTGGATATCAAATTTTCCACTAAGTTCTGGTCTTTTCTTAGCAAATGCTTGGAAATCTTCTATTTTGTTGAATGCCCATACTTTCCCCTGGAAATATATAGTCAATTTTGCTGGATAGTTGATTCTTGGTTGGAGACCCAGCTCTCTTGCCTTTCTAAATATTGTGTTCCATGCTTTTGTCTCTTAGTGTGTTAGCCGCTAAGTCATGTGTGATCCTTATGGGAGCCCCCTTATATCTGAAGCTTCTCTTCTTGGCTTTTTGTAGGATTTTCTCCTTTTCTTGGAAGCTCTTGAATTTGGCAATTACATTCCTAGGGGTTGTCTTTTGGGGATTTAGTATAGAGGGTGTTCTTTGAACCCTTTCTATTTCTATTGTTCCACTTTGCTCCAGAACGTGGGGCCAATTTTCTTTTATAATCTCCTGTAGAATAACATCAAGTTTATTGTTTATCTCTGATTTTTCTTGGAGACCAATAAATTGGAGGTTGTCTTTTCTCCCTCTGTTTTCCAAATCTGTGTCCTTCTCAGTGAGATGTTTTATGTTTTCTTCTAATTCATTAATTTTTGGGGTTTGCTTTATTGATTCTTTCTGTTTTATCATCTCACTTTCTTCGAGTTGCTTAATTCTGGTTGTTAGGGACTGGTTTTGCTTTTCAGCTTTGTCTGCCCTTCTTTTGGATGCTTCGAGCTCTTTTTCCAATTGAGCAGTCTTATCTGTCAGACTGCTGATCTCTTTCTCCCATTTTTCTTTCCAGGTTTCCATCTTTTGGATAAGTTCCAGTTTGAGATCTTCCAGAGCTTGTTGATAGTTTCCATTTTGGGAGGCATGTTCTGATTTTTTTTGGATTTCCTTCTCATTCTCTTCTTTTCCTTGGGTACTTCCACCATAAAAGTTTTCAATAGTCACATTTTTCCCTTTCTTCCTGGAGGCTTGATTTTGGGCCATGTGAGCCATCCCTTTGGTGGTTTTATTCCCCTTTCCTTTTTGGTCTGGGGTCTGGGTGATATGGACAGTTTTTCTGTGAATTTAGGTTGCCTCAGACTAATTCTTCCCAGCCTCCGAGGTTTCTTAGAGAGCTGGGCCCCTGATCACATCCAAAGTGCTCAGGTGTTCAGCTCTGCTCAGATAATCAGTACGTGGTCTGCCCTTGGTGTTTAACTCCGCCAAGATGCTCAGCGCAACCGCCCCGAGTAAGGCTCCACAGCCCGTGCTCAGCCCCGGGTTCTCCCGTGAAACCACTCTGAGACATTGTTTCCTGTCAATCCCCAGATCCCAAGGACCCTGGAGTGCTCCCCCCCAGACAGAGACATTCTTCACTCACTTGGTGTCCCAGTGAGCACTCCGGTAGCTCGCTCTGGTTTGGTGGGGGAGGTGGGGGGGGTTAGGGGCGGCTCAGTTCACGTTTCTGTGCAAGCTTTCCTTCCTTCTTATTATAGTGTGGAAATGTTCAAACCCCACGTAACTTCGCCTCTGTAGGGTATTGGGGAGTCCTGTTCCGCCAAAGGTGATTTTTATGCTCCTTTGATGTAGTCTATTTTGTTCGCTGCCAGGGAGAGGAAGCACCTGGCATCTAGATTGCAGCCATGATTACCCGGAAGTCCTCCTGCAATATTCTTGATAGAGAATAGTAATTCAGGCTTTGACAATGATAACTAATATTCCTAACTAGCTATAAATATCCACATCACTATGTTTAGAAATTTATGAAGACTTCCAAAAGTTTTGGTTAACTATTAAATTAATTGATTAGGAAGTGAAAAGGCTGTGAAGTAGTAAAGAATCCTAAACGTATTGTTTGACAGGTCACTTAATCTTCTCTAGGAGACTTTTTGGCAATGGACAGTATCAGTGAAGGCTTCCATGATAAAAAGGATCAAATTTAAATTCTGTTTAGTGTATAACTTGAAATCTGATATTACCACAACCCCCTGAAGATGAAGTATCTAAAGGACAAACATTTGAGTTTCCTTGTCCAGTATTTGAACTGGGCTTATATCTCACATGTATCCACCTTTGGGAATTTGGACTTTCGGTAAACAAAGAGCAAAGCAACTCCTGCATATAATTTGTATTATGCCATAATAACCAGAATGTAAGATGACATGGTGGAGCCATAATACTTCTATTAGACATTCCCACTTAAAAGTACAGTTAGAAGAAGAGATAAAAAACTTAAAGAAGTAGAACTGTCATCTGGGAAACTGAGAAAATATTTACATGAAAAAGCTGAGAAATGTTGACTATGTTGGGTATAATACATAATGATACAATTTTACAAAAAAAAAAACTTGCTCCACAAAAAATTAATCAAATTATATGGATGAAGAGTTTTCCAAAAATGGCTGCAAATAATTGAAAAACTGTTCCAATGCAGTAATAATGTGGCAAACACAAATTGATGCTATTCTGTGGTTTTACTTCATTTAAGCCATTGACAAATATGACTAAAATGACTAAAATGGTTAAGATCAATGTTTGAAGGTCTATGTAATTAAATAATCATATGTAAGATAAGTAAAAAATCACTTTGTATCTTTTTAACCCAGAAGCCTCACTTCTGGTCACAATCTTGGATAGATCAATGACAAAAATTCCTATTCATAAGAGAATATTCATATATCTGCGAGAAAAAAAAAACACTGAAAATATAATGGGTTCCTATTGAATAAAGATCTTAAATATTGGGGAATATGAATGGAATAGAAGAGCACTGTATTGCAAATAAACAAAAACTTTGACAAATTGAAAAGAAGATGAAAAGACATGATATAAAAGTGATAAATGAGAGCAATATACATAATGCCTACAATAAGGTCAGCACCATTTTTTTTACTATAACTTGGATTTTAATGTTATAGAAAACCAGTTCAGAAACAATTCAATTCAATTCAGTAAACATTTATTAAGTGCTTACTATGTGTCAGACTCTATACAAATAATCATTGATACAAAAAAGAAGTAAAATACAGTCTTTTCCCTCAAGGAGTTTCCAATTTAATGGATTCTATCTTCTATCAGTACAGATCTATTGTTCATTATACACTTTTATAGTTTTCTGGAGAACTGAGGAAGAATTACCCAAGATCAAATAGTATTTGTTAGAGAAATTATTTGAATATAGATCTTCCTGTTTCAGAGAGTGACTATCTTTTCTTAAATGAAGCACTGCACATATTACTAATTTTTCTTTTGTATTTTCTTTGTATGTTGGTAAGAAGAATATAAGTTCCTTGATGGCACTGGCATTAATTATTTTCATCTTCACTTCTCCAAAATTTAAAATGATGTCATATCCATAGTAGGTACTTAATAAATACTTGTGGGATGAATGAATGAATGAATTCACTGATACGTTAACTGTAATATTTTCAACCATTTCTGAATTATTGGAGATACATAATATATTTATATATTTTCTTCTCTTCTACTATTACAAATATAGAACCTATGGCTATTTTTATGCCAACAAGACTTTTTTTAATTTCCTTAGAATGTAATCCCATATCAGGGGGATAAATTTTAAGTTTGGTAACTCTTACTATCTATAAATTATCAATGCTTTCCAAAAGTTTGTCCATATTTATAGACCTACCAAAAATATAGTATCTGTTTTCCCATAACAGATCCAAAATTATATTTTAATTTTGGGAGGTTGTTATTTTTTTCAAGACCAGGGATATAATTAATAATGTCATAAGGTTATTTTCTGATTATTAATGAGCTTGAGTAACTTATTGTGATTATTCAGTTTGTTCCTTAAATATGTGTATTTATGCCTTGACAATTTTGATAATTGTATTGCTTTTGTGGGCACTTACCTGGCACAGTAGATTGAGTATTCAGTCTGGAGTCAGGAATACTTATCTTAGTGAGTTCATTAACACATTAAATCATTTAATTCTGTTTGTCTTGATTCCCCATTTGAAAAATAAATCAAAAAAGGAAATTGCAAGACAATTCAGTTTGTTTGCCAAGAAGACACAAATGAGATCATGAAGAGTTAGACTTGACTGAAAATGATAAACAATAGCAACAACAAATCAGTTTTATATCAGATAAATATAGTCCAAAAGCTTTTTGCCATCAATTACTTTTATTTTTTGAAATATTTTTGTTTTACATTTTTTATTAATTCATTTTTATTTACTATAATTTAATTCATCCTCTTTCTAATAATTTTTATTCAATCTATTTAAATTTTTGCTACACTGCCATCCAATTTATGTCATAATTTATAGAATGATTCCTTTTTTCTTTTTTAAGTTATGAATTCATTGATCATGTCTCATATATACTATGCTTGATTTTTGTTTTCTATGTGTCTTTTATATTGCTTTATTTTTCTAATTTTTATGTGGTACCATGATGTTGGTGATGTGTGAAATAAGTTGGTGACACAAATATTATTACAAAATAATTATTTGATTTTTTAATGTCCTCTTACACTCAAAACTCCCTTCCTCAGATCCTGAGCAGATTGTCTACTCTCTGGGATAAAATTTGATATAAATTATCACTCTCCAGGAAATGATCAAGAAGTCTGAAAATTAGCAGGAGAGTAGTATGCTGAATAAATATTTCACTGAAGATTCTATAATGACCACAATAATCTAAACAATTTTTCTTCACAAGCATTTAGGAAAACCTAATGGAAAAACCAAACCAAACAGATAAATTAATAGAAATTATCAACATTGAGAAGTATTTATTTTCTGGAAACCTTTTAAAGGCAGATGACCAGGAAGAAGATATTGCAGACCTACTGTATGAGAAGTTCATACAACCAAATTCCCAGTAATTGCATGTCACATGGACCTTTCTGTTTTGGCCACAAAACTACTCACTTTTTTGTCTTCATTATAGCATGTGATCTTTACATTATATTCTTAACTCTTAAGATACTTTTTATCATTACCAGACTTGTCCTCTTTGATCCTGTCATCTAAGAGAAATAGTGTTTTTAAAGAAAACACAGATAGAGAATGAAATATAAGAAATAATTAGTTGAGCTAAGAAAAAAAAGGTACCTGACAAATTTCCTATTGATTAAAAAATAAATGAGATTGGTTTCAATTATGATGGGAATAAATCTAAAATTTTTAATATTAGGAAAAATAAAATTATAGATTAGATAGTATGATTAAGAATATGTAATAATATGTAACTGTCATATTTAATAATAATTTTTTCATCCTCAGGGTTTTTCATATTTTAATAATCATCACTTTTCTAATATGGTTACTTCAGCATTACATTTCTAAGACACTAAATGTAACAGTATATAGAATCTCACTGCATATTTCACACCATTTTGAAAGTACTAGTTCTGAAAGAGCAAGTTTATAATATGCCATGAGTGCTTAGGTATTCAATGAACTTTTGCTCTCCACAAAGCTATCTAATTCTTAAAATTGAAATGTCCCATTATAAAGTTAGCTAAGTCCTTATTTGATTTTAATTAACATTATGAATTACAAGAGTCCAATAAAACAAAATACCCCAATTAAATAAAAAGAATGGAATCCTTTAGCTAATTTGAAACATCATTTTAAGATGCTTGTTTCTTTCTCTCCACACTTTAAGACTTTCCCGCTTCCGGGTAATCATGGCTGCAATCTAGACGCCATACTCTTCCTCTCCCCGGCACCGAACGAAATAGACTACATCAAAGGAGCATAAAATCACCTTTGGAGGAACAGAAGGACTCCCCAGTACCCCCACAGAGGCAAAGGTACGTGGGGCTTGAACATTTCCACACTAAAATAAGAAGGAAAAGCTTGCACAGAAAAGTGAACTGAGCCGCCCTTCCCCCACCCCACCTCCCCCACTAAACCAGAGTGAGCTACCTGAGCGCTCACCGGGACAGCGAGTGAGTGGGGAGCGTCTCTGTCTGGGGGGGCACTCCAGGGTCCTTGGGATCTGGGGACTGCCAGGAAAAAACGTCTCAGGGCGCTATCACTGGAGAATCCAGCGGAACTGTACTTGGGGCGGGCTGCGCTGAACAACGCGGACCATGCTGATTATCTGGGCGGAGCTGAATACCTGGGCTCGGAGGCTGGGAAGAACTAGTCTGAAGCAACCTAAATTCACAGAAAAACCACTCATATAACCCAGACCCCAGACCAAAAAGGAAAGGGGAATAAAACCACCAAAGGGATGGCTCACATGGCCCAAAATCAAGCCTCCAGGAAGAAAGGGAAAAAAGTGACTATTGAAAACTTTTATGGTGGGAGTACCCAAGGAAAAGAGGAGAATGAGGAGGAAATCCAAAAAAAATTCAGAACACGCCTCCCAAAATGGAAACTATCAATAAGCTCTGGAAGATCTCAAACTGGAACTTATCCAAAAGATGGAAACCTGGAAAGAAAAATGGGAGAAAGAGATCAGCTGTCTGACAGATAAGAATACTCAATTGGAAAAAGAACTCGAAGCATCCAATAGAAGGGCAGACAAGGCTGAAAAGCAAAACCAGTCCCTAATGACCAGAATTAAGCACGTCGAAGAAAGTGAGATGATAAAACAGCAAGAATCAACAAAGCAAACCCAAATAATTAATGAATTGGAAGAAAACATAAAATATCTCACTGAGAAGGTCACAGACCTGGAGAACAGAGGAAGACGAGAAAATCTCCGTATTATCGGTCTCCCAGAAAAACCAGAGGTAAACAACAAATTGGATATTATTCTACAGGAGATTATAAAAGAAAATTGCCCTCACATTCTGGAGCAAGGGGGCAAAATAGAAATAGAAAGGATTCATAGAACACCTTCTATACTAAATCCCCAAAAGACAACCCCTAGGAATGTAATTGCCAAATTCAAGAGCTTCCAAGTAAAGGAGAAAATCCTACAAGAAGCCAAGAAGAAGAGCTTCAGATACAAGGGGGCTCCCATAAGGATCACACATGACTTAGCGGCTAACACACTAAGAGACCGCAAAGCATGGAACACGATATTTAGAAAGGCAAGAGAGCTGGGTCTCCAACCAAGAATCAACTACCCAGCAAAACTGACTATATACTTCCAGGGGAAAGTATGGGCATTCAACAAAATAGAAGATTTCCAAGCATTTGCTAAGAAAAGACCAGAGCTCTGTGGAAAGTTTGATATCCAAGCACAGAAAGCAAGAGAAACATGAAAAGGTAAATATGAAAGAAAGGGAAAAGGAGATAAATCTTATCTTTTTCTTTAAGTCAAACTCTCTTCTATAAGGACTACATTTACATCAAATTATATATATTAATATGTGGGGAAAATGTTTTGTGTAACTCTCATAAATTGTATCATCATAAGAGTAGTTAGAAGAAACATGCATAGGGAAAGATTGGGGCATTAAGAAGATTTGGGGAAAGTTGGGGCAAAGAAAGGAAAAGGGAGGGGGGAACTGTGATAATACTAAGATTAACTTCAAGAAATAGGGGGGGAATCAATAGAATAATCTTTCCCATATAAAGATACACATGGGAAGGGGAGGGGAAGAACTCTCATATGAGAAGGAGAGGAAGAGAGCATGAAGTGGAATTACTTAAACCTTACTCTCAGTGAAATCAAATCTGAGAGGGAAGAACATCTAGATCCAGTGGGATCCTGAATTCTATCTTATCCATTAGGGCAAGAAAGAAAGGAAAATCAAGGAGGGGGAGGGGGAAGGGAGTACAAAAAGGGAGGGAAGGAGAGGGGGGAGGGGAAGGGAGCATAAAAAGGGAGGGGCTAGAAAGGGAAGCATCTCAAGGGAGGGGACTAGGGGGACTGACACTTTCTCACTGGTTCAAAAGAAGAAAGCTAAAGAAGAAAGGTCAGAACTAGGGGAAGATATCAAAATGCCAGCGAATCCACAAATAACAATCATAACTTTGAACGTGAATGGGATGAACTCACCCATAAAACGCAGACAAATAGCAGATTGGATTAGAACCCAAAACCCTACCATATGTTGCCTTCAAGAAACACATATGAGATGGGTTGACACTCACAAGGTTAGAATTAAAGGTTGGAGTAAGACCTTTTGGGCCTCAACTGATAGAAAGAAGGCAGGAGTTACAATCATGATATCTGAAAAAGCCAAAGTACAAATAGACCTGATCAAAAGGGATAGGGAAGGTAAATATATTCTGTTAAAAGGAAGTATAGACAATGAGGAAATATCACTAATCAACATGTATGCACCAAATGGTATAGCATCCAAATTTTTAATAGAGAAACTAGGAGAATTGAAGGAGGAAATAGACAGTAAAACCATATTAGTGGGAGACTTGAACCAACCACTATCAAATTTAGATAAATCAAACCAAAAAATAAATAAGAAAGAGGTAAAAGAGGTGAATGAAATCTTAGAAAAATTAGAATTAATAGACATATGGAGAAAAATAAATAGGGACAAAAAAGAATACACCTTCTTTTCAGCACCACATGGCACATTCACAAAAATAGATCATACACTAGGTCATAGAAACATGGCACTCAAATGCAGAAAAGCAGAAATATGAACTGCAGCCTTTTCAGATCACAAGGCAATTAAAATATTGATCGGCAAGGGTACATGGAGACCCAAATCAAAAATTAATTGGAAATTAAATAACATGATACTCCAAAATCGGATAGTTAGAGAAGAAATCATAGAAACAATTAACAATTTCGTTGAAGAAAATGACAACGGCGAAACATCCTTTCAAACCTTATGGGATGCAGCCAAGGCAGTACTTAGAGGAAAATTCATATCCCTGAGTGCATATATTAACAAACTAGGGAGGACAGAGACCAAGGAATTGGAAATGCAAATCAAAAAACTTGAGAATGAACAAATTAAAAACCCCCAGAAGAAAACCAAACTAGAGATCCTAAAAATTAAGGGAGAAATTAATAAAATAGAAAGTGACAGAACTATTGAGCTAATAAACAAGACTAGAAGCTGGTACTTTGAAAAAACAGACAAAATAGACAAAGTACTGGTTAATTTAATTAAAAAAAGGAAAGAAGAAAGGCAAATTAACAGCATAAAGGATGAAAAGGGGGATCTCACCTCCAATGAAGAGGAAATTAAGGCTATCATTAAAAACTACTTTGCCCAACTATATGGCAATAAATATACCAACCTAGGTGATATGGATGAATATTTACAAAAATATAAATTGCCTAGGCTAACAGAAGAATAAATAGTTTTCTTAAATAATCCCATATCAGAAAAAGAAATCCAACAGGCCATCACAGAACTTCCTAAGAAAAAATCCCCAGGGCCTGATGGATTCACCAGCGAATTCTATCAAACATTCAGAGAACAGTTAATCCCAATACTATACAAACTATTTGACATAATAAGCAAAGAGAGAGTCTTACCAAACTCCTTTTATGACACAAGCATGGTACTGATTCCAAAACCAGGCAGGCCAAAAACAGAGAAAGAAAACTATAGACCAATCTCCCTAATGAATATAGATGCAAAAATCTTAAATAGGATACTATCAAAAAGACTCCAGCAAGTGATTAGAAGGGTCATCCACCATGATCAAGTAGGATTTATACCAGGGATGCAGGGCTGGTTCAACATTAGGAAAACTATCCACATAATTGACCACATCAACAAGCAAACCAACAAGAACCACATGATTATCTCAATAGATGCAGAAAAAGCATTTGATAAAATACAACACCCATTCCTACTAAAAACACTAGAAAGCATAGGAATAGAAGGGTCATTCCTAAAAATAATAAACAGTATATATCTAAAACCATCAGCTAATATCATCTGCAGTGGGGATAAACTAAATCCATTCCCATTAAGATCAGGAGTGAAACAAGGATGCCCATTATCACCTCTATTATTTGACATTGTATTAGAAACACTAGCAGTAGCAATTAGAGAAGAAAAAGAAATTGAAGGCATCAAAATAGGCAAGGAGGAGACCAAATTATCGCTCTTTGCAGATGACATGATGGTCTACTTAAAGAATCCTAGAGACTCAACCAAAAAGCTAATTGAAATAATCAACAACTTTAGCAAAGTTGCAGGATACAAAATAAACCCACATAAGTCATCAGCATTTCTATATAATTCCAACACAGCTCAGCAGCAAGAACTAGAAAGAGAAATCCCATTCAAAATTACCCAAGACAAAATAAAATACTTAGGAATCTATCTCCCGAGACAAACACAGGATCTATATGAACACAACTACAAAACACTTTCCACACAACTAAAACTAGACTTGAACAATTGGAAGAACATTAACTGTTCATGGGTAGGACGAGCCAATATAATAAAAATGACCATCCTACCCAAACTCATCTATCTATTTAGTGCCATACCCATGGAACTTCCAAAAATTTTTTTTACTGATTTAGAAAAAAACATAACAAAGTTCATTTGGAAGAACAAAAGATCAAGGATATCCAGGGAGTTAATGAAAAAAAATACAAAGGAAGGGGGTCTTGTTGTCCCAGATCTCAGACTATATTACAAAGCAGCAGTCATCAAAACAATTTGGTACTGGCTAAGAGACAGAAAGGAGGATCAGTGGAATAGACTGGGGGAAAGCGACCTCAGCCAGATAGTATATGACAAACCCAAAGATCCCAGCTTTTGGGACAAAAATCCACTATTTCATAAAAACTGTTGGGAAAATTGGAGGACAGTATGGGAAAGATTAGGCTTAGATCAACACCTCACACCCTACACCAAGATAAATTCAAAATGGATGAATGACTTGAACATAAAGAAGGAAACTATAAGAAAATTAGGCGAACACAGAATAGTATACATGTCAGACCTTTGGGAAGGGAAATACTTCAAAACCAAGCAAGAATTAGAAAGAATTACAAAATGCAAAATAAATAATCTGGATTACATCAAATTAAAAAGTTTTTGTACAAACAAAACCATTGTAACCAAAATCAGAAGGGTAGCAACAAATTGGGAAACAATCTTCATAAAAACCTCTGAGAAAGGTTTAATTACTAAAATTTATAAAGAACTAAATCAATTGTACAAAAAATCAAGCCATTCTCCAATTGACAGATGGGCAAGGGACATGAACAGGCAATTCTCAGCCAAAGAAATCAAAACTATTAATAAGCACATGAAAAAGTGCTCTACATCTCTTATAATCAGAGAGATGCAAATCAAAACAACTCTGAGGTATCATCTCACACCTAGCAGATTGGCTAACATGACAGCTATGCAAATTAATGAATGCTGGAGGGGATGTGGCAAAGTGGGGACATTAATTCATTGCTGGTGGAGTTGTGAATTGATCCAACCATTCTGGAGGGCAATTTGGAACTATGCCCAAAGGGTGATAAAAGACTGTCTGCCCTTTGATCCAGCCATAGCACTGCTGGGCTTGTACCCCAAAGAGATAATGGACAAAAAGACTTGTACAAAAATATTCATAGCTGCGCTCTTTGTGGTGGCCAAAAATTGGAAAACGAGGGGATGCCCTTCAATTGGGAAATGGCTGAACAAATTGTGGTATATGTTGGTGATGGAATACTATTGTGCTAAAAGGAATAATAAAGTGGAGGAATTCCATGTGAACTGGAACAACCTCCAGGAAGTGATGCAGAGCGAAAGGAGCAGAACCAGGAAAACATTATACACAGAGACTGATACATTATGGTACAATCCAAGGTGATGGACTTCTCCATTAGTATCAATGCAATTTCCCTGAACAATCTGCAGGGACCTACAAAAAATACTACCCACAAGCAGAGGATAAACTGTGGGAGTAAAAACACCGCTGAAAAGCAACTGCTTGACTACAGGGATGGAGGAGATAAGACTGAGGAGAGACTCTAAATGAACACTATAATGCAAACTCCAACAACAGGGAAATGGGTTCGAGTCAAGAACACATGTGATAACCAGTGGAATCATGCGTCGGCTATGGGAGAGGGAAAGGCGGGGGGGGGGGGGGGGGGAAGGGGAGGGGAGGAAAAGAAAACGATCTTTGTTTCCAGTGAATAATGTATGAAAACGACCAAATAAAATAATATTTAAAAAAAAAAAAAGACTTTCCCATCCCCCTTTCCCAACATTCTGCTGAACAGTTGAGAAGGTCACAATAGCAGCTATATTCACAAAGTCACAAATCTGCCTTGTCTTCTGAAAGTTCTGGTTAAGTAGAGGAAGAAGAGGTTAAAGAAGCAGCAGAAGAATTTTCAAGCCTAGTAAATGGGTTTGGGGGAGCAATTGCTTAAGAATCCTTCTTTATTGTGAAGCTTTAACATTCAGGGTTCCTCAGTTCTTCAGTCAAGAATTCTGTTTAGTGAATAAATAAGAGATACCTACTGGTTTATACTTATTGAATACAATGAGAGCAAAGGAAACCTGATGGCCATTTTGAGTGCTATACCAATACCTATACAATGTTGACTAGACAAAGAGGAAAGTATCCAACATGTTGATAAAATCCTGTATGGATGATTTATGGGGAAATGTGGACAAGAATTTAGTTAAAAAAAAAGGCAGATGGGTTATATTCTGTACTGTTGGAGGTAACACTGATGAGATACTGTATCTCTTTAAAATAATCAAAATATAAAGCATAGCAAGTAGTATTTCCATATTTTCTGTCATATCTGTGCTTCTTAATATACCATGATGCTGACAATGAATCTTCTTGTGTGAAATGCCCAGAAATGGTGTGTGTCTGCCTACCACATTTTAAGAATCTGCATTTCAAATGAATATAATATATATGCACATGTATATAAATATACATACATATACATATACATGTACATATGCATTATGGAGTTGACTCTGAATTTTAAAATTAAATCAACATTTAATTAGATTAATTCGATTCAATGGCATCTCTTCAAGTGAAGCATTTCTAATTCCTCAAAGTACTTCTTAAATTACCCGGTTTTGTACACTGTTTTACAACATGGAAACCTTCCTTCAGATATTATTTTGTCTTAACAAAATCCAAATTTAGACCTATTTCACATATAAAAAGGAAATAACATTACCCTGACATGTCTAGTATATATCTATTAACAAGACTATAATAAGATTTTCATTTCAGTATTATGTTTTCTTTGTTTTTAACTGTTTACATCACACCATTGATTTATTAATATGATGTTATTGTAAGCCAATACTTCCAAGTTTTTTTTCCTAGAAGTTGCTTTCTTTCCCACTTGTTTTTAGGTAATTGTGTTTTTAAACCCAAACTTAGAATTTTACGTTCATCTCTGTTAAATTTCATCTTTGTTTAACCCATAATTCTACCCTGTGTTAAAATCTAATTCTGTCAGTCCCCTAATTAACAGATAAATATCAGATTGGTGTAATTAGAGGTTTGACCTTGAGTAAGGATTTGGATTTCAAGTTCTGACTGCTCTATATAGGCAGTGTGACCCTGGGTAAGTTGCTTAACCCTTAGTATTCCCATACATGTTTCTGTGCCTATACTTTTTGAGGAGTTAAAAAATCTGCATTATTGGAGACATTTTTCCATACCTATGAAGTTATAGGTTTATACTAAAACATATACACAAATCATATTTGCCATTACAGTTAATCTCTTTGTAATAGAATATTTGCTTTAAAAAGGGACATACAAAACATCTCACTACTGTAATGATCATACTATTGTATTTACAAAAAATTATGCATAAATACGCTTATCTTCATATCAACATGTAATAGTACATCTGCATTTAAAATATTAAAAATGTAAATTATGCTCTAATCTGAAAGGAATATAATATAACAAGAAATGATGTGCTAAAATGAAAGGAAGGCCCCCTCAAGTCTTTTTTACTTTAATTCTTTATGAAAGAAGTAAAAATATTTCAGAACATGGGAATATATAAATGAATAAAATGTAAAAATCAAAATCAAGAATCATTACATTTTGAAGAAATATAAGCTCAATTTATTGAATTGCATTCAAATGGTTTTTTGCCTATTTCAAAAATTTTGCATTCTATTCCAATGTGAAATCAAATATATCTCAGAAAAAGCATAATTATTCAATTATGTTATTTTAAGTAATTGGTTCCATGTGAATTATGACCGATAGGGGACTAAAATAGTAATTAAAATATTTTCCATATTTTAAATAATATTACATAGATTGTTCTTTTGTTATAAATATTTGTCACAATTGTATAGGTTTTTTAATTTCTGTAATCAGGCATTTAATCAATCTTTTCCTCTTTTAATCTCTTCAAATGGTTATTGAATTTTTATTAAGTGCTTAACATATACCAAATATGTTAGGTTTGAGGGATATATAAAAATATGCAATAATTCATGCTATAAGATGCTTCTTTATATTGGGGAATATATCTATGTATAGAAGTTAAAATTATAGAAGTATAAAAATAAAAAGATAAAGGAGGAAAGATATCATATAGAAATTAGGAAGGATACAAGAATTTATTAAGCACCTATTATGTGCCAGGCCCTGTGCAAACTACACAACATATATTAGCTAATTTTAGTTCATAATCCTGTAAGAAATGTGCTATTTTTATCTTCATTTTACAGTTGAAGAACTTGAAGAAGGCTGGTTAGAGTGATTTGACCAGGGTCACACAAATTAGAAAGTGTCTATCTTGATATATACAATCCATATTATATTATTGAACTTTTCCAAGGGTAAGGTGAGAAAAGAGAGACAATTTCGAATTCAAAGCTAGAAAAGAATGTAATTTTTTTTACATTTAATTGGTAAATATTTATCAAAACAAAATATATTTTTAAAAAATGAGCGAGATCAAATTTTATATCACTTTTCTTTTGTCCAGACTGAGCCCTTGTGTCTTCAGTTGATGCACATTTATTAAGTACCTACTCTGTTCCATGAAGTAGAATAAGCACTGGGAATACAAGTACAAACACAAAAGAAAAAAATAATTCCTATGTTTTGGAAAGTTACATTCTAATGGGAAAAGACAACTCTGAAAAGGAAGGAAGCTGAAATAAAAATGGGGTGGAAATTTGGGAGCCTGAGGGTTTGGGATGAGAGAAGTTAAAGAAAAAGAGAAATAAAGCTGAAAGAAAAATAAAGGGTATTTGCCCTGGACCCACCTCAAAATGTAGCAACTTGGCTAATTCACTAGTATGCGAAGGGTACTAGAGAGACGGATAGCTATACAGTGAGAAGGTCACAAATGGACAATTCCAGAGTAAGAAGAAAATTATATTCTTTCAAAAACAAAAATAAAATTCTTGTTAAGATATTCCATGTAATTAAGAAAAAGATGTACTAATCTAAGGAGTAAATTTTGTGCAAACGTGTAAGTATAAAATAAAAGATCAGAAATGCTGAATGCCTCAATCGTTATTCATTTTAGTTTTCTGAATAGCAGAATTGATCTCAAAGACAGTTAGTTTTAGAAAAATGATAACTTCTGTGAGACCAACTGCTCCAGGCATTTGAATTTTCACTAACATCTGCCCTTTTGCAAATCACACACCAAGAATGAGAAAATCAACATTGGTCTTCTGAGCTTTTTTGCTTTCTATAAATAAACTATATTTTAAAATTTGTGGGGACATTCCAAGAGTCATTGGAACAAAAATTGAAAGTTTCACCACTGACTTAAAACCAAAAGCAATACTGGGTCCTTTCTATTGAGAGTCTGAAAGGCAATTTAAGTAAGGTAACTTATTCGGCCTTATATTATTAGATATTTCATTTGTAGTCTAAAAAAATCTTTTTTCCATGGCTATATACATAGGGATGTATTTCCCATCCCATTCTTCTTAGTGTCACAAAAGAATTAGTAGTTTCAACTAAATTCTGTTTCAATTGGGTCCTTGATACAAATAAAATATTTTGAACAATTTTGAAATGTGATTAACAGTTATGACTTTAAACAGAGGCAATGGAAACTGGAAAGACAGAAGACAAGCAATTTCAATCTTATATTACTTCAGCCTTATATTATTTTTTATAATCCAAAGCAGAATTTAAGACAAAATTGTACAAAGACTTTATTACTTGAGATTTAAATGTAACAATAGCAACCTTGAAATAGTCCTTGGATATCTAACAGAGAAAATCATCATGACAATCAACACTTTGGAAAATCTTCTTTCAGTGTGGTAGTATCCATTTTTTTTTTCCAAATGTGAACATTGCCACTTCCAGTTGCTATTGTGGTAATTTGAAGAATTTTATTTGTGATTCAAACCCTAATTTCCTAAAAATAATTAGGGTTAAATAAGAAAGACAACAATTTGCATGACAATTTCACTTCTATTGTGTGTATTTGCTTATTTATTAAGATTTAAGTCCCACTTGGAATTTATAAGCAACCTTTATATATCTTTATTTTCAAAGATCAGTAATACTACCTTTTTCTTGTTTATGAACAATGGTAATTTGATCTGATGGGGTCCTTTCAACCCTTTGATGTGTAGCACTTCCTCTATATAACTTGAAAGTGCCCATTTGATATTTAAGTTAACAAGCACTCAAGAATTACTAATATTTATAAATAATACAGGATAGAAATGGCCCAGCTGACATATTCTTGGAGAAAGGCAAGAGGAAACACAAATAAGAATCAGAGTCCAAAATCTGTAGAAGAGGCCTTTATCATCACATCAAAAAGATACTAAAATAACATTCATTTGGTCTTTTAATAACGAAGTTATTAAAACTCAGATTTAATTCATACCAAATACCTTGCCTGCATTAAAGAATCACTTTAAAAATCAGATTTATCTGCCCCCAGAGACAAATAACAATTCTTTACTGTACATTGTAAAAGTTATTTTGTCATTGAGTTACATCTGTGGGATGTTATGTTGCTGTTAGAGAGTAAAGCCCTGTCATTGATGCTTGTGACAGGTGTAGGGTAAGTTCTGCTTATTCCTCTCTGTAGACTAGTTACTAGAAGAAAGCCCCAACTCCAGGGATCAGAAGACAGCTTCATTTCCACACTGATTTAATCTTGGGCTTTTTCCTTGGCTTTTATTTTGGTGATTCTGTTTTGGGCACCTGTTAACATGGAGCTTCACTGAAGCCACTGTTTTCTCTTCTCACAGACTGTCAATTGATCATCAGATTGTAGCAATTTTTAGCTACTATCAACTGAGGCCAGATTCAAGTGGGCGACCTGAAGGTCAGGGGCCCATTACTAATCCCTGGTGCAATTCAGGTCCTCGGTTATTATGTGTCATTTAGCACTCTTGATTCATGCACACATCTCCTAGCAACATCAATAGGACTTCTGTGCAGGGGATTGAAAGTGATGAAGGGCCCCAAGTTTATTGAAAGCATACAATAGGGAAACTGGATTAGTTTTGTGGTATCCTTTTGCTGATAATGAAGGAGATTTTTATGTGTTCAAGGAGATTCTTGCCTCTGTGTAGGCAAGAAGCAGACTCCACATCAACTAAATATACAAGCAAAATTGTTCTCTAAACAAATACATTATTTGTAATTATTCCCTCCCTCTGATGTTATCTTTATTCAGGGGAGCATGTCAGTGATTTGTACTGCTTTAAATTCTCATTTTTAGGAAAGCTTTATTTATATCTAGTGTACCTATGGCTGAATGTTTTGATCCACAGGAAATCTTGCCACAATGAAGCTTCTGCTTATTCTAATGAATAAATGCACCCAAGGTTATGTCCATCTTTTTTATAGATATAATATATTTTATAATATAATATAATAAAATATAAATTTTATAGATATAAAATGAGGAATTGGATTTTTTTCAAGTGTCATGCTAATCAAGAGACCAATTTGGGTAGAATTAGTTAGACAGAATGTCCACATGAAATGGACTGGATTCATTCATTTTTTATCTTATTAATATACCAGTAACTAGCAAAATCTTTGGACCTGAGAGATAATGAATAAATATTTTTTAATTAAGGGACTGAAAAGTAAGAGCCATATAGAAAGCCTGATAGAATTTGGGATTATTTTAGCCCCCAAAATAAAGATTAATGAACAATGTATAGAAATACATAAGGGCATGAGTGGTTAGGTCAGAAAGACTAGTTACTACCTGTATTCCATTTGAAAAGTGTAATAAAATATGAACTAGGTTAATGGTATTTTAACTGGTACTGAATTTGGATTAAAAGAAAGATTTTGTAAAGGTGATATTCTCTATAGTCTGCAGGTTGTTTCTATATACACTCATTTTTATTGTCTGACTCATTAACTACTATTTCCTTGAATGTCTTGATTCTTTACTCAATCGAAAATTTTAAATCATTTGTGAACTTGCATAAAAAACTTGCCTTAAAGTGTGCTTTAATATGTTTCTGCTTGAAAAGAAGAATATGGCAGTGAATTGCTCAAAATCTCTTCAAGCCCTGTGACTTGGTTCTTTTTTAAATTTCTAAATCTTCTATTTCATGTTAACTCTATAAAAACAGATACTAAGAAACAATGGAAAAACAATAATTTCAACCATAGTAGCAGCAGTAGTAACAAATATACCAATGGCAAAGAGAATATTGGCCATGGCAGAAGACCCATGTTCTCCTTTCCTATTATGAATATACAATTTGACAAAGTTTAAATTCCTATTTCTATTCAATGAAAATAACAAATGAGTGTTTTCCTTTTCTCTTCTTTCCTATCCCTTTCTTTCTGGAGTCTTAGATATGGTCAGGTTTAGTCCAAAAAATGAATTTATCCAGGAGGACATTACTATGCACAGAGTGGTCCTAGTAATGGTCATAGCAGATGTCTGTTGCTGGTTAGATCTCACAAACAAAATCCTTAAGGAGTCTTGGAATGGATGGCATGAATGTGGGTTCAGAAAGCAGATGTAACCCTCATGAAGACAGGGGCTCTTTTGTTTTTGCCTTGGTATTCACAAGGTCAAACCCAGTACCTTGATCATATATCAGTAGAAGTTGAATAAAAGTTGACTTGTCAAGTCAACAAGCATTTATTAAATTTCAACTATGTTCCAGGCACTGTATTTAGTATTGGAGATATACAGAAAAGGAAAAACAAATACAAACCATTGAAAAGTAGGAATTGAATTGAATTCCTCATTGATTATAATGGGACACTTTACAAATGATAGCAATTGACCAAATACAGATAAATATTAATTCATGTGAGGATTGATTTATGTTCCTACACAATGATGATTCAGGATAATTGCCAAGGGCCCTCTATTTTTGGGATCCCTGTGCCAGGGAGTGACTTAAAAGGCAGATTACAAATATTGTGTTATTTTTATAAGGCTTTCACCCTCTGAATAGACTTTTAGATAACTTTTATTTTTCTTCAGGAAAAACTGACCTAGAGATCATCAATATGCAGTTCCTTTTGAAAGCTAATTTATTATCTCTTTCACTTATTCCTGAAAGATATAGAAATAACCTGGCTATCCTTTCCACATATGTATTTGGCAGAGCCACAGCTGCTTTCTACAGTGGGTCTGCTCAAGGGCATGAAGGCGAAAAGGTGGCAAAGAACATATAGGGGAGGGTTCTGCACAATAAAAAAGAAAAATGAAGGGTTAAATTAACCTAGGAAGTACTGCTCCTAAAGGATAAATAAAAGATTATAATAATGGCATTTGGACAATTAGAATGGTAGCTATGATAGAGTTGCTTCCTGGAAGACTTTTTTTTCTGTAGTGTTTAATTCATTTCCATTTTAATATGCTGAAATATTGCTTTTATTCAAGTTTAGGAATGGAAATATAATTGCACTTATGGAAGCCTCAATTGTTTCCATGTACATTTAAAAAATGAATATCCTTGACTACATTTGGAACAGGAAGTTTGATCTTAAACATATATTAAAGAATATATATGTTGGCATGTATATATGTATGTAAATTCTTTTTCTAGTAAATAGAGTATACAAGAGAAACATGGAAGGACTGGTGCTTCCTTTCTCTAAAGGTCAACTGATTAAATAAATAATTCCAGGAATAATAAAGGTTGTTGCCATTAACAAATGTAAAAGAACCTGGTATTTTTTTCAGCCTTTATTTATATAGATCTAATGGAAAGCAGATGGCCCATTTGTGGAAGCTCTGGATTAAAAGACATTTGCACCTTATGATGTTCCCACTAATGGGCAAAGTGAACCACTTCTAACATCTTAGAGAGCTGTCAGCTGCATTAGATAATAGGTGTGCTTGATTAGCTCTAACAGTATTTGCACCTCATATTGTAATGTGTCCCAAGTCCAACGCACAGGTAGATGGCATTTTAACTTGAGTGCTGTCACTGAAAACACAGATTTATTTTCTTTTGCCATGATGGGACTTTGAAAGGAAGAAATAATTGTTTCCTTTTTTATTCACATGGCTCATTACTTTTATCAATCACATTTATTCATAGTTTTAGTCTACATTTGTATCTCTAAGGACAAGATGGATTTTCATGGTACCCCTATAATTTTAATGGTTTTATTTCTGATGAGTTTAATGAGCATAGTCTATAGTATCCAGTTATGTGGAAAATACCCCTTCACCCCACAAAAATCAGTCATGAGATATACTATTGTCCAGGATATGGAACAATGAACAAATGACATTTGTTGGAACGAGAGTATTTGCACATGTATTTTTCACATTTGGCTCCTCATGTTTTTCATGACAGAATAATGGAAATATTCTTTATACATTCATCCCTCTCTACATTTTTGATAATTTCAACTATAATGAATAGGCTAGTTTGTTGGTCTGAGTTTTTATTTTAAAAATTTTCTCATCCTTTTTTACATTCATATTTTTCCATATATTTAATGAACATAATTACATGATTAGCTTTATACTCTTAGATGTAAAACATAAGCTACAGTAAATTAAATGCTCATGAACAAAGACAAAGCACAAATGATTATCAATATATAGGACTATAGATTTATGGGTCAGGAATCAATAATCTAATTATTAATACATTCTCAAACTTAAGTAGTGAACTACTTTTTGATATTAATGGGACTTTGTACACCTTTATGTATATTACTCAAATATATAAAAAATGTCATGTGATTTACTTACTCCTAGTATTTAATTAAAGGAGTCTAATTTAAATCAATAAAAATAGGAAGTGGCTACAATTTTTAACTTTAAAATATATTCTCAATTTAAGAATGCCCATGAAAAAGAAAACATATCCATCGACAGAACACAGTATCATTTGTGAAACAAAGACTGTTACATACGGCTTACTATTTAAAATGTATATATTATAAATATAAATATTATTATATAATAAATAATAAAATTAATAAATTATTTTAACACTTTCTTTTTTATTATTTTCCTCCAAGTTTATTTTTCAGAATTTTCAATGAATCTTATATGTACCTTTTAAATTTTATTTTTTCCTTTCCCCCCAATGTGATCACTAATTTTTGCTAATCATAATTGTTGTAAAGAAATAAGATGGCTTGTATGTGCTTTTCAAGGAGGACTAGCACTTCTTGTGTGAGGGCTTGCTGAGTCCCTTTTATGGCTGTTTTTTATTCAATTTATACTTGTGGCTCCAAGAAACTGTAGCATATACAACAGTCACACCTCAGCAAAAATGTCTCAGTAGAGAGACTAAAAATAGGATGAGGGTAACTGAAAGGCCTCAAACCTATTGAGGAGTTAGGTGATAAGTACCCCAAGCTTGTAAAAACTGACCTCACTGGCAGAATGAGCAGGTAAGAACTCTTTGCTCCAATGTCCATGAAAGCAGCTGAAGCAGGCACTATGGAATACTTAGAGCTTGGCTAAACACCAAAGAAACCAAAGTTATGTACTGTATAATCATCAAGAGGGGTTATGGCAAAATGGTGCACAGATTCAGAACAGATGATAAAGCTAGTGAAAATTCTAGAAATTATGTCAGGTGAGGAAGGAGCAAAAATAAAATGGAGAGTTTTAATCTGAAGAAAAATGTAACAGAAATATAAAATTTCAGGATTAAAAAGAATTTCACAGCTTGTATAATCCAAACTTTACCTTAAATATTTTTTCTACTACTACACACTTTACAGGTAGGCATCCAACCTTTGCTTGAAGACTTCAAGTGAGGGCAGGCCACTCTCGCCCATTCATAGTAGATAGAAGGCCAGGCCTGGTCAGGTAGACATAACTTCATTTGTGACTTCAGGCACTTATTAGTTGTGTGATCCCAGGGAAGTAATTTAACCCTGTTGTCTCAGTTTCCTCATCTTTATAAAAATAAATGGAGAAGGAAATGGCAAACCCTGAACTGTGTTTTTCACCAACCTACAGCTATAATATATTATTTTTAATCATGTTCCAATGAATCCTAATAATGTTTCCTTAAGGCTATTGTTTATAATGAATCAGCCCTCTAAAATATTCCCTAAAAGACTTGAAAGAGTTTGTTTATTTTTCTTCTCATTCTACAACATCTAACACTACTGGAGAGCAACTGAGGCATCTAAAGATGAGATTAATTCAAACTAATACTGTCACTTCATGGAGACTCTTAAAGAAAATACATTTTGCCAAGGATATGTGTCCTGAACATTGATATTACAAGATAAAAATGTGAAATTTGATATACTTGCAATATGCACAGCTGGGTAGCACAGTAGATCAAATGTAGGACCTAGAGTCAGAAAGACTCCTCTTCCTGATTAAAATCTGGCTTCAGACAGACATTAGCTATGTGACCTTGCACAAGTCACTTAACCCTTTTGGTCTTTATTTCTTTATCTCTTAAGCGAGCTGGAGAAAGAAATATTAACTACTCTAGTATCTTTGCCAAGAATTCCAAATGGAGTCAAAGAGTTATACATGACTGAAACTACTGAATGACAGCAACAATTGACTGGGAATTTTCCCTAACTTCAAGTCTAAAGAAAACGTGGGTGCAGTGTGATCATCATCTGTAAAACATGCACCTATTTTTTTCTTAGAGAAATATACATATATATTCATTAAGAGTCATAGAAAGTAGAAGAAGCATGCCAGTTAGGGGGGAATTTCATAGAGAGATTTTGATTTGGCATAAATACTTTCTAATAATTAAAACTATCTAAAAAACCTGAGCTAGTTAATTTGCTATTCCTTCTTACTGATGGTTGTCTGAGATACTGTAGAAGAAATTTTTAAATGGCATTATGAAGTTGCACCAGATGGCCTCTAAATTACCATTGAAGTTTAAGATCCTATAATTCTACTTTTCCTTTTATTGTTTGATTTCATCTTACAAATAGAGAACTAATCTTGTCAAAGGTATTATGTGGTTTTGGTCCCTGACATGAACATTTATCCATTTTATTTTACTGTCAGTTCCGAATTCTCTCTCTCCCTTCATTGCCTACTCTACCCAATACTGATTTCACACATAAAGTTATAGGAAAAAATATACCTTTATCATATCAGTTACCCTGTTTACTTTCTATTACCAAATCCTGCTATCTAATGAATTAAGATGCTTTGTTTTGTTATGTCTTCATTATTGCTGCAATTTCCCTCTCATTGTTTATTATAAATAGATATCTTTTCACATTTCTGATACAACAGCCAATGTGGATTTATTTCTCAGCACATAAATATGAATAGGAGAAATTTCAGGATGTTGGTTTGGAAGGTTGCCACTGTGCTCACAGCTTTTCCCTATTGCTTACTTTTACTTATTTTAAAAGGAAGATAGTTCTCATGTATGTATCTAATCTGTACTAGTCCTTTAAATCCTATGACTATCTTAAAAGCCCTTGCTGTCCCTTGTGCTCAGAGTAGTCACCCAGCTCTGGTTCTTCGGTTTCCATGGCTTCCAAGTGTTATTCATTTTGTTTAATAAATATCATTACAGACACTCATATTTCCAGCAGCTATGGCAATTCTATCCAAGTGCAGCTCACAATAGTTTCGGCGGTCCGACTTAATGTGATCCTGAAAATTAATTTCCCATGCAACTTTTGCCATTAGGAATGAAGTGCTGCATGCTGAAATGATTTTCAACAGAGTTCTCAGCCCTAGAGCTGGCCTCCCTCATGGTCAACATAATTGTAGGCAGACATCAATAAAACATACTTGATACAGAGAGCTTTAAAATGTTAGAAGATCAATAACTGAGAGGGGATGCCTTTCTTAGTAGCCAAATCTTGACATAATCAAACTCATGCACTACTAGTTTATAGATCCTATAAAGCTTTTCTTTCTTTGACTGAAATTTTGGGGAGGGGGGCGATTGCTCCTTTACATTTAATGACTTCCAATTGAGCTTATTTTTAAATGGACTGAGATGTCATGAGTGTTTAATGTGATCTCATAAACAAATAAAAACACTATTTTGAGTAGCCAAACGTAATTAGGGTGAATTGATCCTTTGGCATTGTAAGATCAGTAAAAGCTTGTCCCTGAAATTTGAAAAGATCACTTATGAAGATAAGGAGGCTGAGTGTAATTGTGTTTACATCCTTTAAAATATTCCCCTATGTCAAATCCATACTATCCACCTCCCTCAAGACAAATGACAAGAAGTTGGCCTAAAGAAAAAGGTTAACCTCCTTTGTCCTAATGAAGTTGAATTCGTGCAGACAAAATCTCTGATTTGCTTATATAAGCAGTAAATTTCAGGATTTCACCAGTAATTTTAGATGTTTCAAGCCAGATGAATATATTTATAATATCAAAACCTGAAAAAAAGGAAGCTAAGGAGTGTGGCTAATGGATAGAGATTGTGCTCAGACTCAGGGATCCCTGAATACAGGTCCTAACCATGATCCACATTGACTTTGTGACCCTCTGCAAATCTTGTGTGTTCCAGAGAATTCTATAAGAGTATAAATAGCAATGCAGTTTCTAGGCTGAATTGGCAGGGGGAGTTACTTCCACTGGTAGATCCCTTTACCAATCAATTTGTAGGTTTTAACCAAGAGAATTCATATGTTTCCATCTACAGTTATGAATTGAATTAATATTTCATTCTTCCTTATGCACATGATTTCTGGAGGATTATCAGTCATTAGATCAATAGCAGACTTCCTGCTGGCTAGACGGAGGGCAACCTATTTAAAGAGCATTATATCCACTAGTTTTGTACATACCATTTCAAAATTTAGTTTGATCTCAGTAAAACAAAACATACAATTTCTCTCTGGGGTGGCAATCGAAAGGATTAAGTTAAAAATATTTACACATCTTCTTTATAGTCATCATTTACTATAAAAAAGAGATAGAGGTAGGTGTTGGACCTATGAATGCATTTATATAGGGAACTCCTGGATGAACAGATTCCAACAAATACAGAATGGAATGTTTCCTGCAACTTATAGGTTTAAAGAATTAATGGGAATGTCAAGCAATTGATTCAAAGTCATATTGTGCTATGACATTGAGTCCAATATTTCCTGGTACTGTGGATGGATCATTATTCATAATAGTATCATATTCAAATAGAATTAGATCTCTGTGTTCCACAAATTAATATTGTTAATGTTATTATATTGTTATTATACTGTGTTATGTTATAATATATTATTAAAATTATATATATATTTTGTTAAACATTTTAAAATTTTAATTTTAAGGTCCAAGTTGCCCTTAAGAGCAGCAGGGACATGTTTTGTATATCTGCCAAGTATTGCTTGATTTATTATTAAATTACTGAGCTTAATTATTTTTTGTTTCATGCCAGATAATATACAAATTTCAGACAGAAAAAAGAGTAGTCATTCTGTTCTACTCCTGAATTTTCCTCTTTTAGTGACTTTATATCCAAGGGTAACATGGAGCTATATTTTGGTTGAATGATCACATATGCATCATGAAAGTTGATTTTATTAAGAGACTTGGGAGTTAAGGAAGCATAGCCTATAGGGGCCCAGTGAAGTACAGTCTGACATCTTGCTTCTGAGTAGACATTCTTTTGTATTCTAGCTCAGAAGTTAGGCTTATATTACTTCTCATTAATTATTATAATAACTTCTTAAATGTTCTTAGTTCTTGGGCTTCTATTCCAAATCATTTTTTTTCTCCAGTCCAATTTCCACAGCTGCCAAATTTTTCTAACTTACAAGTCAATCTATAGCAGTTTTTGTGATGGTGAGACTGTAGTGGCTATCTATTGCTTCTGAGGAAAAAAAGTCTATGAATATGTGTGCATATAATATATAAACATATATTTCTATTTCCTCTATTTGACATTTAAAGCCCCTTACAAACTAGTTCCTATGTGCTTCTCTAGATTCATACATCACTGTATACTACATTTTACTGTTAAGTCATACTTACCTTGTTCTTCACACATGACATTGCTGCATCTGTCTCTGTGCTTTAGGACTAGCTATCCTTCATGCCTAAAATATAATCAATATTCACTCATATCTTTGAATCCTTGATTTTCCTTGATTGCTAAATGTGTGGGATCTCCTATAAGAGGCCTTTACTAACTCTTCCAAATGGTAATACCTTTCCCTCAATTCTCTGCCCCTAAAAGGATTTTATATATATTTTCCTAAGGTCTCTCTTTAGTAATTTGGGCTTCTTTACAAGACATCTATTCCACAACTTTCAAACAGGTGTTACACATATATACATATATGTAAAACACATGCATGTATTATATATATATATAGTTTACTTGTATGTAAATGTATATAATTCATGGTAATATATACATTTAAATATATAAGCATATTTAAATACATAAGTCAATTTAAATACATGAGTAAAGTAAAAGAATGAATTGTCTTCTTAATAGAATGCAAGCTCATTGAGACCAAGGACTGTTTCAAGAATGTATCCTGAGTACCTAGAACAGTGTCTGGTAAATAGAAGGTGCTTAACAAATATTTGTAGATTGATTGATTTAGAAGTTCAATCCCAAACTCTCTAATGGGTATATCAGCTCCTCATAATATATCAGTATCTAGGCAAAAATGGGAAAATCATTTTTCATCCTCTCTATGTCCTTTAGAACATTTTATTGATATATTTTTATATTAATCCTTTTCTTTACCCAATGAAAAAGGAAGTGGAAAACGTTATTCAAAACTATGTACAAGTTACTGTATTAAATTCATTAATTTTATCATGAGCTTTCTCCATTTATCTTATCATAAAATTATTCTGAGTTCAAATGAAGAGTCTTTGAAGAGAAGAGAAGAGATGGGAAACCACTGTTTTGAGTCATGAAGAATGCATACAACTGGCTTACAAAATGTTTTTACAAAATAACAGGAATCTTACTTCCATAGGTCCAAAAGTTGACATGTCCTAAAAATTTCTAATTCAGATTGATATAAACACCATTTAAAAATGAGTAGAGAAATCATTAGGCCCCATGAGAGAATGATGGCCTGACTTGGAGCTTCATGGATCCTCCTTTTCCCCCACCAGTCTACTTTATATTCATTTAGTTATATGTGGTATATATTCTTATGGCAAGGATGGTGCTTCACTAGAGGGATGGATGGACTTGACAATGTGGCTTTGTATCCTATTATATTGAAAAAAAACAGAGAGGAAGAAACTTAAAAAAAATTGAAAGGCAGACAATCGAACAAGTACAGCAAATACTCCCCTAAAGCCCAAGAATGCTTTAATAACTTGGTTCTAATGATAAAACATTGAAATTTTGTTTATTTTGTAAAGAGTGAATGTTCATAATGGTGAATCTCTTGCAATTACTTTGGTTTTAGGTAGTCAGGGCAATGAATAGTGCTATACATGTCTCTGAAGAAATAAATGGAAGGGCCAGAGTGGCTCTTTTAAATCACTGCTCCCTGTTATTGTAAAATATTGACTTTCTCGTAACAATAAATTCACTTTTCAGGTTTTCAGGCACCAACAGAATGCCAATGGGATGTAAATGAAGAAGTGGCACTAGGTGATTGGCATTCTCCTTCTTGTTGCCAGCCTTTCATTGGGTACCCATACATAGAAGACCATTGATTTGTATGCAGGACTAAATCACTCCCTCCACAGCTTAACTCTGGAGCAGATGTATTTGACCACAAGGCTTCATAGCATTCAGTGAGTTATTTCATGTTGGATTGTTGACTCAAATGCTTGACTTTTGGCTCTGTTTGCTAACAACTTCTCAGATTGAGACTCTAAAGCCTACTGTGGGTTTTCACCCCTTTTTACTTCTCCATTTTTAATCTTCTTCAGTCTAGCAGTGGGCCATTAATCCTGAAAGAAAATGCATTTCTTCCCCTAAAAGACATTGGTCTAATGTTCTAACACCATTACTTTAGTTAGAGACAGGCAAACAAAGATGAGTTCCGCTCTTTTGGAAACTTCTGTCATTCATTCTGTTTCAGAATTCTGCAGCTTACAAAAAGACGTCTTTGTTTTACATAAGTGCTGGCAATAAATAATGGGTTAAGTATTAAGACTTCTCCTTGGGCTGTGTGGGCAAGATTTTCAGGGCATGCCTGGGAGAAAAGTACAGGGATGTTGAAGAGAAACAAATAGAGCAGCAGCCCTTTAAACTGCAGTAGTTAAGCATGTGATAGAAAAGAAAGGATTTATAGAACAGGAGGTGACCAATCTCTTCCTTCTGGAATATGAAGACAAACCAGTCCATTCCTTTGCCACATTCATGCAGAAAAACCAAATGAAGTCATTTAAATTTCAGATTGAGATTTTTAGGGAGATATTACCAAATCATCAAATCATGACATCATAGGATTATATAGATTATATAGATATGATAGGTCTCAGTAGTCAAAGATGAATTAGAAGTCAAACCTAATCCACTAATTTAGCAATTGGGGAAATTGAGGTCCACAAAGGTTGTGACTTGAAGAAAAAGATTAAAACCCTTTCCTCCCTGTTTCCAGAATTGCTTAAATGTAACTGGATCAGATGCTTGTAGATGAGAAAAAACACAATTCTTTCAAGCCAATTGTGGAACATTTAATACGTTTCAAAAGGACTCAATTATTATAAGCAAAGTTCATAAAAGAAACACTATAAAAATGCATGGGAGCACATTTTAAAACAATATTGGCAGACATGAAAAACATAGTATAGAGTCTGGCTTAGAATATAAGAGAAAAAGAGTCATCCAATGAAAGATTATGAAAATAAAATGTTTAATTCCAACTCTAAGAAGCATGCAAAATATGGGGAAATAATTATGCACTGGTCTTTTGTGTTATTTTTATTCAAATGGAAAGTAATCCAAGTCATCAACATTAATTTCAAATATAAAGAATAACAATATAAAACCTTTACCCATTGCTATAAATATATTATTTTGTGGATGATATATAAAAGTTTGAATTTCTATCTCACAGTTTTATAAAATTTGATAAATCAGTAACAAAATTGCCGGGTTTGTCACCCCTTCTAATATCTTCTTCATCTTAAATATTATCAATGCTTTATATTTCTTATAAATGTTTTCTATCTCTCACTAGCCACTAAAACCTCCATTGCAAAGAATTCTTCTTTTGTAAGAAGCATAGCAAGCTATATATTATAATTCCAAGGCATCAAACAGAAACATCTACAATGAAGTCATAGTATTCTAAAAAATAAACTTACATTGCTATCAGAGTAATTAGGTATCTTAAAATATGACTTAAAATAATATTTTAGATTTTGTCAAATTGTTTCCCCTTTCTATCAAAACTTTTAAGTCAAGAGATCCACAAAAGTAGATTAGGAACACAGAATAGTATACATGTCACACCTTTGGGAAAGGAAAGATTTTAAAACCAAGCAAGACTTAGAAAAACTCACAAAATGTAAAATAAATAATTTTGATTATATCAAATTAAAAAGTTTTTGTAGCAAAGGAAAGTAATGAATGCTGGTGTGGATGTGGCAAAGTTGGGACATTAATGCATTGCTGGTGGAGTTGTGAATTAATCCAACCATTCTGGAGGGCAATTTGGAACTATGCACAAAGGTTGATATAAGACTGTCTGCCCTTTGATCCAGCTATAGCACTGCTGGGTTTGTACCCCAAAGAGATAATAAGGAAAAAGACTTGTACAAGAATATTCATAGCTGCACTCTTTGTGGTGGCCAAAAATTGGAAAACAAGGGGATGCCCATCAATTGGGGAATGGCTGAACAAATTGTGGTATATGCTGGTGATGGAATACTATTGTGCTCAAAGAAATAATAAAGTGGAGGAATTCCATGGGAACTGGAATGACCTCCAGGAATTGATGCAGAGTGAAAGGAGCAGAACCAGGAGAACATTATACACAGAGACAAATAAACTGTGGAACAAATGAATGTAATGGACTTCTCCATTAGTAGCAATGAAGTGATCTGAAGAACTTGGAGCAATCTATGAAAAAAAAACACTATCCACATTCAGAGGAAAAACTGTGGGAGGAGCAACACCAAAGAAAAACTACTGCTTGATAACATGGGTAGATTTCATTGGGGATATAGACTCTAAATGAATATCCTAGTGCAAGCATCAACAACAATGAAATACGTTCTGATCAAGGTCACATGTAATACCCAGTGGAATTGCACGTTGGCTACAGGAAGGATGAGGGAAGGGAAGGGAGGAATAGAATATGATTTTTGTAACCAAGGAATAATGTTTGAAATTGACAAAATAAAAATAAATAAATAAATGAATGAATGAATAAACAAATAAATAAATAAATAGATAAATAAATAAATAAGTAAATAATGGGGAAAAACAAGATTAGGAGACTATTTTGGAAAGACACTAGGTTGAGAGTTAGAAGGCATGGTCTTGAATCCCTGTTCTACCATCTCTGGCAGATGCAACTATATAATCATGTATGTTTTATAGGAAGAAAGAACCCTAAGTTAAAAGTCAGGAGGCTGGCTTCCAATTTTATGTTACCTTTGTTTGTCCTTCAGAATTCCACAATATGTTGTCTAAAATAAATTCATTTAAAGCAGGGAGACACACAGATTAAAGGTAAAGGGTTAGAACAAAATCTATTATGCTTCAGATGAATTTAAAAATTAATTAATAGTAACTGCCCATGTTATATAAGTATTGAATTTTCCAAGCACAGAATTAATCTTGGAAAAAAACCCCAAATACTTGTCATTTCTACATTTAATTTTAAAATATCATTGTCTATAGGTATCTCTACTATTTTGTGTATAATATATTCCTTTGAAAAATATTTCCATCTATTTTTAGACAGTATGAGCAGCTTTTTAGATATTTGTGTGCTAGGAATATCTAAAAATTATCATTAAAAGTAGTACTGTTTCCATCCCATTCATTTAAAGTTTTTTCTCCTTTTGAAGCTGCTTCATTGTTAATACAGTATGTAAACTGTTATGAATTCAAACATTTGGGCTTTGCTAATTTTCTACAGTTGTCTTCCCTTACCCATATAATTCATACTTTTGCTAACTTTTGAAAAAATAGGTTTTAAAATTAGGTACTATTAATATTAATTTATAAAAATAGAAAAATCTTCATTTTAACATAATTTTCTAGTGAAATTCTACATTGGTTCCATTTATCTATTATAGTAATTATTATGCCATATTGTACACAAAATCAACAACTATTGAAAATTTACTTCCTGACAATTAGAGTGGGTGAAACAAAGCTGTATTGAGGTACATCTAACAATAAATGATGTGATGGCAGAGGTCATGGTAGTATAACTGAGCACAGCTACAATACATAGACTATAGCAAAAATCTGTAATGCTGTAGAATTCTATATTAACATTCTTATTAACAACGTTGTTTTTGCAATAATTATGCCAATGTGCTTTCAGTGATATAACTTAAAAATGTACAGTGCCTGGCCATTTAAGCTCAGATGGAAATTTCTATTAAAACTCAAAATCTTTGTAACCTTTTATATAAGGATGACCTACTAAAAATACATAAAAAATTTTCCACACATCTTTTAGTTACAATAACTGTTTATGGCAATGAACTCAGTGTTGTAAAAGTTGACATTAAGTGAAATATGAAAACCTCATGCCTAACAATGACTGTTACTTGAGTTCAGAAGGATTTGGCTGGAATACTAGAAATCTTGTCAATAAGAGGTGATGAATGTGAAGGAGATCTTGTTTGCTGAGTAATGTTTTTAATATTATCTTCAAAAAAAAGTAATACTATAAGGGCATAGCAGGATGTGTCAATATCAAGAGTCAGGTCTAGCTATTAGAGGTCCTATATTCATATTTGGCCTTGGACACTTCCTTGATATGTTATCCTAGGTAAGTTACTTAACCCTAATTTTCTAGACCTTGCTCTTTTTCCTCTGAACCAATATACAGTATTAAGTCTAAGATGGAAGTTAAGGGTTTAAAAAAGAAATTTGGATATTTCAGAATTTTTGGTACAAAATTGTGAGTGGAGGGGCCAGGCGGATGGACAATAACATATTAACCAAAATATTTTTTCATTTGTCTTAATCATTAATCCATTACAGGTCCTTGATATTTATCTCTTCTCATTTGCCCAGAGGTTAAATACACCTTAAAAATGTTAGCCTGGTCATATCATCTTCTTTCTCTAGCTGACTGTTTTGGGGTTTGTAACATAATTCCTTTTCATTCATCCTACACGCCAATCAAAACAGAGAGAAAGAGAATTCCATAGTAGTAAATGACAAGATAGGACAAATTCACTTGAAATGTACATGTAAATCCAAATAGAGAATTATGAACTTTCATTAGTGAACATCTCATACACTGAGTCATTTCAAATTGTATCATTCTTAAATGTCAATAAATGGACTTGTTGAGTGTTTAAAAGCTTAAAGTCAATAAGACATCTCATACAGATTTATTTGTCATTGAGAGAGAGCAAATTATTTGACTCAGAGGGAGAACAAAGGTGTTTAAGACAGATGATCAGTGCCTTTGGCATACTTGTCTTGATTTCTGAGGTAAATATTCATTAATAGTCAAAAGTTAGTTATAAATGTTTGCTCATTGTGCTATTTAAGGATATTTTTGAATCAGTCTTCTTACATGATTCTGAAATTAATTTTACTACATGGAGCTGACAGCTTTCAGATACATTTGGATGAAAATGGAGAGAGCTACTGAATATTTTGAATGTATGTTTACATAATTAGAGAAATCCATGTATTTGTACACCTCTATAGACTCTAATTAATTTTCGAGTCCTTATCCAATTTCTTGTTTTATACTATTGGATGAGGGAATTTTCTTTCTTCTTCCCTAGATTCACTGAACCATAGAAACTCAATTAAGAGACATACATTAAATTAAAAAATATGAAGAGAAGCAAATATTACTTTTATCCTCCTATTATAAGTAATGATACAACTATTTAAAATAGATGAACTTTGATTCTGAAGTCTGGGAATGTAAATAAAAAAGAGGGGGAATGAAAGTCAAACATTTACAGAGATAGAACCCCCCACCATAATAATAATAATAATACAGAGTAAAATGTGCATAGAAACATAGAGAGAAGGAAATAAACTGTGGAGTGGCATCTTTAGCTTGAGAGTATTGCAACCAAATGTGTATGAAATCATTTTGCATTTTCTCACCTGTAGCCATAAATGGAATGCATTTCATGTGGTATTTTCCCCCTAGGCAAGATGAAATGAAATGTAATCTCTCTTGGACCTGCCAATTAATTGAACATTTGAAAACCATGGCATCCATGCAGTTAAAGAGACTTTATATTTGACTTTCTCAAAATCTCATGTGTATGTGTGTGTTTGCATGCATGCACTCATATGTATATATTTTCATATTCTGGATTCTATAGGTGCTTGAAAAATGTTTGTCGATGTAGAAATATAACTATTTTATTGGCAAAGAACAAGATTCTCAATCACACGCACAAATACACATACACACACATATGTACACACACACTGAAAGAAAAAATCATCCTATGCCAATTAAGAAAAGAACAGAAATCTCTCAATATTGCCCATTCACTGACATGTTTTTAAATAGATTTAACGTGACAAAATCTCACTCCATATGGCTAAAGTACTTGAATTAAAAACTTTCAAAAAGAGCTTTCTAAGTTTCTCTTTCCTTTCCATTTCTGGTCCAGAAAATACACACCATTAAATGGAAGAACAATAGACAGTGTTACTAGTTCTTTCAAGGATGGCAGATAAGTTAGTCATTTTAATGGAATGGAGTGCCAGTTCAGCTGGGAAGTGGTGTGATGTGATGCTGCAAGCTTCTGAACATATTTCATACTTGACAGTAATAATATTGAATTAATATGTCTCTCCAAGGCTTAGAAAATCTGGTTCAAATTTAGCCCAATTTATCAAGGTTTGGCAGAGTTATAAGAATTAACAAATCATGCTGTGACTCAAGATTAGCATTATGAATATTTAGGAGCTGTTAAAACAGTGGGTAATATATACATATATGTATATGAAAATGCCACTATCAGGATATAGAAAGCATACCTTCAAATATAGCAAATATTGTTAAATAGAACAAAGAAAGCCCTATTACACAGGCCAATAATATATAATAGCACTATTACACAGGCCAATATTTATTCTGTTTAACAGGTCAAATCTTAATTATTTTATCATGCATTGTTTTCATACACTTGCTGCAAGAATGTGAACTGATAACTTTTGGTGTCTCTCACTAGTGCATATATTCCTTAGGATATATGGATTAACAATTAGTCTGTCAGTGCAAAAACTAGACTGGTACATTCTGGAGAAGTTCTCCTTCCCTTTTGCCTCATGTCAAAGCCATTGAGAGCATGTCAAAGCCATGAGATCTTAGAAGATAGATTATGTATATGATCTGATCCATTATTAAAATACATATTTTAAAATAATTTACATATCACATGAAACTGGGATTTAGAAGTTACTATTCATGTTTACAGGATCAATCTGGAGCTGCAAAGGCCCACAGCGATTATCAAATATAAATGTGTCATTTATGGATGTGAATATATAACCTATAGAAGTGAAAAGGCTCTCCCTGGATCACACAAGTATCAAGTTGTAAAGCTATGACATGTACGTGGGTCCTCTATCTCCAATGTGGGACCTCTGCACAAGTGAACTACAAATGAGAGCAAGTGGATCATAAAAGTGTATATGAAGTTGCTCTCTGAGGCAAGACGAATGAGTTCAAGTTCTATGTCTATTATATACTGTTTATGGAACCATTTCTTAGGACCAATAGATTCCTTTTAAGATTAAATTGAAGAGAAGATACTGATCTGCAATAACAGAACAAGTTCTCTAGGAGGAGCTTTCTACACTCTCTACAATTATGAAAAAGTTTCTTTGTAGACTTAAGTATTTGAAATGAGCTTTGGATATCAATATTCATTCCAAGAGCCAGTGGTGATATGGGAGATCATAGCAGGTATGATGTACAATTCATGTCAAGGAATAAATTCAGGCAATTGAATATTTAGTATTGGGAAGAGCAAGTAGAATAGTTTGGCTAGAACCCAGGACAGGGGAATGGGACTAAATTAAATTTAGTTCACAAAGAGATTAGAGGGCTTTAAGTGCCAAATGAAAACATTTTTATTTTTTACTTTCTTTTTTTTTAACCCTTACCTTCCTTCTTGGAGTCAATACAGTGTATTGGCTCCAAGGCAGAAGACTGGTAAGGGCTAGGCAATGGGGGTCAAGTGACTTGCCCAAGGTCACACAGCTGGGAAGTGTCTGAGGCCAGATTTGAACCTAGGACCTCCCATCTCTAGGCCTGGCTCTCAATCCACTGAGCTACCCAGCTGCCCCCTTCACTTTCTTTTTAAAAATAATATTTTCCCATAGTTACATATAAAAACAATTTTAACACTCAACAAAATTTTTTTGAGTTCCAAATTTTCTCTCTTCCTCTCAATCTCTATCCCTTATTCTCTCCTACCTCTTTTCACTCCCTGTAGACAGAAAACAATCTGATATTGATATTACATGTGCAATCATGGAAAATATTTTTTTGTGGAACATACCTTAAACAACCAAAAAAAGGAGAAAGGAAATGAGATATAATATGTTATTGTCTGCATTTAGATTCCATCACTTCTTTTTTTCTGGAGGCAGGAGACATTTTTCATCATTAGTCTCTGGGACTTTATTACTTCATTTTCTTCCTAAAAATAATTAGGCCATTCAGAGTTCATAAAAAAGAAATATTGCTGTTACGATGTATGGTGTTCTAGATCTTCTCATATCACTTTGCATCAGTTCATATAAGTCTTTACATTATTTCTGAAATCATCCTGCACATCATTTTTATAGCATAATAGTATTCTATTACAAATACATACCACAATATGTTCAGCCATTCTCCATTTGATGGACATCTATTCATTATCCAATTTGTTGTTACTGTAAATAGAACTTCAATAAGTATTTTGGTATATGTTTTTTTTTCTCTTTTTAAAAAATAATCTCTTTAGAATATAGCCCTAGTACTGGGATTGACACAATATTTTTGAGTCCCTTGGGCAGAGTTCCAAATTGCTCTCCAGAATGATTGAACTAAATCATAACTCCACAAAAATGCTTTAGCATCTCAGTTTTCCCATAGGCCCTCCAACTTTGTTATTTTCTTTTTCTGTCATATTGGTCAGTCTTATAGGTCTTAAGTGGTACCTTAGTTATTTTCATTTGCATTTGTCTGATCAAAAATTATTTAGAGCATTTTTCCATATAATGATAGATGGCTTTGATTTCTTCTTCTAAAAGCTACCTTTTCATTTCCTTTTGACCCTTTATCAGTTTTTGAATAAGATATATACCTAAATTTGTAGGTAAAAAGAAAAATGTAAATTTGACTCCGTTATTTCTGGTTTTGAGGATTGAGACTTTTATCAGAGTATCAGCTCTTATTTTTCCTGCTTTAATTTTTTTTTCTTTTAATCTGGCTTACATTAGTTTTATCTGTATAAAACCTTTTACATTTAATATAATCAAAATTATCCATTTCATATACTATAATACTCTGTCTCATGTTTGGTCATACATTCTTGTCTTATCCATAGATTTGATAGGTAATCTATTCCCTGCTCCCCTAATTTGCTTATGGTATTATACTTTATGACTAAATCATATATTCATGTTGATCTTATCTTGGTATATAGTATGAAATACTGACTCTTCTTTTTCTAGTATTCCCCAAAAATTTCATTTAATAATGACATACTGTCCCAAAAATACAAGTCTTTTGATTTATCAAACAATAAGTTATTGTGGTTATTTGTTACTAGGCATTCTATACCTAATCTATTCCACTGATATATACAACTCTACTTGCCAGTACTGGATTATTTTGAAGATTATCACTTTGTAATCCTGTTAAAGATTTGTTACTTCTAAGTTTCCTTCCTCTGCCTATTTTTCATTGATTTCCTTGCCTTTTCTCTTCCAGTTGAGAATTTTTTAGCTTTATTAATATATTTTTTGGTTATTTGATTGTTATGGCACTGAATAACCAGATTAATTTAGGTAGAATTGCTATTTTTGTTATATTTATCTGACTTACCCATTAGCAATTAATTTTTTCTAGTTGTTTCAATCTGATTTTTTTGTATGAAAAGTATTTTTTAATTGTGTTCATGTACTTCCTGGGTTTGTCTTGGCATGCAAACTTCCAAGTATTTTATGTTGCTTACAATTCATTTGAACATAATTTCTTTTTCTATCTTTTGCTGCTGGGCTTTGTTGGTAACATAAAGGAAATGCTGATGATTTGTAAGAGTTTCTTTTATGTTGTCCAACTTTGCTAGTGTTGTTAATTATTTCAACTATTTTTTTTCATTGATTATGTAAGAGTACCATTATGCCATCTGCAAAGAATGATAGTTTTGTTTCTTTGCTATCTTTTCTATTTCCTTCATTTGTTTTATCCTTTACCTTTACTGCTATAGCTACAATTTAATTATTTATATTTTAAAGCATATAGGTAATCATTTAAACTTTTTGAGTCATGGAAATTATATGGTTGAACTTGTCATAATAAATATATTTGCTTAAAATTGAATTATGCACATAATTTTATTTTTCAGTTTTCTATTTTCTATTTTTATATATATTATTAACTTTGCTTAAATTCTGTCGGGCTTATACTTGAACCAGTTTTGAAACATATTCAATCATGTTCTGGGACTATGAAATTGTACCAGTAATACTGATACTTTTGAAAATGTCTTTTTTTTGGAAATTTAGTTTCTGAGTAACATTTTTAGATGAAAAATTGTAAAGATAATATAAATACATAATAAAACAATAACATTTCCATGGATATTTTATTCTGGTGGATAAATATTTTTCAAATAATACTAATAATAGTAATCCATGGGAAAATCAAATATGTTACTTTTAAAATGTTGTCTTGCAAACAATTCAAATATATCTTACAGAAAAACCTCACCAAAGGGATTGAAATGTTATTTTTAAATTGCTTTTGGAAATCTTCCTGTTAACAGAATACATATATATTCAAAACTTTAAATATATATAATTATATGCTGGTGGTACATATTTTATATATGGAAATCCCCCATTGCCAGTTTATCCATGCTGCTTGCTAAGACAGTTACAGATAATTTTAATCCAACTGAAAAAGGGCTTATAAAATTGGGCTATGGGTTATAAACACTCAGGGGATATTTTCAAACCAATTTAGTCATGACTATAAAAAGTAACTGTAATGTACATACACAAATATACATATATTCACATATGTTATGGAATTAGTACATATAGAATTATGGATCCCAGGGAATAAAATAAGCTAAGCTTCTTTTATTTTTTTATAGATGAAAAAATAGGCCCCATAATGGTCTAGGTATTATACTTGTTACTGAGTACAAAGGGGAAAAAATCATTCTATTTCTTTAAAGAGCTTAAAGTTTAGTAACTAATGATTAATAAACCTTTCCTGCTTCTTGCCTTGAGAATTATGACATTCTCAAATATAGTAAACATTTAATGATCTGGTCAAAAGATAATAATGGTGGTATTCAGAGATTAGGCCCATTGGCAGATGAGAAGAGAAAGGAAGTAGATTAAAAGAGAATATCAATATCTTTGGACTATTCCCTTCTTTTACAGACTACACAATCTGTGCCTTATTCTAGAAATAAGACATTTATACCCCACACATGAGTATATTTGCATTTATATGATTGTAGTCATTGTGCATTATATCTTCATGGTTCTGCTTTTTGTACTTGAGAGAAAACACAAATTGGACAATGAAAGCTAGTGAGAGATGTCAGAGATGGGTTTAGAGGTAGTGAATGAAGTTATAGGAAAACTTGTCAGCAGCAATGGGGATAATTTTAGCATACCTCTAGTATTAGAAAAGAGCATTAGAATAGATACATACATGAAAATTAGGTAGAGAATAACTGAAGAATGAAGTTGAGCATTCCAGGAACTGAGCCTATATATAGGGGGTGAATTTTTGTGGATAAAGTTTATTTTGAATTTGTTTCATATTGGATAACACACTTCATTCTCATAATTTTTCTCCAATAATTAGAATTATGCTTTGAAGAATAAAGAAGCATGGACTCACATATTCTACATTTTCTCAAATATATAGAGAACTGGGTCAAATGTATAAGAATACAAAATATTTCCAAAATAAATGTTCAAATGATATGAAATGATAATTCTTAGATGAAGAAATTAAAATACTCTAAATTGCTATTAGATAGGTAATTAGAAATCTCTGAGATACCACCTTACAACCACCAGACTGGCTAAGATGATAGATATGGAAAATAATAAAAAATTGTTGAAAAATCAAGACATTATTACATTACTGGTAGATCTGCAAACTCACACAACCATTCTGAAGATCAATCTGGAACCATACCCAAGGGCCATCAAACTGTGAATATCCCAGGAATATCTCTACTTGGGTTGCATCCCAAAGAAATTAAAGACTTTAAAAGACTGATATATATTAATTTAAGGTCGCCAAGGAATTCAGCTATGTAATTCCTAAATGAAAACTCAAGTCAGCAGTCAACCTTTTATGGAGTTTTTAATTACAAACAGGAGGAAGAAAGGTATTAGAGAGAGAGAGAGGGATATATATATATATATACATATATATATATATATGTATATATATATATATATATATATATATATATAGAGAGAGAGAGAGAGAGAGAGAGGGGGGGGAAGGTAATAGGGCTTAAATACCCCCTCTGTTTAGGCTGGGCCAAAAGGCCCAAGCCCTTAGATAGCTGAGGCAAAGAAAAGAGATCAGTCCCTATCACTCATGTGACCAAAATGGAGAAACAGTCTCAGGGGCCTCATCCTCCAGCCTCCTTCAGAGCAAGCCTACTCAGAGCACAACCTCTCAGAGCAAAACCTCTCCAACCCCCCTCAGTCCTCAGACCCCGCTATCTTTAAGGAAACCATCTCAGTTCCCTCCCCTCAGTTCTCACATCTACCAATCACTGTCCATGTCTTCCCTGTGCCAATGGTGGCTCTAGCTTAACCCAGGACCGCCCAGAGGTCTGTGGCTTTGCACATGTCTGTTGAAGGTCATATTCTCAAATAATTAAATTTTGATCTATGCTGCAGCCCTTCCTAAATCCTGTTAGGACTGAGTAGGGTGGAGATCGTAAGTTCCAAGACCTGGTTTTGTCATTCCAAGTATCTCTATTGTATCAATTCTAAAATCAATCATGACTCAAAGAATTTCCTGTTCTATGCTTAAGCATAGGTCAAAGCCCTTTCCATTGTTCCTCAAAAGGTTTCTGTCCTAAATTAATCTTAAGTAGGGAGGAGAAGGACCCTCCCATGCCAAGGAGGTTCATATTCCAATAGACTATCAGTAGGAAAATTTTCAAGTATGAAATTTCCCAATGGTGAAATTTCTAACATTTATAAGTCTAAGAAATTTTAAGGTTTACAGTATATAGGGCAACCTACCTCTACAAAATTATTTATAACATCTCTTTTTGTGGTGGCAGAGAACTGGAAAGTGAAGAAATGTCTATTAATTGGGAAATGGCTAAACAAGTTGTGGCATATGAATAGAATGAAATATTATTGTACCATAAGAAATTACAGAAAAGATGATCACAAAAAACCTGGAAAGACTTATATGAAGTAATACAAAATGAAATGAGCCAAACCAGGAGAATGTTGTATTACAGTGAAATAAAAAAAAATTTATGATGATCAACTGTGAATTAATTAGCTATTATAAGCAAAGATCCAGGACAACTCCAAGGGAACCATGACAAAAAAGGAGATCCACCACAATAGAAGGAACAGATGGAGTCCAAATGTAGATTAAAACATACTATTCTTCACTTTATTTCCTCCAGGAATTTTTCTTTAATGTAAGCAATATGTGCCTTGTTTCACAATCTGATGAACAAGAGGGTATATATTATATGAAAATATAAGTACAATCTATAGCATATTACCTGCCTTCTTGGGGACGGGGAAATGTGGAAAGGAAGGGGAAAACATGGATTGCAAAATGTAAGAAAAATACTAATAACAATGTAAATATGTAAAAATAAAAATATTAAAAGATTTAAGAATATCAAGAGAAATAATGAAAAAATGCTAAAGAAGGAACTCTAGCAGAACCAGATTTTGGGGAGGGGAGTGAAATAGGAGGAAGGGGAAAACAAAGAATGATACATAGAATTTTGGATATAACTAATGTGAAAATTTGTTTCTCTTGAATAAATTCATTATATAGCAAATCATATGAATTACATTATTATGTTGCATATGCTATTGTGTATAAAATACATGGTAAAATTGTATTAAATTAAAATAAAATTAAAATAAATAAAAAAAATTTAAAATAAAGGATGGAATCAAAAGGAGAGAGGAATAATTATTTAACAACACTGTCTTCAGTCATCATATTTTAAATCATTTCATTAAACAATAAATAACCTATGTTTCTTGGTAACCCAAGCCAACAAACATATTTTTAAAAAAAATTATGTCTTTTATCAATATTAGTCTTGCTTTGTAATAAGTGCACATTCTTTCTAACTTCATTGGATTTGGATAATGAATACTCACCATATATTATGTAATAATTCCTTTATGCTATCATTGTAGTTAGGAATTCATTGTCTGCTGTTGTAACATTAATTGACTTTATATCTTGAGACAATTCACAACCTCCCAGTTCCCTAGGAAAAGGAAAGAACTATTCCTATTTTCAAAAAGTTTACAGTCTTATGGTAAGGGTAACATGCAAAGCAATAAAAGCAATAAATAGGATATATTGGAAATATGTAATTAACAGAGAGAATTCACTAGAAATAATGAGGAATGGGAAAAAGTTCTGGTAGAAGATTTGATTTTCGATGAGATTTGATAGAATTCAGGAAAGCCAGGCAGAGATGAAAGAGAGTATTCTAGGGCTGGGAGAAAGACAGTAAAAATGCTGATAGTCTAGAAATGGGAGTCCCTTGTTCAAGGAATAGCAAAGAGGTCAATGTCACTGGTTGAGAGTATGTAAGACAAGATATCATAAGGGACGGGAAAAAGGCATGTTGGAAAACACTGGAGAAGTTATGAGAGGCTTTGAATGTCAAACAGGATTTTATATTTGATATTAAAGCTTAAAATAAGACTAAAAATTTTTGTGTAGGACACTTGATTTGGTCACACTTGTACTTTGGAGAGATCACTTTGACATACAAAGAGAGGATGAAGTAGAATGGGGGGAGATGTGTTGCAGGGAGACCTATTGTAATAGTACAAATATGGGGTGATAAAGGCCTATACCAGGTTGATGTCAGGGTCAGAGGAGAGAAAGGGGAAGATGTAGGAGAAATAAGAAAGGCAAAATGATCCTTTGAAGCAGATTAGATATAAGTAAGGAGAAAATGAAGATTCAAGGAAGATTCTCTACTGCGTAATACTAATTGACTATGTAAGAATTTAAATTAGGTTTGACTCAATATGAGAGTTATAAAATTGAGATTGTGGTCACCGTTTATAAAATATTAGCCCATAAGTCAAAAAATGACTCTTAGCAGCTTTTATTCACAAGGTAGAGATATTGAAAGTGACAAATATAGGAAGGAGACAGAACCTTGTTTAGCCTACCAGCCTAAGTCCTGATCTGGTGAAGTCTGGCTAAACCCTGGGGAAAGGGCTCCCTCAACTCCTTATCTCTCTGTGGAAGTCCTGGGGGCATCTTCATCCAGAAATCCACCAAAAAAAGCCTCTTTCTTCAGTTCCAATCACTCACCCAGCAAGCCTCTCCAGAGCAAAAAGATCTAATCCAGAATGATTCCCGGAAATGGTGACTGCCTCCAAGAATTTCAGCAGAGGTCACATTGAAGCACCAATTGAGAGAGGGTCTCCTGGACGAAGAACAAGGAAGTCAAGGGTGAATCTTGTCCTCTGTCTTGCTTTTTATAGTACTTCCTGTCTCTCTCCATTTTCACAGGAACCAATAATGGACTCCCAATTTGCCTAGCATTGCCCAATAGGGGACAGTGCTTGTGGACTTTGGGGAGTGTAAACTTTTATCAAAAGGATTCACAAGTTCCTGACATTGAGTTAAATCTCCAAAGTACTCGATTAAGTTAAGATAAAGAAATTCCTTTACACAACTGCAATATTGGTTGTACATCCAATAATAATAGAAATGTAAAGAAGAAAGGAGGGTTTTCAGGGAAAAAGATCATGAATTCAGTTTTGGATTAATTGAGTTCTTGGAATATCTATAGGACACCCAATTCAAGATTGCCAAAAGGCAGATGATGAGAGATTAAAGTTCATTGTAGAGATTAGAATTAGGTAAATAGTTTGAAAATCATCAGCACAAAGATTATAATTAAATATATCAGGCCTGATGAGACCACCAAGTGAAACAGGGAGAAGAAAAGAAGAACCAACATCTAGTCTTTAAGACACTAAGAAGTAGTGGGCATTATCACCACTTTCATTCAATATCTCACTAGAAATATGAAAGAAGGTAATAGAAATAGGAAAAAAGAAAAGAAAAAGAAGTGGAAAGGATTAGTCTATGTAATGAGAAAACAAAAACATCACTTTTTGAAGATATGATGGTATACTTAAAGAATCTTAGAGAATCAACTAAAATAATAAACAAATTTAGCAAGGTTTCAGAATATAAAATTAACTCCCATAAATCATCAACTATAGAAATACAATTTGGAAATACTTTTCACACAGTCAGATCTGTGAGGGGGAAAAGTAGTTTATTATGTAAAAAGGTTGGACTGGAATATATTTAAAATTGCGTCTCCAGGAATTTAATTTATTCCAAAGAGATTTATTTACAATTTATTTATAAAATATGGAAAGAATGAAGTAGGAAATCAGAGAGAGGATAGGGTAAGATATCTAGCCAAAGCACTAAGTAATTTACTCCTGGCCTCTGGCTTAACCCAGGCACAGAGAATTTGTCCTTAGGAGGATCTGGGGAAGTCTCTTTCAAGAGGTAGGTCTCTCCTGAGACCAGTTCTTTTTTTCAGTAAATCTATGAAAGGAGTCAGCCTTTTCACTCACCATGTGTCAGTCTAAAGGAAAGAGATTTAAGAATAGCCTCAACAGGAACAGGGTCTCAGGTCCAGTCAGCAGATTCCTCTTCACCTGAAGATCTGAGACAATACTCTCCCCACAGTAAATTGTAACTCTCTTTTAAAGACACTTTCTTTTGCATCACTTCCTGTGCCTTCCCCTAATTTTACATCTACCAATCACAGTTGAAGATTTGCTTTGGGTCTGCCCATGGACAGTCATTTTAATTCTGATTTGTCACCCACTATTACTCATGTGGGTCACAGACCTTTCTCATTCAAGGGTGAAGAGGGTGTTTACACCTTTGGTGATTAAATCTAAAAATGGGCAGATCTCCCCACTCAACTTTTAAGTAGGGTGTTTAGATATTTGGTGATTAAATCTAAAAATAGGTGGGGGAAATACATGTACAAGAATATTCATAGCTGTGCTCTTTGTGGCGGCAAAAAAATGGAAAATGAGGGGATGCCCTTCAATTCGGGAATGGCTGAACACAGTGGCATATGTTGGTGATGGAATACTACTGTGCTCAAAGGAATAATAAAGTGGAGGAATTCCATGGGAACTGGAACAACCTCCAGGAAGTGATGCAGAGCAAAAGGAGCAGAACCAGGAGAGCATTGTACACAGAGACTGATACACTGTGGTAAAATCGAATGTAATGGACTTCTCCATTAGTGGTAATGCAGTGATCCTGAACAACTTGGAGGAATCTATGAGAAAGAACACTAGCCACATTCAGAGGAAAAACTGTGAGCGTAAAAACCCAGAAGAAAAACAATTGCTTGATTACATGGGTTGAGGGGATATGCTTGGGAATGTAGATTCTAAATGAATATCCTAATGAAAACACCAACAACATGGAAATATATTCTGATCAAGCACACATGTAATACCCAGTGGAATTGTGCATTGGCTACAGGAGGGGTGTAGGTAGGGGAGGGAGGAATAGAATATGATTTTGTAACCAAGGAATAATGTTTGAAATTGACCAAATAAAATAAAAAAAATAGGCAGGGGTTACAATTTAATCTTCACAATCAGAGGAGAGCTAATAAATTTAATTTTCACAATCAGGGGAGAGTTAAATTTAATCTTCAAAGATCTCATTAACTGGAAAACATTAATTACTCATTAAGAGGCTATCCAATTTAATAAAATATAAATTCTTCTTAATTTTAAACTATTTATTCAAACCTTTACCAAATTAAAAAAAAATTAATTACCTTACCTTATTTAAAATTACCTTACCAAATTTAATTACCAAAATTAAAAAAAATTGCAAAGCTTTAGAAAATGAAAAATTCATCTAGAAGAACAAAGAGTCAAGAATATGGAGGAAATCAATGGAAAATATTGTGAAGATCGCAAATTGTAATATAAAGTGGTAAAAATCAAGTAGTAGAGCAGCAAAATAGATTATGTACATAATACCCAACAGTAAATAACTAAACAATCCATTGTCTGACAAACCCCCAAATCCAAAAATCTGGGATGAGAATCAGTATTTGACAAAAATCACTGGGAAAATTAGGGGTTAGGGGGAAAATGGCAGAGACTAAGTATAGACAAACATTTCACAGTGTATACCAAGATAAGGCCAAAATACATATAAGGGTAAGATATAAAGAGCGATACCTTTCAGCACAATAGTATTCCTTTGCCATCAGATGCAAAAATTTTATCAGCCATTCCCCAATCTATGGACACTCCCTCATTTTCCAACTTTTTGGTACCACAAAGAGCATAGCTATGAACATTTTTGTACACATATTTTGCCCTATTATCTCTTTGGGGTAAAAGCTCAGCAATGGTATGCCTGGATCAAAGGGCAGGCAGTCTTTTATAGCCCATTAGGCATAATTCCAAATTGCCTTCCAGAATGATTAGATCAATTTACAATCCCACCAGCAATGAATTAGTGTCCCAATTTTGCCACACACCCCCAGCATTTTTTCCTTTACTGTTATGTTGGTCAATCTGCTAGGTGTGAGGCGGTACTTCAAAAGCTGTTTTGATTTGCATTTCTCTATTATGAGAGATTTAGAAACACTTTCCATGTGCATATTGATAGTTTTGATTTCTTTATATGAAAACTGCCTATTTTTGTCCCTTGCCCATTTATCAATTGGGCAATGGCTTGATTTTTTGTACAATTACCTTAGCTCCTTATAAATTTGAGACATTAGACCTTTGACAGAGATTTTTGTTATAAAGATTTTTTCCTAATTTGTTGCTTCCTCTCTAATTTTGGTTACAATGATTTTGTTTGTACAAAAATTTTTAAATTTATATGTAATTAAAATTATTCATTTTACATTTTGTAATATTCTCTACCTTTTCCTTGGTCTTAAATTCTTTACTTTCCCAAATCTGATATATTATTCTATTTTCACCTAATTTTCTTATAATTTCCTTCTTTATAGTTGTCATTTAGCCATTCTTAATTTATCTTGGTTTACAGTGTGAGATGTTGATTTAAACCTAATTTCTTCCATATTGTTTTCCAATTTTCCCAGCAGTATTTTGTCAAATACGGGGTTCTTGTCCCCAAATCTGGGATCTCTGGGTTTATCAAACATTGTCTTGCTAAGGTCATTGGCCCCAAGCCTATTACATTCATTTCCCCTTCTGTCTCTTAGCCATTACCATACTGTTTTGATGATCATGTCTTTATGGATCAGTTCATGTGAATTGAAAAGACCTGCAAGAATTGATTCAGAGCCAAAGGAGCAGAACCAGGAGAACACTGGACACAGAGACTAGTACATGGTGGCAAATCTAATGTAATGGACTTCTCTACTAGAAGCAATGCATTGATCCAGGGCAATTGTGAGGGATTATGAGAAAGAACACTGTCCACATCTAGAGAAAGAATTGTGGGAAGAGAAATGCAGAAGAAAAACATATGATTGATGATGTGGTTTAATGGTCATATGATTAAGGATGTTGACTTTAAAAATTATTCTATTGCTAATATTAATGCTATGGAAATAGATTTGAACAATTATACATTTATAACCCAATTGGATTGCTCATTGACTCTGAGAGGGGGAAGGGAGGATGGAAGGAAATAATATAAATCATGTAACCATAGAAAAATATTCTAAATTAATTAATTAAATATTTTTTAAAAGTGTGATCCTGAAAGTAAATTTAGGAAGCATGATATAGTTTACTTGTCAATTCTAGGGATAAGAGAATAATGTGTAACGAAACAAGAGAGAGTGAGCATAATTGGAATGTAAATTAGAAAAGTATTAATACATTACATTAAAAAATCTTGCCCAAACACAAACATTTGAAGAAAAATAGTAAATGGGGGAATGATATTTAATGGCAAATTTCTCTAATAAAGTCTTCCTTTCTCAGATATATAGGGAACTGTTGTAAAAATGGAGATTTGAACCCCAGACTTCAATCCCCAGAAATCCTTGGTAGTTCCCAGAATTCCCTATAATTTCACCTGAATGCAAGATCAGAAATTATTATTTAAAGAGGCTCTCCACCTACTTCAGGTCTCTCTTCTTCCACTTCTAAGCATACACGTCTCTCTAACTGGTAGACAAGATGTAAGTGGCTGTGAATGGGCTATGTGCCCTAGACACAGGCTTTCTTATTTTGTATTTCTTTATCCTTGATTTCTAATAATCTTTAATAAACTTCTAAAAATATAATACTTTTAGTAGAAAAACTAAATTAACTGTTACAGTTAACAGCAACCACTAGATTGGATGAGAACTTCTCAAATTAAAAAAAAAAAAAGATAGCCTAGATAATAATTATTTTTTCAAGCAATGTTTCTCTGCTCAAGGTTTTTTACCCTCACAAAGATTTTGCCGATTCAGCTTATTCCAGCCATCTGCTTTGGACCTTCTTGATTCAGTATTGCTCACCTGGTCCCAGCCTTGCCCTCCCCGGCCCAGCCTGGCCCGACTGCTGCCTAACTGCTTCTGTGCTCCTGCAATCTAGACCTGTTTGATCCAGATCCACACTCCTGATCCCGAACTGACCGGACTCAGCAACTCTGGCCTCTGAGCAGATCGCTCATTGCCCCAGGCCCAAGACTCACTTCCACAAGCTGGTAAAAATGTGAGTGATTTTTCTTCAGGATACAATTACAATTATGGTAGGTTTCAAACATGGTTCATATGGAAATGATTTGCATGGCTGCACATGCATAATATGTCTAATTACTTGGCTTCTCAAGGAGGTATAAAGGAATTGGAGAATTTTTTTCCATTCAAAATTCAAGATTAATGTTAAAAATTATTTTAAAAAATAATTGGGAAAATACAATATTGAAAAATAAAATAAAAATAAAAGTGACCATTTTTGAGAATGGGGAAGTTGTGTTGAAGAGAGAGGAAATAAGTGATAATGCAATAGGATATGGTGAATGAAGTTTGAAAGATTATTACCAAGAGTCACTGTGATGGTTAGCATATTATGAGAGGAAAATAAAACAAGTGAGTAATGAATTCAGATTTGTGTACTTGAGTGGAATTCTCAAGTCCTGTTCAAGGATGAGTCCTGAAAACTGAAAGAATAGTGTTATCTCCCTTACCCTAAAGCAGTGCAACAGAGTAGAAAAAATTGATTAAAGAACTTTTCGGCCCCTTTCTGCTAGGAAATGTTCAGGTGTTTCATGAAAAAGCATTTCTTATCAAGGGAGGTAGGAGATCCAGTAGGACTCACGGGGAAGGTAAAATGACATTTTCTCCCCTTACCAGAAAGGCATATAAAGGTAGGGATATGAATGATATTTAAAAATAATTTCTTACATGTCCAATGAAAATGATCTTTTCCAAAGTTTTCCCACAACATCCCTGTTTATTTTATTAAAGGAATCTAAAAAATCAACTCTATCCCCTTTATTTTACAAGCAAGGAAAAGCTTCAGAAAGATTAAATGTCTGGCTAAAAAGCAGAAAAATTCTTAGAAAAATTCAGTGTGGAGGACTTCCGGATTAACATGCCTGCAATCTAGACTAGAATCGCTTCCTCTCCCCAGCACCAAACGAAATAGACTACCTCAAAAGAGCATAAAGTTCACGTTTGGAAGAACAGAGGGACTCTCCAGTATCCCACAGAAATGAAGATACGTGGGGCTTGAACATTTCCACACTATAAGGAGGAGGAAAAGCTTGCACAAAAACGTGAACTGAGCTGCCCTTCCCACCCAATCCCCCCACCAAACCAGAGTAAGGTATCAGAGTGCTCACTGGGACAGTGAGTGAGTGAGGAATGTCTCTGTATGGGGTTTGGCACACCAGGGTCCTTGGGATCTAAAGACTGCAAGGAAAAGACCTCTCAGGGTGGTTTCATGGGAGAATCCTGCTCTGAGCAAAGTGGAGGCCGTGCTGAACACAGGGGAGGTTGCACTGAGCAAAGGGGCGACCGAGCTGAACACAGGAGAGATTGCACTGAGCAAAGGGGTGGCCATGCTGAGCAAGGGGGCAGCGTGCTGAGCAAAGGGGCAGCTGCGCGGAGCACAGGGGCCTGCCTTCTAAGAAACCTCGGAGGCTGGGAAGAACAAGTCTGAGACAACCTAAATTCACAGAAAACCCACCCAAATCACCCAGACCCCAGACGAAAAAGGAAAGAGAAATAAAACCACCAAAGAGATGGCTCACATGGCCCAAAATCAAGCCTCCAGGAAGAAAGGGAAAAATGTGACTATTGAAAACTTTCATGGAGGGAGTACCCAAAGAAAAGAAGAGAAAGAGGATGAAACCCAAACAAAATCAAAACATGCCTCACAAAATAGGAGTTGTCAACAAGCTCTGGAAGAACTCAAATTGGAGCTTACCCAAAAGATGGAAACCTTCTGGAAAGAAAAATGGGAGAAAGAGATCAGCAGTCTGATAGACAAGACTTCACAAATGGAGAAAGAGCTGGAAGCATCGAATAGAAGGGCAGACAAAGCTGAAAAGCAAAACCAGTTCCTAAAGACCAGAATTAAGCAACTGGAAGACAGTGAGCATGCAAAACAGTGAGCAAGCAAGAATTAATAAAGCAAAGCCAAAAAATTGATGAATTAGAAGAAAACACAAAATATATCACTGAAAAGGTCAAAGACCTGGAAAAGGGAGGAAGAAGAGACAACATGAGAATTATTGGTCTGCCAAAAAACCAGAGATAAACAAAAACATCGATGCTATACTACAGGAGATTATAGAAGACAATTGCCCACATGTTCTGGAGCAAGGGGGCAAAATAGAAATAGAAAGTGTTTATAGAAAACCCTCTATACTAAATCCCCAAAAGACAACCCCCAGGAATGTAATCGCCAAATGTAAGAGCTTCCAAGAAAAGGAGACTATCCTACAAGACGCTAAGAAGAGGAGCTTCAGATATAGGGGGGCTACCATAAGGATCACACATGACTTAGCAGCTAACACACTAAGAGACTGCAAAGCATGGAACACAATATTTAGAAAGGCAAGAGAGCTGGGTCTCCAACCAAGAATCAACTACGCATCAAAACTGACTATATACTTCCAAGGGAAAATATGGGCATTCAACAAAATAGAAGGTTTCCAAACATTTTCTAAGAAAAGACCAGAACTTACTGGAAAATTTGATATCCAATCACAGAAAGCAAGAGAAACATGAAAAGGTAAATATGAAAGAAAGGGAAAAGTAGATAAATCTTATCTTTTTCTTTAAGTCAAACTCTCTTTTATAAGGACTACATTTACATCAAATTATATATATTAATATGTGGGGAAAATGTATTGTGTAACTCTCAAAAATTGTATGAACCATAAGAGTAGTTAGAAGAATCACGCATAGGGAATGATTGGGGCATCAAGAGGATTTGGTGAAAAGGGGGGCAAAGAAAGGAAAAGGGAGGAGGGGAAGAGTCGACAATACTAATATTTACTTCAAGAAATAGGGAGGGACTTAACAGAATAATCTTTCCCATATAAAGATACACATGGGAAGGGGAGGGGAAGATCTCTCATATGAGAAGGAGAGGAAGAAAGCATGAAGTGGTATTACTTAAAACTTATTTTCAGTGAAATCAATTCTGAGAGGGAAGAACATCTTGATCCAGTGGGATCCTGAATTCTATCTTATCCATTAAGGCAAGAAAGAAAGGGAAATTAAGGAGGGGGAAAGGGGAGGAAGTATAAAAAGGGAGGGAAGGAGAGGGGGGAGGAGGAGGGAGCATAAAAAGGGCGGGACTAGAAAGGGAAGCATACCAGGGAGAGGACTAGGGGGACAGACCTAAAGTAAATCACTGATTCAAAAGGATATAACTAGGGAAGAAAGGTCAGAACTAGGGGAAGATATCAAAATGCCAGTGAATCCACAAATGACAATCATAACTTTGAACGTGAATGGGGTGAACTCACCCATAAAACGTAGACAAGTAGCAGATTGGATTAGAACCCAAAACCCTACCATTTGTTGTCTTCAAGAAATATATATGAGGTGGATTGATACTCACAAGGTTATAATTAAATGATGGAGTAAGATCTTTTGGGCCTCAACTGATAGAAAGAAGCCAGGAGTTGCAATCATATCTGACAAAGCCAAAGCACAAATAGACCGGATCAAAAGGGATAGGGAAGGTAAATATATTCTGTTAAATGGGAGTATAGACAATGAGGAAATAGCACTACTCAACATGTATGCACCAAATGGTATAGCATCCAAATTTCTAATGGAGAAACTAGGAGAATTGAAGGAGGAAATAAACAGTAAAACCATATTAGTGGGAGACTTGAACCAACCACTATCAAATTTAGATAAATCAAACCAAAAAATAAATTAGAAAGATGAAAAATAGGTGAATGAAATCTTAGAAAAATTAGAGTTAATACAAATATGGAGAAAAATAAATAGGAACAAAAAGGAATACACCTTCTTTTCAGCACCACATGGCACATTCACAAAAATAGATCATACACTAGATCACAGAAACATGGCACTCATATGCAGAAAAGCAGAAATAATAAATGCAAACTTTTTAGATCATAAAGCAATAAAAATATTGATCAGAAAGGGTACATGGAGAGCCAAATCAAAAATTAATTGGAAATTAAATAATATGATACTCCAAAATTGGTTAGTCAGAGAAGAAATCATAGAAACAATTAATAATTTCATTGAGGAAAATGACAATGGTGAGACATCCTTTCAAACCTTATGGGATGCAGCCAAAGCAGTACTTAGAGGAAAATTCATATCCATGAGTGTATATATTAAAAAAATTAGGGAGGGCAGAGATCAATGAATTGGAAATGCAAATCAAAAAATGTGAGAGCAAACAAATTAAAACCCCCCAGAAGAAAACCAAACAAGAGATCCTAAAAATTAAAGGAGAAATTAATAAAATCGAAAGTGATAGAACTATTGCACTAATAAACAAGACTAGAAGCTGGTACTTTGAAAAAACAGACAAAATAGACAAAGTACTGGTCAATCTAATTAAAAAAAGGAAAGAAGAAAGGCAAATGAACAGCATCAAGGATGAAAAAGGGAACCTCACCTCCAACAAACAGGAAATTAAGTCAATCATTAAAAACTACTTTGCCCAACTATATGGCAATAAATATACCAACCTAGGTGATATGGATGAATATTTACAAAAATATAAGTTGCCTAGACTAACAGAAGGAGAAATAGATTTCTTAAATAATCCTATATCAGAAAAAGAAATCCAACAGGCCATCAAAGAACTTCGTAAGAAAAAATCCCCAGGGCCTGATGGATTCACTAGTGAATGTTATCAAACATTCAAAGAACAGGTAACCCCAATACTATACAAACTATTTGACAGAATATGCAAAGAGGGAGTTCTACCAAATCCCTTTTATGACACAAACATGGTACCTATCCCATAACCAAGAAGGCCAAAAACAGAGAAAGAAAATTATAGACCAATCTCCCTAATGAATATAGATGCAAAAATCTTAAATAGGATACTAGCAAAAAGACTCCAGCAAGTGATCAGAAGAGTCATTCACCATGATCAAGTAGGATTTATACCACGGATGCAGGGCTGATTCAATATTAGGAAAACTATCCACATAATTGACTACATCAACAAGCAAACCAACAAAAATCACATGATTATTTAAATAGACTCAGAAAAAACCTTTGATAAAACATAACACCCATTCCTATTAAAAACACTATAAAGCATAGGAATAGAAGGGTCTTTCCTAAAAATAATAAACAGTATATATCTAAAACCATTAGATAATATCATCTGCAATGGGGATAAACTAGATGTATTCCCAATAAGATCAGGAGTGAAACAAGGATGCCCATTATCACCTCTATTATTTGACATTTTACTAGAAACACTAGCAGTAGCAATTAGAGAAGAAAAAGAAATTGAAGGCATTAAAATAGGCAAGGAGGAGACCAAGTTATCACTCTTTGAGGAAGACATGATGGTCTACTTAAAGAATCCTAGAGATTCAACCAAAAAGCTATTCGAAATAATCAACATCTTTAGCAAAGTTGAAGGATACAAAATAAAACCACATAAGTCATCAGCATTTCTATATATCTCCAACACAGCTCAGCAGCAAGAACTAGAAAGAGAAATCCCATTCAAAATCACCTTAGACAAAATAAAATACTTAGGAATCTATCTCCCGAAACAAATACAGGTACTATATGAACAAATCTACAAAACCCTCTCCACACAACTAAAACTAGACTTGAACAATTAGAAGAACATTAACTGCTCATGGGTAGGATGAGCCAATATAATAAAAATGACCATCCTACCCTAACTCATTTAGTGCCATACCCATTGAACTTCAAAAAAAATTTTTTACTGATTTAGAAAAAACCATAACAAATTTCATTAGGAAGAACAAAGGATCAAGGATATCCAGGGAAACAATGAAAAAAGTACAAAGGAAGGGGGCCTTTCAGTTCCAGATCTCAGACTATATTATAAACCAGCAGTCATCCAAACAATTTGGTACTGGCTAAGAAACAGAAAGGAGGATCTTTGGAATAGACTCAGGGTAAGTGACCTCAGCAGGACAATATACGATAAACCCAGAGAACCCAGCTTTTGGGATAAAAATACACTATTTCATAAAAACTGCTGGGAAAAATGGAGGACAGTGTGGGAAAGATTAGGTTTAGATCAACAGCTCACACCCTACACCAAGATAAATTCAAAATGGCTGAATGACTTGAACAGAAAGAAGGAAATTTTAAGAAAATTAGGTGAACACAGAATAGCATACATATCAGACCTTTGGGAAGGGAAAGATTTTAAAACCAAGCAAGACTTAGAAAGAGTCACAAAATGCAAAATAAATAATTTGGAATATATCAAATTAAAAATTTTTTTACAAACAAAACCAATGTAACTAAAATCAGAAGGAAAGCAACAAATTGGGAAGTAATCTTTATAAAAACCCCTGACAAAGTTTTAATTACTCAAACTTACAAAGAGCTAAATCAATTTTACAAAAAATCAAGCCATTCTCCAATTGATAAATGGGCAAGGGACATCAAAAGGGACTTCTCAGCCAAAGAATTCAAATCTATTAATAAGTACATGAAAAAGTGCTCTACATCTCTTTTAATCAGAGAGATGCAAATCAAAACAACTCTGAGGTATCACCTCACACCTAGCAGACTGGCTAACATGACAGCTATGGAAAGTAATGAATGCTGGAGGGGATGTGGCAAAGTAGGGACACTAATTCATTGCTGGTGAAGTTGTAAATTGATCCAACCATTCTGGAGGGCAATTTGGAACTATGCCAAAAGGGCGATAAAAGACTGTCTGCCCTTTGATCCAGCCATATCACTGCTGGGTTTGTACCCCAAAGAGATAATAAGGAAAAAGACTTGTACAAGAATATTCATAGCTGCACTCTTTGTGGTGGCCAAAAATTGGAAATGAGGTGATGCCCTTCGATTGGGGAATGGCTGAACAAGTTGTGGTATATGTTGGTGATGGAATACTATTGTACTAAAAGGAATAATAAAGTGGAGGAATTCCATGGAGTCTGGAACAACCTCCAGGAAGTGATGCAGAGCGAAAGGAGAAGAACCAGGAAATCATTATACACAGAGACTGATACACTGTGGTACAATCGAAGATAATGGAATTCTCCATTAGGGTCAATGCAATGTCCCTGAACAATCTGCAGGGATCTAAAAAACACTATCCACAAGCAGAGGATAAACTGTCGGAGTAAAAACACCGATGAAAAGCAACTGCTTGACTTCAAGGGTGGAGGGGATATGACTGAGGAGAAACTCTAAATGAACACTCTAGTGCAAATACCAACAACACGGAAATGGGTTCGAGTCAAGAACACATGTGATACCCAGTGGAATCATGCATCGGCTATGGGAGAGGTGGTGGGAGGGGGGGGAGGAAAAGAAAATGATTTTTGTTTCCAATGAATAATGTTTGGAAATGACCAAATAAAATAATGTTAAAAAAAAAGAAAAATTCAGTGCTATTTGCATCATCTCACCATATAGCTAAGAACTGCTCTTGACACTCTGCTATGAATTTAATATATAGACTTTGCAATTCCCCTCATGAAAGGTGCTAAAAATTGACTTCTACTTTAAAGAAGTAGAAAGTATTGAAGTCTATGATTATGTTTCTTTCAGAAGCCTTTATTTTTTATATTTGAATTTTATTAATCGAGCTACTTAAAAATATGGTACTTCAATTGCACAAATTGCAAATTCAAACTTAGATTATTCTTCAGAAGCATGCAGATAAACAGAAAATAAATACAGTGGGAATATGTAAAAAATGAATGATCTCTAAATTCATATGCAATGCCCACAGGTATTCCCTCTTTAAACTAGGGTATTTTTAATGATATGCTGCATTGATTTTCTTGTATGTCACATTACATTGAGTTTGTATGTCTCATTACACTATGTTATCACTTTATGGTACTGTAGCTTACGAGGTGACACTATGAATATAATATAATGTGATATGCCATAGCTGTGAAATATCATTAAACTTTGACACTAGAAATTCAGTGAATTACACTATTCTGCTATCCATAGTTTCAAAAACCAGAGAGAACCACAGGAACCAAATTCATTGTAAGATTTGCTGAATTTGTTTATTGACCATTTCTGTCCAGTAAAATTTTCTCCTGGTCACATTCTTGTTAACCTTGGAATCATCACTTTTTACTTTATTTTTTTAATGCTTACCTCAGGATAAGGGTTAGGCAATGGGGGTTAAGTGACTTGCTCAGTCAAACAGCTAGACACTATCTGGGGCCAGATTTGAACCTAACACTTCCCATCTTGAGGCCTGTCTTTCAATCCAGTGATCTACTCAGCTGTCCCCATTTGGAAATCATTATTAGGAAATTTACCTTTTAGCTACTGAGGTAGACATGGTGATATTATTTTTTCTCTTTTAACCTATTTGAAAAAGACAAAATACATTAACTTTTATATTTTGAATTGAAAGTTGTCCCTTTGCCTTACCCAGGGGGAAGGATGTTAATTCCTATTCAAGTTGAGGGCTTGTATGTGTGTATTGGTCAAGGAATGCAAAGGAGGTTAAAGTGATTTGTGATCTTTTTTTAAGCTGAGAAGTGCTTTACAATCTCTATTTGTCATGAATCTTCCAGTTCATAGAGACCTTCAAAGCACTATAGCCTTGGATTTTCCTTCCTTTTGATTCTGTAACTATAGTGATACCTTACCAAAATGAAATTTTATTTCGCAGATACTGTTTCCCTGGGACGAATATTTCAACCTACTGTGATAAACTAAGGCTTTGGTATACTAATCTGCTAAACTTGAAAAAAAGCAATTGTCAAATGTACTACTCCCTTATAAACATATCTTTTAAAAATTTTATTAACATCTTTTTAAATTTTTCTGTCTTTGGAAAAGCATGGGATAACAGAGTTCAGTAAGAATGATTTTTTTTTTTTTGGTTCAGAAGTCTAACTACCATTGTGGCTTCACAAAGTTATTCTTAAATGTTGGTGAAATTGTTAAATTACTTGATGTTGTGAGTGTTGTCCCTCTAAAATATTTGCTGCATTCAGCAAAAATTCATTTTGCTTCAGAATTTTTGATGTGCTTCTTAGATCACAAAATCTCCCATTTCCTATTTGATATCCTCATTAGAAATAATTAGGTAATTGACCTGATTTAAATTTGCACACTGAGTCATCACACCCTTTTAGCCAGAGGATTTGGGTAGATTCACTAGTAGACTGCTTTCTTCCAAGTGGAACTTCTTTGCCCTTCCTTAGTAGAGAATCAAAATATACACATACATATATATGTAAATTATATATAATTTAGCATATTTTTCTGCAATAGTTCTTATTGATTTATATTAGTATTTCTTTTCATTTTTCCAAAAATATCCATTCAAATGAATCTGATATTTGCTGCTTACTCAACTATTTAATTGAAGATTCTCAATTAATATGAATACTGAGACCCCTGAAGTGATTGCATTATTTATATTTACATTGGACATTTCTATTGGATTTATACCAATTACCATAGTTTACAGAATTATAAATTAAAATAGTATGCATTCAAATACATGTGACCACTTCAGGGGGAATTCATTGTCTAGGTTAATCAGGACCTTTTATTTTCTGGTCCTAGTAAGTTTTCTTTATGAATATTCTTTCCTAACATTTTTCAAATTGAAGTTAAATTTTATATACCCATGAACATAGTTTTCTTCATTCTTTAGGGGAAAAATATCATTGAAGCCCATATAGCAGCAAAACCAGATTTTATCCTTGGAAGTGACAAAAGCAACAGTAAAAGTTTAAGGATTTCTCAAGCCAGGGACAGTAAGATAACTTGCCACGTGGTCAGAAAGAGATAACAAGGGTCTCCTATGTTAGCCCAGGAGACAGGACAGGGTTCTGTTTTGCAACTTCATTGTCCATAATCAGTTCCAGGTCAACATTTCTGGTTGGAGAGAAGAGGTTGGTTGAACCAGAGCCATAAGGAGCACTATCATTTTTGATCAGAAGGAATTAGGACCTCTGATGAATAGTATTGCTTGCTAAAGAGCAATATCATTTATCATCCCAAGCTACTGAAATGAATCACAGCCCCTGAGGAATAGTCCTGATTTCAATCTCAAGGGATACAGGACTCTTCTTGATTGAGGAAAAGAATGCATGCTAAGAGAGCAGTAGCTAATCTCCCATTGGATCATGTACCATCTTGGAAGCACCTAAAATTTTCTCTCAGAATTAGCTCTGAAAATAATAACAAAAAAAGCCTGAAGTTTATGAGAGTGCTTCCCTCAACCAAGAAATAAGCCCAACTTAAATATAAAGTTCACATTAAAAAAATAGGCTGGAAAGAGGAGCAAACCACAAAAAATGATCACAAAAAGTACTATGTTGACAAAACAAAATCTAGGAAGAATCTCAGAAGACAATGGAGTAAAAACAGTTGTAAAGCCAAAGAAAAGAAAAATAAACTTTACATAACCCCAACAAGAATTCCAGGAAGAGCTTAATACTTAATACATGATTTTTCAAAATTGAATGAATAATTGAAGGAAATCTTGGAAAAAAATTAAAGTGATGCAGGAAAATTATGAAATAAAATTGACAGCTATGTAAAAGATACTGAAATTTCTGAATTAAATAACACATTAGAATACAGAATTGGCCAAATGAAATGAAAGAGAATAAAACTCACTAAAGAAGGTAATTATATAAAAATTAGAATTGGGCAAGTGGAAACTAATAACTCCTTAAGCCATCAAGAAACAACAAAAAGATAAAAAATGAAAAAAAATATGTGTTTAAAAAATAACTGACCTGGAAAATACATTGAAGTGACATGAGTTAAGAATTATTAGATTTACTGAAATCCAAGATTTAAGGAAAACAATCTAGACATTTTATTTTAAAAATTATACAAGAAAATAGTCCCAATATCCTAGAAATATGGGATGATATAGAAAAGAAAAAAATCTACTAATCACCTCCTGAGAGTGATCCAAACATAAAAACCTTCAGGGACCTTATAGTCAATTTTTAAAATTTTTAGGACAAGGAGAAAAATATTATAATCAACCAAAATATGGCATTTGAATATTGTTTAATTATATTCAGGATCACATACAGCAGCTATCACATTGAATTAGTAGAGAGCTTGGAATATGACATTCTGGAAAACAAATAATCTAGGATTACAATTTAAAACAATCCATTTAGCAAAACTGAGCATAATCCTTTAGGGTAAAAAATGAATAATGACATAAAGGATTCTAAAACATTTCTGATGAAAAGACTAAAGAAAAATAGTATTTCACTTTAAAATCTAAGACAAGATGAAGATAAAAAATAAACATAAACATATATGAGAAGATGACACATATAACTCCTAAGAACTTTATCATCATTGGGGAAGGTAAAGGTATTCCAGATAGACAGAAGAAATATGAATGAGTTGATTATGTGGTAATAATCTAAAAAATTTGATAGGTGAGAAAAAGGAATGTAGTAGGAGAATGTATATGGACAGGAAGAAGAGAGAAATTATCTCACAAAAAGGGATTATACAAGGTAAAGCTTTTAGAGTAAAGATGAAAAGGGCAATGGAGGGATGTGGGAAATGTTTGAATCATGCCCATTTCCAAATTGTTTTAAAGAGACAGAAAATTTAAAATTTTTAAAAAGTTAATATAAAACAAATTTTGAAAAGTGAAAGAGGAAAGAGAATAAAAGAATGTATATGTCAATGGAAACAATACTAAAAGGGACAGTTACAGGGAGGACCAGGAAAAAAAAGAAGAATAAGTAGAAGAGAAAAAGATGCATTAACATCTCTGAGGGTATTCTGTTGATATAAACTGTAGTAAATGACAATGGTAGGGGTAGCAGCAGATCAGACCAAGATTTTAAAGTAAGAAATACTCAAAGCCCATGAACTACCCTCCAAATGACCATAGGAAAATAAAATTACCTTGAAATTAATATTGGAGTGGCAATGGAGAAGGGATGAAGCAGTGTTCTGGCCCTAAATAACACTGAAAGACAGCAATGAGGACGTATCTCACTGGAATATAAGGAAGGAATGCTGAACAACCTCAGCAAACTCAGTCACAATATAGCCCAAGTGTCAGGTAAAAGACCACTCAGACCAGTTTCAGCAGGGTAAGAGTGGAAACCAATATAATAGAGGACAAACAGCAATATAGGAAGAAAGCATCACAGTGTAATTGAGCCAAAACAGAAGCCTGGCAAAACCTAGTGTAGGAAGCATTGGGAGGAACTCAGCTCAACAATGTCTATGCTCAGTGGGATTGGGCAAAACCCAAATTGAAACAGTTGAATTTAATAGCTTCAAATCTGCAAACAGCAGGCCAACCAGGCCACCTCTCCAGAGTAGAAACACAATCAGGATTACAAAGGAAGAAAGAGAAAGTACATTAAACGACTAAAAGGCATGGAATTCCATTTTTTGCAAGGCAAAAGATCCAGGCCTACAACCAAACATATGCTACCCAGTGAAATTGAGCATAATACTTTGGGGGATAAAATGGACATTTGATGATTTAGAGGAATCCTAGGCATTCCTGATGAAAGTGCCAGAGCTATAAAGAAAATTCAATAAAACTCAACATTCAAAAGAATCATAACAATTTAAAAAAGAAAAAAAATACTCAGGAGAATTGGTAGAATTATATTCATAATATCCCTAAATAGGAAAGTGATAACTGGAATAGATAAGATACATATGGTATGAGATATTTAAAATAATGAAGATATTTTTAAGGTAATCAAAGAGAGCACTGGGCTATGATATGTTTAAAAAATCAAAGGATAAAGGAAGAATACTCCATTGGAAAAGAGAATGAAGATAAATTATCTGACATGAAGAGGCATGGAAGAATCAATACAGTGGAATGAAATATAGGGGGTTAACCGGCTGGCAAAACTTGAACCTCACTCTCATTGGAATTGGCACAAAGTGGGAACAACATCAAAACTCAGCTAGGCATAGAAGTCTATCTTAACCAATAGGGAAGTAAGAAGGGGAGGGGCAATAAAAGAGGAGTTGGTAGGTATAGGATCATAGGACTGGGCTCAAAGGAAATTCAGCAGGCATATTGTCTGCTTTCTTAATTCTAGATTTGATGAAATTTAAGCTTAATGACATTGCTATTTATCTAATGTTATATAGCTGATGTGTTGCAGTAGATAGAGTGCTGGACTTAGGATGAAGAACTTTAGTTCAAACCTTTCCTTAGCTCTATTACATTAGACAACTCGTGGTTTCCTAATGAAAATAATAATAGCACCTATTTCCCAGGATTGTTATGAGAATCAAATGAACGAAGATTATATTTGTAAAGCACTTTGCAAACCTTAAAATGCCTTATAAATGCTAATTATGTCAAAGGCAAGATTTGAAATTGGGCCTATGACTGACTCCAAAGACAATGCTTTTCTCACAGCAACAAATTAATGTCATTTCATCATGTACAAAGTTCATATAATTCTTTTGTGTTTATAAAATAAATTTAGGGTTCGGGAAGAAATAGTGTTTGGAAGTAAAAAGAAAACTTGAAATGTCTGCTTAAAAAGATATAGATTTTTTTGTTTAGCTTTTTGCTTTCATTTGTTCCTCATTTAATGCAAAAATGTTTCCAGTCTTTTCTACCACAGTTTACTCAGTTTAAAATATAAATATATACTTATAGTTACCTTTTTCCATTCCGCCCCCCCTCCCCCATTTTGGGGAGTATATTACTTAGAATTGGATTTCTGATGCAATGAATATGAATGTTTTAGCTTTTCCACTTAAATAAATCAAAACTGAAATGAAAAAAAATGGTTGTAACAATGCATACCTCCAATAAATATGTGTTCGTATGCCTACTCTTCCACTGACTCTCCAATATTAAATATTAATATAGTTTACAATTCATAGGCATAAAATATAACTATAGAATTTAAATATGTATGCATTTCTATTAATATTAGTGATAAAAGGCATGTTTTCATATAGGCATTTTCTAAATCTTTGTTCAAATTCTGTGACCACGTATCTGTTTTGAAATATTTCTTGTGTTAAATATTTATATATTGATGGCAATTTGTTCTCAAAATAATTCAGATATAAAAGTTCTATCATGGAACTTGAAAGAGCATTAGTTTTAGAGTATTAAAAGGTAATTTTATGATCTGTGTCTTGTGAGTACTGTATAACTGTAAACAATTCACCCTATATGAACCTCAGTTTCCTCATATTTAAAACGAAAGAACTGAAGCAGATGATCTTAAAGGTATAATTCATCTATATTTCTATAATGCAATACAGTGTTCCATTTTGTGGTTCACTTTTTATTTTATATTCATTGATTTTTTTCATCTAAAAGATTAAAAATTTTAATATAATCAAAATTACATGTTTCTTAGTAGATTAACTTTCATAATATTCTATGTACTTTGCAGTTGTTTTGAATGGAATTTCTCTTATTATTAGTGTTCTATGCAAATTGTTATTGTTTTAATTCATGTGTTTATATCCTACTACTTTACGGAAATAATGATTTATATTACTAGATACAGTAACAATCTTATTTTGACCATGTCTATTGTAAGAGCTCTTAAAGTGTTTCTTAACTGAAAAATTAGGTATCTTTTGATTTTAGACACATTATATTTGACTTAAAAAGTTATAAGTGAATGGTCTTTCCATGTTTATCATTTTAGAGATATGAATCTTACTTCATCATAGGTAATTATTCACTCAATATATTGCTAAAGTCTCCCTCCAGAAGTAGGGGATTTAGAGATTTAAGAAATCTTAAATATCAAATAGACTAACCCTTTCTCTTCTGAGATATGGAGTGGAAGACCATTAAGAAAGAAAACAAAGGGGGCACCTGGGTGGCTCAGTGGATTGAGAGCTTTGTGGATTGACCTGGAAGGTGATTAGTAAGACAGAGGAAAGCAGACTATATGGAAACCTTAAGAAGTCATTGTATTTGTGTGTCTTTTTCACTTTTTGACACTCCTTCTGCAGTAAGCTTTAGTTTTATCCAGTGTTGCACTTATGTGATCTACTCGTCAACAATTAACTCATCTTTCTTTTTGTACTTGAGGGAATGTGTGAGGGTTTGCTGCTTTTCAAGGTTGCTTATCCACCTTTTGTGACTAACTTTCACCCAACTCTCACCTCACAAGTTACGTGACCCCAGAATATACAGTGCCACATCCTAGTAAAACCATTTGAACAGATAGCCAAAACCAGGTTGATGGTTGATGCTTAAGCATAGGTCAAAGTCCTTTCCATTGTTCAGCAAAGGGTTTCTGCCCTAAAGTAATCTTAAGAAGGTAGGAGAAGGAACCTCCCATGCCAATGGGGTTCACATTCCAATAGTCAAGACCCACTATCAATAGGAAATTTTTCAAGTATGAAATTTCCCAATGGTGAAATTTCCAACATTTATAAGTCTAAGAAATTTTGAGGTTTACAGAAGACACAAAAGTCATTCAATGCGTCCCAGGCCATCAACGCTCTTCATGACTTTTGTCTTGCCACTGCATTTTGATGTCTCTGGAAGAAAGAGTAAAGATGATTATTGATGACTCATTTAAATTCCATTCATATGAAATTCAAGGCATCACATCTGTGATGTCATTGTTCCTCTTTTAAGATGGAAGGTGAACAAGAAAAGCAACAACAGAGCTTTTCTGATTTAGGAACCACAATGTGCCTGGGAGGTTAGATTACTTGCATTCTAGAGGTTAACTCCAAAAGTTAATGCCTGAAAAAGCAACTACCAGGAAAAGTGTGGTTACCCAAAGTGAATGGTGCCACATGCTGTGGAAGGACATAGGAATAAGGGAGACATGACTGAAGAAGAGATGGGCTAAAGAACCACTCCAATTAATTTTTTGTAAGAGTTATCTTAGGGTGGATTATTTCATTTTTTCCTGCTCTGTGATTGGGTTGCTATAAAGGGGAAGTGCTAGCTATGTCTACTGTCATTCTGATATCTTTCTATGATATTCCAATTGATTTTCACCTGCTTTTGTAATAAGGAGTTATAAAATAAAAATGTGGAGATTAAGTGTTTGATTTAAAATATGTTGATAAGATTACATAGGGGATGGGATCTGGAACTCTGATTTCCTTGTCATAGGACACCCCCTATATAAAGAAATTCCCTCTATAATTCAAATCAATTAATTTTCTGCAACTTAGAGTTATGTATAAAATTGAAAGGTCATTGAACTTGCTCATCTCAAAGCTGGTCTCAGAATTCAGATTTGCATTCCCTTCTTCTGGGCGAGGGAGAGAAACTTCTCTTTGCCAAGCTGTTTCTTAGCCAAATGAGCAGAGATGGAGGACTAGATATTGTCTCTCATCCCCACAAATTCCATCTTTCCAAAACAGAAATTATCTCCAAAAGATAAAGCAATTTCAGCTATATCAATATTTAAGACATATAGATTCCAAAAAGAATGTGAGAAAAATGAACTGATTCTTAGTGATCTTGAGCACACTCAGCAACCCTTTCAAACCTCCCAGGCTACCAGCATAAGAACTACACTAGTAGAACCAAATACCCAACTCATGAGCTTTTTAAAAAAGCCAATATACCTAATTTTTGTGGGTGCTCCTTGCATTTCAATAACAGCCCCTCTCCTGCTCCCTGATGCTCAATAATTTGGTATATGAATTGCTAAGTTATTTTGACTAACATAACACAATTTGAGAGTCAATTTTCTAGGGAAGAGCTTCTATTTATCTGATTCTTACATGCCTGGATCTCTATGTACCATTTTCCCAGGTTCATGGGACCTGATAGAGCTTGTTCTCCTATAGGTTGACATGAAAAAAAAAAACTGACGATAGTCATCTTTTCAAGAAAATGAAATGTGTTTCATGGATGAGAGAAACAAAAACAAAAAGGATTGGTCATTTAAATATTCCTCAATTCTATTTGTTGTATATTTTACCACTGCTTGGGCAATTCATTCTATTAACTGATTCTCTGCTATCCAAAGGAACGCATTGCATTATCCTTCAATCTTTCACAAAATGAAGGCCTTTCTTCCTTGCTCTTATATGCTGAAATTTGGTAGCAAAAATCACGCTTGTTTTATTCAGTAATGATATTGAATTTACATATTTTCCATGGCTAATAATTCTAACATTTAAAAATCAATCATTGACAATCTATTAAATTTTAAAAAGCAAATGCTTCCTTTGAGGCAATCCTCTTCCTTTTCTCTGCCCAGCTTCTGTTCTGTGTTTTACTGAAGTAATGGACTTGGAGGAGCTGCTAACTATATAATACATGATAGCACAGCTTAAAAAATGTTAAAAATGTTACAATACTACTTCTAATATTTACAGTATCTTCACAGATGTTGCTCAGCTTTTTGTTGCCTTTATTGGTCCTCAATTACCAAGTGAAAACTATTTTGGAGCATCAATCTACCTAAGATTACCAGGTTACATTTTTGTATGTTATTTCTCCATTTCACTACTCCAAAGTACCCAGAATTCTTTATAATTTTCTTTTGCAAGAAAAATATTTTTACTTCATTTATTACAATTTAAATAGAACTTTAGCATAATCTACAATTTTAAAATATATTTCTAGAAAGGTGTGTTCATGTATCTTATCCCACTGTTCAGGATACAAAATAAACCCAAATAAATCATCAGCATTTCTATATATTTCCAAAACATCTCAGCAGCAAGAATTAGAAAGAGAAATTCCATTTAAAGTCATCCTAGACAACATGAAATACCTAGGAATCTATCTTCCAAGGGAAACAAAGGAATTATATGAACACAACTAAAAAACACTTTCCACCCAATTAAAACTAAATCTAAATAATTGGAAAAACATTAATTGCTCATGGGTAGGATGAGCTAACATAGTAAAAATTACAATCCTACCCAAACTAATTTATCTATTTAGTGTCATACCCATTGAACTACCAAGAAATTTTTTTTTTACTGAATTAGAAAAAAACACAATAAAAGTTATTTTGGAAGAACAAAAGATCAAGGATATCCAGGGAAATAATTTAAAAAAAATGTGAAGGAAAGTGGCCTAGCAGTAACAGATCTCAAACTATACTATGAAGTAGTGGTCATCAAAATAATATGGTACTGACTAAGAGACAGAAAGGAGAGTCAGTGGAATAGATTTGGGTTAAGTGACCTTAGACTGCACGTAAGTGTATGATAAACCCAAAGATTTCAGCTATTTGGACAAAAACCTGCTATTTGACAAAAACTGCTGGGAAAATTGGGAGACAGGGTTTGAATCAACATCTCACACCCCACACCAAGATAAACTCAGATTGGTTGAATGAGTTGAATATAAAGAAGGAAAGTATAAGTAAATTAGGTGAACACAGAATAGCATACTTGTTGAATTTTGGGGAAATGATAAATTTTAAGACCAAGCAAGAATTAGAAAAATTACAAAATGGAAAATTAATAATTTTGATTACATTAAATTAAAAATGTTTTGTACAAACAAAACCAATGCAAACAAAATAAGAAGGGAAGCAACAAATTGGTGAAAATGTTCAGAACAGAAACCTCTGACAAAGGTCTAATTTCTCAAATTCATGAAGAACTCTATCAATTGTACAAAAAAAATCCAAGTCATTTCCCAATTGATAAATGGGAAAGAGACATGAATAGGCAATTTTCAGATAAAGCCATCAAAACTATTAATAACCATATGAAAAAGTGTTCTAAATTTCTTATGATCAGAGAGATGCAAATCAAAAGAACCCTGAGGTACAATCTCACACCTACCAGAGTGATTAACATGACAGCAAAGGAAAGTAATGAATGCTGGAGGGGATGTGGCAAAGTAGGGACATTAATTCATTGCTGGTGGAGTTGTGAATTGATCCAATCATTCTGGAGGCCAATTTGGAACTATGCCCAAAGGGCGATAAAAGACTGTCTGCCCTTTGATCCAGCCATAGCACTGGGTTTGTACCCCAAAGAGATAATAAGGAAAAAGACTTGTACAAGAATATTCATTGCTGCACTCTTTGTGGTGGCCAAAAATTGGAAAATAAGGGGATGCCCTTCAATTGGAGTATGGTTGAACAAATTGTGGTATATTTTGGTGATGGAATACTATTGTGCTCAAAGGAATAATAAAGTGGAGGAATTCCATGGAGACTGGAACAACCTCCAGGAAGTGATGCAGTGTAAGAGGAGCAGAAACAGGAGAACATTGTACACAGATACTGACACACTGTGGTACAAGATGGACTTCTCTATTATCATCAATGTGTGCATTTAAAAATGTATCTGAACCCTGGGAGACTACATCTCCCAAGATTCTCTATCCCAACTTTCTCAAAAACCTCCCATTTCCTTTGTGGGAGGTGTCTGAGAAATTAAAAAAAAATAAAATGGAGAAATGTGGATTTGGGTGCCTTTTCTGCAGAAGCCCCCTTTCTGGAGAAGGGTCTTTAGCCCTGAGACACTTTTACACCCAGTCGGGAGATCTAATTTTCTTTAGCTTTCTAAAACCTTTATTTTCCTAGTCTAATGAACCTATCTCATTATCCCTAAAGTCTGTCTTGATTTAATTTAAATCCCTAGCATAATTATGCAAGAAGAAGAAAAGTCTGGTCAATTTCCCCTCCAGGACAAAGGAGGGGGCCCCATTTCCCTTCTTTTCCATACCTTTCCCTCCTTTTCCCCCTCAACATTATTTGGCAACCCAGAAAGACTTGATCCTACAGTTTTCTCAATCTGCTTGCTGCTTTGCCTCACAGTCTTCAGTTTTTAAAAACTTCCCTAGCAAAATCCCAGCCCAACCGGGGTCCCTTTCACCTACTAAGCAGTTTAAACCAAAGCCATCTCCTCTGTCTCAACAAGGGTTCCTGGTATTCTTTGCCCCTACACTCAATCCAAGAGCCTTACCCTACCCCTGCCGGGCTAAGAACCTGTAGGGAATCTGACTAAAGAAATCAGCAGTGGCCTGGGAAAAACCTAATCTCTCTCCCCCCTTCCACCTACCCTAGCTGGCCTGTTTCAAAAACTCCCTGACTGTCCTCAACCTCAATTGCTTAGTTTCAATCTCTCCCTCTGGGACTTTTTTAAAATTTTAAACAGGCAACTCTCAAGCACCCAAACCCAAATCCAATTTACCTTTAGAGCAAGGAATGCACCCCCCTGCTTTAACTCCACCCACTTCCTCCATTCTGTTTCTTAGCAACAGCAGTGCCTCAACTCCACTCTCTTACCCACAATTCCATTTTCCAACTCCCATACCCCATTAGCAATTTGTTCCTTGGGCCACTAGAGGCCAACACTGAGCACTAAGATTTTTTCCCCTATTTCTGCTGAGTTGCAGTGTGCCTTTCTTACACCATAGGGCAAAACCAAATATATATGAACAAAAATACACCAGCAGTACACAATCAATTGAAAAATTTCAAATACTCTTTGCATGGTCCAGTGGAAAAGGATTCCATTCAAATTCCTGAACTAATTCTAATGTAAATTTTTACAAGTCTGAAATGTCAAATTCTAATTCAAATTTTTGTGACCCTGTTCCCAAATTACTGAGAGAAGAAAATGCTATTTCTGTGGAAATAGAGATGGATTCTTTTCATATGTCTCAGGTGGAGAAACTCCTCTCTTGTGTTGTGCACCCCCTGGCCAGTCCTTCCTCCCTTGCTTCTTCTCCCAACTCTCCTACTCTGTCTCCTGATGTCCCATCATTGCCTGTCCCCCCTCCCAATGCACAACCAATTCCCACCTGAGGAAATCTCACATTGCCTCAGTAAGCATGCAAACAACTCAAAAGAGAGTGAGAATATAGACTGATTCCTATGATGTTCTTTTCCCCTTAAGGGAAGTGACCAGATCTAAACCGAAAATTTGATGTCCAAGCACAGAACTCAAGAGAATAACCAAAAGGTATTTAAAAAAGAGGGGAAAAGAAAAACAAAACAAAACAACAACAAAAAAATTTAAGACACTCAATAAGTTAAAATGATATGTATCTCTGTAAGAAAAGAGGTCATTGTTAACTCTTAAAAATTGTTGCTATCTACTGGGCAGCTAGAAGAATTACACTTAGAGGCAACAGTGACAAACTGTATAGGATGAAAGGACAAGACATAAATAGGTATATAGATATATGCATCCATAAATACATATATGTGTGTGTATACACATATACACACACAATCAGAGCTAAAAAAGAGGTTAATAATAAAAGAAATGGGAAAAGAAACAAAAGGGATTAAATTTATGTATCACAAAGAAGGTCATTGCGGGAGGGGGGAGGACACCAATAAACTAGAAGGGTAAAGAGGTTGGAGATAGGAAATACTCAACTTTCATGTGCCTTGAAACTGACCCAAAGAGGGAAGAACAATCCAATCCATTGGGTTAGAGAATAGATTTGTGCCCTTTAGGGGAGTAGAAGGGTAAGAAATTGACTGGTGGGGAAAGAAACAGTACAAGGGAGGGGGAGGGTGGGGGCAATTTGAGAAAGACTACAGGGAAAATAAGGGGGGAAAGAAAAGGGAGGGGAGGTAGAAAGGGAAGTAAAATAAGGGTGGGTACTAGGGGGACTGATTATAAACAACAAGCATTGGTGTAGAAGGAAATAGTGAAAGAAGAAAAGGCAGGACCAGGAGTAGAAATCAAAATACTGGGAAATACACAGCTAGTAATCATAACTCTGAATGTGAATGGAATGAACTCACCCATAAAACGCAAGTGAATAGCAAAGTAGATTAGAATCCAAAACCCTCACATATGCTGTTTACAAGAAACACACATGAGGAAGGTAGATACGCATAGGATGAAAGAAAGAGGATGGAGCCCACTCTATTGGGCATCAACTGATAAAAAGAAGGCAGGAGTTGCAATCATGATATCGGACAAAGCCAAAGTAAAAATAAATCTAGTTAAAATAGATAGGGAAGGTAATTACATCCTGATAAAAGATAGTATAGACAATGCGGAAATATCTGTACTCAACATGTATGCACCAAATCGCATAGAATCCAAATTTCTAAAGGAGAAACTAGAGGAGCTCAAGAATGAAACAGATAGAAAAACTATACTAGGGGGAGACCTGAACCTTCCTCTTTCCAAACAAGCTAAATCAAACCAAAAACTATATAAGAAAGAGGTAAGAGAAGTGAATGAAAGCTTAGAAAAATTAGAGTTAGTAGACATGTGGAGAAAAATAAATAGGGACAAAAAGGAATATACCTTCTTTTCAGTAGCACATGGTATATTCACAAAAACTGGTAAATGGAGAGATAAATCAGAAATCAATTGGAAATGAAACGATATGATTCTCCAAAACTGGTTAGTAAAAGAACAATTCTTAGAAACAATTAAAAACTTCATTGAAGAAAACCTATGGGATGAAGCCAAAGCAGTACTCAGGGGGATATTTATGTCCTTCAGGTGATATATTAACAATTAAGAAGGGCAGGGGTCAATGAATTGGGCATACAAATTAAAAAACTAGAAAGAAAACAAATTAAAAATCCTCAGAAGAAGACTAAATTAGAGATCCTAAAAATCAAAGGAGAAATTAATAAAATTGAAAATCAAAGAACTATTGACTTAATAAATAAGACTAGAAGCTGGTACTTTGAAAAAAATAAATAAAATAGACAAAGTAATAGTCAGTCTAATTAAAAAAGGAAAGGAAAAAACAAATTGACAGTATCCAAGATGAAAAGGGAGACCTCACCTCTAATTAAGAGGAAATCAAGGCAATCATCAAAAACTACTATGCCCAATTATATGGCAACAAATATGGCAATCTAAGTGATATGGATGAATACTTACAAAAATATCAATTGCCTAGACTAACAGTGGAAGAAATAAATTACCTAAGTAACCCCATATCAGAAAAAGAAATTGAACAAGCCATCAAAGAATTCCCTAAAAAAATTCAAAGAACAACTAATCCCAATATTATACAAACTATTTGACATAATAAGCAAAGAAGAAGTTCTACCAAATTCATTTTACCACACAAACATGGTACTGATCCCAAAGCCAGGCAGGTCAAAAACAGAGAAAGAAAACTATAGACCAAATCTCCCTAATGAAGATACATGCAAAAATATTAAACAGGATACTACCAAAAAGATTCCAGCAAGTCATCACAAGGGTTATTCACTATGACCAAGTAGGATTCATACCAGGAATGAAAGGATGGTTCAACATTAGGAAAACTATCTGCATAATTGACCATATCAATAAGGAAACCTGCAAAAATCACATGATTATCTCAATAGATGCGGAAAAAGCCTTTGACAAAATACAACACCCATTCCTTGTGAAAACACCAGAAAGTATAGGAATAGAAGGACCTTTCCTGAAAATAATAAACAGTATATATCTGAAACCATCAGAAAACATCATCTGCAATGGGGATAAACTAGAAGCCTTCTCAATAAGATCAGAAGTGAAAACAGAAGTGAAAAAAAAATGCCCATTATCACCCCTATTATTTAACATTGTACTAGAAACACTAGCAATCAGAGAAGGAAAAGAAATTGAAGGTATTAAAATTGGCAATGAGGAAACCAAGTTATCATTCTTTGTGGATGATATGATGGTATACTTAAAGAATCCTAGAGAATCAACCAAAAGCCTAGTCGAAATAATCAACAACTTTAGCAAAGTTGCAGGATACAAAATATACCTGCATAAGTCATTAGCATTTTTATATATCTCCAATCCATCTCAGCAGCAAGAATTAGAAAGAGAAATTCCATTTAAAATCACCCTAGACAATAGAAAATACTTAGGAATCTATCTGTCAAGACAAACACAGGAACTATATGAACACAACTACAAAACACTCTCCACACAATTAAAGCTAGATCTAAACAATTTGAAAAACTTGGCTTACTCATGGGTGGGATGAGCTAATAAAAATGCCAATGCTACCCAAACTAATTTACTTATTTAATGCCATACCCATTGAACTACCAAAAAACTTCGTTACAGAATTAGAAAAAAAAACATAACAAAGTTCATTTGGAATAAGAAAAAATCAAGGATATCCAGGGAAATCATGAAAAAAAATGCAAAGGAAGGAGGCCTTGCAGTCCCAGATCTGAAATTATACTATAAAGCAGTGGTTATCAAAACAATTTGGTACTGGCTAAGAGACAGAAAGGAGGATGAGTGGAATAGACTTGGCATAAATGACTTCAGCAGGACAGTCTATGATAAACCCAAATATCCCAGTTTTGGGGTCCCAAACCCACTTTTTGATAAAAAAAAACTGCTGGGAAAACTGGAAGATAGTATGGGAGAGATTAGGTTTGGATCAACATCTCACACCCTACACCAAGATAAACTCAGAATGGGTGAATGACCTGAATAGTAGTAGTAGTCTCTTGGTAACCGAGGATGATGATTATCTTTGTGCATTTTCATCTATGGTAGATGAGTGTGCACAAAGACACTTGTGCATGAAGGAGATTTAAGTGAAAAAGTCAATGCACAGAGACAGTCCCATTCTCGGCTTTGGAAGCCTGGGTCCATTGGCACAAAAAGTCATTACACCTGGAGACTTCCTCAGCTGCATTGGATGGACGTGTTGTCTTTTGTGCTCCAAAAGGCCCTAAGCACTCCACAGTGTTTTCGTGCATCGCCATCTCAGCCATTAAACCTCTCATTAGTTTCTTCCGTCTGTTCAGCCAAAGCAGTCTTCACATGCTGTGTGAGCAAAGCCCTGGTTCACCAGGGGTCAACGACCTGATCCCTACTCTCACAAGGTTTAGCTGGCCTGTGGAAGCTGTTGCCTGGGGTGTGGCCGCTGCTGCATGCTAGCAGCTACTAGGAGCCACAAGTGAGAGCTGGGTGTCAGGTGGGGGTCAGAGGCTGGTGAGCAGTCCTAAGAGGGCATGACAAGTTCTCCATACCAGAGAGACTACCCCTCCCTGAACACCCTAATGACCTGAATATAAAGAAAGAAACTATAAGGAAATTAGGCAAACACAGAATAGTTTACTTGTCAGATTTTTGGGAAAAGAAAGACTTTAAAACCAAGCAAGAGCTAGAAAAAAATCACAAAATGTAAAATCAATAATTTTGATTATATGAAATTAAAAAGGTTTTGTACTAACAAAACTAATGCATCCAAAATTAGAAGTGAAGCAACAAATTGGGAAACAATCTTCATTACAAAAACCTCTGACAAAGTCCTAATTACTCAAATTTATAAAGTGCTAAACCAGTTGTAAAAAAATCAAGCCATTCTCTAATTGAAAAATGGGCAAGGGACATGAAAAAGCAATTTTCAGTTAAAGAAATCAAAACTATTGATAAGCACATGATAAAGTGCTCTAAATCTCTTATAATCAGAGAGATGCAAATCAAAACAAGTCTGAGGTATCACCTCACACCTAGCAGATTGGCTAACATGACAGTAAAGGAAAGTAATGAAAATTGGAGGGGATGTGGCAAAGTAGGGACATTAATGCACTGCTGGTGGAGTTGTGAATTGATCCAATCATTCTGGAGGGCAATTTGGAACTATGCCCAAAGGGCGATAAAAGACTGTGTGCCCTTTGATCCAGCCATAGCACTGCTAGGTTTGTACCCCAGAGAGATAATAAGGAAAAAGACATGTTCAGAACTATTCATAGATGCGCTCTTTGTGATGGCAAAAATTGGAAATGAGGGGATGCCCTCCAATTTGGGAATGGCTGAACAAATTGTGGTATATGTTGGTGATGGAATACTATTGTGCTCAAAGGAATGATAAAGTGGAGTAACTCCATGGGTACTGGAACAACCTCCAGGAACTTATTGCAGAGTGAGAGGAGCAGAACCAGGTGAACATTGTATACAGAGACTGATACACTGTGGTACAATGGAATGTAATGGACTTCTCCATTAGCGGCAAAGCAATGAGCCTGAACAATTAGGAGGAACCTACGAGAAAAACCAGTATCCACATGCAGATGAAACCCTGTGGGAGTAAAAACACCAAAAACAAACAAACAAACAAACAACTGCTTGAATACATGGGTTGAAGTCATATTGTTGTGGATGTAGACTCTAAATGAACATTCTAGTGCAAACAATAACATGGAAATGGGTTCTGATGTAATACCCAATGAAATTGAATGTTGACTGTGTGAAGAGTGGGTGGAGGGGAAGGAGGGAAATAATGTGATTATTTTAACCAAGAAATAATGTTCTAAATTGACTAAATAAACTTATTGAAATGGGAAAAAAATTTCATGGACAACAAATACCAGAATAATAACAGGAATACTTTCAGGAATCACAACTTTTGGAATGATAATTCAGGGAACATAAATCAGGCAGATAACTCAAATCAAATGACTCCACAACAAGAACTTTTAAGTTGAGCTCATCCATGAACTACTCAGGGTGCAAATGTCACTCCATATGTGCATAAGGTGGTGCCATTAAACTCTATTGCTTTTGGTTTTTTCTATTAAACATTTTTAGTTTTATCTCCCTTTAAACATAGCAAAGAAAAAGAATCTGTCTACCACCTTACTTTATTTGTGCCTTCCTGTACTTTATCCATATCTTTATTTGTGCCTTTATGGAAGCCCATAAAACCTTTTTTATTTGGAAAACTTGTATTTTGTGAATTTTGAATATTTGATAATTTCTTTGTACCTATATCACCTCGCAGAAAACCTGAATTACTGATCTATATTGACTTTTGTGGAAATTTTTGTATTTTCTTCAATTTTTTTTGTTTATTATTTGTTATACCTCATTTTCACTCACATTGTGGACCATGTCTAAGTTAAGAAGAAATGTATCTAAATTCCTGGGTAAGAACCTTTATATTCTACCCCTCCTTAAGTGACACTGATTGAAAGATATTTTTGACTGTCCCTGATCATAGGATATATATGTAAACATATATATATATGTTTGAATTTTAGCACCCTTTTTATAATTGCATATATAGTTTAATTTTTCTAAGCTCATGTCATCTATTTAAATTGAAAGATTTTAAGTTTATTACACTATTGTAGGTTTACTATGTCTATTAATTCCAACTGTAACTGCCAACCCAAAAAGCCTCAGACTACTAAAACTATCATTAGTGTTTAACTATTATGAGTCTTTGTACATATGTCTAATTCAAAGAAATGGGAACAAAAAGGAGCACAGACCTGATCTACACAGTGTCAAAGAAGCACAGATATCTATACAATTCCACAGAAGTACATATTTAACCTGATTGGTGCCAAAAGATCACACAGGTCAAAAAGAGAAACCATTTCTGCTAGGATTGCTGAGATTGATTGAGACTTCTACACCAATAAAAACGGACTTGAACCTAGTGTGAGACTTGAGGTTGTGACACTTAACTTATTTTGAAATGAAGGACTCCTTGTACCATACTTCTTGTGAAATTTATATCCAGTACCTAAAAATTGGCTATTCTGGTTCCATATTCTATCCCTGAGAAGAAATGACAAAAGAAAAAATATATCAGACCAAGGAATAAAAATCTAGTCCTTTTTCCTAACTTTCTTGCTATGGTGGTTGATTGTGGTCCTGGCCGCTGAGTGGTAAGCACATGCTGTTCAACAAGGTTGAATTTAATTGGGCATTATTCAAAGTCCTGTTGTAATTTTGTTTTTTTTTTCTTATTTAGACTTTTTCATATAAAATTTTGGATTATATGTTCAGAAATTTTATCCAATAGTCATTTTTGGGCTATTTTCTGATGATTTTAATTGATAGTGATTCATATGTCTCATGCATCAGATATGTTTCCCAGTGTGATTTCAATGTTTTCTTTGTAAAAAAAGCATCAAGTATTTTATTTTCTTTTGTTCTAAAAACTTGTTGCCGTTTCCCCCTTGTTCTGATGTATATACCCTTTATTTTGATTGTGATTGTAAGTTTATTTATGTTTGTTATGATCCATTGGGGAGAATGGTCTCCCAAAAGATCACAGGGTAGAAAGTGCATTTTAAAATAGATCTGAAAAATGGAAGACTTCACCTCCCAGGACTCTCTACCCCAACTTCCTCGGATACATCTCACTTCCTTTGTGGGAGATGTCTGAGAAAGTATAAAAGAGAGAAGCGCAGGTTTTGACACCTTTTCTGCAGAAGCACCTTTTCTGAAGAAGAGCCTTTTGCCCCAAGACTCTTTTATCCCTAGGTTGGAGATCTAGTTTTCTTTAGCTTTCCAAAAGTTTTACTTTCCTATCCCAATAAACCTATCTCATTATTCCTAGAATATGTCTTGATTTAATTTAAATTCCTAGCATAATTATACAAGAAGAAGAAAAGCCTGGTCAATTTCCCTACCAGAGCAAAGGGGGGATCCCTGATTTCCTTTCTTTCCCTATTTTCCCTTATTTTCCCCTTCAACAAATGCAATAATCCAGAACAATTCGGAGGGACTTATGAGGAAGAACACTATCCATATTTAGAGGAAAAACTGTGGGAGTAGAAACAGAAAAGAAAAACAACTGCTTGATCACATGAGTTGATGGGGATATGATTGGGGATATAGACTCTAAATGATCACCCTAGTGCAAACATCAATAACATGGAAATAGGTTTTGATCAAGGACACATGTAAAAACCAGTGGAATTATGTGTTGTCTAGAGGAAAGGTTTGGGGGGAGGGGAGGGAAACAGCATGATTCTTATAACCAAGGAAAATTATTCTAAATTGACTAATTAAATAAAATTTTCAGAAATAAATTAAAATAAAACCTATGGAGTAAACAGTTCAAAATTCTCTCTCAACATCAAATTATCTCTTCTTTACGACTAATCTACTACACATAATATATTGAACTTTCTACATTGTCTTTAATCATGATTTAGTCCAGTATATACATCCTTTAATAGTTGTCTACCTGTATCACTAGGAAATGTTTTTGATGGTAGCTAGAACATTCTTTGACCTGTTATAACACCTCTCATTGCCACTTGTTAAAATACAGAGACTAGCAGCTTGTCCTGACCCTAGAAATGATTAGAATTTAACTTTTTCATAACTCCTCTTATTGAGCAAGCTTTTGACCTTCCCTCTTATTATAAATTCCCAATATCTACACTTTATTTCCTTACCTAAAATATTCATTATATATTTGGAATAAGTGTTATCATGCCTTTCAAAGAGGCCAAAACTATTCTCATCTCAAACATTCCATTGTATTCACTGAAATATTTCACTCTTTTTTTTCACTGTGATTAAAAAATAAGCCAAGGTCTTGGGGGCTCTCAGGAAGTGTTTGGGACAGGAGATGTTGAATTTTTTATTCCTATAGTGCTAATTCATCATTATAAATGTTTCTGTGGTTTTGTTCCTGTAAATGACTAGATTTCCCCAAGCTTGTTATTGACCTTCCAGACCACACTTTTCCCAGGGTGTGTAGATTTCCTTTGGTGATCTGATTTTAGCACTGGTTATTACATGGCTTTTCTCCCATGATTTTTCTCTTTTATTTTCCTTTTGATTCACTTTAAAAAGAACCAGAATTTCTACATAACATTTGATTTAGTGATTAGTGAAAGAAATATATATACATATATTAATATAGATTTGCATATATGAATGAATATGCCTATATGTATATGTGTATTAAAAGACTCAAAAACATCTAGAACAAAATATCCAGAAGAATTATAAAAGAGTAATTTTGTTACTATCTTATTAAATTTAATGTGTGATTAGGTATTATATATAATTGAATTTTACAGTTTAATTAAATCTTATGCTTAAAATGTGTATATGTTTGTATAAATTGATGATCATTGTCTTAATAGTGAAAAATAAATTTTAAAAAGTTGTAAAAATATTTGACATGTCAACATAGTTTTATATATGTGATCTCAGCACTGGAAATTTCCTCATTTTTAAAATGATAGTGACAAACTCTCATTGGGTGACTGTGAAGATCAAATGATATAAAGTATGTAAAGGGCTTTGAAAAGCATATCCTCATATATATATATATATATGTAATATATATATATAGAAAGATATACATATCCATATACACATATACAGATGTATGTATAAATCTATATATGTGTTTCTGTATATCATTTCCCTGAATTCCTTAAAAATGCTATTTAGCCTGAACATTTTATTTATTGTTATCCATGGAAGAAAATTTACCCTACGTAGGGAGCTAAGCAATTGTGCTTGTACATGTGTGTGGGAATGGGTGTGGGTGATGGTTGGCATTATCATTGGGCTGGTGGAACAAAGTCAGATAAAGAAGAAATCCTTTGCAGGCAGTGGCTTAGGAATTTAGGAGTAAATGCTCTTCTTCACTTATCCAAAGCATTTCTTCACACCAACATGATATGTTATCAATTTTATTCGAATTATATAATTATTTCTCTCTTTTAAAGAACCTATCTGTAACATTTTTAAAGCTCTTAATTTAGGTAACAGAGATTAAAAATCAAATGTATTTTTTTTTCAGAAATACCCTCAATATAAACTCAACCATTGGTTTTGATATGTTCTTTATTTCTTAAATGATACCTTGGTGCAGCTCCATTGGATAGGAACAGGATGCTAGTGCAGAATCCAAGGTCAGTGTAGAAATGGACTCCAGATGTAATTTAAGTGGATAGTGTTCATTTGTTACCTAAATGTTTCATTGATTCTCTAAGGAACATTGATCACCCATGGCTATTGTTGCTCAAAACTGATTTTTATAGCAAAGTAGTATAAGTCAAGCATTATCCTGAATTAGAAATCAAAGAGTTAGGGTGGTTGGGAAATGAAGTAGGAAAGATATTAAGAGAATTAAGCAATGTATTTAGCAAGAAAAAAATAGACAATTAAGCTTGATTCATTTTGAAATTTTTCATATGAATTCAATATTTTGATTCCTAAAAAAATTATTGTCCCATTAATTTCCATTTTTCCAATTAAAAAATCAAAATAGTTATCTTTGTGGCTTATGAAATATGTAGATTACTTTGACCTGGGTTGATGATAACTTGATCAAATAACTACTTTGTCTGTATCAGACTGTAGGCCTGTTCTGATAGACCTCAGACCTGATTGACTGATGAAACACAATCTGACTGCTATATTATATAAAAAGAAGGTTTATTTGAACATTTCACCAACAGGGAAAGGAAGGAGGACTAATGGGGGTTTCCCTAAATATTAATTCTCTAGTTCTCCTCCCACAAATATAAGAGATCCTCACTGATCTTTTCTTCTTATCTTGCTGCTGCTTACTTCTACTATGACTGCCTTTGAACCCCCCAAACCCTATCCAGCTTTCTTACTATTGACCCTCCCAAATATTGTTGGTAGATGAGGTTGGTTTGATAGGATGAAGATGAATGTCAAAGTCACCCTAAAGGATACAGCCAAAATGGCTGCAACTTCACTTGCTGTCAGACAGATATCTTTGCTGAGGTGGCATCTTCTCAATAAATATGATATCAAGTAGGCAACTGAAGTACCAGAAGAAGTCAGTGGGAATAGATGAAACTGGAGTGGATAAATCTCTTTATAGGAGACTGGATAGTTGATAGGTGAAATCTCAGGTTCAGGGCTAATGACTTCGAACTAAAAGTCCATTATTTCTCTGGCAGCTCACCAAGAGATAGTAACAGCCCCCTGCAGCACTCCGTTCATCCCTTTATATATGTTCCAGACACTCTGGAACCTTTTCCTTTTGTGTTCCATGCATGAGCCCATCTAGTTTTGCAAAGCCATGCATCTGTCTTCTACAAACTCTCTCATCTGTTCTTTCCCTCTTATACTTATGAGTAGTCTATGAACATTTCTGATTGGTTTTCTTCCCTACTCCTTTCCCTTACTCTTTCATTCTATCCTTCTTTCGTTCCTTCATTCCATATTTCCCTTCTGTTCTCATGTCTTTGAGGAATGGCTATTGTTTTTTTTAATATTTGCACCACATTTATATAATAAAAATATTTTAGTGTTATAAATAGCACAAAGATTTTGTTCTCTCCACTATCTTTTTTAAGAGAGACAATGTGCTAATAAAGAAGAATAGTCAGATAATCAGAAGAACTGGCTTGTGTTCTTGGCTACCCTCAATATCTTAGGAACCTTGGATTATTAATTTAACCTCTTTGGCTTTAAATTGTTTACAAATACAATAGGGATAATAACAACTGTTCTGTCTATTTCACACTGTTCTCAGGCTTAAATGGAGTAAAGTATGTGCAAGAATTTTGAAAATAATAGTATCCAAAGTAAAACATTAATTATTCCATTGCTAATCACTAAATACTTTCTTTTTAAAATCTTTCTATTACATACTTTTGAGGTCTTTCAATTTTTTCTACTTTCATGGTTTACCCATTTTTATATACTTATTATTCTTATCTTATCCCTTTCCAAAGGCTAATAAATATTGGAGGGAAAAAGATAAATAAAAAACATGAGAAAGATTTTTTAAAATGTGATTGTTATTTTAATTATAAGTTCTGTTTATTTGTCATGTTTCCTAGATTACAAATTTCAATGGAATAGAAATCACAACTTTCTATGTGTTCATATTAATATTACTTTCCCCCCACTTTACTGGGATAGGAAATAGGTAGTTCAAAGCAAGGTTGCTCAAGAAATAAGAACAATTGTATGGAAACATTTTATTCATTTTTTTTTAAATTGGAGATTGAGGAATCATGTTGAAATTCTGAAGATGATATCAGATTCATCACAGCATGCTGTACAAGATTTTATTTACTAGATTTATTTACTAAAGCAAGATTTTAACAAAATTGGCATATAAATAAATATAAATTGACTTTTAAATGCTTTTTTTTTTCTTTTAGTGGCTACTCCCTCAGTGTACAGCCATGAATTCCTTTGGATTGATTGTCTCTTTACATCTAGCTTCTCCGTCTACATGAACTCTGGGGCATGGAGGTCAGGAAGAAAAAGATTTCTCTCTGATTTTCTCACCATGAATATCCTAGATTTTACAGAAGGAACAAAGAGTATTTTAATAGGCAGATTGCATGTTTTAAAATGTGACAACTTTGCAACAGTTGCAAAACAATACTTTGATGACTGAAAGAAGAATTCATGAAGCAACTTGAAAGATTAGATTGAATGCTCATCTTGGGGTAAAGGTAGCTTGGAGTTCAGATTCCACCTTAAATATTTATTAGTTTTATGCCCTTTGGAAAGTTACTTAATCTCGCAGTTTTCAAAGCCATAGAATGGGAAAACAAAATAGCATTTACGTCGTATAGCATTTACATCATAGGAGTGTTGTGAGAAAGCAATAATTTAATATTCAAATGACCAATATAATGAGATTGGGGATAGAATTAAAGAATAACCTAGATGTGTTCAGAGATTGAAAATACAAATTTCAGAATGAAAAGAAATAGTCAATAGCCATAGATGAAGCAAAGTAGTAATGATAAGAAAAGAAAGAAAGGAATGAAGAAAGGAAGAATTACTTTTTAAAAAACTTTAAGTTTGCCAAATACTTCGGTGTTATCTCATTTGAAACTCAAAACAACCCTGAGAGGAACGGGCTATGATTTTTTAAAAGAAGTTAATTTTTATTTCATTATTATAGTATTATATTTTTCTACATGGAAATTCATAATTTCACAGAGGAATCCAATATAAAAAACAATATTTTTGAAAACATAAAAGTTGAAAAATCAGCATAACTAATTAAAATACTTTAAAAACTCTGAAAATATATACAATATTGAAGACTTATAACACTTCTTCCATTTCATTTATTTTGTATATGAGTTTTAATTTCACTTTTTTTCAGAAAAAATTTGGTTTCTTTATTGTCTTGATTAATTCTTTCCCTTCTGCTATTTTACGATTTCATTCTTTAATTCAAGGAATTTATGTATTTATTTACAAACATATGTATAGCATCTTCTTCCCTTTGACTTCCCCAGCACCTTTGACTGATGCAATGTCACAGACACTGAGCTGTTCTAGCCTCAATATAACTTGAGGACAACAGAGGATTCAGTCTCAGTGAAAAATGTCATAAAAATATAATGGACAAAGAAATAAACAAAAAAAAATGATCAGAAGACTATTGCTAAAACTGCCTGGATATATACCTGCACTGTCTATTAGATACAAATGCTGGACTCCATGATTTTCAAACAGCACTTTGAGATCAAACATTATAAGGCTCTATTTCTTCTATAATTAGCTGATGTTCAGGCATAAAGTTGTTTACAGGTGTATTCATGGTACCTATTAACTCTTTGACTATCTCAGACCTTAGGTAACAAAACTACAGAGGCTCTTCTAACAAACTGTTGATCACCAAAAATAAAAGGGCTACAAAAACATATGGTTTTATCATGTTATTTTTTGGACTTCATGCAAAGATAATTATTTTGGGGTATAAATGTACAGTTGGATCCTGACTTGAAAATCAGGACATCTTTGTTATAAAATTTTTAAAATCATATTAATGTTTATGTTGAATAAAATGGCTCATTTAGTAAAGGGGTCCTTTGATTTTACATAAAAGGAAAAAATAAATGTGTTTCAGTACATAAAAAATACAGAGATTTTATACATGTATATACATATTTATGAACATTTTTATTCTTTCTTTCATCTCAGCATTCATTAAAGTATTAAACTTTGTGGAGCCAAGATGAAGGAGTAACTAGGGCAGCAGCTCACCTTTTTACCACAAAAATGCTCTCCAATGAAGAGTAAAATATGTCCACAAAATGAATACAGGAATGAAAGAACCAACAAAGAGACAGAGAGAAACAACCTGCAAAAGAAGAAAAACCCAAAAGGTAGGCTGAGATCACATGGGGAACTGAGGTGAGAGGGGAGTGTAGCTAGCAGGGGGAAAAGCAGCAAGTAAAGTGCAAGCCAAGAGCAAACCACACTCCTACCACCCCACACATCTGCTCCCATAGGTTCCAAAACTTAAGTCTAAGCTAAGTCAGACCCTGAGATCCAGCCAGACAAAAAGAAGCCCAAGCCAAGTTACCTCTTGAAAGTGCAAACCTGTGGAGAAGTCCAGAGTCCCATCCCAAGGCAATCTGGGCAAAAGGGGGTTGATCCATGTGGGCCAAGAGCAAAGCCATGAATCCCAGTCTGGGCTTGGGGTGAAGACATAATTCATAGTTTGGGGTAAGGACACAGTTCTCAGGAGGAACATTCCCAGGATCTTTTTGCCCAAAACTAAGGGTGGAGCCCCAGGACAGGGCAATCAAGGATGTGCCTGATTGAATCAAGAACACCTTGAGACAAAAAATCACAAGCCTAAGCCTGGGGCAAGACTCTGATCAGCACCTGACATGACCAAGTACCAACTGAGATCAAAAGCTTACACCCAAGTCTGAGGAAAGTCTTTAAGCTGTCAGCATCTCAAAGGTTAATTGAATCAGCAAGAAGAAGGGACTCTCCAAACTCTTAGCCCTAAGGCCATCTAGTAAACCAGTAACAAACCAGAAAATAAGCTGAAAATAACATCAAGGGAAGACTGAATTTTAAGAAAGCACCACAACTCCCCAGAAAACAGAGCCTACCTATAATTAGATAGGAAAAATGAGCAAACAACAAAAAAAGCACATAACTCTAAAGACTTTTTATGGAGACAAAGAGCAATGTACAGACACAGAAAGGGACAGCAAAAGCAAAGGAAACACACCCAACATCCAAAAAAAATAGATTGGAAATATATTCTGGAAGAATTAAAAAAAAAGACTGCAAAACTCAATTATTAGAGGTAGAGGAAAAGTGGGGAAGAGAAATGAAAGTGATACAAATCAGTCAATTGAAAAAGGAGAACCAAAAACTGTCAGAGGAAAACCAGGTCTTAAAAATCATCATTGACCATCTAGAAACCAATGATTTCATGAGAAATCAAAAAACAAAAAAGTAGTATCAAAGGAATTAAAAAACCAGAGGAAAATATGAAATATCTTACTGAAAAAAACAACAGACATAGAAAATAGATCTAGGAGAGACAATCTGAGAATTATTGAATTACCTGAAACCCATGATGAAGAAAAACTTTGGATGTCATATTATAAGTAATTATCAAAGATAACTGCCCAGAGAGGGATTTGTAATTAAGGAGTTTGGACCCTTGCAAAAACAAAATAAAACAAACAAAAACAAAATTAGGTAGAAAGAGAAGCAAAAAGAAATGTAATATATCTATAGTATTTCATAGAAATACAAATAATTTAATTTTTGCTTTAAGTAATATGGAAAAATAGAGTACAAGGCATTAGTTTCTCAGATTCATGAATTTTCTTACTCATCATCTGCCATGTTTATAATATTCTTTTTTCCCATCTATAGCATTTAGATTTCATGATTTCCTTAAGGACTTTCTTGAAATGCCACTTCCACTAAGAGGAATTTTTCAGTCCTTTAACTGTTAATGTCTTTCCTTCTAAAACTCCATTCCATATACCCAACATTTTTATTCAATAGAATAGAGTAGAATAGAATATCAGTTACTTAAAAGTAGGTTTTCTTTTTCTTTTTTTCCTTTGTTCTTTCACTCATGCCTATATGAGTATCTGATACATAATAGATCTCAGCAGAGCTTGTAATAAATATTTAAAATTTATTAAAATGTAATGCATTAAAATTATAATGTAATTAATTGATATAATCTGTATTTAAAATAATAAATACATCTTAATTTATTAATGATAGGTGGTGCAGTGGAAATATTTACTTAAAAATAACTATTATATAGTGCTTAAAATTTTACCAGCACTTTACAATTTTGCCTCATTTCATTTTTACATTGGCACTTTACATTTACATTGGCATTTATATTGATTTTTACAAGGGCATTAGGTGTTATTATTTTCCTCATTTTATAGCTGAGGAAACACTTGAAAACATTGAGGTTAAGTTACTTGCCAAAGGGTATGCAATCACTAATTATCTGAGGTTAGATTTGAACTTTCTGAGTGAAGGTATATTGCTCTATTCAATTGTGCCAAATTAATAGTTGACTATATGACTATATGTGACTAGAATCTTGTATTCTGCCTTTATTTCTTGCCTTTGAATAGCATAGTAATTTTTTTTTCTTTTTGTATTACAAATATTTATTGTTGAAAAACACAAACATTTTATTCTCTCTTTTGACTCACAATATCTGATGTAAAAGAGAGAAGAAATGAGTGAGGTTTTTTTTATTGGTTAGTGCTTCAGTTACCATAGAGACATATTACTTAAATTTTAAGTATATTTGCATCTTAAAATAACAAAATAAAGGGACAGGTGTGGAATTTTCAAGGGGAAAAATTAAAATGATAAAACAAACAGTCATATTAACTGAAATCACTGTGCTACACTCAAAACTATTTAAGTAAATCCTGTTTGGGAGCCTAATGGAATTTGTCATATTCAGACACACAGATTTTCATTTTCCTCTGAGATATGAACTCTAGTCCCCTAGTGAGAAAATGAAAATGAAATGCATCTGCCCAAGGTAATCTATGAATGTACAGCTTAATTCATTGGTTTAGGTACACCTAAGCCCCACCTTCAACCCCAATTATAGAACCTTTTAAAATGTAATCTCTAGGGAGACAGTGTGAGAGACTTCTGACACACTATTGATTTTGTTGTCCAAGATAATAGTAGAAAAAATGAAAGCCTATTTCATGTTTCTGCCATTCTTCAGCACCAATTTCTAGGCTCTTATACATATATACTCTTTGTCTATGTTGTGAAGTTTCCTGTCCAATCAAAACAGTTATTACAGATATTAAATATTTTTTACATCTGAGGATATTGAACTTGGCAGAAAAATATAATTTGCTGAATATGATATTGTACTACTAGGATATTTAAGAATCAATCAATCAATATAGAAATGTTTCTTCTGTACCAATTTATGTAGACACAAAGAAAAAACAAAATAATATTGCCTTCAAAGAACCTATGTTGAGTTAGTATATAGACACACATTCATATTGATGAAACATACATACAAAGTAAAAAATGGCTATTGTGGGTATGATATTAGTATCCAGGGGGATCAAAGAATGGTCACATTGAAGGAAATTAGTCAATGGACATGTTCTAAGAAAGACCAGGGATTCTAAGAGGCAGAGACATGAACAAAATACATTCTAGACATGGGAGGGAGCCTATACAAAGAAGAAAAAGGGCAAGTGGAATATTATTTGTGAGAAATTATAAGTAATGAAGTTTTTTTAAACCATAAGGTTTAAACATGAATAATGGTGAACGATAGTATGCATGCCAAAAATGGCATTCAGGGCTTTCTCTTTCGGTATTGCCTTCACTTGTATTTTTCTGCTTTTTTGTTTTTGGTTTTATTTTTAACTAGATAGCCAGAGGGACTTGGGGCAGAGCTGTTCCCCTCCCCATCTCTGAGGACATTCCTCACTTCACCCACCCCTCTGCCCTACAGCCCATTGGGAGCTCTTCCTCTCTCTCCTAGCTGAGATGGAATAAATTGGGGTAGATGACCTTAGCAATCTACTGTTTGATAAACCCCAATATGGGGCAAAAACTCACTATATGAAAAAAAGTACTGGGAAAATTGGAAATCAGTATGGCAAAAATTAGGCATAGATCAGTGTCTCACAACCTATTATGACCACACAAGACAGAGCCAATTATAAGATGCAAAAATAATATTTTTTACTACATTAGACTTTGTCCTATATTAGAATATGAAAGACTTTTGTACAAACAAAACCAATGTAGTCAAGATTAGAAGGGAAACAAAAACCTGGGAAAAATTTTATGACAAACTTCTCTGATAACAGTCTCATTCTTCAAATATATCAATAGCTAAGTCAAATTTATAAGACTACTAATTATTCCCCAATTGGCAAATGGTCAAAGGATATGAATAAACCATTTTCAGATGAAGAAATCAAAGCTATCAATAATCATATTAAAAAGATATTCTAAATTCCTCTTGAATAGAGATATAGAAATTAAAACAACTTTGAGGTACCACCTCACACCCATTAAACTGACCAATAAGACATTAAGGAAAGTGATAAATATTAGAGGGGATATTGTGATATGGAAATCACTTTAAAAGACTGATATGTATTCATTTGAGGTCGCCAAGGAATTCAGCTATGTAATTCCTAAATGAAAAACTCAAGTCAGCTGTCAACCTTTTTTTATTGTGTTTTAATTACAAACAGGAGGAAGAAAAGTATTAGAGGGAGAGAGAGAGAGAAGGAAAAGGGAGAGAAAGAAATAGGGCTTAAATACCCACTCTGCTTAGGCTGAGCCAAAGGTCCAAGGCCCTGGATAGCCGAGACAAAGAAAAGAGATCAGTCCCTATCACTCACATGACCAAAATGGAGAAACAGTCTGTGGGCTCCTTCACTCCAAGCACCAGGCTCCAAAAACCTTTTTCCCTCCATACAGGAAGTCCCCAGAACACCTGAGCTGTTCCCTACCTCACTTCCTGTCTCTCACATGTGTCAATGGTGGCTCTAACTTGACCTAGGACTTCCCAGAGGTCTGTCCTTTTTGCACATGTCTGTTGAAGGCCATATTCTCAAATAATTAAATCTTGAGTTTTGCTGCAGCCCTTCCTGATCTTGTTACCCTGAGTAGGGTGGAGATTGTAGTTTCCAAGACCTGATTCTGTTATTCCGAGTATCTCTATTGTTATTGATTAGGAAATAGCTAAATTCCATCTTCTAAAGAATGGTCTGAATAGGGTTGAGTAGTTTTGAAATTCACAATATGGAAAAAATTGGGACACTAAAGCATGGCTGGTAGAGTTGTGAACTGCACCATATATTCTGGAGGGCAATTTGGAACTATGCCCAAATGGTTGTGAAACAATACGTACCCTTTAATAATCAATCTGTATCTTAGAGATAATAAAAAGGGGAAAGGATTGACTTGTACAAAAATATTCATTGATGCTCTTTCTATGGTGTCAAAGAATTGAAAAATGATGTGATAACCATGAATTGGGGAAAGCTGAACAATTTATGGCATATGATGTTGGTGGAATACTACTGTACTATGAGAAAGAATGAATTTTGGAAAAAGCTGGAAAGACCTACCTGAACCGATGCAGAGTGAAATAAGCAGAACCAGGAGATCATTGTACATACTAACAGCAATATTGTGGAATGATAAACTGTGATAAACAGCTACTCTCAACAATATAAAGATCCAAGAAAATTTTAAGACAATTTTTCTTTAAGAAAAAATAATATTCACTTCCAGAGAAAAAAACTATTGGAGTCAGAATGCAAATGAAAGCATACAATTCTTCTCTTGTTTATTTGAGTTTTTATTCTGGGGTTTTGGTTTTATATGATAATTAGCTTGCTAAAATGAACAATTTGAAAATGTTTTGCTTGATAATACATGTATAACCAAGATTGAATTACATGCCAGCTTTGGGAGGAAGAGAGATAATTTGGATCATAGAGCTTCCAAAAATTTGGGGAAATGTGTTATTACTTGGAATTAGAATTTTAGATGTTATTTTTAGAATTTTTTTATTTTAGACCTTAGATGTTATTTTAGATAGAAATTTAGAATTTAGATGTTATTACATGGAAATAGAATCAGAAAAATGTATTAAAATATAATGCAAATTGGAATGTCACAGAAAAAATCCTATTATTATTTGTAAATGTTTAACAATATACATTTTTTAAATATATCAGGAACTAATGCAAGTCAAATTGCTAAAATTCTAAATATCATCTAAGAAAAATATCAAGTGATCAGTGATATGTATATACTAGATATTTTGAGAGACAAACCTTGACAACGTAAAGATGGCTAGTTTTGAAATTTTAAACCTGTGGAGAAATCTGAAGTGGGCTGATCCATGTGAGCCCAGAATGAAACCAGGAATCCAAGTCTGGGCTTGGGATAAGGACCTAGATTTTGAGATTATCTATTGGCCACATGGTAATTATTGAGTTAGGATGGTATCTACCTCAAGCTTATGAAGACCTCCCTGAGAAGAATGGGTGGATAAAAATACTGTTCCAATAACAATTAAGAAGAACCTATAGGGTATTTACAGCTTGGTCAGACATCAAAGATACCAAGAGCATCCACTGCATCCCAGGACATCACCAGTTCTCCTGACTTTTACCTTAACACTAGTTTTTGATGACTCTGGAAGAGAGAGTGAGGTTGACATCTTTGTGAAACTCTGCCCCTGTGAATCTCTTTTTTCCTTCGGTTAATCGAAGATAACTGAATCAGTGGATTTTGGAGCCCAACGTAACTTTTACAGTGTTTCTCCACCATTAGGATGCATGCTTCTTGAGAGGAGTTGTATTGTAATATGTCAACAATGTTTGTAATATTTTTAGTGTTTTGAGTTTGGGAAGATGGATGGAGAGACAGTAGGAAGGAGGGGAAAAGGGAAGGAAAAAAAGAAGGGAAGAGAGAAGTAGAGAATAATAGAAGAAAAATAGGGAGTAAAGAAAAGGAAAAGTAGACTTAGACACAGCAATACCACTAATAGATTTGTATCACAAAAAGAAAAAAATAGAAGATAAGAACCTTCCTGTACAAATATATTCATAATTTTTTGTGTCTGCATGTTGGTGAAGGACTGGAAATTGAAAGGGTGTCCATTGATTAGGGATGACTGAACAAATTGTAGAATGGCTAGTAATGGAATACTACTATGCCGCAAGAGATGAAAAACAAGATAATCTCTCTCTCTGCCTGTCTTTCACCCCCCCCACACACACACACAAACCTGGAAAGCTTCTATGAAACAATGCGAAGTAAAGTGTGAGTAGAACTAAGAGTATATTGTACACAGATCCAGGAAATTTCCAAAAGATTCATGACAAAAGAAGGAAATCCACTGCCATAGAAATAACAGAGGGAATATGAGTGCAAATTGAAAACTACCATTCATGACTTTATTTCCTTCATGAATTTTTGTTTACTGTAAGCAATATCATCTTTCACAGCATGATAGAAATGAAATATATATTAAATGATAATATGTGAATAAAGTATATCCTAATATCTTACTTCTTGAGTTTGAGGGTAGGAAGGAGAGAGAGAATATGGATTGCACAATATCAGAAAATGAATATTAAAAACTATATTGACATGTAATCTGGAAAAATTTCAATTATAATAGAATCCCTTTATGCTCCATCTTAGACTGGATACTAATTTTTGTTTCCAAGGCAGAAGAGTGATAAAGGCAAGGCAACTGAGATTAAATAATTTACCTAGGGTCACACAGGTAGAATGGGTCTAAGGCAAGTTATATATTTAATTTTGATAATTATATTGATAATTAGGTGATTGGGGTGGTGATTTCACAAGTCAATTTGGTCTTTAAAATTTTATTTTAAAAGACTAATAAAATTAGCAAATAAACATTTTTTAAAATATCAAAGATATGCAGATAGAAAACACATCAATTTTTAATTATTATTATGTAAAACCCATTAAATTTTAATCATGTCTGATATAATTTTAAATTTACTTAAATATACTATTTGAATGTAGTGCTTCCCAAATTATTTTACAAATTTCAATTGATAAAAAAGTATAACTTCTACCCCATATTTTAATTATGTTGATTTTTTAAAAATAAAGATTGAATTATAAATTTTAAAGCTATTTTCCCTATACTGTTCCTATATATGAAATCTTCAATTTGCAAAATTAGTAAATAACACATTACCAATGAACACACTGGAAACCTACCAAAGAGTGTCTAGGGCAATATTTTGGTGACCTTGAACTATCGTAGCATTCTAGTGGTGACTTTTCAGAGTGTCACATCAAAATTGGTTTTGAGTCTCCAAGGAAGGTCCAACATGTAATGTCTGTAAAAGCTGGGGTAAAGGCAACAATTATATGTCAGCTTTACTTTCTTTTCAAAGAGAGTATTTTCCCAAGCTGACAGATTGCTGAGGTGAAAAAGGACATATATAAAAGTTTGTTTTCATTTTCAATTATTTTCAGAGATATGGTGCCTGTGACAAGCCAATAATAGTAAACAAAAATGACAAGAATTGACACAAGTGACCATAATATATAGAAGCTATCTCAGCTCAGATATTTAACTAGTTTTGTTTCTTTTTTATGGAATTTGGAGAGAGGAAAAGACTTGCAAGGTCCTTATTAGATATTTAATGAGGATTTCCTGACTATTCATAAAGAACAAAAACAAGGAAACACAACAAACTCATTTGAGAAATACAGAAAGAATTGCTTGGAAGAAAATCATTGTAAAATTGTTTAAGATGGGCTCAGCCCCAAATCCTTTCCCTTTTTTGTGTACATATTATAAGTTCTCATTGCCTTTGTTTAAGAAATAGCTAGAAAAATTATTGCATGAGGAAAATTTTAAAATATATCCACCACTAATTAATGTTTAATCTCCATTTTTTATATTAAAGCAAACTTTGTTTCATTATTAAAAAGAGTTGTGTGGGCTAACTGGCAGAACAGTCTGTTATGTTATGTTATAAAATAATCACAGGGAAAAATCTCTAATGCTCTTTTCATAACACTTAAAGGAGGTATTCTAATATCACAGAAACCTTGGGGGGAAGGTTACAGACAAGAAAGAAACATAATTAAGTTCCAGTTAAAGACTTGCCAGAAAAGGATGAAATAAATTGTACTGTTATTCTTGGTCGTCTATACTTGGAAAACTGACCAAACATAGGAAACGCCAACCCTGGAAATGTTCTTTAGTGGAATTTTATACTTGGTCAGGATTTTTGAAAATGTAATTTCAAAATTCCCTGTAGATTTAAAGTGTGAATATGAACAACTATTGGTGCTCTAATGAAAATTGATCAGGGATGGTATTTCAGCTTTAAAAAATTCAATATGAATATGTTATCCCTTCAAAAATGAAAATATATCTAATGAAAAAGAAGATTCTCTGAAATTCACTATTGTAAATTTATTCTATGCCTCATATTAACCCTTTTAATTATGCTAACCTCTGGATTTTTTAACATTATGAGTTTTTGTATTTTATTTTTCAAGTGTTTTAAAATAAGACTGGTTCTCTTTCTCTTTGGATGTAGGCAAGAATAGATTGCAATAACCACAAAGAAAAGAACAATAAAAGGCATAAATAAGGATTTGTTATCTAAAAAATTCAAAAGGCAAATCCATGTATTGCTACATTAAACCATGAGAAGTTTTCAGAGGTAAAAGAATATTGTTTCTTTCTCTTCTTTTATGTGGATGGAAACATTTTTAAATTAAGAATTTTTTACTCTTAGTCAAAACAAAGAAATGTTATTTGGGATATTCTGATGCCAGTATGGCCTCAGAGAAGGCTTTTGGATCTGTTCCATTTAGTCACTCAAAGGTGAGAGGGCAAGATATTTCTGTAGAGAATAGTGTTTGCACCCAAGCAGAGTTCTTCTGGTGGCCTTAGACACAGCTAAACTTTTTATTTTCAGTTATCCAAAGCTCTCTCTATCAATAGTAGTGTGAACCATGAATAATCACTGTTTCATAAGTCTTGTTGCTCCATTTTACGTAGATAGAAAAGTGACATCAAAAGAGAATTAGGGATAATATAGGAGGGAGGCTTTTGGGTACAGAAACTTATTAAAAAGTACTAGAAAATTTTTATTTATTTTGGGAAGAGAAAGATGGGACATTAGCCTCAAGTCCCAATAAGACAAATTACTATGAGATTTTTCTGGATAAGACTCTAAGGAATATTGAGATATCATTAATGAAATCTATCATTTAGAAAGAAAACATATGGCACATTTGGAATTTTGTAGGGAAATTAATGCAATGTAACAAAGAGAAGTTGCACTAATAGTAAAATTCCACATCTATCTATCTATCTATCTATCTATCTATCTATCTATCTATTTTATTTTTTTGTTCTTTTGCATTTATTTTTTATTTTTTGACTTTTTAAACATTATTTTATTTGGTTATTTACAAATATTATTCATTGGAAACAATGATCATTATCTTTTCTTCCCCCCGCCCCCCTCCCACCACTTCTCCAATAGCCGGCGCACAATTCAACTGGGTTTCACATCTGTTCTTGGTTCGAACCCATTTCCATGTTGTTGATATTTGCACTAGAGTGTTCATTTAGAGTCTCTCCTCAGTCATTTCCTCTCAGCCCCTGTAGTCAAGCAGTTGCTTTTCATCAGTGTTTTTACTCCAAGAGATTATCCTCTGCTTGTGAATAGTGTTTTTAGATCCCTGCAGATTGTTCAGGGACATTGCATTGACACTAGTGGAGGAGTCTATTACCTTTGATTGTACCACAGTGTATCAGTCTCTGTGTACAATGTTTTCCTGGTTCTGCTCTCTTCACTCTGCATCACTTTCTGGAGGTTGTTCCAGTCTCCATGGAATTCCTCCACTTTATTATTCCTTTTAGCACAATAGTATTCCATCACCAACATATACCACAATTTGTTCAGCCATTCCCCAATTGAAGGGCATCCCCTCATTTTCCAATTTTTGGCCACCACAAAGAGCGCAGCTATGAATATTTTTGTACAAGTATTTTTCCTTATTATCTCCTTGGGGTACAAACCCATCAGTGCTATGGCTGGATCAATCTTTTATCGCCCTTTGGGCATAGTTCCAAATTGCCCTCCAGAATGGTTGGATCAATTCACAACTTCACCAGCAATGAACCAATGTCCCAATTTGCCACATCCCCTCCAGCATTCATCACCTTCCATAGCTGTCATGCTGGCCAATCCACTAGATGTGAGGCAATACCCCAGAGCTGTTTCAACCTGCATCTCTCTGACTACAAGAGATGTAGAGCACCTCTTCATGTACTCATCAATACTTTTGATTTCCTTGGCTGAGAACTGCCTGTTCGTGTCCCTTGCCCATTTATCAATTGGAGAATGGCTTGATTTTTTGTACAATTGATTTAGCTCTTTGTAAATTTGAGTAATTAAACCTTTGTCAGAGGTTTTTATGAAGACTGCTTCCCAATTTGTTGCTTTCCTTCTCATTTTAGTTATATTGGTTTTGTTTGTACAAAAGCCTTCTAATTTGATGCAGTCAAAACCATTCATTTTACATTGTGTGACTCTCTATCTCCTGTTGGTTTTAAAGTCTTTCCCTTCTCAAAGGTCTGACATGTATACTATCTGTGTTTACCTAATTTACCTATAGTTTCCTTTTAATGTTCATGTCAGTCACCCATTTTGAATTTATCTTGGTGTAGGGTATGAGGTGCTGATCCAAACCCATTCTCTCCCATACTGTCTTCCAGTTTTCCCAGCAGTTTTTATCTAATAGTGGATTTTTGACCCAAAAGCTGGGATGTTTGGGTTTATCATATATTGTCTTGCTGAGGTCATTTACCCCAAGTCTATTCCACTGATCCTCCTTTCTGTCTCTTATCCAGTACCAAATTGTTTCGATGACTGCTGCTTTGTAATATAGTTTGAGATCTGGGACTGCAAGGCCCCCTTCCTTTGTATTTTTTTTTTCATTATTACCCTGGATATCCATGATCCTTTGTTATTCCAAATGAACTTTGTTATATTTTTTTTCTAAATCAGTAAAGAAATTTTTTGGAATTTCTATGGGTATGGCACTAAATAGATAGATAAGTTTGGGTAGAATGGTCATTTTTACTATATTGGCACATCCTACCCATGAGCAGTTAATGTTTTTCCAATTGCTCAAGTCTAGGTTGTTGTTGTATAGAGAGCGTTTTGTAGTTATGTTCATATAATTCCTGTGTTTGTCTCAGGAGATAGATTCCTAGGCATTTTATTTTGTCTAAGGTGATTTTGAATGGGATTTCTCTTTCTAGTTTTTGCTGCTGAACTATGTTGGAGATGTATAGAAATGCTGATAACTTATGCAGGTTTATTTTGTATCCTGCAAATTTGCTAAAGGTGTTTATTATTTCAATTATCTTTTTGGTTGAATCTCTAGGATTCTTTAATTAGACCATCATGTCATCTGAAAAGAGCAATAGCTTAGTCTCCTCCTTGCCTATTTTGATGCCTTCACTTTATTTTTCTTCTCTAATTGCTACTGCTGGTGTTTCTAGTACAATGTCAAATAGTAGAGGTGATAATGGGTATCCTTGTTTCACTCCTGATCTTATTAGGAATGCATTTAGTTTATCCCCATTGCAGATGATATTGGCTGATGGTTTTAAATATATACTGTTTATTATTTTTAGGAATGACCCTCCTATTCCTATGCTTCCTAGTGTTTTCAATAGGAATGGATGTTGTGTTTTGTCAAAGGCTTTTTCTGTGTCTATTGAAATAATCATGTGATTTTTGTTGGTTTGCTTGTTGATATGGTCGATTATGTGGATGTTTTTCCTAATATTGAACCAGCCCTGCATCCCTGGTGTAAATCCTACTTGATCATGGTGGATGACCCTTCTGATCACTTGCTGGAGTCTTTTTGCTAGTATCCTATTTAAGATTTTTTCATCTATATTCATTAGGGAGATTGGTCTATAATTTTCTTTCTCTGTTTTTGATCTGCCTGGTTTTGGAATCAGTACCATGTTTGTGTCATAAAAGGAGTTTGGTAGAATTCCCTCTTTGCTTATTATGTCAAATAGTTTGCATAGTATTGGGATTAACTGTTCTCTGAATGTTTGATAGAATTCACTAGTGAATCCATCAAGCCCTGGGGATTTTTTCTTAGGAAGTTCTTTGATGGCCTGTTGGATTTCATTTTCTGATATGGGATTATTTAATAATTCTATTTCTTCTTCTGTTAGCCTAGGCAGTTTATATTTTTGTATATATTCATCCATATTGTCTAGATTGCTGTATTTATTGCCATATAATTGGGCAAAGTAATTTTTAATGAATGCCTTGTTTTCTTCTTCATTGGAGATGATGTCCCCCTTTTCATCTTTGATGCTGTTAATTTGCTTTTCTTCTTTCCTTTTTTTAACTAAATTGACCAGTACTTTATCTATTTTGTTTGTTTTTTCAAAGTACCAGCTTCTAGTCTTATTTATTAAATCAATAGTTCTATCACTTTTGATTTTATTAATGTCTCCCTTAATGTTTAGGATTTCTAGTTTGGTTTTCTGCTGGGGGGGTTAATTTGATCACTTTTGAATTTTTTATTTGCATTTCCAATTGATTGATTTCTGCTCTCCCTAGTTTGTTAATGTATGCACTCAGGGATATGAATTTATCTCTGATTACTGCTTTGGCTGCATCCTAAAAGGTTTGAAAAGATGTCTCGCCATTGTCATTTTCCTCGATGAAATTATTAATTGTTTCTGTGATTTCTTCTCTAACTAAAAGATTTTGGAGTATCATATTGTTTAATTTCTAATTAATTTTTGATTTGGTTTTCCACATACCATTACTGATCATTATTTTTATTGCCTTGTGATCTGAAAAGTCTGCATTTATTATTTCTGCTTTTCTGCATTTGTATGCCATGTTTTGGTGACCTAGTGTATGGTCAGTCTTTGTGAATGTGCCATGTGGTGCTGAGAAGAAGGTATATTCCTTTTTGTCCCTATTTATTTTTCTCCATATGTCTATTAACTCTAATTTTTCTAAGATTTCATTCACTTCTTTTACCTCTTTCTTTCTTTCTTTTTATTTATTTTTTTTAACACTTATCTTCCCTCTTGGAGTCAATACTGTGTGTTGGCTCCAAGGCAGAAGAGTGGTAAGGGCTAGGTAATGGGGGTCAAGTGACTTGCCCAGGGTCACACAGCTGGAAGTGTCTGAGGCCAGATTTGAACCTAGGACCTCCCATCTCTAGGACTGGCTCTCAATCCACTGAGCTACTCAGCTGCCCCCCTTTTACCTCTTTCTCATTTATTTTTTAATTTGATTTATCTAAATTGGATAATGGTTGGTTCATATCTCCCTCTAATATTGTTTTACTGTCTATTTCTTCCTTCAATTCTCCTAGTTTCTCCATTAGAAATTTGGGTGCTATATTATTTGGTGCATATATCTTGATTAGTGATATTTCCTCATTATCTAAAGTCCCTTTTAACAAAATATTACCCTTCAAACAAACAATACCTTGCCTATCCCTTTCAATCAGGTCTCTTTTTGCTTTGGCTTTATCAGATATCATGATTGCAACTCCTGCCTTCTTTCTATCAGTTGAGGCCCAAAAGGTCTTACTCAATCCTTTAATTCTGACCTTGTGGGTGTCTACCCGCCTCATGTGTGTTTTTTTTAAGACAACATATGGTAGGGTTTTGTATTCTAACCCATTCTGTGATTCATCTACGTTTTATGGGTGAGTTCATCCCATTCACATTCAAAGTTATGATTGTGACTTTTGAATTTTCTGGCATTTTGATATCCTTCCCTAATTCTAACCTTTCTTCTTAAGCTCTAACCTTTTAATCCAGTGATTTACTTTAAATCAGCCCCCCTAGTCCCCTCTCTTGATATGTTTCCCTTTCATCCCCTCTCTTTTATTCACTCCCCCTCCCCCTTCTCCTTCCGTCCCCTTTTGTTTTCCCTTCCCCCTACCCCCTTTGGTTTTCCCTTCTCCCTACCCTTGTTGGGTAAGATAGAATTCAAGATCCCAATGGATCTGGATGTTTTTTGCTCTCAGAGTTGATTTCCCTGAGAGTAAAGTTTAAGTAAAAACTCTCTTCCTCTCCTTCTTATAGGAGTTTTCTTCCCCTCCCCTTCCCATGTGAATCTTTGTGTGAGAAAGATTATTCTATTTGATTTTTCTTTTCCGCCTATTTACACATTACATTTTCCATATATTAATATATATATATAGTTTGATATAAATGTATTCCTTATAGAAGAGAGTTTGAATAAATGAAAAGGTAACAATTTTCTCCTTTTCCCTTCCATCATATTTACCTTTTCAGTTATTCCATGCTCTTTGTTTTTCGATATCGAACTTTCCACAGAGCTCGGGTCTTTTATTTGCAAAAACTTGGAAATCTATTTTGTTGAATGCCCATACTTTCCCTTGGAAGTATATAGTGAGTTTTTCTGGGTAGCTGATTCTTGGTTGAAGACCCAGCTCTCTTGCCTTTCTGAAAATCATGTTCCATGCCTTACGATCATTCAGAGTGGAACTTGCAAGGTCTTGTGTGACCCTGATTGGCATTCCATTATATCTAAATTGTCTTTTTCTGGCTTGTTGTAGGATTTTTTCTTTTGTTTGAAAGCTTTGGAATTTGGCAATTACATTTCTGGGAGTTGTCTTTTAGGGATTTAGTGTAGAGGGTGTTCTGTGAGCTCTTTCAGTGGCTGTATTGCCCCCTTTTTCTAGAATCTCTGGGCAATTTTCTTTTATTATCTCTTGTATTATGATGTCGAGTTTGTTGTTTATTTCTGGCTTTTCTGGTAGTCTAATTATTCTTAAATTATCTCTTCTTCCTCTATTTTCCAAGTCTGTAACCTTGTCAGTGAGATATTTTATGTTCTCTTCTAATTTCTTGATCTTTTGGCTTTGCTTTATTGATTCTTGCTCTTTTACCTGCCCGTTGTCTTCCAGTTGCCTAATTCTGACCTTTAAAGCCTGGTTTTCCTTTTCAGTTTGGTCAAACCAGTTTGGTAGTTGCGTGGAATTCTTTTGCATTAATTTCCACTTTTCCTGCCAGAAGGCTTCCATCTTTTTGATCATTTTCGATTCCAATTCTTCAAAGTTTGTGGAAAGTTTCCATTTCCTTTGGAAGGTTTCAGTGCATTTGCTTGTGTTTCCTCTTCTATCTCCTCTGATTTTTGTATTTTTGCTCCATAAAATGTGTCCAAAATTTCCCCCTTCTTGTTTTTCTTCTTGTTTTGAGGCTTTTTTACTTCTGTGCTGTTTGCCATCTGTATCTGAGTGAGGGGGGATGGCTCTTCTGTTATCTGTCTGGTGTTCAGTGGCTTTAGCCCCAGGCAAATTGTCTGTCTTCTCTAGGAAGCCCGGAATTGCTGGTGTTTCAGTGTTTCAGTGTTACTACCCTCCTCAGTTCCCTCCTGATGCTTCTCAGTTGCCTTACTTCTATGCTCTGTGCCTGGCTTGACACTCTCAGATGTATTTCATCTGACCCCTGATAACCCTTCACTCTGAAGGGGAGGGCCTATGGTTTCCAGGAGCTCTGAGGGCTGGTGATAGGATTAACCTCAGACTGAGTATGCCCTGAGGCAGGGACCTTTGGTGAGACCCAGATGGGTGGATCTGGTCAGGGGGCTAGAGGCTCCCCAGTCTCTCTCTGCCTTCCTCTGGGTGCCCTCGAGAGTGGTTCAGGTCGTTTTCAGGGATCGGCCCTCAGAATAGCCATCTCCCGAGGCCCCCCTCCCTGCCCTGAGGTTCCTGCCGCTGCCTCAGTTTCAGCACTCTGGTTTTGGGGGGGATGGGTCCTGGGACCTTCCCTTTGCCTACCCCTTAGATCCGAGTGATCTCAGGCTCCGACTCTTGGGGGGCCATACATTTTGATCCAGGTCCAGGAGGAGTGTTACCAGGGTCTATTCTGTTGTTTGTTTTGAATTTCAGTGCCCTAGGAGCATTCAGTTTGAGATTGGTAAGGAAGGGTTTCTGGAGTTCCGAACTTTAGCTTTCTCTAAGCTGCCATCTTGACTGGAAGTCTATCTATCTATTTTTAAAATAACATTTAAATGAGACCCTAGTTTCTTTTTTTGATTTCTGCCTCTTGCATTTTTTTTTGAAACTAGGTTTCCCTATCTTACAGGATGGTTGGAAGAATAAAATGTGAACAGCTCATATCCCTTTCTGTTACTCTTGAAATAGTTAAATGCAAAAAAGGGAAGGATCTAACTCATTGAATACATCAGACAAATCCTCTATTGAAGATTTATAAAAAGGAATAGGAAAAAAATTTATAGGACAAAAAGATATATATGAGTTGCTTTTTGTATTGCTAAAGGGAAGATTATCCACATTGAATAGATCACAATTTAGTCAAAATAAGTAATTAATCAATGGTAGATTTCATATCAAAGATAATTCCAGGAATATTATGAATTATACTGAAGAGAGTAGGAGAGTGTTCCCAGTATTCAGGGCAACACTATTGGGATAGAAACTTCATTGCTTTCTTTGAGCAGCAAATCCTTCTAAAATGGCCAAAGAATAGACCTACTAGTTCTATTGATTATAGCAATGCCTTTGAAGTCAATGAATCAGGAATGGATGTTGTCTTATGGTTTTATTAACTTCCTATTAAGTGTCAGGAAATGTGATAATTGCCAGAGATTTTGTTAATGCACCAAATAGTCCCTGCTCTCAATTAGCTTATGATCTATTGTAGATGACAACCTGTAAACTATGTACAAATAAGATATAGGTAGGATGAATTGGAGATGATGTGCAGAGGAAATACGTTAGTAATAAGATGTATCAGGAGTGGAGCCAATATGGTGAAGTAGAAACAGAGAAGCTCAAAATCACCATGACAATCCTCACCAATCAGTATTAAAATGATGCCATAAAACAAATACAGAATGAAAGGACCAACATGAGATACAGTAAAACAACTTTCATGATGAGAAGAGTTTGAAAGTGTAAAGATTAAAATTTATGGAATATGGGGAGACTGAGGCAGGTAGAAATTAGTTTCTCTCTGCAAGGAATATATATTTTTTAGAGGTTTATTAAAGGTTAAAGATTAAGAATATACAAGTAAGAAACATGTGCCTAGGCCAGAGGCCTAGACAAAATAACCTCACATCATGGAAGAGACGCCTCTGCTCCAAAAACGGAAGTCCAAAAAGGGCCGAGCCCTTCAAAAGCCTTTGCTTAAATATCTTCTCGATCTCGGCCCAGGTGAGATTACAAGGCATTCTGGGGAAGTGGAGCAAAGGCTCATGGGGATTGTAGTCCTGTATTCGAGTCTATTTTTTACATCCCCCCGTGTGATCATTTGTGGAAAAATGAATTTTTCCCCAAAAGGATCATAAAAACATAATAAACTTAAAAGATTACAATAGTGTGAGGATAAGAGAAAAAAGAATAAAATCAATAATTTCTGAACACATTGACAAAAAGCCGTTAGGGGGCAGTCCCCTTTGGCATAAAAGTATACATACAAATAAATGTTCAATCAACCACACCCAAAATTCAATTTTGTGCAACTTGTGGTCTGGAGGCTTCTTCATGGTGGCTTCTCCAACAGTTCAGTTCTGGATTCAGAGAGGTAGCATCTTCTTCACCTAAAATTCTTCTCAAAAGGAATTTAAACTTGCAATTTAAATAATGATTTTTTTTTTTACATTCCCCCGTGTTGTGGGTGATTGAAAGATTCAGAATCAGTTAGGGATGCATGGCTGAGGTATGAGGTATATGAATCAATTGGCAAGAGATATTAAAAAGACACCAGAAAATCCAAAAGAAAAGAAAAATTTCTGGATGAAAATATAGACTATCAAAGTCTTATGTGTAAAAATTCCAAGTAGAAGAAAAATAAATCTATAACAGGTCCTTCAATCAGGGCCCAATCAAAATGATCTAAGTAATGATGCATTTACCCAGTCATTGCCAGGACTACAGAAAGGTACCACACTATGAGAGGCAGAAAAAGGGACCAGATTATAGAAGCCAAGTAGGAGCCAAGGTTTTGGGGATACTCATCTGTGAGTATCTTCAGGGTGAGTGTGGATACAAGGAAATCCTATGTCTTAACACATGTTAAACATAGTAACCTCGAGTCTTCACACTAGGTTCAAGACCTTTGTATTGGCCTAGAAGTGCATCAATCCATCCTAGATTGGCCTTTCTTTGGCCCTATGAAATGGCTCTTGTGTGTATCTCTTGTCCTGGAATCAGACAGAATCATCAAGCAAAGTCCCATAATTTATTTAAATCATTAGTGGCATCAGTTTCATAGTCACAAGCTTTTTAGGGCATGCATTAGAAAATGTATCTTAAACTTGTAGCACTGAAAATCAAAAGGTTAAAGAAAGTCTTAATACTGGTGACATGTGCTTCAACTATAAAAAGGAAAGAAAAAATAATTAAAAAACTGAAAAAGTATATTGCACATGCAAGAAAAATATAATAATAAAAGAGCTTTAAAAAATTCAAAAATATAGCTTATAACCATTGACACTCTGTGTCAGTTAAGAAAATATAAAATACAAGGCTTTCTCACCAAAAAATGAGATCCATTTCCTCTTTGTATCTGGCCATGATCACTGTGAGTAGAAGGCAAATGAATTGAACAAGGTTAACAATTTTTTTCATCTTTAAAATACAGTAGTACAAATATGTAGATATCAAAATCCCCAAAATTCTCAATAGCCCAATTAATTACAATAGCAAACAAACACACTTTCATATTTCACATAAGTTGCTGTGTGACATTTTTAAAACCTATGAATTGATGGACATTTGTCACAATTTTTACAAACGTAGCAATCTTTCAACCTTGGTAATAAACATATTTTTTTTTTAAAACAAAGTAAAACTCATCTTGGGTTAAGAACATAATCAAGAAATCTATATATCATTCTGGTGCAAGTAAAGTAGTGAGCTGAAGAGTATAAATAAAGGGTGCTCCTTTTGGAGGCTTTTTCCCAAGGGTACAAATGCCCTGAGATTAACTGCCCAACTTCCATTCACATGTGGGAAGGTTGGGGTTTATAAAATACATTTCACTTCAGCTACTAGAATGGGCCTTACCTCGTGGTAGGGGCAGGCAAAAATAATCAGACTGTTAAAAAAAGTTCCAAAATCATATTTAAAAAACCCTTAAAATCAAATCATTTGAGGTATTTAGCACATTAAATTTTCCAAAGGTTGTTAATACAATTATAACCAGTTCTGAAATCCATCTATCCTCAGCAAAATAGAAAAAAGCTGTTTTTTCATATATGGGCTTATTCACAATAATTTTTTCAACACAGTTATAGGGGGAAAACAACAGAATTTCAAAACCCAGTACATTCAAAATAAATTCAATCAACCTTCAGTTCACAGAATAATATTCAATCCAGTAATATATGAACTTAAAATCACAAAGTTAAACCTTAAACAAAACAATGCAATAGAATACAGAGATTTTTTTTTTTTTTTATAAACCATTGGAGTCTGAAATGCCTTAGAATATAGCCTTTAGCCTCTTCAAAGTTCCTTGGGGTTTTTTTTTCTTGTTTGTTTGTTTGTTTTTAATTATCCATTTAAATGTCTATTGTCCGAAGGTAGAGTAGTAAAGGCTAGGCTATGGGGTTCAAGGGATCCGTCCAGGGCCCCACAGCTGGGAAGCATCGGAGGCCAGATTTTAGCTAGAGACCTCCCGTCTCTGGGTCTGGCTTCCAGTTCGCTGGGCCACCCATTTTCCTCCCCAAAGTTAAAGTTGAATCTTTGGGCTGAGTCTGCTCCCAGACAGGCAGGTAAAATCAATGAAACTGCCAGAAGAGTCAAAAATCTTTTTAAACAGCCCATTGCTATTAAGTTTCTGTTTGAAAAGATCTGTTTCTTCTCTTTAGTCTTTTCTGTCTTTCCCCTCTCTGATACCCCTGTGGCCAATACCCCCAGCCACGTGGAGGCTTAGCCTAAGGGAAAATTACCCGTTCTCCTTTCCCTCTCTTCTCTCCCCTCCGCCCACGTGGCCAATACAGTTACCAGCTGGTCACAATGAGTCCTGAGCGATCTGCTCCAAGGATCTGGGTGATGAGCCGGCTGGGTCGGAAGCCAGATGGGTGAGAGACAGACTGCCGGGGTGGGTCCGGCTGGGAGCTGGAGCACAGCTCAGGCACCAGGTGAGAGGCCAGGAGCAGAAGCAGGAGCTGGAGAGGGCCGCAGGCAGGAGCTGATCAAGATGGTTTTCTAAAGAGCATCTCTGAGAACCTTGGCTTTAAAAAAAATTCTCTAGGCTAAAAATTTTTTGAGAAGTTCTCATCCAATCTAGTGGTTGCCAACACTGTAAAGATTAAAATTTATGGAATATGGGGAGACTGAGGCAGGTAGAAATTAGTTTCTCTCTGCAAGGAATATATATTTTTTAGAGGTTTATTAAAGGTTAAAGATTAAGAATATACAAGTAAGAAACATGTGCCTAGGCCAGAGGCCTAGACAAAATAACCTCACATCATGGAAGAGACGCCTCTGCTCCAAAAACGGAAGTCCAAAAAGGGCCGAGCCCTTCAAAAGCCTTTGCTTAAATATCTTCTCGATCTCGGCCCAGGTGAGATTACAAGGCATTCTGGGGAAGTGGAGCAAAGGCTCATGGGGATTGTAGTCCTGTATTCGAGTCTATTTTTTACAAAAGGTAGGCAGAGGGAATCTGGGACACTGGGGTGAGGTTACACAGTCAGCAAGAGGTTACAGAAAGGAGTAAGGGCAAGCCAACAGCAAGCCTCCCCCCAATCTACTGTTACAGGTTGTGAACGCAGGCCCAAGCCAACATTCAGACCCTAAGAACTTGCATTGCCTAATAACAGTCCAAACCAATGCACATCCCTTAAAGTTCCAAGAAAACCTGCAGTGGAGTCCAGAATTCCAGCCTAAAGGTAGTCTGTACTACTCAGCCTGATCTCTGTGGGCTTAGAGCAAGGGCAGGAGTTTCAGCCTTAGCATGTTTTGAGGGTCTGAATTCCAGTTTGGGGCAGTTAGTAAAACACAGCTGGGCCCCTAATCCTTGACAGGGGCAGTCCCCAGAATATTGACTTGTGGGAGTCTGGCTGGCTGTGACAAACCTGAAGGCAGAGTACAAGGGCAGAGCAGTCTGCACAGTACAGTGTGTCTGACCTTGTCAAGCCTACATTCAAGTCAGAGGTTAGAATTTGAACTATCAGCAGTCTCAAGGGGCGATTGAGTCAGCACTGGTAGATGGCTCCCAGACCTCCCAACCCATAGACAATCATATTGTCCTGGAAGAAGTGAAAGTTGCAGAAACCCAGAAATATGGCCAATCAAGGAAAAAAAAATTTAGATTACCCTGTCCTCCCTGAGAATAGAACCTACCTTTAAAATAAAAGTGAAAGTCAAGAAAAATACTGAGAAAATGAGCCAATATAAAACAAAACAAAACAAAATAAAAACAACTAACCAAAGAAAAGTTTCGTGGAGACCAAGAGCAAGGCTCAGACACAGAAGGATACAGTAAAAGTAAAGCAAGCATATGCAAAGTCATAAAGAGAAATAGGATTTTTTCTCATATTCTCAAAGAGCTCAAAAAATTTCAAAATAAATTAAGAGAGGCAGAAGAAAATGGGGAAGAGCAATGAAAGCAATGCAAGACAAAATGAGCCAAATGGAAAAGGAGGCTCAAAATCAGACAACATAAAATCATATCTTAAAAATCAGAATCGAACAACTAGAAGCTAAAGACTTCATGAGACTTCAAAAAATAATGAAAGAAAATCAAAAGAAGAAAAGGTGAAATATCTGATTAAAAATAACCAATCTAGAAAATAATTCCAGGATAGATAATTTAAGAATTATTGTAATTCCTAAAAGCCATGATAAGAAGAAAAGCCTAGACATCATAATACAAGAAATTATCAAATAAAACTGTTCAGGTATTCTTGAACAAGAGAGTAAAATAGAAATTAAAAGAATTCACAGATAACCTCCAGGAAGAAATTCTCAAAAGACAACTCCCAGGAATACAATTGCTAAGTTCAACAGTCCTTAAGACAAGGAGAAAATGTTGTAAACAGGAAGAAAGAGGAAATTCAAATACCATGGAGCTATAGTCAGACTTACATGAGACTTAGAAGGCTCCGCAATAAAGGATCAGAAGGTGTGGAATATGCTATTCTAGAAGGTGCAAGATCGACTTTTGCAACTCACAATCTCTTATCTAGTAGAAATGAGTACATTTTATCAGGGAAAATAATGTCATTCTTTAAAATAGATTTCCAAACATTCGTGATGAAAAAGACCAGACCTAAACAGAAATTTTGAAATCTAAAAACAAGACTCAAAAGAAGCCTAAAAAGGTAAATAAAAAAGAAAATTTAAGGAACTCAATTAGGTCAAGCCATATGCATTTCTAAGAAAAGAGGCTATTTGTAATTCTTAAAAATTCTTATTATTAGCAGAGCAGTTAGGAGTATACATAGACAGAGAGTGGGAAAGCAAGATGATTAGGATAATATTGTATGGGGGGGAAATCAAGGGGTGAAAAAGAGGGTTAAACTAAGAGAAAAGGGAAGAGACAGATGAAATAGGGTGAATTTTCTTACCTAATGCAGCATGAACAACTATTACATTGAAGTGGAACGGTACTCATTTTGGTATAGAATCCTATCTTACCCTATAGAGAATTAGGAGGGGATAAGACAAATGAAGGGGGTACATATATGAGGGAGAACTAAGTGGGGGGTAATAAAAAGCAAAACACTGCTTAGGAGGGACAGAGTAAATGGAAAAAGTGCAGGATAAAAGGGGGAAAATAAGATGGAGTGGAGTACATAGTCATCATAACTGTGAATGTAAATGGAATGACCTCACTGATAAAAGAAAAGCAGATAGAATAGCGGATTAAAAAGCATTATTCTATAATATTTTGTTTTAAGGAAACATATTTGAGGTAGGGTGACACGTATAGAGTAAAGGCAAGTTGCTAGAATAGAATTTATTGCGCAACATCTAAAGTTAAAAAAAAAGCACAAGTAGCAATCATGATCTCAGACAAAGCTAAAGCAAAATCAGATATGATTAAAAGAGATATAGAAGGAAATTATATCTTGCTAAAAGGTACTATAAATAATGAAGTAATATCAATACTAATTATATATATCAAATGGAATAACCACTAAATTTTTAGAGAAATTAAATTAACTTCAGTAAGAAATAGTCAGTAAATCTACTAATAGGGGACCTCAACTTCCCTCTTTCAGACCTAGATGAATCAAACCAAAAAATAAACAATAAAGAAATAAAGGGAGTGAAAGAAATCTTAGAAAAAGTTAGAACTAATAGATCTCTGGAGAGAATTGAATGACAATAGAAAGGAATATACCTTCTTTTCAGCAGTACATGGCTACTACACAAAAATTTGACCATGTATTAGGGAACAGAAACTTCATAACCAAATGCAGAAAAGCAGAAATAACAATTATTATCTTTTCAGATCATAAATTACAATCAATAAAACATGAAAGATAAAAAAAAATTATTGGAGAGTAAATAATTTAATATTAAAAAGTTTGGTTCAAAGAATGAAATATTGAAACAATCAGTTTTATTAATGAGAATGAGAATGAGCAGACAGTACATAAAAATTCAAGGGATCAAGCCAAAGCAATACTTAGGAGAAATTGTATGTCTCTAAACACTTATATCAATAAAATAGAGAAAATGCAGATCAATGAATTGGGCATGCAACTTAAAAAAAAACAACCTAGAAAAATAACAATTTAAAGTTCTCATTTAAAATTTAAATTGGAAATCCAAACAAAATTAATAAAATTAAAGATAAGAGAACCATTGAACTAATAAATAATATTGATTTGACTTTATAAAAAAATAAATAAAATAGACAGTGTTGATTAATTTGATTTTAAAAAAGGAAAGAAAATTCAATAATTAGGATCAGAAATGGAGAGAGATAATGTACCATTAATGAAGAGGAAATTAAAGCAATCATTAGGAGCTATTTTGCCCAAGTATATGCCAATAAATCTCAAAACCTAAGTAACGTAAATGGTAAATTTAGGGGTTTTGACTAATATACTAATTGGTCACCAGAGATTTAATTCAAATCCCAATAAAAATACTCAAGTCAGTTTTGGAATTTTATGGTGGTTTAATTAATATAGAGGGAAGGAATTAAGAAGAAGAGAGAGGGAAAAGGGTATAAGATTTCTCCGGCCTAGCCTGAGCCAAGGGGAGTTCAGAGACCTCAACCACAAGGCCTCTTCCAAGAGTTAATTTAGCTTGGATTCCAGCAAGAGACCTCCTCCTAGATGAGGGGCCTCCTAGGAGGATAGCATTTTAGGAAAGGTAAAGGAAAAAAGAAATCAGCCGAAACCATGAGAAAGCTCAGGGAAGATGTCTCACTTGACCCCACTACTGAGCTTCTCCCAGTCACCATAACAAAGACACTCACCACCAAACAGGGACAAGAGCTGCAGGCATGCCAAGATGCCAAGCCACCCAGCACACTGCCACCAGTCAAGTCTCTGCCTCCAAAAATAGCCCGGAGAGAGGAAGTGACATGAATATATAGACTTATTTTAACATCACTTCCTGTGTCTCACATGTAACAATGGTAGCTTAAGCTTGACTTAGGACAGCCCAGGGGTCTGTCAATTGTTTCTTATTTGTCAGTTGCTAGCACATGTCTGTCATAGGCCATCCTCCTCAACACTTAATCCTTAAGTAGGGGTGTTTACATTCTTGTTTGTTAGACTAAGCAGAGTGGAATAAATCTAAATTTCACAGTAAAAAGGATTAATATTTATAAAAATACAAATTTCTCTGATTAGTAAAAGAGGTAATGAAATTCTCAAACAATCTTGTTTTAGAAAAATAGAACAAACCATCAATGAACTCCCTAAGAAAAAATTTCCAGGGTCAGATGAATACACAATTGATTCCTATCAAACATTTAAAGAATAATTAATCCCAATAATAATAAATTATTTGAGAAAATAGGCAGAGGAGGTATTCTATGGAATTATTTTTGTGAAGCAATTATAGTACTGTTACCTAAGCCAGGAAGAGCAAAAACATAGAAAGAAATTTATAGGCCAATTTCATTAATTAATAAAAATTCAAAAATTTTAAATCAGATACTACCAAGGAGACTATAGCAATATATAACAAAAATAATTCACTGTAATCTAGTGGGATGCATACCAAGAATGTAGGGCTGGTTTAATATCAGGAAAATTATCAGCATAATTGACCATATCAATAACCAAAATAACAGAAACCACATGAGTTTCTCAAAAAATGAAGAAAATGCCTTTGACAAAATACAACTCCCATTCCTAATAAAAACACTATGAAACATAGAAGTAAGTGGATCATTCCTTAAAATGATAAATATTATCTATCTAAAAGCCTCAACAAATGCCATCAGCAATTGGAATAAATTAAAATCCTTCCCAGTAAGATCAGGGGTGAAACATGGATGCCCATTATCATCACTATTATTTAATATTGTGTTAGAAATGCTAGCTTTAGCAATATGGAAAGAAAAAAATGAAGGATTAAAGTAGGCAATGAAGAAAGGAAACTATCACTCTTTGCAGATGATGTGACAATATAATTAGAGAATCCTATACAATCAACTAAAAACTATTTGAAATAATAACTGAAGTATTAAGTTGCAGGATACAAAACAAATTCATGTAAATCATCATCATTTCTATATATTGCCCCCCAAAAAAGTCCAGCAGTAAGAGTTAGAAAGAAAAATTCCATTTAAAATTACTGTAAATAATATAAAATACTTGTGAATCTACTTGCCCAGGCAAACATGGGAAATATTGGAACACTTACAAAACAGTTTTCACACAAATAACGTTAAATCTAAACTACTGGAAAAATATTACTTGCTCATGGAGAGGTCAAATTAATATAATAAAATCACAATTCTACCTTGATAAATTGATAAATTGATAAATTTATTGAGCACCATACCAAACTCCCAATATTTATTTTATATAACTAGAAAAAAAACCTAAAATTCATCTGAAGAAAAAAAGTCTAGAATATCAAAGTAACTAATGAAAAAAATGTTAAGGAAGGATGCATAGAAGTACCAGATCTCAAACTGTACTATAAAGCAACAATCATCAAAACAATCTGGTACTGGCTAAAATATACAATGTTAGATCAATGAAGTATATTAGATACATAGTGTTTAGGGTAGATGACCTTAACAATCTAATCTTTGATAAACCCTACTAAGATCCCAGGTTTGGAAATAGCAACTCACTATTTAACCAAAAGTGCTGGGAAAATTGGAAAAAAGAGTATGTCTGAAACTAGGCATGGAACAATATTTCACAATATCACAATATCTATGCAAAGATAAAAATGGATATGTGATTTAGGTATTAAAAGTGATATAATTAAATTAGTGTAATACAGAATAGTTTACCTGCTATATCTTTGGTTAAGTCGAGGATTTTATGACCAAATAAGAAATAGATAGCATTGTATGGTATAAAATGAAAGATTTTGATTGTATTAAATTAAAAAAAAACTTTTATACAAACAAAACTAGTGTATGGAAGGTTGGAAGGGAAAACATAAAACAGGAAAATTTGATAACAAATGTCTCTGATGAAGGTATAATTTCTCAAATTTATAAAAAAGTCAAATTTATAAAAATATAAGCCATTCTTCAATTCATAAATGGTCAAAGAATATGACCAACCAATTTTCATATGATGAAGTCAAATCTATCAACAATCTTATAAAGATGCTCTAAATCACTGTTCAATAAATATAAATTTAAACAATTCTAGGGTACCACCTCACACCTATCAGATTGGCCAATAGGGCAGTAAAGGAAGTTCCTAAATGTTTCAGGGAATGTGACAAAATTGGGTGACTAATCATTCTTGATGGAGTTGTGAATTGTTTCAACAAGTCTGAAGTACAAATTTGAATTATGCCCAAAGGACTGTAAATTTTTGTATAATTTTTGATCCAGTAATATCACTACTGTGTCTGTATCCTAAAGAAATAATATAAAAAGGGGAAAGGACCTACTTGTACAAAAATATTTATAACAGCTCTTTTTTTGTAGTGGTAAAGAATTAGAAATTGAGTTGTCCATCCATTGGGGAATGGCGAAGCAAATTGTGGTACATTTTTTGATGGAATGTTATTGTGCCATAAGAAATGGCAATCAAGATGATTTCAGAAAGAGCTGGAAAGATCCTCAGAAATTGATGCAGAGTGAAATAAATAGAACTGGGAGGACATTGTACACAATAACAGCAATATTGGATAATGATTATCTTTGAAAACTTGCCTATTCTCAGCAGTGAAATGTTCTGGGACAATCCTGAAACATTTATGGCAAGGAATGCTATCCCCCTCCAGAAAAAGAACTGCTGGAGTCATCTTTCACATCAGTGTATTTATGGTTTTATTTTGAGGTTTTGGTTATGTATGAGTTTTCCCTTAAGATGACCAATACGTAAGTGTGTTTTACATGATAATAAAAAAGGAGTCAGAAAAAATAATTGTACAAAGTATAGTTTACCTGGTACTTTTGCTGGTGATTTAGCTGGAAGCCAGGGATGTTAGGTAAATAGAAATGAAGAGGTAAAGAATTACAATCATGAGAGACAGCCAATAAAACTATTCATGGCTTTGCATGGCAAGGAGATGATTATTTTATCTTGGAAGGGAAAAGGAGTTATTGTTTCTGCTGAATGGGTACACTGATGGTCAGATCTGCATTTAGGAACTTCAATATGACAACTTAGTGGAAGATCAACTGGAGTGGATAGTAACTTGATGGAAGAGACCTCAGTAATCCCTGCATGAAGTGATGAATGTCTGCTTTAGTGTGCTGACAATGTCAGAGGAGAGAAAGGGCATATGACAGCTGCTGAAAAAATAGAAACCATTGGGCTTGGGCACTGGGTGTGAGAGGGAGTATGTAGTAGAGGATGACACTTATGTAGCAAACCTGTGTAACTGAAAGGAAAATGGTACACTCCATAGTAATAAAAAAATTAGAAAGAGGAAAGGGATTTCTACTTTGTATTTAGGTCTCTACAACTGAAAAAATTTAGATTTTTGTTATATTTCTGGTAATGCCCAGTTGGTCTGTTTTAAGCAGGGTCTCAAGCATTAGGATTTTTCTAGTAGTTAAGAAATACTAATGTATTTGCTAAGTCAAATTATTTAATTTTTCTTTTGAAAATGGTGGCTTTGGATATATTTTTCAGTAACATGATGTAGAAACTTCTGCACTTTAAATAAGGACACATAAATAAGGACTTTTTTTAAATAAGGACTTACTGTTTCTCATAGATATTATAAAGATATGATAATTTTTCCTTCAATCAGTAATCCATAGAATTGATGTTATAACTATGTGTGCAATAACATATCACGATCAACTGAGAATGACTTAACTATCAACAAGACAAGGATCCAGGACAACTTCCAAGGACGCATGACAAAAAATATATATCCATCACCATAGAAGGAAAAGATGGTGCTTGAATACAAAATAAAATACACCATTCTTTATTTTTTCTCCATCAATTTTTGCCTAGTGTAAGCAATGTGTATGTTCTTTCACAATGTAACAAACATGGAAATATATATTATATAATAATATTTGTATATCATATATCATATTATCTTCTTTCTTAGAGAGGTGGTGGAGTGAGAGAGAAAGAAAACATGGTTTGCAAAATATCAAAAATAATAATAAAAACATTGATATGTAATCCTGGAAAAATAAAATTTATAAAAAATAAACAATAGACAAAAAGTAATAACTATATTATATTTTGAAGCTGTTCAGCATACAGTATATAACAGTAACTGGCTATAAAAATGACATGATAATAAGGGAGGATTAAAAACATTAGATATGGATGAATAAAAGGAGAGAATGAAAAGGATTGCCATTGTTCATTATGGTCGTGACTTCTGTGAGAACTGTTGGGACTTCCACATTGTTTCTTTATTTTGGAAAAAAATAAAGGTCTGAACATAAGAAGATTATGTCCACTCTTCGACTAACTGCTCCTCCATTCTCACATAGGCCCCTAATATTGGTTAAGAAAATGAAACAAAACAAAGAATCATGACATGTTGAGGACCAGATGAACTGATAAATACAAAAAGTTGCTTGGTTCTTCAAGCCTTCTTAAAATCTTATCATTCTACTATTAACACAGAATTAATAAAAACTATATCAGAAATACTGAGCCATTTTTTCTACTCTGTTTTTAATATATCAATTTCTTCTTCCTGTCTATGTTATATTCAGAGTTCATTGAAGAACTCTTTCTTTGGAGGAACTAAAAGGAAGCCAGTTCCCTCATTCATGTAGACAACTAAAAAATTCTTTTCTCTCAGCTGGATCTCTAATAAGAGCCAAAATACTTTTTCTTAGTTTTATTCCCTTTCCCCCCTCTGATAATTCTCCAAAGTCAGTAGTATATTTAGCCTCACTTCCCAAACTGACATTGTAATCCTTTATCCTCAGAATATGAATTACTAAGAACACATCCCTTGTGGCTATCTGGAATACGTTTATTATCCCCATTTCTACCACATATTTCCCAAGTGTATGACTACTGACTCCTCCCATAAAGCTGCTACTTAGAATAAATCCTTCATCATTCCCTCATTAAATCCACATAGCTTTTCTCCTCAGTGTATTATTCTTTTTATGACTATACTTTTATTTTTCTCTCCAATTTACCTATGGATCTATGGCTATCTATCCAAGAAGTAACATCATTATCCTCTGATTACTATTACCATTCTTCTCTATTCCTCTGTTAAAAAAAAATTTCCTCCTCAGAAAACACACAACATTTAGAGGCTAATATCCTAGAGACTGGCATGAACGAGAACACAAAACATTTTTAAACTAGTACCTAATTTTTCTGTTCAAAAGTTATAACATAGGCTGGCACTATATAAGAAGGAGGTTTAATCTGGATGGTCAAAATCCAGCATCAGACTCCTACCTGCCATGAGGCCCCACTATCATTACATCTCTATGTATAGACCCTGAAAGGGTCATGCCAGATACTAGGAAAGCATTTGGTAATTTTTGCTGGACCTTGCTTTTTTTTCAAATATAAGAGTTTGATTCTCAAAAGGATAATCAAGCAATGGCTGTAGTTGAGATGCACTTAAATGCTAAAATAACAAGCCCTAAACAAAATGTCTCCTCTAAAGCAAGCTCCATTGATTTTGCCTAAACCTTAGAGTTCTTTGGCACTAATACTATTTTGTTTGTGCATTTTTTAAAATTTAATGCAATTGAAATTATCCATTTAACTCATGAAATTGTACTTATCTCTTATTTGGTCATAAATTCATCACTTATCCATAGATCCCCAATAGGCATTTTTTTCTATACTACCCTAATATGCTTATGATCATCCTTTATGTCTAATTCATGTATCCATTTTAACTTAAAGTTTTCTTGAAAATATTTCTATTATGCCTTTTAAACAATGTTAGAGTTAAAAGAGCCTTTTAATGTCAGTCAAAAATTGTATCAGTCATATTAATGTAGTGAGAAAAAAAAGATATAGCCAAAGTATATGTGCAATTTGGATAATGGTAGGTTCATCCAAATTTTGGTCTCTATTACTCATAACTTTTTTAGAACACATTTTTTATTTTTCCAGATTATATGACAATATAATTTTTAATATTAATTTTCTCATATTTTAAAATCTGATTTATTTCTCTCATCTGCCACTCCCCAAGAAGGCAGGGAATTTGATATAGGTTGTATATATTTGCATATATATAATATATATTATTGTATAATACATATTTCTGTGTTGGTCATGTTTTATTTAAAGACACATATTGCTTATCCTAGAGAAAAATACACAGAGGAAATAAACTAAAGAATGATATATTTTATTGTTCATTTGGACTCTGCCCATTTCTTCTTTTGTCATGAGTCTCTTGGAAGTATCTTGGAACCTTGCCATGTTGATAATAATTAAACAATTTACAGTGGATCATCATACATTATAGTGGTTACTGTGTACAACATTCTCCTGGTTCTGCTCACACTTCATTTTACTTCCCTTCGTATGTTTTTTTCCTGGTGTTTTTGTGATCATTTTGTTTGTCATTTCTCATGACATTAATAGTACAATACATTATGACATTAACAATACAATAACATTCTATTACAAACATATATTACAACTTGTTCATAGATATTCCCCAATTGATGGGCATCCCTTTAGTTTCTAGTCCTTCACCACGACAAAAGGAGCTACAGACCAAATGAGTATTGGGATACCCAAATTGGGATAAAGATCAAATATTGTTATTACTTGGTCAGTGGGTATTTTCAGTTTTATTGCCCTTTAGGCATGTTTCCAGATTTTTTCCAGAGTGGTTGTATCAGTTCACTGCTCCACCTGTATTAGTGTCCCATTTTTCTATATCTCTTCCATCATTTATCATTTTCCTTCTTTTAATTATGTTAGCCAGTCTTGTGAATCAAAGGTAATACCTCAGAGTTGGTTTAATTTTTTTTTTGGTTTGCATTTTTTCTCATTAATAGTGATTTGGAGCATATTTTCATAAGACTAAAGATAGCTTGAATTTCTTTATCTGAGAATAGCCAGGTCATAACTTTTAACCATTTGTCAATTGGGAAATATTTTTTATTCTTATAAATTTAATTCATTTCTCTATATATTTAGGAAATGAAACCACTATTAGTAAATTTTGCTATAAAAGTGTTCCCACCACCAAGTTGATTGTTTACCTTTTAATCTTTGTTGTATTGATTTTATTTATCTGCAAATTTTTAAATTTAATGTAGTCAGAATTATCTATCTTATCTATCATATTATGTATGGTCTTTCCCCCTAAATTCTTCCCTTATCTATAGGTCTGACAGGTAAACTATATTTGTCCCCATAAGTTTTTTTTTTTAATATCACCCTTTATTTCTTAATTGTGTATCCGTTTTGGCTCTATGTTGTTTTATGCCATACTTTTTTCCAACTTTCTGAGCAGTTTTTTTGTTTTGTTTTGTTTTGTCAAATAGTGAGTTCTTTGAAACATACTTGGATCTTTGGATTTGTCAAATACCAAGTTCCCACAGGTTCTCACTTATCTCTTTTAATTAGTTTAGTTTTCAGTTTTTCTTTTTCTGAAATCATAATGGCTATCCAGCTTTTGTAGCTTTTGCTGTAGAATGGTCAATTTGCTCTAGCCCTTTACCTTTATTCTATGTGCATCTCTCTGCTTTAAATCAATTTCTTGTAGACAGCATATTGTGAGATTTGGGCTTTTAATTCACCCTCCTATGCTTTTCTACTTATGGGTGGGTTCATTTTATTCACATTCACAGTTATGATTACTGTGCATTTCTCTCTATTGGATTTTCCCCCTGTTTATCCTTTCTTTCTCTCCTTTCAACCTTTCTCTGATCACAAATGATTTTTCTTCTCTTTAATCACTTCTGTAAGTTCTCCTTCCCTTTTCTTTGTTTCCTTGTTCTTTGTTTTATTCTCCCTTTGTTATTTCAATATAGATTTTTCTACCCAAGTGTGTGTGTATGTTATTCCAACTTTGTGCCAGTTTTAAATTTAGTCAATATTACCCACCCTTCCCCATCTTCCCATTTACTGTATTGATTTTTACCCATCTAATTTGAAATATTTTACCTCCAATTTTTCGCTCCTCTTCTTTTTTCCCAGTTTACTAAATTTTCTTATCCATCAATTTTTTCAATATCATCCCACCATATTCAACATTGTCCCTGCTCTCTGTCTATATATTCTTATATTCATTGTCCTAATAAAGACAAAGTTAAGTATCTTTGATATCTTAAGAACCTTAAGAAATTTAGGTATCTTAGGAACTTTAACTATTATAAACAGCTTACACCTCTTAGTTATCCCCTTTCTACCAGTAATATAAACAGTTTAATCCCATTAATTGACTTGATTACCTTACTGTATTTTAGGATATTGATTTTTTTATACCATGAATAGCTTAAATGTTCTATCTATTACTATCCATACCAGGAATATAATTGATTTAACCCCATTGTTTACATTGATTATTTTAAATATTTGGGTGTCTCTTGAACTATAGAAACCTTAAGTACTCTAATTACCACTTTCTTATTGTGAAGAGTGAATCAAACTCTCTTTGTCTATCAATTTTTAAGTTAATCAATTGAAAACTTGAGTATGCCCTACTTAGTACCTTACCAGTCACTAAGTATGAGAGTTCCTAAGTCATTTGCTAGATAGGGGTACAACTCCATTGGCTACTGCCCACACCCTGTGGTAGGCAAATTGAAAGACTGAGATTGGTTCCTGTAAAGTGGGGGAGTGTCAGGAAATGGCATCAAGAAAACTTTTAAAAGGTCAGCTCAAGGATTCAGTGAGGTTCTCTGACTTGGTGAGCCAGACTGGAGGAGGAGACTCTTTCCCTGGATGCTGTGTGGGCTTGAGGTGGTGAGTGGAGGAATTCCTTCCTTGGTTCTTCATGAGGAGACCTTCTTCCTTCATTGGTGCTTTGGCAGGTCTTTGGGGGTTGGTTGCTGTAGTGTAGGTTGGTGTTTAGTTGCTGGAATATAAATGCAGGACTAAGCTTATCAATAAGGCTTTTGGCTTTAGCATTTAAAGTATTTTTTTTTTTGCCTCTAGGATCTCTAGGGATCAGGGTGTCTGTCTCACAGGCAAGGATCTGCTCTCAGTTGGTTACTGACAATTTGGGCTGCTATAGAAAACTGATTGAAGAAGTGAGCTATCTGTTATTTTAGGGAGTTAGATAGTTAGTTAATTATTTACAGATACTATAGGTTAGATAGGCCTGGTGTTTGCCAGGCAAGAAGAAGCTGTCCTCAGAAGACAGTTAGAGGTAGTTATTAAGAATTTTAGGTATTAGGATTTTTAGGTACATTTATAATTTATAAGATTTGTAATCTCTCTTTCCTTTTTTCTATCTTTCCCTCCTTTACTATACTCTATTATTATCTCTATTTTAATTAAACTAAATTGTTAATTGTTAAAAGCTGCTAGAAGTTTTCTTTTCTCTAGCTTAAAGGGATAATATTAATTTATAACTCTACTATATTCTCATTAAAATTTAAATTATTAAAAACTGTTCTCTTATTTTGTCAAAACCCCTATTTTAACCTTTAAGGTTATAAAATGTTTTTTCTTGATCTACTTTATTTTTTGATATTTTCATGATCATCCTGGATCCCAGATTGTTATATATTTGTCCAATTCTAATTTTTAAATACTGAATTTCTTCCATTATCCTTTTATTCTTATTTTTCCATTTGGTCTGGTCTACTTTTTGTGGAATTATTTTCTTCATTGGATTTTTGTTCCTCTTTTTCCAAGCTATTATTTTCGTTTTGCATTTCTTTTCCCCAATTTTCTTCAACCTGTCTCATTTGATTTTTAATTCCTTTTTTAGTTCTTCCAGAACTTGTCACCAATTCCTTATTTTTTCTTTGTTTATTGTTGAAGTTTTGCATGTGGCTGCTTGGATCTCATCATCTCCTGTTGGTTCTATTTTTTGCTCTTTTTTTCCTATAGATATTTTCTAGGTTTAGGAGTTTATTTTGCTGTTTAATCATCTTCCCAGTCTTTTTGCCTTTGAACTGGGAACTTGGAAAACTGCTTGCCAATTCTTTCTCCTCTGTTGACTTTTGTCCTGGGGCTAAGTGTTCACCAGTACTTGGAGTCTTGAAAGGACCCAGCACTATGGAATTCCAGATGTCAATGTGGACTGGTGCCAGGGTCTGGGACCACAATGGGTGGGTCTGTGGTGCTCCCTTGCTGGTATAATCCTTGTCCTATATTCCTGAAATCAGCCCACACCAAGGTTCAGAATCAGGTGTGGGTACGGGGAGTTGGCCAGACTCCTCTATTTCCAGTTTTTCTTCCAGTTCTCCCCCATCCTGTGAAAATCAACTCTCTCCCAACTTTTCCTGTTGTGGTCAGTGAGAGAGCCCCTTCACTCATTCTATTTGAACTCCAGTCATTTTGAGGTACCTTCTAAAGATTGGTTTGGAAGGATAGTCAGTGTGGTTACAGTTTTTGTTGCTACTAAGCTGCAATCTTGGCTCTACCTGCCCCCCTTAGATTGTTATATAAACCAAGAGAAATGGGAAAACATATCCATTCTCAGAATCTTCACAGCATCATAAAATCATTGTTAAAGCTGAATGCAATCTCAAAGGCAGTTAAACTTAAGTCCTTCATTTTAAAGATGGAGAAATAGAATAAAGAAGTTAAATTACTTGAGATTTCCAGAGCTCCTGTCTCAGGTGGAATTTAAATGAGAGACTTTCTGATTCAAATTAGAATGCCAATGCCTCTAGAATTTCTGAAACGAGAGTTATACCAATAGTTTTATTGGGAGAGTTTTGATGAGAGTTACAGCAAAGGTGTGAGTATTAAATGATTTTATTATTTATCTTGAATCTTATGTCCTCAGAGCTATGCTTTAAACATGCATCAAAATATTGGTTACTTGGTCAGTGGAATTTGCCTCTCCAAACTCTACAATGCTATTTGGATCTCCAAGAAACTTTAGTGAATAATATATCTTATTTCTCCTCCCTTTTTCAGGCAAACAATAAAGCTATTTATACTTGTTGTCTCTAGATTCTCTTCTTATTCATTCTTCAGTTTTTTGGTTTGGCTTCTGATCCCATCAGTCTATTAAAAGTACTATCTACTAAGTCACCAAGGATCTCTTAATTGCCAAATTTTAGTCTTTCTTCAATACCAGTATTTTTCAAACTATCTGATGCATTTCACAATATTGACCATATTATGCTTTTGGATACATGTCTTCTGTACATTTTTGTTGCATTGTTCCATCCTAAATAATCTTCACCTGACTAATCACCATTGCCACTTTTCTTTGTTAGATCATCATCCTTTTTTTTGCTTTTGAACTATAAGAGTTTTTTGAAATGTTGTCATATACCTTTGTTTCTTCTCACTTATTATTTTTCTTTGTAAGTTCTTCAGTTCCACTAGGTTAACAAATATCTTTATACAAATGACTGACACACACACATATCTATATCTGTATTCTCATCTATAAACCTAGCACTGTATATGATTAGATCTGTCTTATTATATGTGTAACTTTTTCTATATAAAATCAACTAATAAACATTTATAAAGTGCCTACTATGAGCCAGATACTAATAAAAGCACTAATAAATCAAATATTGAACTCTTTCTTGAACTTCAAAGTTTATTGTAACTTGAATTGCCAGGGTATTCCAACCTGGATATTCTCAAAACTTCTTAAACTCAACTTGTTTTAATTTAAGCTCATTTTCTTACTCTTAAACCTCTTCCTTTCCATGATTTCTAATATCTATAGGTCACTACCATGTTTCTTGTCTCCCATGTTTGTGAAGTTGCTAGTATCCTGTTTTCTTCAATCTTCCTCACTTCACACATCCAAATAGTTCAAAATCTTGCTGTTGCCACACTCATTTCTCAGGCTATCCCATTCTCTTTACTCATAGAGCTCCTCTCTTAACCTTATCCCCTCATCTCTACATTATTTCAACAGTCTCCTAATTAATCTCCCTGTCGCAAGTCCTTCTTTAGTCTATCCCTTGAAACTACTGGAAAAAAAAATTTGTATAAACATAAATCTGACCATGTGACTTTTCTACTCAGCCAACTCCAGTGACTTCGTATTGCCTCTGTCATAAAATACAAACCCCTCTATTTACATTTTAAACCCCAGAAAAATCTAGCCTCCATCTCTTTCCTTTTTATTGAGTATTACACTTTTCCATATATATGATCACACATACACACACACACAAATTCACACATTCACATCCATCCATCTTCTTTCTGTGTTCCTTTACATTGGCTATTCTCTAAGACTAGAGAGTATTCACTCTTAAATTCCATTTCATCTATAGTGCCTTATTTCTTTTATGGTATAACACAGCCTTGTTCATAAATTATTTATTCATCATCCTATCTGCTGGTGTCTTCACAACCAAATGAACTTACATTCATCATATATGTGTGTATGTATATACATATATACATATACATATATTTGCATTTTTTTAGATTTATGATGTGTTATATATATTTTCTCATTCATTAGAAAATAAGTTCCTTGAGAGCAGGGTTATTTTTTCATTTTTTCTACTTATTTTTTTCATTTTTTCTACCTTTTCTTCCAGAATCAAACATGACTAGCATATTTAGCTCATTAGAAAATTTAGAAATTTATTGATTGACTGATAAACTGAATGTATTTAGTACAAACATAATTTTTTTATTACTCTAGCTGGCTAACTATAATTCACCTCCTACATAACTAAAATGGGAAGGAGACAAATTTCACCCTTAGCCCACAAACATCAGAATTGATAGAATTATCATTTAATTTCTAAACATTTAAAAATATAATCAGCAATTATGTTATTAATTTTCAAATATGTCTAGTAACATTTTATTTTCTGTTCCTCAACACAAATAATTTCAATTGAGTAAAAACAGCCTCAGTTACAATATTATATTAAAAATATTCAAGTGATTGAGTAAAATAGGCCTACTTTGATCACCTATTTTATTTTCCATACTTACAGAATTTTACACACGAGCCATTATTTTGCTAAATAATTTAGCTCCACCTACTAAATTCATTATATTCACAATGTTTTTTGCCCTGCTAGCCACCATGACTTCATACTTTTAGAAAATTTAATCTTGATTCATCCGAACATTACAAAATATATGAAGCATATATGTCCATTGAGTGAACAATGCCAGCAGGTTCTTAAGTCTGGTTAGGCTCCTGGCTCAAACAATAATACTCTTAAGGTTGGTTTAAGTTAATAGTAATTAATTTTTTCCATCATTCTTTATTATTTAAAGATTGTTGTGGCATCACTTTATTTGTTTTTTTGCCAATAGATTTTGGATAGTAGTATGGTTTAGCAAAGATAATTGACATAAATCAATATGAAGTATTTCTGTAGCAAAAAATTAAAAAGTCATTATGTCCAAAACCTGCCTCTTTGAAGGTTTTAGAAATCATCAGATAAAACAAGATAGAAGAGAATAATATAATATATGCTCTATTATATATAATATATGCCACATAATATATAATATATGCCATATTATAGATTACATATACTATTTAATAATATAATATAATAAATGAGTATAATTCAGTTCAATTAAAAATAGAATATTTTTTCATATATATATACATATACAAATATGACATTGTGCTAATTCTGAATTAAACAAAGACAAAATTACCTTCTTGAAGTACTAGCATTTTCTCAGATTAAGGAAACAGAACACAACATACACATAAGTAAATATAGGATAATTTAAGATAGTCTAGAGCACCAGCAATCACGAGGATCAAGAATGGGTTTGGATATGAAGTAATTTGATGTTTTTCATGTTTTGTTTTCAAAGGAGAACCAATGAAATGACAAGGTCATATCTTGACTTGCTTATTAATTGGTTTTAAGTGAGGCAGAGTTGTACATATTCATCAGCCTCACTCATTCTTCCAGGCTCATTGAAATGCAGCAGCAGGACAAATTCAGGATGACATCCTAGGTCTCTGGGATTCAGTAGATGACCTTGGTGGGTAAGTTCTAACTGTTTCAAAGTCTTGATTCATAACCACTAGATTTGTTCTAATCCACCTGTTCTGGAATAAATTGTTTTCATCTGATTCTTCTACCAGGGTAAGTCTTAATATGGTAACCAATGAGGTTGCAGTATGTTAATTACTGTCAGTCATATTTAGCTCATCTGTTGAGACTGTATTTTGGGGAAGTGACTACTGTGCTTATTATAGCTTCTTGAAACCATAGATGAAAGTTTGGTGAAAGATGGACATGAAAGGTAGATGGGCAGCCTTAAAAATGACTCATCAAGACCTCCCATCAGAGGCAGTATTCCTGCTTAAACACTCTATTAACATATAGAAAGAAGGAAAAATAAGGTTTCCAAGATTCAAGCATGAAAGGAGATCCTATCCAAGTTATGAGGGATTAGAAATTTCACCTCAAATATGTGGAATAAAAGTAGATAGATTGTTTGGAAAATAGATCATGTAAAGTGTAATTGTATAAATTCAGATCTATGCTTGGGTAGAACTAAATTGTATATTTGCTTTAACAGAGTACTAACATTCTTAAACATATTCTCCCAAGACAGCAAAGGATATATATATATATATATATATATGTATGTATATATATATACAAATATTTGTAATAGTAGAAATAGTATAGTTTTGTTGTTATGACAAAAAAGTAGGTGCCCATTAATTTAGGAATGCCTGAACAAAATATGATATATGGATACTGTGGATTATTATCATATTTTAAGAAATGTTGAATGGAATAGATTTGAAAAAATGGGAAAAAAGTTGAACTAGCTGACACAAAATGACCTGAAGAGAAATGGGATACAGTTGTATAGAATAAGTTGAATGATGTAAAGGAAAGGAACCCTGAAGGACTTGAGATTCCTGTTCAGTGAATGCAATGAAAAGTGTTACCATAAAAGAGTAATGATGAAGCATATCTCACCTATTAACATAGGCAGGGCAGTGGTTAATGTAATGATTAAAACTTTCTGTAGAATGAATCTTACATTTATAATTATTATTTATTAAATAGCAAAAATCAGGTGAAAGAGAGAGAGTGATTATAAACTCTATAGATATATGACTATATGATTAGGATTTTTATGATAGGTATAGTATTCAGAATAAACAAAAGAATCACTGCATAATATTATGCAATACTCATATCAGAACTGACCTACTGTGTTCAGTTTTGGGCACTACAGTTTTATGAAGAAGTAGAGAATTTCAAATTCATTAAGAAAATAATAACCATGATGGCATGAGGATAAGAAAAATAACCTGTCTATATATCTTTATCCATCCATCCATCCATGTATCTGTCTGTCTATCATCCATATATATATATATATATATATATATAGTACATATCATTACATATTATAAAATATCTATGTATAAAAATATAATTAAAATGGAAAATACATAAAATGGAAAGGGAAATATTAAATAGTATTTTAAAAATTAATTTATCATTTTATTACTATTATAAATGTTTACAAATATAAACAAAAGAATCATTTACAAATATAAAGAAAAAGAAGTCATTGTACTAAAAACGTCACAACTCTCATATATTTAACTTACTCTTCTTCATATCTACATAACAGATCTTGTCTAGAAGTGTACCAATCCAGCCCCATCCTCTCCATATCATATAAAATACCATCATGGAGGCCAAGATATTCATATAAATTAAGTCTTTCATGTTTTATCTTTAAGTTTACTTTTATTCTCATGTTATTCTTCCAGTATTAGTTTTATGATCTGAAAAAAAAATGTTCTCCTGGTTCTACTCACATCACTATTCATTTCTAATTCTTTAAAAAATCAATTTTTCCGAACCAATGTATCCAAATTTAGAAGGAAAATAACAAATTGGGAAACAATCTTCATAACAAAAACCTCCTATAAAAAGATCTAATTACTCAAATCTACAAAGAGCTAATTCAATTATACTAAAAATCAAGACATTCTCCAATTGATAAATGGGCAAGGGACATAAATAGGCAATTTTCAGTCAAAGAAATCAAAACTATTAATAAGCACATGAAAAAGTATTCTAAATATCTTATAATCAGAGAAATGCAAATCAAAACAACTTTGAGGTGTCACCTTACACCTAGCATATTGGCTAAACTGACAGCAAGGGAAAGTAATGAATGCTGTGGGTGATGTAGCAAAATTGGGACATTAATGCATGGCTGGTGGAATTGTGAATTGATCCAACCATTCTGGAGGGCAATTTGGAACTATGCCCAAAGGGTGATAAAAGACTGTCTGCCCTTTGATCCAGCCATTGCACTAGTGGGTTTGTACCCCACAGAAATAAGAAAGAAAAATACCTATACAAGAATATTCATATCTGAGCTCTTTCTGGTGGCAAAAAATTGGAAAATGAATGGCTGCCCTTCAATTGGGGAATGGCTGAACAAATTGTGGTTTATGTTGGTGATGGAAAGCTATTGTGCTCAAAGAAATAATAAAATGGAGGAATTCCATGGGAACTGGAATGACCTCCAGGAAGTGATGCAGAGTGAAAGGAGCAGAACCAGGAGAACATTGTACACAGAGACTGATACACTGTGGTACAATCAAATGTAATGGACTTCTCCATTAGAGGTAATGCAGTGATCCTAAACAATTGGAAGGGATCTATTAGATAGAACACTATACACATTCAGAGGAAAAGACTGTGGGAGTAGAAACACCAAAGAAAAACAACTGCTTGGTTACATGGGTCAAGGGGGATATGATTGGGGAGGTAGACTCTAAATTAATATCCTAGAGCAAACACTAACAACATGGAAATAGGTTCCGATCAAGGTTACATGTAATACCCAGTGGAATTGCCTTTTGGCTATGGGATGGGTGGGGGGAGGAGAGGTTGGAATAGAATATGATTTATGTTACCAAGGACTAATGTTTGAAATTGACCAAATTAAAAAAAATCATATAAGGTCAGGATAAAGTTACCATAAACTATCTACTCTTAGAATTGTTTCCATTTAGTATGGGGAGGGGGACAACATTTACATTCCAATAATTTTTATATTTTTAAACATTAGGGGCCCTCTTAATATTTCATATGATTATAAGTTTAAATGAATAAAATTATTATAGACATCCTTAAAATTCAGTTTGCTCATTGTTTCTTATAGCATGGAAGTATTCTATCACAATCATAGATCACAATTTCTTTAGCCATTCCGCAATCAACTGGCACTCCTTCAGTATCTAATGCTTTGTTACCTCAAATAGAGCTGTTATATTTTGGAAATGGCCCAGCAAAGGTACTGTTGTATCTAAAGACATATACAGTTTTATAACTCTCTGGTTATAATTACTTATTGTTCTCCAAAATGATTGTATCACAGCTCCATCAAAAGTATTTTAGTGTCCCCATTTTCCACATCCATTCTAACATGTGTAAGTATCCTATTTGTCATTTCGGTCAGTCTGGTGAGTGTGAGGTGACATCTCAGAGTTTTGTTTTCTCTTCAATCAGTAGTAATCTGGAACACTTCTTCATATACCTATTTATGGCTTTAATTTCTTCATCTGAAAATTGTCTGTTCATACCATTTGTCCATTTGTTATTTGGAAGAATATCTCATATTTTTATAAATATAACAAAATTCACTATCATTTTTAGACATGAGACCACTATCTGAGAGACTGTCTATAAAATTCCTACCCCAATTCACTTTCTTATTAATATTGGCAGTGCTTATTTTATTTATATAAAAACTTTTCAATTTAATGTATTCAGAATTCTCCATTTTACATTTCACCATGCTCTCCATCTCTTTTTGACTTATAATTTGCTCCCCTATGTAAAGATAATTTTAGGGTTGTGACTTAAAATATAGAGTTAATTGGTAGCCGGGGAAAATCCCAAATAAAATACGAAAGTCAGACTGGAAATTTATGGTAATTTAATTTATATAGAGGGAGGGAATTTAAGGAGAAGGAGAGAAGAGGATATAGGATTCTCCTGCCTGGCCTGTGCCAGGGGGATTTTTAAAATCTCCACCTCTAGGTCTTTGAAGATTAATTTAATCTTTATAGTTACTTAACATCTTTTGGTATTAAGATACTTGACCTTTTTTTGATTAATTTAACCTTCATAGTTACTTAGCAATTTTTTGTTAAGATCTTAAAATAGACTTAACTTAAAGTTCTAGCTTCACTTTAAGGTAAGAGTTAAGTATCTTCATTTTTCAATCAGGAGATTATAACTTTATCTTCCCCTAAAGTATGGTCTAAGTAGGGTGGAGTAATTTAAAGTTCCTAAGACATTCCTGATTTTGTTATACTAAATATCTTCACTGTTACAATCAGGAAATAGCTGAATCCAATCTTCACACCTATCCATAAATCTGATAGATTCCTTGTTTTTTTCTAATTTACTTACAGTATCTTCATTCATTCCTAGGTCACGTATCCATATTGATCTTAGTTTAATGAATGGTATAAGATATTGGCCTATACCAAGATTCTGTCAACCTAGTCTTGTTATCTCAATGATTTTTTTTTCCAAATTCTTATTTCTTATCCCCAAATCTTGGTTCTATGGTTTTGTCTGTATTTTTATAATACTGTATTTATAATACTGTATAACACTGTATTGTTATAATATTTTTCTGTTGTTTGTTGTATGTTGTATTCCACTGGTCAATGTGACAAGGGAATCACTTTAAAAGACTGATATATATTAATTTAAGGTCGCCAAGGAATTCAGCTATGTAATTCCTAAATGAAAAACTCAAGTCAGCCGTCAGCCTTTTTTGGAGTTTAATTACAATAGGAGCAAGAAAGGAATTAGAGATAGAGAGAGAGAAAAAGGGAGAGAAGGGAATAGGGCTTAAATACCCCTTCTGTTTAGGCTGGGCCAAAAGGCCCAAGCCCTTAGATAGCTGGGGCAAAGAAAAGAGATCAGTCCCTATCACTCACATGACCAAAATGGAGAAACAGTCTCAGAGGCCCCCACCTTCAGCTTCCTTCAGCGCAAACTTCTCCGAGTCCACCGCAATCACCCCGACCAAACTCCTCAACCCACTCAAGTCTCCAGACCCTCCTATCTTTAAGGAAACCCTCCAAGTTCCTCCTCTCAGTTCTCCCATCTACCAATCACTGTTCATCAATTTCCCTGTGCCAATGGAGGCTCTAGCTTAACCCAGGACCGCCCAGAGGTCTGTGGCTTTGCACATGTCTGTTGAAGGTCATAATTTCAAATGATTAAATCTTTGATCTAGGCTGCAGCCCTTACTCAATCCTGTTAGGACTGAATAGGGTGGAGATTTATTCCAAGTATCTCCATTGTATCAATTCTAAAATCAATCATGACTCAAAGAAATTCCTGTTCTATGCTTAAGCATAGGTCAAAGTCCTTTCCATTGTTCAGCAAAAGGTTTCTGTCCTAAAGTAATCTGAAAAAGGGAAGAGAACGAACCTCCCATGCCAATGGGGTTCCCATTCCAATAGACTATCAGTAAGAAATTTTCCAAGTATGAAATATCCCAATGGTGAAATTTCCAACATTTATAAGTCTAAGGAATTTTGAGGTTTACATCTACTTGTCTATTTCTTAGCAATTCATATCCACATAACAGATCCTGTACACCAAACTGTTTTAGTAAATAAGGTTTTACAATACAATTTAAAATAGGGCATTGCCAGACCTCCTTCCTTTACTATTTTTTTACTAATTTATTTAATATTCTTGATTTTTTATTCTCACAAATGATTTTTCTTATTATTTTTATAGCTCAATAAAAATTGTCTACCTTAGTTGGGATTAAATTAAATATGTAGATTAGTTTAGGTAGGATTATCATTCTAATTATATTGGCTTTACCTATCAATGAATAATTAATATTTCTCCATTTATATAAATCTGATTTTTCATAATTATATTTATTTTAATGTGGGTGCTAGATTTGTTTTGACAGGCATGCTCCCAATTATTTTATTCTCTCTGTGGTTATTTTACAGAGTATCTCTATCTCTTCTTGTCAGACTTTGTTATTAATATATAAATAATTGTAATGATTTATGTGTATTTTTTATATCCTGCTACTTTGCTAAAATTACTTATAGTTTCAGGCAAGTTTTTAGTTAATTTTTTTCTACATATGCCATCATGTCATCAGCAAAACAAGATAGTTTTATTAATTATTTTCCCATTCTGATTCCTTTGATTTCCTTTTCTTACTCTAATTGCTAGAATTTCTAATACTATTCTGTCATATTGGTGATAATGGGCACCCTTGTTTCACTTCAGATATTGGGAAGGCTTCTATTTTCGTTTTAATACAGACTTACTGATAGTTTTAGGTAGATGTTGTACATCATTTTAGGAACTCCATTTATATCTATACTTTCCAATGATTTTAATAGGAATGAGTGCTTTATTTAATTAAAGACCTTTTTAGTATCTATTGATAGAAGAATTTTAATTACTTTTGTTATTGATGTTATCAATTTTGTTGATGGTTTCTTATTACATTAAATTATCCCTGCCTTCCTGGCGTAAATACTGGTCATAGTGTATTATTTTGGTGACAAATTGTTTTAGTCTCTTAGCTAGTATTTTCAATAGGATTTTTATATCCACATTCATTAATGAGATTGGTCTAAAATTTTCTTTATTTATTTTTTGCTATTCCTGGTATAGATATCAGCACCATAATTATTTCATTATGGAAATTAGTAAATCTCTTTCTTTACCTATTATTTCCAGTAATTTGTTTAATATTGGTATGAATTATTCCTTAAATACTTGGTATAATTCACTTGTAAATCCATTGGGTCTTGATAATTTCTTCTTAGGAAACTCATTGATGGGTTTAGGTATTCTTTTTCTTGATTTAATATTATAGGGAGTTAATACTTTCTAAATTGTATTCGATTTCTTATTCATTGTTAAATTTGTTTTTGTATAGTTGAACAAAATAACTCTAAATTATTGCTTTAATTTTATCTCCATTTGTGGTATATTCATCTTTTTCAACTTTAATGTAAGTGATTTGGTTTTTTTCTCTCTTATTTTGTGTTAGATTAACCAGTGGTTTATCAATTTTGTTGAATTTTTCATACAACAAATTCCTAGATTTATTTATTAATTCAGTAGGTTTTTTTTTACTTTCATTATTATTGATCTCACTTTTAACTTTTAGGATTTCTAATTTGGTGTTCAATTGGAGGTTTTAAATTTCTTTTTCTATTTTTCTAAAGTTATATTACCAATTAATTTATTTTATTTTCTATTTTATTAAATAAGCATTTAGAGATTTAAAATTTCATTTAAGTATTACTTTTGCTATATCCCACAGGTTTTGGTATGTTGCCTCATTGTTATCATTAACTTTAATACAATTATTTATTGTGTCAATAATTTGTTCTTTAACCCTTTAGTTTTAATGGTCTGACTGAATATACTAATTGGTGGTCTCCAGGGATTTAATTTCTAAATCCCAAAATGAATTACTAAAGTAAAATGTAATTAATGGTAGTTTATTTACAATAGAGGGGAGGTATTAATGAAGAGACAAAAAGGAGGGAGAGAGATAGAACAAGAGCCCTGACTTCCTCAGAGCCAGGTAGAAATTCTCAGGCCCCAGCCAGGGGAAAGGAGTCTCAAGATGATGGGCCTTTCTCAGACTTTTACACCTCCAGAAAGTCAAGGAAATCAGCCTTTAAACTCACCATGATGACTGTCAAAAAGGAAAGCAGTCTGAGGTCTCCTGTAAGATCTCCTCAAGGGATCCAGTTCCACAGTCAAGAGTCTTCACTCCAAAACTGAGAGTCTGTCTTCCAGTCTCTCCTCAAGTGTCTCTCTTTGATCCAACTCTGACAGTCTTCTCCAGTCTAACTCCAAGTGACTGAATGATCTTGATCTAACGATCCACTATTTAAAAACCTTTTCCCCTTGTATCACTTCCCCTTAATTTCACATCTAGCAGTCACAGCAGACTCTTCTCTCCAAGGCTGCCTACTCAGTACATGAAATGGGTGTCATAACTTTTGTAGGTAGTTAACATCTTTTTGTGTTTAGTTAACACCTTTTGGGGCTAGTTAACACCTTTTTTTGGTTATTTAATAGTTTTTATAGTTAAAATGGGTAGATCTACTTTAAATACTGAGTTAACACTTTGGAGATTAAAATATAAAAATAGACAGTGAATTATAATTTTATCTTCACTATGAAGGAAGAGTTAAGTATCTTCATTGTTATAATCAGGAGATAGCCAAATCCAATTTTCACAACCTACTCATTATTTACTAGAAAGTTATTTAGTATGTAATTTATTTTAAATTTTTATTTCAATGATCCTTTATAATATAAATTTTTATTAGAAGGTTCCATTTAGTATTTCTGCTTTTTTACATTTAAGTATATTCTTAAGTATATATATATATATATATATATATTAAGTATATATATATACATTTAAGTATATACATTAAGTATATTAAGTACATTAAATATATATATATATTTATCAAGATTCTATTCATCTTTTGACTTTTTCTTATTTATTTTTAGGTTAGATATAGCTACTTTTGGGGATAGATATATCTATTCTCAGATATGGTGATTAAGGTTCCCCATTATTATTATTTTGATAACTATTTCCATCAGTAATTCATTTTTACCCTTATATGTAGTTCTCTCTTTATAGATAATCTTTTGAGAGGTTAGATCAACATCTCATACCCTATACCAAGATAAACTCAGAATGTGTGAATGCCTTGAACATAAAGAAGGAAACTATAAGTAAATTCAGTGAACAAAGAATAGTATACTTGTCAGAACTTTGGGAAGGAAAATATTTTATGACTAAGTAAGACTTTGAAAAAATTACAAAATGCAAAATAAATAATTTTGATTACATTAATTAAAAAGATTTTGTACAAACAAAACCAATGCAAGCAAAATTAGAAGGGAAGCAACAAATTGGGAAACAATATTTATAACAAAAACCTCCAACAAAGGTATAATCAATCAAATTTATAAGTAGCTAAATCGATTGTACAAAAAATCAAGCCATTCCCAAATGATAAATGGGCAAGGAACATGAATAGGCAATTTTCAGTCAAAGAAATCAAAATTCTTAATAACCATATGAAAAAAATGTTCTAAATCTCTTAAAATCAGAGAGATACAAATCAAAATAACTCTGAGGTATATCCTCACATCTAGCAGATTGGCTAACATGACAATGGAAAGTAATGAATGCTGGAGGGGATGTGGCAAAGTTGTGACATGAATTCATTGCTGGTGGAGTTATGAATTGATCCAACCATTCTGGAGGGCAATTTGGAACTATGCCAAAGGGTGCTAAAAGACTGTCTGCCCTTTGATCCAGCCATAGCACTGCTGGGCTTATACCCCAAAGAAATAATAAGGAAAAATACCTGTACCTGTACAAGAATATTCATATCTGAGCTCTTTGTGGTGGCAAAAAATTGGAAAATGAATGTCTGCCCTTCAATTGGGGAATGGCTGAACAAATTGTGGTATATGTTGGTGATAGAATACTATTGTGTTCAAAGGAATAATAAACTGGAGGAATTCCATGTGAACTAGAATGACCTCCAGGAATTGATGCAGAGCCAAAGGAGCAGAACCAGGAGATCAATGTACACAGAGACTGATACACTGTGGTAAAATAAATGTAATGTACTTCTCTACTAGTAGCAATGCAATGATCCAGAACTATATAGATGGACATATGAGAAAGAGCACTATAAACATCAAGAGGAAGAACTGTGGGAAAAGAAAAACTGAAGAAAAACAACAGCTTGATCACATGGTACAATGGGGATATGACTGGGGAAGTAGATTCTAAAACTATCACTGTAGTGCAAACATTAACAATATGGAAATAGGTCTTGATTCATGACACATGTTAAACCCAGTGGAATTGTGCATCTGATATGGGAGGGGATTATGGGATGGGATGAAAAGAACATGAGTCTTGTAACCATGGAAAAATATCCTAAATCATCTAATGATATAAATTTTTCAAAAAATAATACCCACATTTTGGAAGGGAATTTCTCTCCCCATTATGTCACTTTGCTTGATGTCATCAATCAGTGTCCTGGAGGTCTCTTACCACTGAGATGTGCAGTTATAGACAAACCCTCAGAGAAAGGAAGTTGAAACCAATGATACAGGAAACAGATCCCACAGGCACTGTCCCCCTGAGTGGTGCCAGGTAAATTAAGAAACTATGGTTGGTTCCTGAGATGTGATTTGGGAGAGCTAGTGGGTAGAGAATATTGCTTATAAGGTAAGACCAGGAGACTGTTCAGTCTCTTCTGGATGGAGCTTGGAACCTGAAGGAACCCATGGCAGTGGTGACCTTCAATCCATGATGACTGCAAATAGAGTAATGAGCTAAGCAACTCTCTACCTCTTTCCTACATTCTCCTCTCTTTTCTCTCACTACTTTGAAAGGTAGTAAAGCTATAAAAGCTACTAAAAGCCACAATATTTAATTTTTACTATTATACAGGTAATAATGTCATTCCCGGGTGTCCTAAGAAACTTTTTCCATATAGGAATCAAACAATTTACCCTTTTGTGTTATTTTTGATTAGTCTTTCATCATTATTTTGTATATTTCTTATAGATAAAATGTTCTGCTGAGTTCTGGAATTTCCCCCAGGAATAGTTGAAACTCCTCTGGCTTATTAAATATCAATTTTTTCTTTTTGTTTTTTATACTTAAAGCTCAGTTTTGCTCAAAATGTTATTCTTGGTTGGAAGCCCAGTTCTTTTGCTTTATAAAATGCTGTGCTTATGCCCTTTATTCTTTGAATATTGTGACAGCTAAATCTTTTGTTATTCTGACTGTAGCTCCACACCGTGTGTGTGTGTGTGTGTGTGTGTGTGTGTGTGTGTGTGTGTGTGTGTGTGTTTTCTTGTTGCCTTTAGTGTTTTCTCCTTTGGCTGGGAGCTATGAACTTTACAATGATGTTACTATGCATTTTCATCTTTGGGTCTCTTTAAAGTGGTGATCAGTGGATTCTTGCAATTTCTAATTTCTCTGATTCTAGAATTTCTTGGCAGTTTTCCTTGATGTTTTGGAGTATGGTTTCTAATATTAATATATATATATATACACATATATATGTATTCCTTTTTATTACAGCTTTCTGAGAATCCAACTATTCTTATAATGTCTGTTCTTGATCAATTTTTCAGGTCAGTTACTTTTCTGACAAGATGTTTAATATTCTATTTCACTCTTTTGATTTTGCTTTAATATCTCTTCTTGTCTTAAGAACTCACTAGCTTCTTTTTGTCCAGTTCTAGTAATTAATAGGTTACTTTCTTCCATAACATCTCATTTTCCATTTCGGTGTTCTTTCTTTCATATTTATCTTGGTTTTCTTACATTGCTTTTTTTAAACCTACATTTCCCTCAACCTCTCATTTGCTTTTTGAGGCCTTTTTTAATCTCTAACAAAAATTGTCTTTTCTTTTTTGAGGTTTTGTCCATTTATTGTATTTTTTGAAATAGGTGTGTTTACTTAATCATTCTCTCAATTTGAGCTGAGGTCTGCTCTATCCCATAGTAGCTATAAATAGGTGGGTCATTTCCTTTGACTGCTCATTAATTAAAAAATAATAATAATATTTTAGTGGGCAGGTCAATGTATTTAATTTTTGTCTTTCTGTTGGGTTTCCAGGGATCTTACAGTTTGGAGGTATGTTTTCTTATGTTTGGGGATTTTTTTGTGTATGTATTTTTTTCCCTTAGGCCCTATTTAGTTATATTCATTTTTATAGCCTAGGGTCTGATGTATTCCCTGTTCAAGCCACAAGCCATGATTGATCTTAGGTGAGTCAACCAGAGATGATGGGTAGTTCTGCTCCTATAATTGCAAAAAGAAAAGCCACTTCATCTGTGGTGAAAACCTGGGGTTTCATTCTCCTGGAACAAATCGTAGCTGACAGGAGCCAAGTCCCTTAGCAACCACATGCACCAGTTCTCACTTCCTCCATATTACTCTTCTCCCACTTCCACAGCCTTCTACAGAGAAGGTAACCAGTAGGAGTTCCCAAGTCCTCCAAGGATCTTAGCCTGTTTGTGGCAAGGCTTGATATCATGTCTTCAGGGTCTGGTGCTCAAAAAAGATAAGGTGTTCATTCCTTCTGTCCTCAACTATGAGACAGCAGGGTCTCTGGTGTGGAAACCACTTCCATTACTGCTGCCACTGCTGCCTCAGAAGCTGAAAATGAAGATGCTGCTCAGGAACTTCACGTGTGAATATGGATTCCATTAATAGCCTCCAGACTCTGTAGACTCTGTGGCTCAGCAAACTACACAAGGTTGCCTATTCTGCCCTCAGGGGTTATGTTGTTGATTCCAGGCTATTTGCTCAGTGCCTCTGTGGGGATTCTGGCAAAACTCAATCCATGGAAATCAGAAGGCTTTCTCCCAATTTGTACTATCTGCTGTTGACACTTTTAGAATTGATTTTGTGGATTTATTTTGGTTTTGTGTATAGGGTGTTAGTAGTGGAAGGAAACTTCACAAGCTACTCTGCCAGCTTCCCACAATGCATCTCCATCTACAGATTTCAAATATTTAAGGTGTTATATAGAAATATTCTATTTTTTGCTTAACTCCAAAAAGGATTTAGGGGAAAAAAGAATTAGGAGATAGAAATTATAGAAAAGCAGATATGTTTATTGTATGGAAAAAAACAAAAACAAACACACAAGGAAACCTTTCCTAACAAATAGAGTTATACAAAATTGACTGTCTGGGATGTAATGAACTCCCCTCAAAGGACACTTTTAAATAGAGATGAGATTATTACTTGTCAGCTAAAGCTAGAATTATCATTCTTTTATGGGCTCACCTAAATGGTCTCTAGATTCTCTCCAGCTCTCAGATTCTGTAATTCTTCATTTGTACAATGGGAATAATAAATATTTGTGCAATTTATCTTACAGAGTTGAGTGTTTTTTTAAGTAAATCTTTAAAACTATGTAAAGAGAGCTATTATTAAAAGCATTGCAAAGTCATTCTGAAACACTGTACCTATGCTAATTACAGCTATTGAAGATCATTTAACTTAGAAAGTAAGTTATTCAAATTAAATGCAACCTTCTTTCCTTTGGAAAACTATGAAACAAAATTCCAGCAAGATGATAGGAAAATACTTTCTTTCCTTATTTCATTCCATAATTTTGATTCAAGGGACCTTAGAAAAACACATGCATAAGTCCATCAAAATACCCTTTAGCTTTTCGGAAACTGTATCATCTTACCAAGAAGAAAATTGTTCATCTTAACAATTTTGCTTTTACAATTATAACCCTTCTTAAAACATATAACCATATAAAATGAAAGATTGACTATTTCAATAATTTGTTGTAGTAGGTGTTCTAAACCAATTAAGATGTTTCTTTGATGCTTCACATGTAGTTATTGTTTCAAGATTGTCTTCTATATTTGTATCTTGAACTTCCTTGTCACCATAGTAACTATCTAGCAGTAGAATTCTTTAAAAATGTCTTAATCAGTTTATTTTGTAATTTTTACTGAATAGTAAAGTTGAAACCTTTAAAAAGAGTATTTGTGCTGAGGATTGAATCTTTGTAGTTTGAACTAGGCTTCAGATCTAGCTATTGGCTCACACTAGTAAGAAGTTTTCCAGGTGACTGATACTGGTAGGCAGCCTTGTTGCTGCTTTCCACTGGTGGGAGATCTCATGTCTGACTAGTTTTGAGAGACTCTGCTATATAGCTCATGAACCAGAGCTTCCCTTATGAACAGCTCCAGGAATAGAGCCCCACTGATGGCCAGCCTTTGGAGTAGAATCTTACTTCTGGCCACCCCCTAGGAATGGAGCTTCACAGCTAGTTAGACTCAAGGGTAGAACCTCACAAGAGTCTAGACCTAGGTTGCAGATGCCCTATTAAGGGAGTGGGTCCTATTGAGGCCCAATAGGTTGTAGTCTGCCCTAACTCCTGCTTTCACAAACTTCATTTGCCTCTCACCCCAGCTAAACAGTTCTCTTGTGCTGTTACTCCAAATTTTTCTGGTCCATAAGCTAATTCTCTCCTCCAAAATTTGATAAGAGGATTTACTTTAGGGTCATTTGGAGGGGAATTTGGGAGATATTATATGGTAGTTTCCTTACTCCACCATCTTGGTACCAAAAACCCCCTCATTTTAAAAAAGATATTTCATCCTCCTCACACTAACGTTTCCTGCTTCTTCTGTTGAAAAGCTAGAATTCTGAAATACTTGAAGGAAATGAAAGTCAAAATGAATATTTGATTTTCAGTGTCATAGTAGTTTAATCTGGCACTCACATAAATAATCAGTATCTTCTTTGTCAATTAAAGGAGAGAGAAAATGGTTAAAGAGATCACATCACTATTAAAACAAAATTATAAAGGAAAGAATGAACTTCAGCATAATCTGTTCAAAAATGGGTTAAACTCCAGAATAGATTTCTTAAGGTGTGTGATTCTAGGACATTTGTATAGGGCATAAAAATGAAAAAAAGCTGATTCATTTTAATCAGATAAAATTTGTATGTAGATGATATTATAAAGAATTATAGGCTTTGTATAAAAATGAGCAAGCTATCTTTATTTCTCTAAGATGCTGGATTAATCTCAAGTAATAAGCAATGGAAGGAATGCAAATATGACAAAATTCATATTTCCAATGCATCTAGAAAAATCGATTAAAAATTAGAATGTCTAAGGAAGAATATACAATGCTTGGGGTGTGATTACTGAAAATAGGTATCACTTCTGAATCTGTCAGCACAAATATCCTAGGTCAAGTAGGAATCATGATGTGGCAAAGAGAAGTCTAAATAACTGAGGATTCTTAATCTGTCTGACATATAGAAAATAAAAAAAAAAACACTGCTTTGTGAAGGGAAACTAGAGATTTCAGGTCTGAAAATAAGGTGTGGTAATTGAATTTTCAGTTGCTAGCAGAAATAGAATAATATAGTATAGGATTCCCTTAGAGAACAATATTGGTTTTACAACTATTTAATATGATAGATTAATGTTAGACTATTTAGGAATTTTAATGCATAGTAAACTACATTTTCCCCATCTTAATACTGAACCAGACAGTCTTATGCTCTCTATATTTCTGCCATAAATTTGGTCCAGGAGATCTGAAGTTCTGAGTTTTGTACCTCTTCATATATTCTTCATTCCAGTAAAATAGTAATAACCTGCATTTATGCTGTGTTTTATGGTTTTAAAAGTATTTTAAATTTACTCATTTGATTTTTAAGCCCTTACTTTCTGTCTTAGAATTGATACTAAGTATCAGTTCCAAGGCGGGAGAGCAGCAATAGCTATGCCATTGGGGTTATGTGATTTTGATTTGCCCAGGGTCATACAGTTGGAAGTATCAGAGGTCAAATTTGAACACAGGACCTCCCATCTCTAGAACTGGCTCTCTATTCTCTAAGCAACCTAGCTATACTTCTTGTTTGATTTTTCACAATGACATTAAGTAAATATTGCTAGTATTAAGGCTCCTATTTTATTATAATTAACATTATTAATACTATTATTAATTTACATTAAATATGATGATAGTTAGCATTCATATAGTCCTTCAAGATATAAAAAAGTGCTATATTGCTATCATGTCATTTGATCATTACAACAACCCTATTGCTATTCTTTCACCTATTTTTTATAGACAGGGAAACAAACCAGCAGAAGTTAAATGTCTTCATCTGGGCCTTAAAAAATAGTAAATGTTTGAGCATAGATTTGATCTTGGGTCTTGTGGTTTTCTAGCTCTGTACTCTATCCACTATGTCATCTAGCTTCCTCTAGTTAACAATTGACGAAACCACCTGAGAATGGTGTAAAGACTCATTAATCATGATCCCCTGATTAGTTATCAAGACAGGATTAAAGCCCAAATCTTGCTTATTGATAGTCCAACTGTCAATTTATTAGACCACAATGTCTAACTGGGTTACTTATATTATCCAAATACATTCAACCTCTTCCTTTCTTTAATATTTTGGAATCTTCATCCCCAAAATACATAATTAATTTCCTCCCCTAACCTTATCTGAAATCATTGCTCTACTACTAATGGACACCTCATTTGTGAAGCTTTCCTCATTTGTTCCAAGTAGACATCATCTCTACTTCAGAAGTTTTATGACACCATTTTTATTTCATTTTATCGACTTATATTCAAGTGTTTTAATAGTTAGGTATGTCATTGTCATATCTCCTCAAATAAATATAGAGCTCTTAAAGACAGAATGGTATGTTTCAATCTGCATTAGGATAATCTTTCTGTCTTGAATTTCTCAGAGTTCTTTTGGATCCTTGCATTGTTTATAATAGTCAAATGATTTGCAGTTGATTGTCATACATTATTGTTGTTACGTGCAATATTCTCCTGGTTCAATTTAGTTCACTTTGCATCAGTTCATACAAGTCTTTCCAGTTCTTTTCTCTGTTATAAGCTTTATATCCAAACCTTTAATCCCTTCCCCAAGATATCAGTTTCACAATAAATTTACATAAACAATAGAAAAAATGATCCAAGTCAAATAGCAAAATAAAAATCAGAACAAGTATACACAGTAAAATCCTTACCAATTTATATAGAATAAATGAGCTCTCCCATTGGGACTGAGGTAACAGCAAAAGAGAGATAAAGAGAGAGTGCAAGAGAAGGTACATTATTTAAACTGCCACCTTGTCTCATGTCAACTCTTCAGAATATTTTCCTCAGCAACTTGAAGTTAGGTTTTGTAATGGGAAAAGGGTAGAGATAGGATAAAATTTAGGAGAAGTGGAAGGCTTTCTTTAAGGCACATCCTAGGAACTCAAGGGAAAGGATTTTAGCAGGAAGAAGGCAGAAGAGGAACAGTTTGGAAGTGACAACTGCTAGAGAGGAGTGACTTCCTGTGGGATGTTAAGAGCTTCCTGTCCAGGAATGGTGAAAGAAAGAATGGCTTATTTTAGCTCATCTATCTCAACCTGACTATGGAGGAGTATACCTCCAATTCATGATTTGGAAAGATCTAGAAAAGGATCTGACCATACCCCCTGTGCTTTTCAGAAGGTTTTATCTAAAAAATCCTGTCAGTTTACCTTTGAGGTTTTACTCAGGGGTCAGACCCCCTGGGGTGAACTTAGACATTGGAGTTCATTCATAACAGTTTTTGGAGAGAGCTTTTGGGGAATAATTCTAACCAACTACCGAGGGTCATAGATAGTTACCTTAGGCAGTTTTAGGGACACCTAGAGAGAAACAGGGAGCTATTAATTTAGCCAGAAGACCCAAAGGCTCCCTCTTGAGAAGGACGTGGAGGATTGTGGGAAACTAGTTAGATTTCTTAGAGTTAGGGACCCCTTTTTCTGATCCTTAGTGTGTATTCCCTCTTAAAATAAAAGAGATGCTGTTTTTTATATCAAATTGTCTCTAAGGCATTCTTGCAACCAACCCAGTGAGAGAAAGTAATTTAGTTTCACTCTCACTAACCACAGGTTAGAATACCCAGTTGGGTATTCAGGGAGATCCTTGAGTGGATCAACCACCATACACATCTGTGGGTAGCCCCTTATATTCTTTTTTAGATTGGTATCTTCCATCTTTCTTGAAATTAGGTGCAATATATATCCAAAATATTGCCCCTCTCACCATTATTTATTATATTGTTGTGAAATATTGACCTCCAAAAAGTAGAAGGGCTCATGCTAATGGACATTGGGAATGGTGTTATGCTAGGAACCACTATGATTTATGATATGTTATTAAGTCACTTTGCTTCACTACATATAAGCATATTGAAGGATAGATATTGATGGATATTGTGTGCATGCTCACATATATGTAGATACAAATATCTACATACATAGGATTATTATATAGCTTCATTGTAGAAATTTATACTATGATAGTAGTTTTAAGTGAAATATTAATGGGTCATTTTTCCTTTTTTTAGGTATTATTCTTCTATAAGAATTTTAACTTTGAAATTTTCCTAAGAATTTCATGCTTGTTCCATTTATGGATCATAGATAAATAATCTTTGTTACTTTTAAAAAAAATCCTTACCTTCCACCTTATAATCAATACTATATATTGATTCTAAGGCCTAAGAGTGGTAAGGGCTAGGCAAGTGGGGTAAAAGGACTTGCCCCGGGTCACACAGCTAGGAAGTGTCTGAGGACAGATTTGAACCCAGGACCTCCTATCTCTTGGCCTGGCTCTCAATCCACTAAGCTACTTAGCTGCCCCAAATAATCTTTGTTTCTAACAGCAACTTATGATGCTTTTATGAAAGTATTCAAGTCAACTAGCATCTTCTATTCACAAATTATAGCAGATCTAATAGAGTTTTAGGTGCTCTGACTGAGTTAGCAAATAAAGAAAACTAGTAATGTCCATTTGAAAAGTGGAGCTTAACATTGTATTTGAAACATGTAGGAGAATTCAAACATTTTCTTAGGTGAGGAGTACTCTATAAAAAGCCTACTTGGATATGATATATAAGTCGTCTCCAATAATATGACCTTCAACAATATTTTTATATGAGTCAGGAGCTCTGCCTTAACTATCCTGATGTATAATCACCTATCAACTTCCTACTTGACTTGGTACTATATTCTTATTTCGATAATTGCTTATTCATCTCTTTCTTTTCAGTTTTTTCCTCTCCCTTTGTCTCTCCCTCTTTCTTCCTACCAGCCTAACATCATTTTACCCTTATTAATTTCCAAGGTTTGGATAAACTTAAAGACATGATTAAAGTTTTAGAGGTGAGCAAATAGTATCCATAGGTTTCACTAATTACTCTTTTGAAAATATTTTTTAATTTTTTTTAATTTTGAGTTCCAATTCTCTCCCTTCTTCCCAACTTCCTTCCTGATCTCCTACTATCTGTTTCCTCTCAAAACTCAAAATAAAGCTTTTCCAAAAGATGGAAACCTTCTGGCAAGAAAAATGGGCAGAAAGAGGTCAGCAGCCTGACAGACAAGACCTCACAATTGGAGAAAGAGCTGGAGGCCACAAACAAAAGGGCAGACCAAACTGAAAAACAAAACCAGTACTAAAAGACCAGAATTAAGCAAAAGAAGACAATGACCTTGCAAAACAGTAAGAATTAATAAAGCAAAGTAAAAAAATTAATGAATTAGAAGAAAACATAAAATATCTCACTGACAAGGTGACAGACCAGGAAAACAGAGGAAGGAGAGACAACTTGAGAATCATTGGTCTACCTGAAAAACCAGAGATAAACAAAACTTTCTATGCCATACTACAAGAAATCATCAAAGAAAATTGCCCTAATATTCTCAAGCAAGGGGGCAAAATAGATATAGAAAAGGTTCATAGAACACCCTCTATAATAAATCCCTAAAAGGCAACCCCCAGGAATGTAATCACCAAATTCAAGAGATTCCAAGCTAAGGAAAAAATCTTACAAGAAGCCAAGAAGAGGAACTTCAGATATAGAGGAGTCCCCATAAGGATCACACACAACCTAGCAGTGAATACACTAAGAGACCACAAAGCATGGAACATGATATTCAGAAAGGCAAGAGAAATGGGTCTCCAACCATGAATCAGCTACCCATCAAAACTGACTATATACTTCCAAGGGAAAGTATGGGCATTCAACAAAATAGAAGATTTCCAAGTATTTGAAAAGAAAAGACCAGAACTCAGTGGAAAGTTTGACATCCAAACACAAAGAGCAAGAGAAATATTAAAGGTAAATATGAAAGAAAGGGAAAAGGAGAAAAATGTTATCTTATTCTTTTATTCAAATTCTCTTCTATAAGGACTACATTTATATCAAATTATATATATATATATACATATATATTAATATGTGGGGAAAATGTAATGTTTAACTCTCAAAACGGTATGCATCATTAGAGTAGATAGAAGAATCACATATAGGGAAAGATTGGGGCATCAAGACAATATGGAGAAAGGGGGGAAGAAAGAAAAATGGGTGGAATCATTGATGGTCCTAAGAAATAGAGAAAAAAAAACTAATAGTATAATTTTTCTCACACAAAGATACACATGGGAAGGGGAGGGGAAGAATTCTATAAGAAGGAGAGGAAGAGAGTGAGAATTGGTATTACTTAAACCTTACTCTCAGTGGAATCAACTCTGAGAGGAAAGAACATCTAGATCCATTGGGATCTTGAATTCTATCGTATCCAACAGGGTAAGAGAGAAGGGGAAATTAAGGAGGGGGAAGGGGGAGAGAGTATAAAAAGGGAGGGAAGGAGAGGGGGAAGGGGAAGGGAACAGAAAGGGAGGGGCTAGAAGGGAAGCATATCAAGGGAGGGGACTAGGGGGATTGATCTAAAATAAATCACTGGTTTAAAAGGTTATAGCTAAAGAAGCAAGATCATAAATAGGGTAGGTTATCAAAATGCCAGGGAATCCACAAGTGATAATCATAACTTTGTACGTAAATGGGATGAACTCACCCATAAAATGTAGTCGAATAGCAGAATGGATTAGAATCCAAAACCCTACCATATGTTGTCTTCAAGAAACAACACATGAGGCAGGTTGATACAAGGTCAGAATTAAAGGATGAATTAAGACCTTTTGGGCCTCAACTGATAGAAAGAAAGCAGGAGTTGGAATCATTATATCTGACAAAGCCAAAGCCAAAAGAGACCTGATTAAATGGGATAGAGAAGGTAAATATATTCCGTTAAAAGGGAGTATAGACAATGAGGAAATATCACTAATAAACAAGTATGCACCAAAAGGTATAGAACACAAATTTCTAATGGAGAAACTAGGAAAACTGAAGGAGGAAATAGATAGTTAAACTATATTAGTGGGAGACCTGAACCAATCACTAGCAAATTTAGACAAATCAAATAAAAATACAAACAAGAAAGAGGTAAAAGAGGTGAATGAAATCTTAGAAAAATTAGAGTTAATATACGTATGGAGAAAAATAAATAGGGAAAAAAAGGAATTCACCTTCTTCTCAGCACCACATTCACAAAGATTGATCATACAGTAAGTCACAGAAACATGGCATACAAATGCAGAAAAGCAGAAATAATAAATGTAACCTTTTCAGATCATAAGGCAATAAAAATAATGATAAGTAAGGGTACATGGTGTAAAGATTAAAATTTAGGGGAGAGGGGGAGACTGAGGCATGTAGAAATTAGTTTCTCTCTGCAAGGAATATTATAATTTTTAGAGGTTTATTAAAGTTAAAGATTAAGAATATACAAGTAAGAAACATGTGCCTAGACCAGAGGCCTAGACAAAATAACCTCACATCATGAAAGAGACGCCTCTGCTCCAAACGGAAGTCCAAAAGGGCGAGCCCTTCAAAAGCCTTTGCTTAAATATCTTCTCGATCTCGGCCCAGGTGAGATTACAAGGCATTCTGGGGAAGTGGAGCAAAGGCTCATGGGGATTGTAGTCCTGTATTCGAGTCTATTTTTTACATCCCCCCGTGTGATCATTTGTGGAAAAATTAATTTTTCCCCAAAAGGATCATGAAAACAAAATCAACTTAAAAGATTACAATAGTGTGAGGATAAGAGAAAAAAGAATAAAACCAATAATTTCTGAACACATTGACAAAAAGCCGTTAGGGGGCAGTCCCCTTTGGCATAAAAATATACATACAAATAAATGTTCAATCAACCACACCCAAAGTTCAATTTTGTGCAACTTGTGGTCTGGAGGCTTCTTCATGGTGGCTTCTCCAACAGTTCAGTTCTGGATTCAGAGAGGTAGCATCTTCTTCACCTAAAATTCTTCTCAAAAGGAATTTAAACTTTGCAATTTAAATAATGATATTTTTTACATTCCCCCGTGTTGTGGGTGATTGAAAGATTCAGAATCAGTTAGGGATGCATGGCTGAGGTATGAGGTATATGAATCAATTGGCAAGAGATATTAAAAAGACACCAGAAAATCCAAAAGAAAAGAAAAATTTCTGGATGAAAATATAGACTATCAAAGTCTTATGTGTAAAAATTCCAAGTAGAAGAAAAATAAATCTATAACAGGTCCTTCAATCAGGGCCCAATCAAAATGATCTAAGTAATGATGCATTTACCCAGTCAGTGCCAGGACTACAGAAAGGTACCACACTATGAGAGGCAGAAAAAGGGGACCAGATTATAGAAGCCAAGTAGGAGCCAAGGTTTTGGGGATACTCATCTTTGAGTATCTTCAGAGTGAGTGTAGATACAAGGAAAGCCTATGTCTTAACACATGTTAAACATAGTAACCTTGAGTCTTCACACTAGGTTCAAGACCTTTGTATTGGCTTAGAAGTGCATCAATTCATCCTAGATTGGCCTTTCTTTGGCCCTATGAAATGGCTCTTGTGTGTAGCTCTTGTCCTGGAATCAGACAGAATCATTAAGCAAAGTCCCATAATTTATTTAAATAATTAGTGGCATCAGTTTCATAGTCACAAGCTTTTTAGGGCATGCATTAGAAAATGTATCTTAAACTTGTAGCACTGAAAATCAAAAGGTTTAAAGAAAATCTTAATACTGGTGACATGTGCTTCAAATATAAAAGGGAAAGAAAAAATAATTAAAAAACTGAAAAAGTATATTGCACATGCAAGAAAAATATAACAATAAAAGAGCTTTAAAAATTCAAAAATATAGCTTATAACCATTGACACTCTGTGTCAGTTAAGAAAATATAAAATACAAGGCTTTCTCACCAAAAAATGAGATCCATTTCCTCTTTGTATCTGGCCATGATCACTGTGAGTAGAAGGCAAATGAATTGAACAAGGTTAACAATTTTTTCATCTTTAAAAATACAGTAGTACAAATATGTAGATATCAAAATCCCCAAAATTCTCAATAGCCCAATTAATTACAATAGCAAACAAACACACTTTCATATTTCACATAAGTTGCTGTGTGACATTTTTAAAACCTATGAATTGATGGACATTTGTCACAATTTTTACAAACGTAGCATTCTTTAAACCTCGGTAATAAACATATATATATATATATATATATATATATATATATATATATATATATTTTAAACAAAGTAAAACTCATCTTGGGTTAAGAACATAATCAAGAAATCTATATATAATTCTGGTGCAAGTAAAGTAGTGAGCTGAAGAGTATAAATAAAGGGTGCTCCTTTTGGAGGCTTTTTCCCAAGGGTACAAATGCCCTGAAATTAACTGCCCAACTTCCATTCACATGTGGGAAGGTTGGGGGTTATAAAATACATTTCACTTCAGCTACTAGAATGGGCCTTACCTCGTGGTAGGGGCAGGCAAAAATAACCAGACTGTTAAAAAAAATTCCAAAATCATATTTAAAAAACCCTTAAAATCAAATCATTTGAGGTATTTAGCACATTAAATTTTCAAAGGTTGTTAATACAATTATAACCAGTTCTGAAGTCCATCTATCCTCAGCAAAATAGAAAAAAGCTGTTTTTTCATATATGGGCTTATTCACAATAATATTTGTTCAACACAGTTATAGGGGGAAAACAACAGAATTTCAAAACTCAGTACATTCAAAATAAATTCAATCAACCTTCAGTTCAAGCAGAATAATATTCAATCCAGTAATATATGAACTTAAAATCACAAAGTTAAACCTTAAACAAAACAATGCAATAGAATACAGAGATTTTTTTTTTTTATAAACCATTGGAGTCTGAAATGCCTTAGAATGTAGCCTTTAGTCTCTTCTAAGTTCCTTGGGGTTTTTTTTTTGTTTGTTTGTTTTTAATTATCCATTTAAATGTCTATTGTCCGAAGGTAGAGTAGTAAGGGCTAGGCTATGGGGTTCAAGGGATCCGTCCAGGGCCCCATAGCTGGGAAGCATCGGAGGCCAGACTTTAACTAGAGACCTCCCGTCTCTGGGCCTGGCTTCCATTTCGCTGGGCCACCCATTTTCAAATTCAAAGTTGAATCTTTGGGCTGAGTCTGCTCCCAGACAGGCAGGTAAAATCAATGAAATTGCCAGAAGAGTCAAAAATCCTTTTAAACAGCCCATTGTTTTTAGGTTTCTGTTTGAAAAGTACTGTTTCTTCTCTCTAGTCTTTTCTGTCTTTCCCCTCTCTGATCCCCCTGTGGCCAATACCCCCAGCCACGTGGAGGCTTACCCTAAGGGAAAATTACTGGGTCTCCTTTCCCTCTGGTCTCTCCCCTCCGCCCACGTGGCCAATACTGTTACCAGCTGGTCGCAATGAGTCCTCAGCGATCTGCTCCAAGGATCTGGGTGATGAGCCGGCTGGGGTCACGCTTGTTCGTGGGTCTGGGGCTGGGGTGATAAGCCGTCTGGGTTGGAGGCCAGATGGGTGAGAGACAGACCGCCAGGGTGGGTCGGGCCGGGAGCCAGAGCGCAGCTCGGGCACCAGGTGAGAGGCCAGGAGCAGAAGCAGGAGCCAATCGAGATAGACTTTTAAAAAAATTCTCTAGGCGAAAAAATTTTTTGAGAAGTTCTCATCCAATCTAGTGGTTGCCAAAAACTGTAAAGATTAAAATTTAGGGGAGAGGGGGAGACTGAGGCATGTAGAAATTAGTTTCTCTCTGCAAGGAATATTATAATTTTTAGAGGTTTATTAAAGTTAAAGATTAAGAATATACAAGTAAGAAACATGTGCCTAGGCCAGAGGCCTAGACAAAATAACCTCACATCATGGAAGAGACGCCTCTGCTCCAAATGGAAGTCCAAAAGGGCGAGCCCTTCAAAAGCCTTTGCTTAAATATCTTCTCGATCTCGGCCCAGGTGAGATTACAAGGCATTCTGGGGAAGTGGAGCAAAGGCTCATGGGGATTGTAGTCCTGTATTCGAGTCTATTTTTTACAATGGAGAGCCAAATCAAAAATTAATTGGAAATTATATAATATACTTCTCCATAATCAATTAGGTAGAGAACAAATCATAGCAACAATCAATAATTTCATTGAGGAAAATGATGATGGTGAGACATCTTTTCAAACCTTATGGGATGCAGCCAAAGCAGTACTCAGAGGAAAATTCATATGCCTGAGTGCATAAATTAACAAATTAGGGAGGGCAGAGATCAATGAATTGGAAATACAAATAAAAAAAACTCAAAAGCGATCAAATCAAAAAACCGCAGCAGAAAACCATACTAGTAATCCTAAAAATTAAGGGAGAAATTAATAACATTGAAAGTGATAGAACTATTGAACTAATAAATAAGACTAGAAGCTGGTACTTTGAAAAAAACAAACAAAATAGACAAAGTGCTGGTCAATCTAATTTTAAAAATGAAAGAAGAAAAGCAAATTAATAGCATCAAAGATGAAAAGGGGGACCTCACCTCCAGTGAAGAGGAAATTAAGCCATAATTAAAAACTACTTTGCCCAACTATATGTCAATAAATATACAAATCTAGGCAACATCAATGAATATTTACAAAGAAATAAATTGCCTAGACTAACATAAGAAGAAATAAAATTCTTAAATAATCCCACATTACAAAAATAAATCCAACAGGCCATCAAAGAACTCCCTAAGAAAAAATTCCCAGGGACTGATGGATTCACCAGTGAATTCTATCAAACATTCAAAAAACAGCTAATCCCAATACTATACAAATATTTGACATAATAAGCAAAGAGGGAGTTCAACCAAATTTCTTTAATGACACAAACATGTTACTGATTCCAAAGCCAGGGAGGTCAAAAATGGAGAAAGAAAACTATAGACCAATTTCCCTAATGAATATAGATGCAAAAATTGTAAACAGGATACTAGCAAAAAGACTCCAGCAAGTTATCACGAGGTCATTCATTAAGATCAAGTAGGATTTATACCAGGAATGCAGGGCTGGTTCAATATTAGGAAAATCATCCACATAATTGACCATATCAACAAGCAAACCAAAAAAAATCACATGATCATCTCAATAGATGCAGAAAAATCCTTTGATTAAATACAACACCCATTCCTATTAAAAACACTAGAAAGTATAGGAATAGAAGGGTCATTGCTAAAAATAAACAGTATATATCTAAAACAGTCAACTAACATCATCTACAATGGGGATAAACTGGATGCATTCCCAATGAGATCAGGAGTGAAACAAGGATGCCCATTATCACCTCTATTATTTAACATTGTACTAGAAACACTAGCAGTAGCAATTAGAGAAGAAAAATAAATTTAAAGCAGTAAAATAGGCAAGGAGGAGAACAAGTTATCACTCTTTTCAGATAATATGATGGTCTACTTAAAGAATCCTAGAGAATCAACCAAAAAGCTAATTGAAATGATCAACAACTTTAGCAAATTTGCAGGATACAAAATAAGTCATAAGTCATAAGCATTTCTATATATTTCCAACACAGCTCATCAGCAATAATTAGAAAGAGAAATCCCCTACAAAATCACCTTAGACAAAATAAAATACATAGGAATATTTTGCTGAGACAAACAAAGGAACTATATGAACACAACTACAAAACACTTAAACACTCTCCACACAATTAAAACTAGACTTGAGAATTTGGAAAAAAACATTCACTGCTCATGGGTAGGACGAGCCAATATAATAAAAATGACCATCCTACCCAAACTTATTTCTCTATTTTGTGCTATACTCATGGAACTTCCTTTTTTTTCTGATTTGGAAAAGAAACCATAACAAAGTTCATTTGGAAGAACAAAGGATCAAGGATATCCAGGGAAATAATGAAAAAAAAAAATACAAAGGAAGCTGGCCTTGCAGTCCCAGATCTCAAACACTATTATAAAGCAGTGGTCATCAAAACAATTTGGTACTGGCTAGGAGACAGAAAGGATGATCAGTGGAATAGACTTGGGGTAAGTGATGTGACAAGGAAATCACTTTAAAAGACTAATATATATTAATTTAAGGTAGCCAAGGAATTCAGCTATGTAATTCCTAAGTGAAAACTCAAGTCAGCCGTCAACCTTTTATAGAGTTTAATTACAAACAGGAGGAAGAAAGGAATTAGAGATTATATATAGAGAGAGAGAAAGGGGAGAGAAGGGAATAGGGCTTAAATACCCCTTCTGTTTAGGCTGGGCCAAAAGGCCCAAGCCATTAGATAGCTGGGGCAAAGAAAAGAGATCAGTCCCTATTACTCATGTGACCAAAATGGAGAAACAGTCTCACGGGCCTCCACCTCCAGCTTCCTTTAGAGCAAGCTTCTCAGAGCACCTCTCCAACCACTCAGAGCCAAAACTCTCCAACCCCCCTCCAGTCCTCAGACCCCTCTATCTTTAAGGAAACCATCCAAGTTCGCTCCCCTCAGTTCTCACATGTACCAATCACTGTCCATCATTTTCCCTGTGCCAATGGTGGCTCTAGCTTAACCCAGGACCACCCAGAGGTCTGTGGCTTTGCACATGTCTGTTGGAGGTCATATTCTCAAATAATTAAATCTTGATCCTTTGCTACAGCCCTTCCTAAATCCTATTACCCTGAGTAGGGTAGAGATTGGAATAATTAAATTTTGATCTATGCTGCAGCCCTTCCTAAATCCTGTTAGGACTGAGTAGGGTGGAGATTGCAATTTCCAAGACTTGGTTCTGTCATTCTAAGTATCTCCATTGTATCAATTCTAAAATCAATCATGACTCAAAGAAATTCCTGTTCTATGCTTAAGCATAGGTCAAAGTCCTTTCCATTGTTCAGCAAAAGTTTTCTGTCCTAAAGTAATCTTAAGAAGGGAGGAGGAGGAACCTCCCATGCCAATGGGGTTCACATTCCAATAGACTATCACTAAGAAAATTTCCAAGTATGAAATTTCCCAATGGTGAAATTTCCAACATTTATAAGTCTAAGAAATTTTAAGGTTTACAGTGACCTCAGCAAGACAGTCTACGACAAACCCAAAGACCCCAGCTTCTGGGACGAAAAACCCACTGTTTGACAAAAACTGCTGGGAAAACTGGAAGACAGGGTGGTAGAGATTAGGTTTGGATCAAAACCTCACACCCTACACCAAGATAAACTCAGAATGGTTGAATGACTTGAACATAAAGAAGGAAACTATAAGTAAATTAGGTGATCACAGAATAGTATAAATGTCAGAGCTGTGGGAAGGAAAAGACTTTAAAATCAAGGAAGAGATAGAAATAGTCACAAAATGTAAACCAATTTTGATTACATCAAATTAAAAAGATTTTGTACAAACAAAACCAATGAAATCAAAATGAGAAGGGAAGCAAAAAATTGGGAAACGATCTTCATAACAAAAACCTCTGACAAAGGTCTAATTACTCAAATTTATAAAGAGCTAAATCAATTGTACAAAAAATCAAGCCATTCTGCAATTGATAAATGGACAAGGGGCATGAATAGGCAATTTTCAGATAAAGAAATCAAAACTATTAATAAGCACATGAAGAAGTGTTCTAAATCTCTTATAATCAGAGAGATGCAAATCAAAACAACTCTGAGGTATCACCTCACACCTAGCAGATTGGCTAATATGACAAGAAAGGAAAGTAATGAATGCTGGAGGGGATGTGGCAAAGTCAGGACATTACTTCATTGCTGGTGGAGTTGTGAATTGATCCAGCCATTCTGGAGGGCAATTTGGAACTATGCCCAAAGGACAATAAAAGACTGTCTGCCCTTTGCTCCAGCCATAGCACTGCCTGGTTTGTACCCTAAAGAGATAATAAGGAAAAAGACATGTACAAGAATATTCATAGCTGCGCGCTTTGTGGTGGCCAAAAATTGGAAAATGAGGGGATGCCCTTCAATTGGGGAATGGCTGAAGAAATTGTGGTATATGTTGGTGATGGAATACTATTGTGCTAAAAGGACTAATAAAGTGGAGGAATTCCATGGAGACTGGAACAACCTCCAGGAAGTGATGCAGAGCGAAAGGAGCAGAACCAGGAAAACTTGTTCACAGAGACTAAAACACTGTGGCATAATCGAATGTAATGGACTTCTCCATTAGTGTCAGTACAATGTCCCTGAACAGTCTGCAGGGATCTAGGAGAAAAAACACTATCCCACAAGCAGAGGACAAATTGTGGGAGTAAAAACACTGAAGTAAAGCAAATTCTTGACTACATGGGTTAAGGGGACATATTTGAGGAGAGACTCTACATGAACACCCTAATCAGTGGAATCATGCGTTGGCTATGGGAGGGTTGGTGGGATGGGGGTACGATAAGAAAATGGTCTTTGTGTCCAAGGAATAATGTTTGAAAATGATCAAATAAAATGTTTAAAAAAGAAAAAAAAATTCTGACCCAGCAGGACTAGTTCCACTACCAGGAGGAGGATATCCAGGACTGATAGTACAGTGATGATGGCAATGACTGCACCCTGGGAAAGGGCCCCACTGTCTGGTAGTTCTATAGAAGGAGTAGTAGCTTTGCTTTCATGCTCATTGTATCTAGAAACATGTGCCAAGGTAGTCTGGGGGCTCAGTAGCTGCAGGCTCAGTGCCAAACATAAGCCCAGGCAGGACTTCTCTCCACGGGGACCCAAACCAAGCCGATGCTACTGCTGACTTGGCTCCCACTTCCAAACTGCAGGATCCTCCAGTGGCTATCTCATTGCAGGCTAATGGCAACAGCTTTCAGCTCAGGTCCTCTGCCCCACAGTTGGTCCTTCCCTTTGTGTATTTTTGAAAATGTGTTTTCTTCTATAATATCAACAAGGTAGAAAAGGATTTTGTATGATATCATGTAAATAAACTATATCAAATTGATTACTGTCTCAGGGAGGGTGAATTGTCAGGAGGAACAGAATTTGAAACATTTAAAAATTTCATTTTGATATGTGAAATAAAATATTAATAATTAATTTTCATATTTTTCATATTTTAATAAGATAATTTAGTTGTCCTAGAAAAGGAATTTTCTTGATTTCTTCTTAAATGTTTAAATATACTCAGTTTAGATACTAGGATATCATATCTCCTAGAAATATTGACTAGAGTATTGCTAAGATTAGGTAATGACAAGAGATCACCTCATTTCAATTAAGAATCTTAATATAAATAAGACAGAATATGTTATCATAAGTAAAACAGAACTTTGATGGAATCACAAGGATGATTTAGCCTGAAAAACCTATTCCCAGTAAACCATGAAATCAATAAACATTTATTGAGTACCTATTAAGTGCTCGGTGCTGTGCTAGATACTTGGGGATGCAAAGATCAACAAATGAAACTAAACATGCCTTCAAATACTTTGCTTTCTGTCTAGGAAGACAACATAAACACAAAAGTATATGTAAATACATACGTGGGTATATTTATAGTTCTGTATGTGTGTTTCTCTCTCTCTGAATTATTTAAATGTTAATCGATAAGAAACTTCTGATTTATAAAGTTCTAGATGCTGAAAACATAGCTTCATTGTTAATATTCAAACATCTGTCTCTCAACCATGATTGTAGGAAGACTAGCTGCTGTTCCCCTTCCTGGCAATTCAGCTTACTTAAAAAAGAACCATTTATTAGTCAGTAGGGCATTATTCCCATCACTGAAATGGAAGATTTAGTCAATCAAATCAATATAGCAAATTGTTGTTGGTTATTTGACAATGATATCAAACCTTTTCATGATCAGCTTTATCTCCTGTGTCTCTGGCCTACTGCTTTTCTTATAGATTCTTATTTAATGTCTTCCACTGATTTTAGTGTAGACTTGCTCCTCTATACTATGCTAGGTGAAACCAATCACCCTGTCCTGCCTAGTTCTTCTGATCTCTATTCCAGCTACTACTGATCTCTTCACCATGACATGGGCCTTGTGTCTTCTACCCAGAATTACTGACCTTGTCTTAGAAAGATGGGCATATTACTAAAGGAGTATCTCAGCCTATCTTCCCCGGCTACTTTGTCCCCCAATATTCTCCTGGTTTCCTAGCTATATGTGGTATCAAAGGATTTTCAGATTTGAGTATTAGTTAATAAGTCAAGTGAAATATTTAAAGTTCTTTGCAAATCTTAAAGTACAATATGAAAGCTAGGTATTATTTTAAATATGGGAGGGGAAGAACAAATAGAAATCTATCAAAGATAGGTCCAGATAAAGTAACTGACATCAACTAGACATTGAATAAATGGAAAATATCAATACTTCTCCTGTTCCCCAATTATAGTGTGACTTCATAGATCCTTGTACCTAGACTTAGGTAGACTTGACTTCAAAGATAGCCTCAGGCATGTCTGGGAAAATCATTCTACCTTGGTATTTTTAGCGACTTTTGTCTGCAAACTGAGCATAGTGTCTTGTTCATAGGACTGTTGTGAATATAAAATGAGGCAATATTGGCAGGGTGTTTTGTAAACATTAAAGAGCTATATAAATGTGAAGTATCATTAGTTTGATTATTATTGTTGGCAAAATTAAAAAAAGCAGGAATTATACTTGCTGGTAAAGAATGACTTGATTTTGGAATAATGCTTTCTCATAAAAGCTAACTTGATATACCTAGTCTCTACATTATGCATTGGGAATTTCCTTTTATAGAACTTAAACAGTGATATTTATAGGAAGAAACTAAGTGATTTTTAAAAGAACCATTTAATTGATCAAGCTTTTAAATAGTGCTTAATTTTGTTCCATTGCTTTCCATTTCAACTATGGTAAACATTAATGTTATTTCCTATTATTTAGAATAGGAATTATAAGCATTAAAGAATTATATCAGCTTGTTGGTCTATGTCACCGATATTCATAAATCAGCATGATGAAACAGAAAATCAAATAGAAAGATGGACAAATAACATGAATGCATTCTGATTTCAAATGGATTAAATAAAAATAATTATCATATCCTAGATCAAGGGTGGGTGGATATTAATTCTCATTCCAATAGTCAGTCACTTTTACCTTTATAAAAAGAAAAGGAATTTAAAAAGAAGAGGAATTCAACAAGCCATCATAAAAACAAAACAAAACAAAACAAAACACTGTAGAACAGTTTTGAAGTATAAGGCAAATGGAAACTGTACAGAGCTTAGTGGGATAAATGAGTAGATTCAGAACAGAGTCATAAAAGAAAGCCAATGCATAAAACCAAGAGATGCCTGAAAAGTGACAGGGTACCTTAAAGTTGAACTCAGAGCATAGCTCTTAAAGGCCATTATACCTGTAAAAGAAAAGGCATTTTTCTGCAATACTTTTAAAGGTCAGTGCTATATTCAGCAATAGGTCAGCTAGAACTGTAATGGCAAAGTGCCACATTGACACCTGAGAGGATGACTCCATACTTTAGCTGCCCTTATGAAGCCTTCTCTGATGAATGCAATAGAACTGAGCACACCAGTGTCTAAAGGGTGTCAGGGCAATCCTGGAATGTTCTGTGAATGACTTCTGTTGTTCCTTTTAGTTTATATAAAATTACAACAGAAGTGAACGATGAGGCAAGGCTATTTGGGATTTTCAAAGGTCAATTATTTTCTCTTCTTCAGGAGAATAAAGTATATTTCACAGGCAACTAATGTCTACATATGGCCACACTTTACTGAGAGAACAGGAAAAACTGCAAGCCTGTTTAAGGAGGTGCAAATATATCCACGAACTCACTGACATTCTGGATGAGGGGAACACAGAAAGGGTGATGGCTGAGTTGAATAATTTGAGAAAGTAGCAAAGCATATCAGACACACCAAGGTTATATTTGGTTGGGGATTGACAAATATAACTCAGAATTTGAGCTGAATCAGGGTAACCTTTTCATGACTGTTCCACTCTCCCCTGTACTTCATCTGACATTCTGAAATTAAACTGTCTTCTTTCAGTTAGCTGAGATTTCTAATAAATTTTTTCACATATATTGAGAATGAATTATTTTAACATTTCACTTAGATCAGCATTCAGAGCTAGTGGATATGTATGTATCTTTCTATGAGGTGGATAAAGATAGACTTTTGGCCCAATGCTCATGAACTAAGAAAACTGATTAGGAAATTCATTCATTTAGATTACCTTATACTTCAATTGTCTACTGAAATCTTCAACTTAATTAAATTAAAATAGGGTTATCTGACTTCATATGATAGATTGCATACATCATTCAATTTCATACTTACACAGCAAATAAAGTGCTACACCAGGATTCAGAAAGACTTGAGTTGAAATTCTGTCTCAGAGACTTAGTAGTTGGGTGACTTTGGGGAAGGCACTTCATTGTTGCCTGCCTCAGTTTCCTCATTAATAAAATGTGGATGATAATAGCATTCAATTGTCAGCATTATGTAAGGACAAAAGTAAAACAGTATTTATTGAGCACTTTGCAAAGGAAACTTAAAAGACTGTTATTTATTACTGCCATTACAGCTGCTATGATGAAGGTTATGATGGCTCCTCCTACTTCCCCCCTCTCCCACCACACTTGAACTACTATCACTGTTACTACCATGATATATACTGCCACCATTACACTGATGAGGATGACCATGACTCCTCCTTCTCCTCCTCCTCCTCCTACTGATACTGCTGCTGCTTCTGCTTCTACTACTACTACCACTAAGCTTTATGAAGCATTATGATCAGCATTTCTTGTTTACCACTGAGAAAACAGATTTGGTGTTTCCAGATACAAATAGTTAATTGTGGAGGACTGATTTATACCTAGGCTACACTTGATTCACTCTTCTCAGTCCTTTTTTCTACATAAATTTTATTGTATACATTTAAAATATTATTCTTTTTAAAAATAATTTTATTTTTGTTATTTCCTTTTTAAATTTTGAGTTTGAAATCCACTTCTTCCCTCCCACCCCTCTCCCAATCACTTAAAAGCTGAGTAAAGTCTGCCAATTATACATGTCCAATAATGCAAAACATACTATCATATTGTAATATTACAAAAATCCCCCAAACAAAATAGAAAAATTATACTACATTTTGCACTCTGAATTCATCAATTCTCTTTCTGGAGGTAGATAACATTTTTCCATCATGGGTTCTATCCACTTATCTTGGATCAAGATATTGATCAGAATAGACAATTACTTCACTGTTGATTATTATTATGAAATTGCCATTACTGTTCACACATCATGATCTCATGGTTTTCACTTCACTTTGTATCACTTCTTATAGGTCTTGCCATATTTTTTTTCTTTTAATGAAACTAACCCTTGTCACTTCTTATAGCACAATAATATTACATAACAATCACAAGCCACAACTTGTTTAGCCATTCCCCAAATGATAAATATTCCCTCAATTTTCAATTCTTTGCCATAAAAAAATAAGAGCTGTTATAAATACTTTGGTTCCTAAAACTTCTTTTCTTTTTCTATTCTCTTTTGGATACAGACAGTGATATTGCTAAGTCAAAGGGTATGCAGAGTTTGATAGCCTTTCTTGCATAATTTCAAATATTACTCCAAATTAAATAAGCAGTATCACAACTCTACCAAGAGTTTGTCAGTGTACATATTTTCACACCTTCTTTCTGACATTTCTCATTTCTAATAGATATGAGGTATTATTTGAGAATTGTTTTAATTTGTATTTATCTAATCAGTTGTGATTAGGATAATTGTTTTCCCCATATAACTATAGAAAACTTTGATTTCCTCTTCTGAAAAATTACTTGTACACATCTTCTGTTCATCTATGAATTGGAGAATGGTTCTCTTTTTTTTAAAATAATATTGATTCACTACTCTATTTTAGAGGAATTAGGTCTTTATCAGAGAAACTTGGGAAATTTTTATATTGATTGTTTGTGGTGCCTTTTAATTCAATCTAATTTTGTTTTTGCTTTGTCTGAGATCATGATTGCTATTCCTGCCTTTTTTCACTTCAACTGAAGCATCAAAGATTCTTCTTCAAACCTTTATTTTAAATTTGTTTGTGTCTTTCTATTTTAATGGTATTTCTTGTAATCAGCATATTGTTGGAGTTCTGGTTTCTAATCCAATTTGTTGCTTTGTTTTATGGATAAGCTCATTCCATTCACTTTTACAGTTAGGTCTATTTCCCTTCATCCTATTTTCTTCTGTTTATTCTTCTTTCTCTTTTTATCCCATCCTTCCTTTAATGTATATTTTGCTTCTGACCACTGCCTTATTTATTTGCCCTCCTTTTTATCACCTGTTTTCACTTATTTCCCCTCTTTTTATTTTTTCTATTACCAGTTGAAAATCTGCTGGTCTGTCTGTATCCTTGTCTTTCTCTGTAACCATCTTTTAACTGTCCTAATAATAACATTCTTGGGAATAATATTCATCATCTGCATAGGAATGTAAGTAGTTTATTGAGTCCTTTATAATTCCTCTTTTATGTTACCCTTTTTATGCCTCAGTCTTTTGTATAAATTTCATATTTTCTATTCAGCTCTGGTATTTTCATTAGGAATGCTTGATAGTCATCTGTTTCTTTAAGTATCTTTTTTTCTCCCAAAGGACTATATCCAGTTTTTCTGGATAACTGATTCTAGGTTATAATTCTAGCTCATTTGCCTTCAGGAATCTAATATCTCCAGCCCTCCAATTTTTTAATGCAGGGACTCCTAAATCTCATGTAATCATAACTGACCACAATATTTCAATTGTTTCTTTCTAGATACATGAAATATTTTCTCTTTGACCTAGGAAATTTGGAATTTTCCTGTAATATTCCTTACAGTTTTCGTTTTGAGATCTCTCTCAGGAGGTACTTAGTCAATTCTTTCAATGTTTAGATCTAGGATATTAATGCAATTTTCCTTCAAAACTTATTGAACTTTTTTTGGCTCATTATTTTTTAAAATTGTAGGGCTTTCAGATAGTCCAATAATTCTTAAATCATCTCTCCTTGATCCATTTTCCAGGTATATATTTCCATTTTCCATGATACATTTCACATTAAATTTTTTTCATTCTTTTGACTTTGATTGTTTCTGAATGTTTTAGGGAGTCCTTAATTTTAATTTGATCAATTCTATTTTTTAGGTAATGATTTTCTTCAGCAAAATTTTGTATCTCTTTTTCCATTAGGTCAAATATTACTTTTCTTTGCTGTCATATTGGCCAATCTACTAGGTGCAAGCTGGCACTTTAGAGTTGCTTTGATTTGCATTTCTCTAATCAGGAGGGATTTATAACATTTTTTCATGTGGTTAGTGATAGTTTTGATTTCATCATGTGAAAACTGGTTACTCAAATCTGTTGGCCATTTGTCAATAGGGGAATGGCTTGATTTTTCTTTTTCTTTTTTTTTTTAAATTTGGCTTAGTTCATTATAAATTTGGGAAATTAAACCTTTATCAGAGAATTTTGTTATAAAAATGTTTTCCTAGTTGGTTACTTTCTTTCTTATTTTGGTTGCATTGGTTTTTAATTTATAAATTTTTTAATTTATAAATAATCAAAATCATACACTTTACATTTTATATTGTTCTCTATCTCTTGATATCTGGCTTGGTATTAAATTCCTCACCTTCCCATAGATCTAACAGGTATACTATTCTATGCTCATCTAATTTATTTATGATTTCCCTTTTTATATTTAAGTCATTTATGCAATTTGAATTTAACTTGGTATAGGGTGTAAAATGTTGTTCTAAACCTAATTTTCTCCATACTGTTTTCCAATTTTCACAGCAGTTTTTGTCAAATAGTGAGTTCTTATCATGAAAGTTGGGATCTTTGTGTTTATCAAACATTAGCTTGCTCAGGCCATTTTCTCCTAATATATTCCATTTATCTCATGGGTATACAATTGTATATAGTAGGAAAATTAGGGACTAGAGAAAGTTGCATGTTCAAGTGAGATTTATGTTAAAACAATGAGAGAAATGTGTAACTCTAAAGTAATAAAATGGAATATCGTCCATAGGCTCATAATCTATCTCTGATGGAAGTATCCAAAGAGTTTTTAAAAAATCATTTAAGAAATCACAATGTCATTGAATATGAATATAGCCGCCAAAGATGAGAACTATCTTGAAAGTCACACAGATTATTATGTATGTGTGTTTGTGTGTAAATAATTGTTGTTCAAGACTCCCCTAATTATCATGAGTCATAGGATCATGGAAATTATGTCGTTCAGCCTGATCTTTTTACAGAGGAAACTACTTAGTTCCAGAGAAGTTAAATGACTTTACCGAAGGTCATACAAACCATTGCTTAATTTAGAGTTCTTCTTTGGATACTCCATATTTCCAGGAAATTGCAGTTGCAAAATTATCAGAGTCTAGCCTTGCAATTGTTCTTTTGCTATCTTCAGTGTTGATGACCATAATTGCTAAGCTAGAATCTTCTGTATTTGCTAAAACATTCAAAGTCTGTGTATTTGCAGATGTCCTAAAGGGATATAAAACATATGGAAAGGTTCTGTAAGTGCTCTACTGGATCAGTATCTACAAAGCTAATTCACTATTTGTTTTAAAATAAAAGTTGATTTTATGATGAAAATAGCTTTAACTTTGTTACAGAATATCTAAATTTACTCACTAAAAGGCAAACCCCACAGTAATCATTTAAAGGAAATGAGCAAAAGCAAGGGAAAATGCAAGATTGTTTTCAGGGTAGAAATAGAATGCTGACTATGAAAAAGGTTATGACTCCAAATGACATCATTTTTAAGGACAAATACTTTGTTAAGTAGTGTAACATTGGAGGGAATCTTTTATTAATGATATTAGATCTATTTTTCAGGCTTAAAATATGACAAATCATGATTTGTCTTGAAAAATTGCTATTCTACTAATCCATTAAATCCTAGCCCAGTAACATTTTGACAATATGACCCTAGCAAGTCACTCAATTACAAACTGGCCCCACATGACTCTTTAAAACTAGAAGTTACAGAGAAGGTAGAAAATATATTGGTATGGAAGATCTCATGTAGAAGTTCCCAAAGGTAATGAAAATAGAGCTCTATGATATTTGAAGTCAGTTTTTAACCTTTTTTTCTTGGTTTCATTAAAGGATGTTTATTTGTTTCTCCTACTTTTGACTAAATATAAGTTCTGATCTCTATGTCTATAATGATTGATTAATATTTATCTCTTGTTTGAAGGGAACATTAGATAAGAAAGGGAACACCTTTGCCCCATTTTTGTTTCACATTCTTTCCTTCTTCAGCAATAAAACATAGCTGGTTGTAAGGATATTATGAATAAGTCCATGTATGTAGCAGAGAAACAGATATAGATAGTGACAGGAAGAGAGAAAGTGTAAGTTTTTCTCAAATATGTTTATATGAAGATCACAAATATTTTCTAATATCCCCTATCTTTTTTTCTTTAAGTAGTAAAATAAAATTCTACTTTCCTCTTTTGATCTTCAATTTATGTTGTTTAATAATTTTTAATTTTAATTTTTGAGTCTTTTCTTAAGAAACAAAACAAAATAAAACATTTTATCTCGTCTTCATCATTTCTCTTCTCTTTTTGGCTTGCATACTTTTCTTCTTTGATTTAGGGCCCTTATTTATTTCTTCTTTAGTCTCTACTTTCTTCATGAGATTATAACTTTTGAAGATATCCATTTTGAATTCTTCCTTCTAGATAGTTTTTTTCTCTGACATTCCTGTCTAAATTGTCATTTGGGCAGTTTTTATTGTGTGCCTGGCCTCTTTTTTTTCTATAGTGCCTATTCTCATTCTCTTTTTAAAATAATCACAATTTTTATCATCCTTTTTCAAATTATATATAGGTATAATTTTTAATAAAATTTTTCTGACATTTTGTGATCTTTGTTATCTCCCTTTCTTTTTTCCACCCTCACAGAGATGGCAGGTAATATAATAAAGGCTGTATATGTGCTATCATGCAATAAGTATTTTCATGTGCATCAAGTAGTGAGTCATCATAACACATCATAAAAGAAAAAAAATCTAATGAAAAGAAAGTTAAAATCTGCATTCAAATCTGCATCCAGAATCTATAAGTTCCTTCTGTGAAGGTGGATAGCCGTTTTCATCATGAATCACTTGGAATGGCTGTGCATCTTTGCATTGATGATTAATTTAAGTGACTCAGAGTTGTCATTGAAATTATTGCTTTTACTTCGTACAATGTCCTCCTTTTTCTTCAATTTATAAGGACCGTGTGATGTCTCATTCTTAAGAATACTGTTTCTTAAAAGTTAAAGACAACATAAAATCATTGCCCCATTGTGGAACTATTCCTCTATTTCTGATTGTTCAGATTTTTATTGCTTTCTTCCTCCCAATGATATTTTCTGCCAATTTCCAATCAACTTGCACTTTGAGTTCATTCTTTCCCATCTATATAGGATCCATATTTGAATATCACTATTTTCTGTTTAAGTCTGGTCTTTTCTTCAAGAATGCTTGGAAATATATTTTATTAAATAGTCATGCTTTCCCCTGAAAGAATAATTCAGTTTTGGTGGGTAGGTGATTCTTGGTTATAAACTCAGTTCCCTTGCCTTCCAGAATATCATATTTTAAATCTTCTGGACCTTTAGTGTGGAAGCTGCATGATCTTGTGTAATCTAACTGGGGCTCCAAGATATTTGAATTATTGATTTGGGCTCCATGCAGTAGTTTCTTCTTGGCCTGAGAGCACTTGAACTCACCTTTTACATTCCTGGGAGTTATCATTTCATGATTTATTACAAGAGGTGATATGTGGATTCTATCCATTTCTATTTTACTATCTTGTTCAGGACTATCAGGGTAGTTTTCCTGGATAATTTCTTATAATATAATGTCTAGGTTATATTTTTTTGGTCATGAGTTTCAGGTGGTCCAATAATTTTTAATTTGTTTCTCCTGGATCTATTTTCTAGGGTAGTTGTTTTTTTCAATCAGATTTTTCATATTTTCTTCAATTTTTAAAATTTTGTTCTATTGTTTCTTTGGGTCTCATGAAGTCTTTGACTTCTTTTTGTTCAATTCTGATTTTTGAGGACCAAATTTCTTCCATGACCTTTTGATCTTCCTTTTCCATTTGGTCCATTCTACTTTTTATGGCACTCTTTTCTTCAGTGGATTTGTATGCCTCTTTTTCTAGTTGGCTAATTTTGCTTTATAAACTCTCATTTAATGTTTCCATTACTTTAATTTCTTTTTTCCATTCTTCTTCAACCTATCTTATTTGATTTCTGGGATTCCTTTTTTAGTTCTTCCAGCAGTTAAGATCAGATTACATTATTACATTAGAAAAGAAATGTACTGTCTCAAAACCTAACTTAAAAATACTCAGAGATTAAGGCCATAATGATTTCCCAAGGCATGAACTGACCCCCCAAAAAACTTAATTAATCTAAATAAGCTGATTTAAGTTATTTCATGTATCTTTTAAAACAATGACATGCCTTCCTTTGTTAGTTTTAGAAAAGGCACAGTAACAGGAAATTATAGTGTTTTGGGATCTTTAAAACCTTATAGATTAAACCTTTTATCATAATGGTGATATTGAATTTTTATAATATTTTTAAGGAATAAAATAGTTTTGACTTCATATGAAGCATAATATATTGTATTCTAGCCCCTTACTTTATTGCTTGGTGTGTCTTTCAATTTCAATTTCAAGTGTGCTTCTTATAAAGAGTAAATTACTAGATTTTTTTTTCTAATGCATGCTGCTATCTGCTTTTTATGGGTGAGTTCATTTCATTTACATTCACATTTATGATTGCTAATGATGTATTCCCTCCATCCCATTTTTATGTTTATTCTCTCTGTCTCTCTCTGTCTCGCTGTCTCTATCTGTCTCTATTTCTCTGTCTCTCTCTGCCTGTCTCTGTCTGTCTGTCTCTGTCTGTCTCTCTGTCTCTCTCTGTCTCTCTGTCTCTGTCTCTGTCTCTCTTTCTTTCTCTCTGTATCTCTCTCTCTCTCTCTCTCACTTTGCTTCCTTACAAACCTGTTTCGTTTATGAACAATACTACCCTTACACTATCCTTCCTCTTATAACCAGCTCCCTTCTCTTATGGTTCTACCTCCCTCTTAATTAAGATAACCAGTTCAGATGAGTGAGAAGTTCAAAAGATATTATCCTCAAACCATTTTCTTCTTGAACAACTCTTTTATATGATTTAAATTTCCTTCATTTTTCCTCTCTTTCCCCAATACATCCCTATTACTTAGCTTTCCATTTCTCTTTTGAGATCATGGCCCCAAAATAGTCTGACACTATTTCCCTCTGATTAAGGAGAGTGCATAAGAATGCCCTAATGATGATAAAGCTCTTGGGAATTACATTTGTCATTCCCCTATTTGGGAATACAAGCACTTTAAGCTCCTTACATTTCTCATGACTTCTCACTCATGTTTATATTTGTTCTGCTTTTCTCAAATCTTGTATTTGAATGTCATATTTTTTCCTCAGCTCTAGTCTTTTCTTCAGGCATGTCTAAAGTTCTCTACTTTAATATTATTTTTTTTTTACCTTTTGAAATTGAATTGTTTTTCTAGTTAGGTTATAGTCTTGGTTTTAATTATATCTCCTAAAGTTGTTGTCTTTCACTTCATTAATTCCATTTTAAATAATTAATTTATTCAGTATGATTTTTACCTCTTTTACCAACCTATTAATTCCCTTTTCATAATTTTATTGGAATACTCTCATTGCTTTTCCCAATTTTCCTCTACAGCTCTTTTTATTTTTATTTATTTTGCTTTTTTTAAATTTTTTTTCTTTAGTTCTTCTAAATTTTGCCTTATATCGATCTGCATTTTTTTTTTTGTGATTTTGTGTACTTATATTTTCACATCTTTCTTTTCTTCTGGGTTTGTCTTGAGATTCCCTGTCACAATAGTAACTTTGTATTATCAGATTACTTTTGTTGTTTTCTCATTTTTACAGCATATTTCTTTCATTTTAACTTTATGTTGGAGTTAGACTTTGCTTTCCTTTGGGGTTGGTATAAATCTACCCAACTTCAGACATTTTCTCTCTGTTATTTTCAGAGCTAGTTCTTTGGATCTGCTAATTTTCATTGATTTCAAAGTAGTATGATTTCGGAAGAAGTCTGTTCACTGTTTCCTTGGTCTATATGCTAGTCCTTACTTGAAAGGGATAGTTATCCATGGTGACAGCAATCAAGGGCTCTCTCTCTCTCTCCATCTTCAAACTGTGATTTGGAACAGAGGTTCCTAATCCCTTAAATCCACAAGTGCTAGAACTCCTCTATAATGACCATGAACTAGGGAATGTGAAAAGAATTTGCAAAAACAAAGCTTGATCCTATGCTTAGTGGTTGCACAGGGGTCCTTTAAAGGTATTCAATCTTGTTAATGTTTTTGTGTGATGAGAGCTCCTGGTATTACTAGTTTTGCTGCTCTCATCATTACCTTTAGCTGTCTCCAATATCCTAAGCTAGTGTCACTGCCTTATAGTGTTCCCAGCCATTCCCAATATCAGTGTTTATAAACCTCTCCTTCAACTTCATAAGTTGTCCTGGGATGGAAAAAAATAACGTCTCCCTCTGCCCTTACATTGGTTGTGCTGTTCCAGAACTTGACTTTAAATATTAGAAGGGAAAGTTGGGAGAGTTTCAGCTTTCTTCCACTTTCTTGACTTTGCCTCCTGAAATAGATTTGACAGTTATAATAACAATAAAAAAGGTAATGAATTTTTATGTTAAGGCAGTAAAAAGCATCATCAACATATATCATGTACATGCATAGAGATACTATTTAACAGTATTTTAATGTGGATATAGAAGTCTTATCATGATGCAGATCAGGAACTGGACTATTACTCAGAGTCTTAGCAAATTACCTGGTGTGAGAATTGGTATATTGCTAGGATCTAACTGACAACCTAATCTGTGTTTAATTGCTGATTAACATGTCTATATGCTGGGAAGTTCCTATGTACCCAATAACTGGTCTAGTTAGTTTAATTTAAACAATGTGAGACTCTCAGGATTATGATCAGTTCACCAAACTTTGTGTAATCCATAAATGCAAAGTTAATCACTTATTCACAATGCCTTTTTGATTGCTAGGAAATTATGGATATGGTTGTAGTTTAATTGCTTTGTGAGTGTTCCTAAAATCCTCTTTGTCTTCAGTCCATGTGAATCTGCCTAACAATAAGAATCAGATGTAAGGGAACTTTACATTTGTATGCTTGGCAGTAATAAATCACCTAGCAGGATATTTTGAGAACTTCTTTTTATTGTCATTATTTCACCCATAATCTTTTCTTACTGGGGTTCTCTGAGATTAAGGGACATCCATGTTTATAAAGTTGCTACATGTCAAAGTGATTTGACCCCAGGTCTTTCTGACTCCAAAATGATCCCCTATTAACTATATCCCACTGAATATTTTTCATAGAAGCAAATGAGCAAATGATTATTTGTTTAATTTAAACTATTTAGCTTCATTGGGAATTGGTGAGGAAAGGTTGGAGAAAACTATGTTTGTTGTACGAAAGCAAGGGACAAAGATAAAATTGGGAGGAAAGTGAGTTGGACATATATATATATATATATAATATATAGTTAGACACATATGTATTAAAATACATATATAGAGACACATATATGTAAGATCTGAGAACAGTATATAGTTTACACAACACAATACAAGTGATAAGACTCAGATAGACTTTCAACCTAGATCCAGAGACATCTCTTCATCACACCATGCTTTTAAAGAAGATCTGTTTTCATTTACATATGATGATAGATACTGTTTTATCCCCAAGAGCATCTAATTACCTTAAGGAAGAGACTGCCACTCTAGGCAGATGTTATCAGCAAAGGCTATTTAAAAAATGAGGAATGAAAGAAAAAAAATCATTGATTTATTTAGTGCTTAGTAAAATATGTGTGAACCACTGTCCTTACAGCATATTTACTACCAATGGATTTGCATTTTTTAGATATTTGGTGACTATATCCTTAAAAATGGACTTTTCATATCCTGAAAGAAGCATTTAAAATAATTATATAAGAAGCAGGAAAATAATATTTTACACATAAATATTTAAATGTTCCTTACCGAATAACATCATCCAAAACTATTAGAGAGATTTTAGAGTTGTAATTTTTATATTTAATATTATAATATAGGCACATTAGTTAGCAAAACATTGATATTTAAAAGTAGCCATTGTGAGGTTCATTTGGGAAGAGGATGAGTCCTCATCTTTATCAGGCTAAAGCCCTTTCTTTTATGTCATATAAAATGCATAATTTGGAGGTCTAAACCAACCACCTATGAAAGTGCTTGAGGAGATATAAATGTTTTTTAATGAGAAAAAATATCGGTTTTGCCTCCAGGTATGGACAGCACATCTGTGCTAAAAGGTGTTGGCCTTGTGTCCAGATGAGAAGAAAAAGACAACATGGCGCATATTCTTCTTGAATAGAAGTCATTTCCCACCTTAACATATACTTTCAGGAGCATATGGTTCTCAGCTAAATAAAAATAGAATATAAGCACTACAGGATCTTGTTAGGGTATTATTTCATGCACTCACTGCAGTCCAACATGTGTCAAATGCTCATTTTAGAGCTGATATTTAAGACATCTTATCTCTTATGTCTTCCAACTTCAGAAGTTCTATCCTAGAATTAGGCTAACTCATCAGAAAGCAAAGTACTTAGACTATATTATCTCAACCTCTTAAAGAAGTGACTTCACTGAATTTCAATTTGTTAGAATGTGCTCTACCTTTAAGGAGGGTTGATAAAAAAAGAATTGTTCATCATTTCTCTATCTTCTCTAAAATTTGAGTTAAAATCATGTATTCTACCAGTGCCATTTAAACAATAATCCATGTGATAAAAAATTTTCCTTGTTTTTTATTCAGTGTGGTGGAATGGACCTGTAGACTGATTTACACCCCATTTTGTTAAATAACAAACAAAAAAGCTATGTACCCAACATTTTTCTTTTGTGCCTTTTTTACTTCTAGAAATAAAAAAGAAACCTGAATCTATTGCTCAGTTGGAATCAAATTTTCTTGGGTACTTATTTGCATCTATTTCTGCTTAGAAAGACCTTAGTTTGATTGGAGGTTATTTTTTTAAATTTACGTTGTCTTTTTAAACTCCCTCAAATCTTCTTGAGCATTAGTTTGCATAAATCTTAAATTAATTCAATTAATTCACCTGAAGACAGGGGAATGTTGGTAACAAAGGACTGAAATATTATATAATTAGATTATTTCCTCAACCTAATTCTCTGTTCTATTCAACTACATATCAGAGTAAATTTACTCATGCTATATCCCCAAAACAATGCAATATAGTGTTTATATCAGAAATTTCCTCTTAAAAGCTACATATGTAAACTTTATAAAGTTCATCCTACCTCTTTCCAATATATTTTTCCATCCAATAATACTAATAATTAATTTTAACTTCATTTTTACAACTTAAAACATACCAACAGTTTCTGGATTACATATAGAATTTTGCTTGTATTTTCCCCATGTGTCTGCTTATCATTAGCAGAGGCAAAGTCTTCCATTTCTCTACAAATAATTAATGGGGCATGAAATGGCATTTCCCCCCATTCCAGGGAGGAAAAGATAGGTTAGCTATGTGTAACAGCTATTATTGCAGACAAACCACAAGTTGTCTATGATTTGTTGTGAAATTATTCCATTACAAAGTTCATTTTTTAATTTATTATCAAAAAAAGTCTGCATTAACCACTATTCTGAAAGGTCAGGCAAAACAATAATTGTATTTTTTTAAATTGAAGTATTATTGCTTTAAAAATATTAAAATTACTGCCTTCAAACAGCTATATATCTCCGTGGCTAATGCTATGATTATTTCTCTAATTTCATTTTTAAAATAAATTGTTTCAGTTGGAAAACTGTGATAAATTTTATACTTGAATAACATAAAGATTATTGAATATTAATTATGTAGTTAACCAAGTTGTCAAAAAGGAATAGAGGTAATTCATTAAATAGATTCTGATTGCAGTGGTGTTTAGGAGGCTCATCATTTGGTAGTTTAAACAAGACCTTGCTGCCTTGCAGTGAACTGTCACTGTGGGAAAATATTGACTGAGGGTGGATACCTGCTAGGAAATGCAAGCCTGAGTAATTTTCATGTGCTTGTAAAGTCCAAGAATATTATCTCTTCCCTACAGGTAGTCTGATGCTAGTCTTTGGGGAATGAAAAGAAGACAGCAAAGTCAAAGTGTGGTTGTTGGAATATATAGAAAGCTAGAAGAAATTGATATTAAGTGGGAAGAAGTGAAGAATTAACCCTTTAATTGAGGCAAATAGACAAAAGCAGGAAAGAATGAGATAAAATCTCTATTTTCAAACTAATAATGAACTAAAGGACATTGCTAGAAATTTTAGAAAACCAAAGATTTGTCAATATTATAAAATTTTGACTAGCCATATAATGTTCTATTTCAATAGCTTTCTAATTATGTTAATAGTCTATTAGACTGGATTAATAAAATGACTCCAGAAAATTAGAGATTAATTAAAAGGAGAAAGTAATATAAATATCTAAATGGACCTCTTGTTTTTATTATTACATTACATTGATGATTTCTTTACAATAAAGTTAACCTGTTGATCATCAGTACACAAAATGTGGTGGATTTATATTAACATATTGATTTTGTATTTAAGTTATATTGGTAATATTAGAGGGTCTGGTTGAAGGCCATGTAGTTTACAGTCCATATTCTGGATCAAGAGGGGTTAAGTACATAGAGAATAAGCCTGGTACTCGGTCAGGCAGTCTGGTTTAGTTGCTAGGAGACCAGAGAACAGGCCTGGGATATTGTATATAGAGTATAAGCAAGGGAGGAAAGAATCATTTTCCCCACAGAATTCTAGGAAGCTACAGTGGCTGAGAACAAAGACAGTTATGAGAACCAAAGATGGCATCTTCAACGGTTATGAGGAAGCCACAAAAGTATTCAAATGAAAAATACTCACTTATCAAATTTTAAGAGTCCCGAGATTATAGTCAAGATTGCTTTTTGAACAGGATTCTAACTTTTTTTCTGGTAACTTAGAATTGTCTTCTGTGCCACATTCACACTTTCTATATTCAAATAAAACTGAAACCAATGACCTCTTGTTTATTTTTTGGCAGGTGTTCTCCTTTTTTGGAATATGCTCTTTGCATTCTTATTCAAAGGAACCTGCCTAGGGAAAAAGAGGCCACATATTCTAGGGGCTCCACATCATGGCTATTATTCACTGAAATTTCTAGGTCCTAATTGTGCATCAATATTCCTGAGGGTCCTCATGCCAGTAGATTTCTAGATTCTTTGCCTCTTTTTTTAAAACACTTAATTTCCATCTTAGGATATAATGTGTATTATTTCAAAGGCATAAGACTAGTAATGCCTACTTAATATAACTTGCCCAGGATCACTCAGCTAGGAAGTGTCTGCAGCGAGTGTTGAATGTAGAACTTTCTGTCTCTAGGCCTGTCTCTCAATCCACTTAGCCACCCTGCTGTGTGACTCCAGGCTCCTTTTGAAACATTGGAAAACTACCTTTCTCAGCAGTCCTTGTGGAAGATATAGGCTACTCTTGAAAATCTGAATCAAGGGGCTGTTAATCATAGTTAGAAAATGTTCAAAGGTGACTTCCAAATAGGTTTCCTGGTTCTCTCACTCCAACATACCAAATCATTTCATTATTTCTTTTTATATAAATTTGCCCTGGTGACCTAGGCAAGAGATTCATGGAATCATGGAATAAAAAACCTCAATGGTTATTGAGTCCAACCTATGCCTATTAAATTACTCTTTTCTATAAACTCTTCAACAGAGAGACCTTGAAGAATTTCAATGAAAGAGTGCATCCTAATTTAGTCCTTTCTATGACTGGACAGCATTATTTTTATAGTTTTTTCATTATAGCAAGCCTAAATTAGCTGCAACTTCTATATATTTGCCCCTACCCTTCCATATAAAAGGAACCAATTACAAAGCTAACAATTTCTTTTTAAATTTAATAACTATTCTTCATATATTACAATTTCTCCCTTATTTCTCTAAAGCTAAGCATCTCCAATTTATTCAGACACTAACTCTCTCTTAACATAGCATCTTTGCCAAAAACTATGATAATAATGATTTTGAAGTTTCTATGTCACATTGTTAATTTCTGTTGAGCATACATTTCACTAACACTTTCAAATTTTCTTCTGTCATCACTATGTATTCATACATCCTCCTAACACATTTTCTACTTGTGAAACATCTCATATCAACCTATCTTGAACTTTAGATTACAGGAACGACTATTAAGTTTCATCTTTGATTAATCTGGTCATTCTATACCAGTGCAAGCAAATGTTTTAGAGATCAAGTACCCAAACAGCAGACCTCATGCCACATGTGAGCTCCCTGCCTACTCCAGATAGTGGATGGAAGAAGCACTCCCATTGGGCTCTGGGGCAGAGGGGGTAGTAATCTGAGGTATGTCCTCATGTGCACATGGAGAAAGGGAAGGGAGCTGTCCCCTCTGGATGTCCCAGCAACATGCCATAGGTTTGCCAACAGATTTCAACACATGTCTATCAAGACATTTTTTGATAAGGGCTACATGCCTACAAGGTGATTTACATAGTAAATAATAGAACTGAAGTGCTAAACTCAAATTTAATAACAATAATATAAATTAACACATTAAGTGATTTAAAGTATTCAGAGTACTTTAGTAAATTCTTATTTGATCTTCACAATAATTGTTTTCAATTATCCTTAGTTTTTAGATAAGGACACTGGGGTGAAAAGTTTAGGGACTTAACTAGTGTCATATATTTAATAAGTTTGTGAGTCAGCATTTTAACTTAGACCTTCCTGATTTCAAATCCAATACTCTGTGCACTACTACAATTGTAGTTTGGAATTTGACTTATTTTTGGTGACAGTCCCAATTTAAAATTCTGTCCCATTCACTAGTTTTTCATTTTTCAAAACATACATATTATGATTTTTGTTGCAAACCAGGATCATTGCAGTTAAAAGGGTTAAGCAAATTTTGAACAGATACTAAAAATTAAAACCCTTCACAAAATTAGGTATAATTATGAATCTAAAAATAAATTATCATATGATACCTATTTGGGAAGAAATTATTATATATGTACCATTTAAATTATTTTCTAAATCACTTTAACTTTCCATCAGTCTCGTGCACTTCAGTTGGATAAGCATATATTAATTACCTGTTATGTGCAAGTCATTGGTCATTTTGATCTTTTTATAATGTACAATAAACCCACATAATCACTATTTTCAAATAATACATGCTTTATTTGTATAAATCTTTGACAGATTTACAAGTTTATATCTATTAGATTTTTTTTGAAAAATTGACACTATTTTAGAATAACCATTAGTGCATAATAGAATTTGTTAACTCATTTAAATAAGTTCAAATCCTGACAGTTTTATACCATTTGAATGAGATGAATTTGTTTTATTCCATAACCTTCAAATCAAGTTAGAATTATCAGGTCATGTTATTAACCTGAATCAAAGCAGTTCAGATGAATCCAATTTAAACAGGAGAAGGAGAAGAAGAAAATAAAAGAAAAATATATTTTTTTCATCATTTGGTCTTTATGACCAAAGTGTCCAGGTCATTTAAAATATCAGGGCAAAAAAAAGAGAGAGGTGAGAGTGTTCAGTTCTTTAAAATGATAGAAAAATTTGTGGCTTTAGCTTGTATTTCATAATAGCAATACTTCAGTCAAAGTTCAGTTCGAAGGTAATGGAGGATAAACTAATCTCCCATTGAGGACTGACCGTGTGAAATCATAACCGATGAAAGTAGCAGTTCCAAAACCACTGAAGCACAACCCTGGAGTGTAATTTCAAATCTAGCCCTTTGCAGAGAGCAGAAAGGAGACAGAGAGCAAGATTAGATTGATAGTGGACTCTGAGAGTGAGGAGAAAGGTGAGAGAACATCACCCTGCTTGACTTTGAAAGGAGAACATTTTATATTAGTTTTCTCCCCTTTCTACAACATTGGTTAATGTTCTCAAATGCTAAAGAGAAAGCTGGAGTTGAGTAGATGTCATCTAGTGGGTGGAAGGCTAGGGAAAAGGTAATAGAATACTTTTCTGTTCCCATCTGCACAGTATCATTATTAAGACTTATCCCTTTATCTTCAAAGTCTACTTATGAAAACTGAAGCCAATTTATTCTTGTGCTTTAGGATAACAAATTGAATATGCCAATGGTAATTTTGATTATTTAACTTTTAAAATTAAATGTTTTTATTATTGGAGTTATATTGGTATAACTAAAAATGGAAACTGAAAAAGTAGTTCTTCACCTATTTCACCTAGTTCAATGAAACTTTCTACTCATTTTTCCCAATTCACTTGACTATCATTAGCTATCAAACTAAATGCATTCTATATCACTAAATTCCACTGTATTTTAAATTCATTTACATAGCATGAAATTCCCATTCCAGGAACTATTAAGTACATCTATTCCAGCCTTTTTATTCCTTTAGTTTTATCTTGCATTGATTTATATTCTCACTAAAATGTATAAAATACCCTAAAACATGCATTAAAATCTTTAAGATTATTTTAAAATATATGCTAAATAAAGACAGATATAGTTTTCTTTATGATACTACTTTGAAAATTAATGGGAATTTTGACATGACTTAAGTCTTTAATCTTGATGGTGAATGTCATTTTGTGAGATATATTTTTAGGCTTCTATTACAAATTCCATGGCTTGTCAAAAATGGGTGGTGTACCTTATGGAAAACAAAGGAAACCTTTTTTTTTTTTTCAGAGGCTACAGTATATTAAGGTTAAAAGGTAATGTTTAGACTTTAAAACTTTTTATAATGATTTTTTCTTTTCAACTTATTTTATCAGACCACTTTTTATTTCATGCTTTTTCCTATCATATTCCCTCCTAAAATTCCTGTTTGTTTAAAAATAATATATCAGTTGCCTGAGTAGCATTGTATAGATAACATAAGTAGCTGGTCTAGTGGCCAGAATATTATTGTTTTTCTTGTGGTGTTTTATACTCTTGGGTAAAATTATTCTTTTTCAGTTAAGTTAAACTAATCATCAGCCTTTGAGTTATTGGACACTCACCAAAACCTCAGAGTTGCTATCATTCTTCATTGCATAATGTTTCCTTCCCAGGTGATTTTTCCTCAAATTGACCAACAGTCAAATAAGAAAGATGATTCAAAAACTGAGAGAACCACAAATGATAATGTAAAAGATGAATAGCTAGAATTTAACTTTTTTATTGTCTTTAAGACTTCCTAATATCTAGTATTTCAAATGTGTCGGTATTCCAAAATACCACAAAGTCCACATCTTGGTCCACAGGTTCATGAGGTACTTTGACCCAATAATACCCACAAAAAATCAACCTTTGGTGGCTCTTTTGTTCTCTAAAGAACAGAAGTAGATTCCTCAATGGAATAAGCAACTTTTCCAGCTTCTTAGGTTATGACAGAGCCCAAAATGATCAGCATAATTTTGAAAACAATGTCATTTCCAAGTCACCATGATGTATGGTAAAAGTACTTTAAAGGATGATGATTCAACTGAATTATTAAATATAAAGTTAAATTGTACTGGTTTGGTTGCCTGAAGGAGATTTAAGTGAAGCATACATAGCATGACACACTGTACATGTTTAATAAATACTTGGTGAGTTAAATGTCTAGTTGAAACATGATTTCTGGTCAATTTGACTAAGTTGAAGGCCTTTGAAAATATGAAGTAAATGACTGTTTCTTCCAAGGATAGATTACTAAATTCATATATTTGCTTTCTCTATCTTAGAGAAGAGATCAGCCAGTGATTGCTTATTTTGTTTTTTTTTTGTTTTTGTTTTAGTGGAGTAACACATAATACATGAAAAATTATTATCTGCATTCTGTAGGTAGTACTCACACTAATGAAACTGTTTATCTTCAAAAGAATCCAACATTTAAATATGTGCAATTGCAGAGGGAGACCCAGTCATTCAGACCATTAGCATTTGCTAAGCATGGACTAGTTACCAGGCAATGTGCTAAGCCATAGGGAAATAAAAAATAAATAGATTATAAACGGTAAAAAGAGAACAAAGAGTCCCTGCTCTGAATGACCCCACATTCTTTGATAGAGGAGACAATGTGCAAAATGTTATGTATAAAAAAGAAAAATAGGAAAATAAATTTTAGGCTCTTTGTATCCTCATAAGATTTGACAGCAGTTAGAGGGCAACATGCCTTGTGTGTGAAATAGAATGATGTATTGATAACTGAATATAGATAAAAATCCATTTACATAAGACTATGAGTTCAAGGGCATGCTGCTCAAATCTTAAACTTCTTAACTTGTTACATGTAATTGAGTATATGGGATATTTGAATGTTCACATTCAAATTTTGCTTACAAATTTTCTCCAAAATTCTCTTTAAAATTCACTTTCCACAGGGAGCATTCCTAAAGCCATCTTGGTAATTTGAGGAACTTTACCTCTCTTAAACTTCTAATCTTTCTTTATAAAATCTATATAAAAGAAAAAAGGTGACAGAGATAGACAGTCTGACACACAAAAAGAGTGATAGGGACAGAGCTATAGAAAAAGTAGGTAGAAAAGAAATAGAAAAAAGACATACGTAGAGACTGAGATAGAAAGACAGAAAAGACAAAGAAACAGAGACATTATAAAATATAACAAAAAAGAAAAGAAAAAAAGAAAAAAATATGAAATATATCACTTTCCAAAATTGGAGTTTCACACAGTCCCAGATAATTGAAGAGGGTCCAGACCTCAGACTCTTAATGTGTTAAATAATAAAATAAATATGTAAGCTACATGTAAACATCCCTTAAGATGAGAAAAAATACCGCCTCTTTCACTTCCATTGGATGAGATCAAATAAAGCAAAACAGGAAATATTTGGGACTCTGTAGAGAATCAATCATATTCTTTGGAGCTATATGTGAAGCATATCAAGCTCATTTGCAATCATATATCCCAGCAGTGAAGCAATCAATGTTTGGGAGATTCTAGGCTCAATAAGCAGGACCTTGAAGAGGCAAACATTATCAACTTGCATGGTAGAGTATCTGGGTTTGTCAAGGTGGTGATGGTGGAAGTTCTGAGCCCATATGGAATGTTTCAGTCATCAGAGGATGACACTTATGAACTTTGAAATGTTGGAAGTTCTGAAGTTTCTACAAACATCAGTAGCAGCACTCATAATTTGGTAATAGAGTTTCCGGAGCATGAATAACTGGTGGCATATAAGAATTCTGAATTGAGACTCATCGCCAACCAATGATACAGAAAAAATATTAGGACCTACAAGGACACCAACTCTTTCAACTAGGCAGAAAGCTATACCTAGGGGATTCTTCAAGAGGAATCTGTTAAGTAAGGAAAGGACTTTTTTATCCAGTAACTGTCAGTTTACCTTTCAACCATATTTGCATCATAATTCTAGATGCCTGTAGCCATTACTGCCAATCTTGCTCTCTTAGTAAAAAGACTAGAGTGGTCAGTATTCATATTTTCTTAGCTCTTTCTTTCCTGACTGCCTTCTATATAATATTCCCTTTGATAATAACTTTTTTTCTGCCCATTTTGCTAAGCTATTAGCTATTTACACATTCCTATCAGGATACTATATAATACCTCTGGCTTGGTTCTATCACCCCTAGGGATGGATTAAAAAGATTACATTCACCCTCCACTTAACAATTACCAACAAATATGCATAGAACATTCAGTAGTTTCAATATTCTGTTCTCCCCTCTTTCTAGTGTCAAAGTTTTATTACCACAGTACTATTGTTGAACGTGTGAATCTTTGCTCCCTAAGATTGTCCTGAGATTAAAAAGTGATTTTTATACAATTCATTCCTATGTGTGTTACTAGGCATCATTGCCTTTGTCAGTAACAAACTAAGCAGGATTTGAGCTGGTGGTGAAAGACAGTTTCCAAGGCTCCAAAATACACGGAAACCTCTTTATGATGCTGTATATGGATTACAAGCAAGGGCTTTTAAAAAATAACAAAGTCCTTTTGCTACTTAAGTAACTAAGTGAACAGAATTTGCATTCTATTGAATTCCATTCTATAGTGAACAGTATTAAAGTAAGGTTCCAAGGCACTAATCCTTTCAGTTTGGGGACCAAAGGAAGAAAAGTTGCCTTTGCCCTTTTTCTATTAGTTTTATCCTACAAAAATATCCAGGAAGTCTTAGGCATCTCATTTAAGGAATTAGACTCTTCTTAGTGAGAAGTTTCATGAAGAGACATTTTTATAAGAGCATTAGAAAATATGATATTTTAAAAGTTGCCTAAATTATTTGTCTGGAAAACACAAACAGTGATAGTCTGGTGCTATGACAAGAGGGATCAACTTGGAATCATGAGATCTCTATTCGAATCCTAGCTCTGAGAGATTGGCTTCATAATATATTACCCAAATGAGATTCATTAGGTAACTTTAGAATCTAAGTAACCAAGCTCCTTCCTGACTACTACTAAGAATTTATTTTCCTTTATATCATAGACACAAGTATGACTGGAAAGGAGAATACAGAAGAAAGTTGCTGGGTTTTTTTTTTCCTACCTCTGGTTTTATTGAGAATATTCTGCAAATATAGCAAATATAAGTATTCTGGATATGAAGAAAAGCTTCTTCTCATTATTACATTTTCTGTTCTATAATTTAAAATTCATTTATAAGTAGATACAATTTTATGCAGACAACCCTCACAATTCAAATTAATAAAATGACGAGTTAGTAAGATTTCCTGTGATTTCCAGTGTTCTTTTATACAAAGAAGATCTATTTTTATCTGGAGCAGTGTAAGTAATTGTAGAGATTATGACAAATACCTACAATGACCTTATTTATTAAATGAATAAATATAAGAATTTCAGGATTTTCATGTAGCATGTGGATAAGAATTTCAGTTTCCCAACTTTTAAAGGTAAAATCTTCTTTCAGATTAACTAATAGGCTAGCATTTCAAGTATATATAAATACAAAGCTTCCTTATATGAAGCAAGTATTTTGATGGCATACATATGTACATATAAAACCAAACCAAAACAAAAAACTACTACAGATTCCTAAGAAACAAAGAGATCAAAGGAGTGAGAACCAAGAGGAGTATATGTTCCAACTGATAAATAGCCAAAAGTTGTAAGCAAGGCAGTTTTTAGAGGAAGAAAATAAAACTCTAAACAATTATATAAAAGGAGTACTTTTGTTAAGGTCCAGTGCGTCGCCCACCACCATGGAAGACCAATAGACAATGTAATCAAGCAGGAGGGTCCTTTATTCTGGTATACACCAGGGGAAGCTCAGCACAAGAGTTCCGCCTGCAGTTGTGAGTGCAGAGTCTTTTATACCCAATGCCTGACAGCATATCACTAGCTACCATATGTGGCCCACAAGTTTCTCCTGGACTCTACGTTTTGGGCGTCGGCACATTTAGGTTCCCTGACAGGGGTCTGTTGGTCAGATGTTCTATAGTGATATGTGCTGTACTGACCAAGCAGCTCCCTGCTTGGGGCTCCTTCATTCCCAACTTCTTTTTCTCTTAGGGGGCAGAGGGAAGGCCTGTCCACTGAGGCAGCTTGTGGCTCTCAGTCCGGGGTTCGCTAGGGGTTGGTACTGTTGTCAGAGGGCCAACACCTGGATGGCACCCAGCCGGCCTTTCATGAACCGAACAAGGTGGTTAAAAACGCAGGGGCCAAATGTCAAGAGTAGGGTTAAGATTATGAGGGGTCCTATAAGGAACATGACTAGGGAGAAGAATTGAAAAGGTGGGCGTACCAGGGCCAGCAGTTTCCCTCTCCTCCAGTCAGAGCTTCTAGACCTTCTCATAGCTTGCTCAGGGAGTCCCTAATAATCCCTGAGTGGTTAACATAGAAGCAGCACTCCTCACCCAAGGCTGCACAGAGGCCCCCCTCCTTAAGGAAGAGGGGGTCCTGTTTGGCATAGGAGGTCACTCGGGGTACTATTGTGAGGGGGTGCAGCGGGCAGTGAGGGAGCTAGGGGAGACACAGGGCTGTAGGCCAGAACGAGGACACAGCCAGTGCGCTCCTGCAGGTGGGATAAGGTATTTCCCGATTGAGGGATACTCTGTGACAAGGGAGGGGGAAACCAAGAGGCGGGGGAGAAAGTGAAGTAATGGAAGCGAGTGGGTCATGTATTCCTTTTGCTAGCTGTCTCCCCACTGCTTATAGTGAGTCCTGCCATCTGGCCAGCCCAGCCATCCGTAGGGGAACCACAAAGCCTCCTGGAGGGCCAGAGTCTCAGGCCCCACCTGGTTCAGTGTCCCCTGCCATCCCATCCCCTCCCCTCTCCCAATGTCTAAGGGAAAAAGGGCGGAGGTCCAGATCTTCTGTAGTTTTTTCAGTGCTGAGCATGGGTGTAGAGCTGTCCCTACCTATGTGTAGGAGAGAGAGGGAGGGGAATAAGAGGGGGAGGGAAGGCTGCAGACAGTGTCTTTAGGGGCGCGTCCTCAGTGGATTCCAGGGTCCCAGGTGGAGAACTGCCTGGAGATCTGAAGGGTGTCCTGTCACTCCTTTCCTCGATTGGCAGACCGGTCACAAGGGGAAGTCAGCCCCTAAGATAGAAGTGTACTGGGGCAAATAGCAGATAGGAACAAGACATTAATACAATAGCAATGAACATCACATATTTGCATTTGGGTATCTTAACCAACAGACTTCATCCTCAGAAATCATCTTTTGACAGGAACAGACCCCTTCCTGAGTTGTTTGCAGAGCTGATATGTGATGTTTCTGTTAAAGAATATCCTATTGCAAATTACACATTAACTATAACATCTAAAAACACTGGAGTAACAATATCTTACAGATGTATTTCCTTACCCCAGAGGCTGGGGAAACCAAGAAGGCTGTGAGCTATCTTTCCAAGCTCAAGAACCAAACCTCAACTGTGGTAAATTAAGGTTAAAAATATATGCCATCTAGGAATAAACTCCATCTATTTCTCAAAGCATGTTCCTAACAATTTGAGAATTCCCAATTATTAGGGTTTTTTGAGGAAATGGAAACTTTAATATCACAATTTGCATTATGTGCTGATCATGGGAATTGTCACAAAGGAAGAAGGCCCTGAAAGGGAAATTTTTCCCAGTCACAAAAGACACACCAAGCAAGGCTGTCACTTGCCATTGTTGTTCCACTCGAGGATGGTCAGGAAAATTCAGTCCAAAGTGCGTCTTGGGCTGCCTTCTCTATAGCCATCCTAGGACTTTTTCTCTCCTTAGAGCACTTGCCACTGGATGCCAGAGGCCTTCTTTTCCTTAAAGGACAAGTCTCACCCATTAACAGCTCAGAGAAATTGCTTATCAGCAATCCAGAAACAAATCTCCACACCCCCAAGCAAGCCCTTAATATCCCTACAAGGCTGATCACGCAATTATTTTCATGTATTTACACATCAGGTGTAGTCACATGAGTGCTGAATTAAGTAGTTCCCTATAAACCAGGGCTGTATCATCTCCTGGACCTAGGCCATCTGAAAGACTAAGACAAGGTCATGCAGGAATCACTACAGGGTAACTGTCCAAAGAATCATGTGTGATTTTCCCACATACATTACTTTATATATTATCCCTAAGTTAAAGAGCCAATTGTGAGAGCAGAACATTCATCTGTTCCCTTTCACCTTCTCTCTCCCTTTCTGTTCCTCCAAAACCCTCTGCTTAAAAGTAGAACACACCGTCCATTCTTCCTTTACAAACCCACATACTAAAGTTTTATGGATTTTAAATCAAAGTCCCTTTCTTCCAAATTCAAACCCAACATACCTCCCCACTTTCTCTAACATGCTTTTACTATCATAAGTCAAACAACCAGCTCCCTGGTATCACTTCAATTGCTAATCTGTAACCCCAAAGAATTCTGATTTAAAAAGATTACATCATTGAACAGTCTTTAGCATAGAGCTCAACCATTATAAATTTCATTTCATAGTACAAATTGGTAGACTGAGGTAACAAACTATATGGTTGAGTCAGATTTACAGTGAGGTTTTGTTTACATCCAAATGATACTTAAACACATTTTAGCAGCCACTCACATAACAATCATAAATTTCTGAGCAAGCATTTTCATATATGTGCCATTTTTAACACCCTACCTATTCTTTGGCTATTGTTTGTCACATATATCCTTATACAGATCCAAATGTAATCAAAATATCAACCAACAATCCCCAGAACTCGTATGAGGTAACTTTATAACTTTATCAATTACATATCACTCAACTCATTTTATCATTCTGTACCTGGAATGTTTGTAGTAAGATTCCACAGCTGCAAACAAGCCTTTTTTTTTTTTTTTGGTCAGACATGGCTGGCAATATTTGCTTGCTTGAGCACCTTAAAACCTCTGTTTCTACAATTAAGATATACTCATCTTTAAGTTCTATCACACAGCGGTTGTTAACTCTTTGAAGCCCCTATGTCAGTTCATAATGTTATAAGCACTTCTTTCTCCTTCCTGGGTGCAAGGAAGGGGTTAATAGCTTCTGAGCAATTTTATCCCAGGGCTGCTGGCCTTGACTTAGATTTTATTACTTAGCAACCTTGACCCATCCTTCTTTAACCAGTGAGCTCACTATAATGTAAAAGTTTGAATGTATCAAACCCCCTTCATAATAATTTAGTCTCAGTGGATTTCAATTCGAACTCCACACTTCCAAATAACTCTGATTAAGTCCTTTAGCAATGTTTCAGTGTAACCAAACTGAGGTGCAAAGCATTTACCTGTACTTCTCTCAAACCTGTCTAAAATAGAATAGAACCTCCAGTTTAGTCTCTTTCTAGCTCAAAACATTGCTACATTCCTAATTTAAGTCCATCAACATTATTCCAATTTATAATTTGTTGTGTCTATTTCACACTAGAAGTCATAGTATCAATTAGTATGTCTATTCATTACTCTTATTGAAGTGGAGCACTTCATAAAATGAATCCAGACACCCCAAAATTCAATTATTAACTTATATAGATAGGTTATAAGACATAAAGTTATTTCCCTTCACATGTACTTTTTAATCACTTTTCCCTACTTAGCTTCATGTTACCTGGCATTCCAGCCTGACCTCTTTGATATACCTGAAGCTAGACTGTATTTGATCCTCATGAAAAGCCCTCTCGATTACAGGGCTGGTTGAATTTATCTTGTTAAGGGCACACAGGTTGTATGTCATATACCCTTAACCTATTTAGGTGGAAAACTTAATCCTCTTCATAATATAATGCATACATATTTAGCATTCACTCAGCATTACTAATTTCCAGCATTTGGCATATAGATTACAAATTCCTTCCTATGCATTTTGCATTTTGCACATTTAAAAACAATTCATATAACCTTGATTAAAAACATTATTTAAAAATTTCCTCTTTTGTAAAACATCAATTCTTAGCATTTATCTCATTAATGCCATGCATAGATTAACCACTTTGAAAAAGAAAAAAAAAAACTTCCTCTGTGTGTAATATAATTTCTTGCTGCTATTTCTGACAGCACATATATTAAAATAAATGTGATTTGAAGGATTCCCAAATTCAAATTCTAGAATAAGTTCTTTTCAACAACACAAGTTTTTCTTAATGACTTTTACATCCAGTCAGTACAATTTTCTGTCTATACAGAATAAACTTTCCTCTCTGCATCAGACTTGCTATCAATCACATTTACACAGTTCTCAAATTCACTGAAATCATTATGCATTGCAAGGTTTAACAAAGCAAACTTCTAATCAGGAGTTTTGTTGTTCAATAAAAATATGGCAACATTTCACATTTGACAAACAGTAACTACAATACATTACATTTGTACCATATCAAAATCATTAGCAATCCACCCAGTTTGAGAATTAATTTTAAGAGAAATTTTCTAACTGTGGAGTAAGAATCTCCCTTTTCTGCTCAGAATTTTCTCTCTTCTGCTCCTTTGGGGGTCCATCCAAAGGGAGAAGGAGGGAAAAATCATTGAATGGGTAATTGCACTCCCTCCCCCCCAAAGCCTGTCACAGTGTTACTTTATCATAGCTTGCCTGGTTGGAACACAGGCAGAGGGAGCAGGGGTGCAAAATCTATTCTCCTTTGTAACCCTGCATCCCAAACTCCCCCTTTATTTTCTTTCCCTTTATTCCAGCCACAAGAAAGACTCAAAGAACCCTATACGACACCCTCTCCCTCACATCCAAATATCTGCGTCCAAATACAGAAAGACACACAAGACAAACAGCAAAAGCCAGAAGACAAATAACAGAGACATGAACATGTAAACTCCCCAATCCTAGGAGCTTATCTTAAGATCTCATTTCTTGGTATGTACTTGTAAGGACCATAAAACCTTAAGCAAGCTGTTCGACAAACAGGCTGATTTTCTATTATTGAGACCAAGAAGTTGCAAGGAAAGGGTTAATAACTGCCTAAAGCAGCTAGTTTTAATCAGGAAAGAAACCTGACACCCGCAATTACTCATCAGTGGCCAGCTCCCTTTGGCTGTTTCCAGCTTCCTTCGGCTGCCTCCGGCTATCTGTCAGGGGCAAGCAGCCAGCGGCTGGCCACTTGATCCCTCTGTGTGGCAAAAAACCTCAGTGTGTCTAAAAATCACCTAGAGATCATGGGGCATCCCCCAGTCTCTCCTAGGGGTGCAATATCTTACCAAAAAGGGGACTGAAAAACCCCTTTCCCAAACTAAACAGGGACTCGAACCCTGTGCTGGGGGAACTGGAATTCCCAAAAGTGCCAGGGTACCTGACAAGGACACGGAATCCCATGCTCAGGGCCTGACAACTAGATGGAGACTTTAACTCCGTACAACAGAGTCAGACCTCTGTTCTCAGGGCCCTCTAACCACCTGAAAGTTCCGATCTCGGCACCTGCCTTGGACCGTATCCTTTCCCCAGCTCTGATCACAGATGCTTCCTCAGTTTCCTGACTGGCCTTCTCGCGAAGGATAGAGAAATGCGATAATCCTGAATCCGCACTCAGAAACAGGTGGGAGGGTTGGACCGATGCCGCGAGGCTAAGCCTCTCACCTTAGAAAAAGGCAGGCCCTGGGGCTTGGCATAGGGTCTCTTGTTTAAACTGCAAGAACAAATGCCCCACTGAGCCTTATACCCATCAGGGGTCCTCATCTCCCCCATACACATTCGGTCATCATTTGCACCCACAGCCACACAACACTCAGCTCACCTGAAGGTCTGGTCCAAGGCAGTGCCTTAGGCCCTCCTGTCCGGGGGGTTCCAAGATGGAGGGGTACTGGTGAGCCCCCAAATGTTAAGGTCCAGTTCATCACCCACCACCATGGAAGACCCACAGACAATGCAATCAAGCAGGAGGGTCCTTTATTCTGGTATACACCAGGGGAAGCTCAGCACAAGAGTTCTGCCTGCAGTTGTGAGTGCAGAGTCTTTTATACCCAATGCCTGACAGCATATCACTAGCCACCATACGTGGCCTGTCAGAGACCATGTGTGGGGAAAAACTTATGACCAGGAACAAGATAAGGGTTTTTGAGAATCTGAACAAACAAGTTACCACCTGGAAACTGGCGTCGTTAGACCAACGGCCACAAACCATAAAAATTCTTCACATTCCCTCCTGTTACAACCCGTCCTTAATCACCACCCCCCTCTACCTCAAGTGTATATATTCTTGCCCTGCGCCTGCAATAAATGAGCCTTGACACTATTAGACTGACTGTCATTCTTGCGTGCTTGGTCTCCCCTCTCTCACCCTATGGTCTTTTAGGTGGCTGCTTCACGGACCCCACAGTTGTATCCGGCTGGACCCAGATATCTGGCGCCCAACGTGTGGGGCTTGAGTAAGACAGCTTACCGGATGACTGAGAAACAAATTCCGCGGACAAAGTAAGGGTAGAGGCTGGACAGACAGCATTGAGGTAGGGTAAGTCGTCCCATCCCCCATAGGCATAAAAAATTGAGAGTGATTACCCCAGAGTGGTTGTATGTGTGACTGTGTGTGTGATTGCAGAGAGGAGAGGAAACTCAGTCCACGTTTCGCATACGAGTAACAGGGCAAGTAGCTGATGGGGGTTTATACCATCCGCCTAAGCTCAAGCGATGTGGTCCATCCCATTCTGGGGTGAGTGAATGGCATTGGCCGGACCGACTTTGACTGAGCCCTCGAATCCTTTACGAGTGTGGACCCACTAGTATCCATTTCTATACCCTCGCGAGAGGATTGGCGAGAATGTGGGGAAGCGGATGTGATAACTGTGTGAATGAGATATGGGGAAGACACTCTCAAAAGAAGCTCTATTTGTTAAAGAATTAAAAGATAGTCTCAGGGAGAGAGGTATTAGGGTAAAAAAGAAAAATCTATTTAAATTTTTCTGCTTTATAGAGAAACACTGCCCCTGGCTCATTCTACATGGCCCAGGAATCCACCCTCTTACTTGGAACAAAGTAGGTAAAGAACTGAACAGCCTGCTAAAATCCGGCCAAGAGATCCCCGATGATTACTTTTCCTATTACGGACTGATCCGTGACATTCTTAAAGAAGCAGATGCCGATAAGCAGGTATCTCACCTCCTCAGCCTAGCTGAAGATGCTATCTTAGACCATAAGACAAAAATTGAGGAGGAGGAATTACCATCAGAAAAGGACAAACGCCCTCCTTCCCTCTTAGATGAACCAATTAAAAACCCCTCCCTTAGGGAACCCCTTGTCCCTTCCAAACCCAAACCCCGCCTTTATCCCATTCTATATACGAACCCTGATTCAGAGGACACACTTAATCCCGCCTATCAGGCAGAGCTAGAAGAAGAGGCCGCCTGCTATCAGGACAGTAATCGCCTGGAAAACAGCCCCCCCCCACCCGCGGTGTAAAAACAAGCCTCCCCCGTACAACCCCGCCAGCGGCAGCCTCGCCCCTCTTGTTTTCCCCGTACTCCCTGGCTCTGAGAAACTTAAAGAGGCCACAAAACAACTCGGCAGGCAAGTTGCTGACCTTAAACATTTCCTAGGACTTCAAAAGGAGGTGCATACATTAACTAACCAATTACATGATCTGCAAATAGATATCTTCCGGCCTCCGATCCCTAAGTCCAAGCCACCTCGATTAAAAGATAAGACCACCCTCGCCTTCCTGGTTGTTACTAGGCAACAACAGGCTGCTCAGATTCCACCCGAGGACAGTTCCCTCCCCGCTTCTGACGAATCCTCTGACTCCGAAGGAGCGGAGGGAGATGAGACCGGTGGTGAACACCCTAGGGGAGCTGACACTTCAGGCTCGCCACAGTCCCGTACCCCGATTTATAAAAAATTAAAATTCAAACACATTAAAGACCTCCATTCAGCTGTTAAAAATTACGGCCTTAATGCCCCATTTATGCTTTCCATTCTGGAGGGGCTTGGAGGAGAAGGACATATGCTCCCCTCCGAATGGTCCAAGGTAGTGCAATCCATCCTCTCCAGGGGACAATTCTTAATTTGGAAGGCAGAATTCCTTGAAAGGGCAGAAAATCAGGCTAAACTTAATTCAAAAAATGCCCAGACAGCCGCTTGGATGACTGACAAAATCGTCGGCTGTGACCGCTTTGCATTAGAAAACCAGCAGATGAGATTGCCCCCTGGCTTTCTCATGCAAACTGCGCATGCTGCTATGGCTGCTCGGCGGGCAGTTCCTGCCGCTGGGTCAGTCACGGCACCCCTCTCAAAAATTCTCCAGGGACCCAATGAGCCTTACGCTCAATTTGTTGCAAAACTTTTAGAAACTGCCGAAAGGGTCTTGGGCCAGGATGGAGCAGATAACCTGATGGTGAGACATTTGGCAATCGAAAATGCTAAGTCTGCCTGTAAGGCTGCCCTAAGAGGAAAGGCAAGAGACCTTGATTTAGACAGGATGATCCCACCTTATGTCAAAAGTTTGTAGCCCAGTCCATTGACCCTGTAAGGACACGATACCCTTCAGTGTACATCATTCATTATATGGATGACCTCCTGATAGCAGCTCCATCCTCCCCCTTAGCGCAAACTATAGCTCAGACCATCGTATGCGCACTTCAAGCCTGCAGCTTCAGAATAGCCCCTGACAAGGTCCAGACCCAGTATCCCTTAACCTTCCTGGGATTCCACCTTGAGCTTGACCTCTTATTTTCACATAAGGTTTCACTCACACGCTCCACTCTCAGAACCCTTAACGATTTCCAGAAACTTCTAGGGGACATTAATTGGCTCCGCCCCTATTTACAACTCGCTAAGGCAGACCTTCGCCCTCTGGAGGACTTCCTTTGAGGGGATGCTGACCCCTCCTCTCCTCGCTCCCTGACCCCAGCAGGCGAAGCTTCCCTTAGGAAAGTAGAGCAAGCTATAGCTACACAGAACATTGGATACTTTTCTCCCCACCTTCCCCTTTACCTTCTCATCTTTCCTACTGAATTCTCCCCCACGGGACTTCTATGTCAAGATACCTCTCCCCTCATTTGGATACACCTCCCTATGTATAATCGAAAAATTCTTGCTCCTTATCCTGACCTGATTGCCCAAATAGCTATGATGGGTATCCGTCTCTCCACCCGGCATTTCAGCCGCTCCCCTGACCATGTGGTTTCCCCCTATAACAAGGAGCAACTTGACTGGCTCAAATCTCAAAATGATAATTGGGCTATACTTATCTCTACCTACCAGGGCATCTTGGACAACCACATGCCCAGTAATAAATTATTGCAGTTTTTCTCTCTTACCCCCTTCATACTTACACGCCAAACCCGATCCTCACCTATCCCTGGGGCACCCATGGTCTTTGTGGATGGCTCTAAAACTGGCCTTGCCGCCATAGTTATGAATAATCACCCCCGCTCTATCAAAACCCCTTATGAGTCTGCACAGCTGGTAGAGCTTTATGCTGCTCTGACTGTTTTCCATTCCCTGTATGATACCCCCTTTAACCTTTACTTGGATAGCAGATACGTTGTTCAATCCCTGCTCCGACTCGAGATTGTCCCCGCTGTTCAGCCAACTACCGCTACCTTTTCCCTTTTTTCCCCACACATGGTCTCTGACAGTGGCCCACAAGTTTCTCCTGGAATCTACGTTTTGGGCATCAGTACAAGTTTCTCCTGGACTCTTATGTTTTGGGCGGCGGCACATTTAGGTTCCCTGACAGGGGTCTGTTGGTCAGATGTTCTATAGTGATATGTGTTGTACTGACCAAGCAGCTCCCTGCTTGGGGCTCCTTCACTTTGAGTCACTAATAATTAGGGTGCAAATTAAAAAAAATAAAGCTCTGACATAACACCTCACATGCATCATATTGGCTAAAATTACAGAAACATACAATGATTGATATTAGAAAGGATGTAGAAAAATGAGTACATTAATATGTTGCTGTTGGAGCTATAAACTAGTCTAACTATTCTAGAGAACACTATAACCAAACTTCAATAAACCCAGAGATACTCTAACTCACTAATACTTCTCTATGGTCTATACCTCCAAAAACTAAAAGAAAAAATGTTCCCATATGTACAAATATATTGATAGTAGCTCTTTTTTTTTGTCAAAAAGTGGAATCTCAGAGAATGCCCATCAATGGGGGAACTTATACTATATGAATGAGATGGAATGGTATCACGCTTTAAGAAATGAAGGGTATGGCTTCAGAAAAAAATACAACTGGGAAAACATATGAATTCATGCAAGTGAAAGTAAGTAAAATGAAGGGAAGAACTTATATAATAATATAAATATTTTTCACATTGTTTTATTTTTTTAGAATATTTTTCCATGGTCACATGATTTATGTTTTCTCTCTCCCGTCTTCTGTTCCCCCTCCCAGAGCTGACAATTTCATTGGTTTATACATGTCTTAATACTAAAAACCTATTTCCATATTATTCATATTTGAAATAGAATAATCTTTTAAAAACCACAACCCCAAATCATATACCCATAGAGCAAGTGATAAATTATATGTTTTTCTGCCGCATTTCTATTCCCATAATTCTTTCTCTGGATGAGGATGCATTCTTTTTCATAAGTTCCACAGGATTGTTCTTTATCATTGCATTGTTCAGAATCAATTACATTTGATATCCCCACAATGAATAACAAAAATATTATTAAAATCAACTAAGACTTATTAATTCATATCATTTCAATTATTCATTTTACCTCCAAAAGACTAATGATATAAAATTCTATCCCCCTTTAGAAAAAGAACATATGAAATCAGAGAACAGATAAGGCCATAATTCCCCTTCATTTTCCTTTTTAAAAAGAATATGGTTAATGCAAAAGTATGCATTGTATGACTTCATATGTATAATGGGCATTCTATTTTTGCCTTTTTGGTGAGTGACAGAATGACTAGAGAGATAGAGAATTTAGAACTAAAAAGAAAATTTAAATTTGACCACAAAGTAGGAAGGGGAAAATATTTGGAAATTTGAAAATTAAAAATATGTTCACAAGAAAAGACTTTTTTCACAAATCACGAGTTAAATTTGGATACCATTAATATAATAAATGATAAAACTTCAAAGGTAATGACAACACTCTAGCTTCTATAAAACCTTAAAAGAACCAGGGCCAGAGAAGCACCATAATTTCTCATTCAAAGTCTACATAATGTCACATAAATTATTAGTAAAGCACATTATTAACTTCCTTTCAGACACAGAATTTCCTTTTAAGCCTTTCTATTTATAATACACTACTAACATGTAATACAAAGGACAAGTGCTATAGAATGTAGCATCTTTAGGGAAAAGAGTTTTATTACCTTGTGGTGCTACCTGTCCTTAAATCTACTCTCATTTCTCACAACTCCCCTCAGTGCAGATTCCAAGTTAAGATGTAACACCAAAATGTCATATGAATAACCAAATATATTACACATAAAATCAAGTTTTATGTCCTCACAAATAAACATATTAGAAAACTCCATTTCATGAAATCTTTTCCCAAACATATAAAATGACATATGGATTTGACAAATATGTATATGTATGCATAAAAATATATATGTAGTTAGAGATTATGGTTTCAAACTTGCATTTAGAGGTAAGATTGAAGAAATGCTTGAAGGAAACACAAGGAGTGTTTGCTTCTAAGCCAGACCCATTGACAATCAATCTGTCAAAGATAAAGCTATTGCTGTGTGAGTTTTATTGGAATCACAAAATACCATTTTAATGCAAAGAATATGCTTAAATAAATTAGCAACTACACAATAAAAATATTATATAATACATTTGCAACTGTTATACTGATCATTCCACATATGGGAACTATCCTAAAATAAACTTTTAAAATTTTAATAAAATAATAGGACCATCAAAACATATGCTAGGAACAGAAAGATTAATACTTCTTCCTTACAGAGGAGGAAGAACATTAATAGACATTCCCAAAGCACATAATAAAAAGTTTAAAATACATATACATCCTTTTTGGAACAGGAAATGTTGTGTATTCTATGCTTCACCTACACTAGCCTCTTGCTATTGCCTGTAAATGAAACTACCTCTTAACTCTAAGCATTTTCAAAGGCTTTCTTCTGTGCTTGGAATAGTCTTCTGTTTCACCTCTATTCTCCTGAATTTCTTCAAAGTTCAGCTTAAATTCTCTGTGTGTGTATTTCTTTCTTTATCTCTATAGCTTATTATTCATTAATCCCTGGTCATATTCATGTTCTTAGTCTATGTATTAAAACAAAACAAATTTGACAAACTCCCAATGAATAACAATGTGGATATAATGAGGACAATTATATATTATAAAGAAATTTTAATCTCTTTGAGCTTATCATCAGAGTAATCATTGGAGAAGTAAATAAGAGCAAAATTTTGCAGTAAAAACTATTTGTAAACCTATTGTGGATTGACTATTATTAATATTATGGTAAGATTCTATAAAATATACCTGGAAATTGGACAAACTTTTATTCTTGCAATATATTTTCTCTTAGGCATCATCAGACTCCATCCTTGTCCAATGTGTTACTAGTAGATGATATGCCCAAAGATCACAGCTTTTGGGACCAAAATACACTATTTGATAAAAACTGCTGGAAAAATTAGAAGACAGTATGGGAGAGTTTAGGTTTAGAGCAACATCTCACACCCTACACCAAGATAAACTCAGAATTGGTGAATGACGTGAACATAAAGAAGGAAACTATAAGTAGATTATGTGAACACAGAATAGTATACATGTCAGATCTTTGGGAAAGGAAAGATTTTTAAACCAAGCAAGAGCTAGAAAAAAATCACAAAATGTAAATCAATAATTTTGATTACACCAAATTAAAAAGATTTTGTACAAACAAAACCAATGAAAGCAAAATTAGAAGGGAAGCAACAAATTGGGAAATAATCTTCATAACAAAAACCTCTGACAAAGGTCTAATTACTCAAATTTATAAAGAGCTAAATCAATTGTAAAAAAAAAAATCAATCCATTCTCCAATTGGTAAATCGGCAAGGGAAAAGAATGGACAATTTTCAGTTAAAGAAATCAAAACTATTAATAAGTATATGAAAAAGTGTTCTAAATCTCTTATAATCAGAGAGATGCAAATCAAACCAACTCTGAGGTATCACCTCACACCTAGCAGATTGACTAACATGACAGCAATGGAAAGTCACAAATGCTGGAGGTGATGTGGCAAAGTTGGGACATCAATGTATTGCTGGTGGAGTTGTGAATTGATCCAACCATTCTGGAGGGCAAAGGCACTAAAAGACTGTCTGCCCTTTGATCCAGCAATAGCACTGCTGGGCTTGTACCCCAAAGAGATAATAAGGAAAAATATTTGTACAAGAATATTAATAGCTGTGCTCTTTGTGGTGGCAAAAAAAATATTGAAAAATGAGGGGATGCCCTCCAATTGGGGAATGGCTGAACAAATTGTGGTATATGTTGGTGATGGAATACTATTATGGTCAAAGGAATAACAAAGTTGAGAAATTCCATGGGAACTGGAATGACCTCCGGAAATTTATGCAGAGCAAAAGGAGCAGAACCAGGAGAACATTGTACACAGAGACTGATGCACTGTGGTACAATTGAATGTAATGGACTTCTCCATTAGTGGCAATGCAGTGATCATGAACAACTTGGAGCGATCTATGAGAAAGAACACTATCCACATTCAGAGGAAAAACTGTAGGAGTAGAAACAAAGAAGAAAAACAATTGCTTTATTACATGACTTGAAGGGATATGATTCAGTATGTAGACTCTAAATGAACATCCTAGTGAAAACATCTACAACATTGAAATAGGTTTTGATCAAGGACACATGTCATACCCAGTGGAATTGTGTGTCAGCTATGGGAAGCTTGGGGGGATGGAAGGGAGGGAAAGAATATGAGTTTTGCAACCAAGGACTAATGTTCTGAATTGCTTAAATAAATAAATAAATTTTAAAAAATGTTAATAGTTGGCACATTGCAAATTTGAATTTTCAGTTGATGATTCATGTATTCTCAGGGTTTATTAAGGTCCAAAATATCTATAAGGAAACTAACAGGGCTGTCTCTTTTGGCAGCACTTTCCCCTTTCTCCTTTTCCCCAGACAGTTGGTATCTTTTCAAGCTGACAGAATTACTTTAAAATTCCACTCTTATCTAGGAAAGACACTTCGTGAATTGTTGAATCATAATCTTGGCAAGTGGCAGGATATCAAGATATGGCACTTCCAAATGGAAAATTATCATCATCATCACCATTTATATATTGTTGGGTGAAGTATTCATCAAGTCAAAGCTGCACTCTTAATGCTCTTTTCCTTCCTCTCTCTCTATCTCTCTCACAAACACACACATATATAAGGGTTTTTTCATGTGCTCTATAATCCTGAATTCAATTGAATTGTAGAATTGTATAATTATTTGATGATCTTATTATTTTATTCCTTCACTGGAGTTTCTATAGTGAGGCATTTTCTGATGGCATGTTGGTCTACCTGTCACTTTATTCTTCTTAGATTTTTTTTTGTGTGGCTAACCCACTGGCTATTTTAAAAAAGTATCTGCTATTTTGACTTCTTCATATTATGTTGCTTGATTTCTTCTCTGACAAAAAAAAATAATTCTTATCACAAGGCTTTCACTATAGTTTCTCTATCATTTTGTTAGTGAAGAAATTATATTACAGAGACATATCATCATACTCAGTGGAAGAAAAGGGCTGCAGATTTTTCAACAGCAGAAGAATAGAGACCTGTTTAGCAGAGATTTAGTCAGAAGAGCCCTTGTCTGTCTGAGTACTTATGTTTCAGTGTCATGTGTAGCTGAACCTATTTTCCATGTGATATAGTTATTTTTCTACAAATTCACAAATCATGGCAAATGTTAAGTAATCCTGACAACAATAACACAAAGATGAATTTTAAGAAGAATGTAGCTAGCAAATATTTGGAAACTTTTGCTGTATTGAACTAACATGAACAAGCAACATAAAAATTCATCAATTTGTATGGAATCCAGACATACATCATAATATTATAATTTATTGGCCATTCACTTCAAAACTATATGTTCTTAGAAAGTACCAGGAGAGACTTCAGGTCAAGATGGCGGCTTAGAGAAAGCTAAAGTTCAGATCTCTGGAAACCCTTTCCGACAGATCTCAAACTATAGGCTCTTAGGGCGCCGAAATTCAAAACAATCAACAGCATAGACCCTGGGAATCCTCCTCCTGGACCTGGACCTGGATCAAAAGGTATGGCCCCCCTCAAAAGCCAGAACCCGAGAACACTCAGACCTAAGGGGTAGGAGCGCAGAGTCCAAGACTCTGGGAAGCTGCGGCCTCTCCCCCCTCAGAGAGCAGGGTCTTCTGAAACAACAGCAAACCTCAGGGTTGGCAAGACAGCCTCAGGGCCAGCTATTCTGAAGGCAACTTCTGGAAAGCAACCCGACCCAGTGGAGGGGGCACCCAAACAGCAGGGAAACAGAGAGATCCAGGAGCGAATGTAATCCACTGGCTAGATCCTTCTATCCAAGTCTCAGTGAAACTCACTGCCCTTGGAGCTCCAGGAAGCCGTGGCCCCTCCCCCCTCAGAGAGCAGGGTCATCTGAAACAACAGTAACCTTCCGGGCTGCAAGACAGCCTCAGGGCCAGCTATTCTGAAGGCAACTTCCAGAAAGCAACCTGACCCAGTGGAAGGGGCACCCAAACAGCAGGGAAATTAAGAGAGCCTGGGGCAAATGTAACCCACTGGCTAGATCCTTCCATTCCAGTTCCAGTGAAACTCACTGCCTTAAGGCATACTCAGTTCAACTCAGGGAAAGCTCATACAATGGACAATCTGCCCAGGACTGAAGTCTCTGAACACCAGACAGAGATAAGAAAAACTAATCCTTCCCATTCAGAGATGGCAAACTCCACAGAAGCACAGAAGACCCCAAATCCCAAGAAAAATAAGAAAGGGGTGAGTTTGGACACATTCTATGGAGCCAAAATACAAAATACAGAGGAGATAGAAGACGATACACAAGAAAATGCTCTGAAACCTTCCAAAGGAAATGGAACCTCTCCACAAACACATGAAGAATTTGAATCAGAAATGACCAAAAAGATGGAAGCCTTCTGGGAGGAAAAGTGGGAAATAATGCAAAAGAAATTCACGCATCTACAAAACCGGTGTGACCAAACTGAAAAGGAAAACCAGGTTTTAAAGGCCAGAATCAGGCAACTGGAAGACAATGATTGTGTAAAAGAACAAGAATTAATAAAGCAATGCCAAAAATACCAAGAAATTAGAAGAAAACATAAAATATCTCACCAACAAGGTGACAGACCTGGAAAATAGAGGGAGAAGAGATAATTTAAGAATAATTGGACTTCCAGAAAAGCCAGAAATAAACACCAAACTCAACATCGTGATACAAGATATAATCAAAGAAAATTGCCCAGAGATTCTAGAACAAGGGGGTAATACATCCACTGACAGAGCTCACAGAACACCTTCTACACTAAACCCCCAAAAGACAACTCCCAGGAATCTAATTGCCAAATTCCAAAGCTATCAAACAAAAGAAAAAATCCTACAGGAAGCCAGAAAAAGACAATTTAGATATAAAGGAATGCCAATCAGGGTCACACAAGACCTTGCAAGTTCTACTCTGACTGACCATTAGGCATGGAACATGATCTTCAGAAAGGCAAGAGAGCTGGGTCTTCAACCAAGAATCAGCTTCCCAGCAAAACTGACTATATAATTCCAAGGGAAAGTATGGGCATTCAACAAAATAGAAGACTTCCAAATTTTTGCAAAGAAAAGACCAGAGCTCTATGGAAAGTTTGATACCAAAAAACAAAGAGCAAGGAATACCTGAAAAGGTAAATATTAAGGAAAGGGGAAAGGAGAAAAATGTTATCTTCTTCTTTTACTCAAACTCTCTTCTATAAGGACTACATTTATATCAATCTATGTATACTAACATGTGGGGAAAATGTAATGTATAAATAGGGGATAAAGAAAGACCAAATAGAATAATCTTTCTCACACAATGATTCACATGGGAAGGGGAGGGGAAGAAAACTCCTATAAGAAGGAGAGGAAGAGAGGGTTTTTTACTTGAACCTTAATCTCAGGGAAATCAACTCTGAGAGGGAAAAACATCTAGATCCATTGGGATCTTGAATTCTATCTTACCCAACAAGGGTAGGGAGAAGGGAAAAACAAGGGGGGGAGGGGGAGAGGGAGAACAAAAAGGGAGGGAAAGAGAGGGGGGAGGGCAAGGCATCAAAAAGGGAGGGACTAAAAAGGGAAACATCAAGGGAGGGGACAAGGGGGACTGATTCAAAGTAAATCACTGGACTAAAAGGTAGAGCCAAAGAAGAAAAGATTAGAATTAGGGAAAGATATCAAAATGCCAGGGAGTCGACAAATGACAATCATAACTTTGAACGTGAATGGGATGAATTCACCCATAAAACGTAGAAGAATAACAGAATGGATTAGAATCTAAAACCCTACCATATGTTGTCTTCAAGAAACACACATGAGGCGGGTTGACACCCACAAGGTCAGAATTAAAGGATGGAGTAAGAGCTTCTCGGCCTCAACTGACAGAAAGAAGACAGGAGTGGTAATCATGATATCTGATAAAGCCAAAGCAAAAATAGACCTGATCAAAAGGGACAGGGAAGGTAATTATATTTTGTTAAAAGTGACTTTAGACAATAAGAAAATATCATTAATCAACATGTATGCACCAAATAATATAGCACCCAAATTTCTAATGGAGAAACTAGGAGAATTGAAGGAAGAAATAGACAGCAAAACCATATTAGTGGGAGATTTAAACCAACCATTATCAAATTTAGATAAATCAAATCAAAAAATAAATAAGAAAGAGGTAAAAGAAGTGAATGAAATCTTAGAAAAATTAGAATTAATAGACATATGGAGAAAAATAAATATGGATAAAAAGGAATACACCTTCTTCTCAGCACCACATGGCACATTCACAAAAATTGACCATACATTAGGTCACAGAAACATAGCACACATATGCAGAAAAGCAGAAATAATGAATGCAGCCTTCTCAGATCACAAGGCAATAAAAATAATGATTAGTAATGGTACATGGAAAACCAAATCAAAAACCAATTGGAAATTAAACAATATGATACTCCATAATCATTTAGTTAAAGAAGAAATAATAGAAACAATTAATAATTTCATTGAGGAAAATGACAATGGTGAGACATCCTTTCAAAACTTTGGGATGCAGCCAAAGCAGTAATCAGAGGTAAATTCATATCTCTGAATGCTTATATTAACAAACTAGGGAGAGCAGAGATCAATAAATTGGAAATGCAAATGAAAAAAACTTAAAAGCTATCAAATTAAAACCCCCCAGCAGAAAACCAAACTAGAAATCCTAAAAATTAAGGGAGAAATTAATAAAATTGAAAGTGATAGAACTATTGATTTAATAAATAAGACAAGAAGCTGGTACTTTTAAAAAACAAACAAAATAGACAAATTACTGGTCAATCTAATTAAAAAATGGAAGGAAGAAAAGCAAATTAACAGCATCAAAGATGAAAAGGGGGACAGCACCTCTGATGAAGAGGAAATTAAGGCACTCATTAAAAATTACTTTGCCCAATTATATTGCAATAAATACACCAATTTAGGTGACATGGATGAATGTATACAAAAATCACAAACTGCCTAGACTAACAGAAGAAGAAATAGAATTCTTAAATAATCCCATATCAGAAAATGAAATCCAACAAGCCATCAAAGAACTCCCTAAGAAAAAATCCCCAGGGCCTGATAGATTCACCAGTGAATTCTATCAAACATTCAGAGAACAGTTAATCCCAATACTATACAAACTATTTGACATTATAAGCAAAGAGGGAGTTCTACCAAACTCCTTTCATGACACAAACATGGTACTGATTCCAAAACCAGGCAGGTCAAAAAAAGAGAAAAAAAAACTATAGACCAACCTCCCTCATGAATATAGATGCAAAAATCTTAAATAGGATACTAGAAAAAATACTCCAGCAAGTAATCAGAAGGATCATCCACCATGATCAAGTAGGATTTATACCAGGGATGCAGGGCTGGTTCAATATTAGGAAAACCATCCACATAATTGACCACATCAATAAGCAAACCAACAAGAACCACATGATTATCTCAATAGATGCAGAAAAAGCCTTTGACAAAATACAACACCCATTCCTATTAAAAACACTAGAAAGCATAGGAATAGAAAGGTCATTCCTAAAAAATAATAAACAGTGTATATCTAAAACCATCAGCTAATATCATCTGCAATGGGGATAAACTAGATGTATTCCCAATAAGATCAGGAGTGAAACAAGGATGCCCATTATCACCTCTACTATTTGACATTGTACTAGAAACACTAGCAGTAGCAATTCGAGAAGATAAAGGAATAGAAGGCATCGAAATAGGCAAGGAGGAGACCAAGTTATCACTCTTTGCGGATGACAGGATGGTCTACTTAAAGAATCCTAGAGATTTAATCAAAAAGCTAATTGAAATAATCAACAACTTTAGCAAAGTTGCAGGATACAAAATAAACCCACATAAATCATCAGCTTTTCTATATATCTCCAACACAGCTCAGCAGCAAGAACTAGAAAGAGAAATCCCATTCAAAATCACCTTTGACAAAAGAAAATACCTAGGAATCTACCTCCCAAGACAAACACAGGAACTATATGAATACAACTACAAAACACTCTCCACACAACTAAAACTAGACTTGAACAAATGGAAAAAACATTAACTGCTCATGGATAGGAAGAGCCAATATAATAAAAATGACCATCATACCCAAACTTATTTATCTATTTAGTGCCATACCCATTGAACTACCAAAATACTTCTTCACTGATTTAGAAAAAAACATAACAAAATTCATTTGGAACAACAAAAGATCAAGGATCTCCAGGGAAATAATGAAAAAAAACACATATGATGGGGGCCTTGCAGTCCCTGACCTAAAACTATATTACAAAGCAGCAGTCATCAAAACAATTTGGTACTGGCTAAGAAACAGAAAGGATGATCAGTGAAATAGACTTGGGGAAAGGGACCTCAGCAAGACAGTATACGATAAACCCAAAGATCCCAGCTTTTGGTACAAAAATCCACTATTAGATAAAAAACTACTGGGAAAATTGGAAGACAGTGTGGGAGAGACTAGGAATAGATCAACACCTCACACCCTACACCAAGATAAATTCAAAATGGGTGAGTGACTTAAACATAAAGAAGGAAACCATAAGTAAATTGGGTAAACACAGAATAGTATACATGTCAGACCTTTGGGAGGGGAAAGACTTTAAAACCAAGCAAGACATAGAAAGAATCACAAAATGTAAAATAAATAATTTTGACTACATCAAACTAAAAAGCTTTTGCACAAACAAAACTAATGTAACAAATCAGAAGGGAAACAACAAACTGGGAAAAAATCTTCATAGAAACCTCTGACAAAGGTTTAATTACTCAAATTTATAAAGAGCTAAATCAACTGTACAAAAAAATCAAGCCATTCTCCAATTGATAAATGGGCAAGGGACATGGATAGGCAGTTCTCAGATAAAGAAATCAAAACTATTAATAAGCACCTGAAGAAGTGTTCTAAATCTCTTACAATCAGAGAGATACAAAACAACTCTGAGGTATCACCTCACACCTAGCAGATTGGCTAACATAACAGCAAAGGAATGTAATGAATGCTGGAGGGGATGTGGCAAAGTAGGGACATTAATTCATTGCTGTTGGAGTTGTGAACTGATCTAACCATTCTGGAGGGCAATTTGGAACTATGCCCAAAGGGTGACAAAAGAATATCTACCCTTTGATCCAGACATAGCACTGCTGGGTCTGTACCCCAAAGAGATAATGGACAAAAAGACTTGTACAAAAATATTCATAGCTGAGCTCTTTGTGGTGGCCAAAAATTGGAAAACGAGGGGATGCCCTTCAACTGGGGAATGGCTGAGCAAATTGTGGTATGTGTTGGTGATGGAATACTATTGTGCTAAATGGAATAATAAAGTGGAAGAGTTCCATGGAGACTGGAACGACCTCCAGGAAGTGATGCAGAGCGAGAGGAGCAGAACCAGGAGAACATTGTACACAGAAACTAATACACTGTGGTATAATCGAACGTAATAGACTTCTCCATTAGTGGCAGTGTAATGTCCCTGAACAATTTGCAGGGATCTAGGAGAAAAAAACACCATTCATAAGCAGAGGATAAACTGTGGGAGTGGAAACACAGAGGAAAAGCATCTGCCTGAATACAGCGGTTGAGGGGACATGACAGAGGAGAGACTCTAAATGAACACTCTAATGGAAATATTATCAACATAGCAATGGGTTCAATTCAAGAAAACATGTAATGCCAAGTGGATTTACACGTTGGCTATGGGGGAGGGGGGCTGAAAAGAAAATGATCTATGTATTTAATGAATAATGCTTGGAAATGATGAAATAAAATATTAAAAGAAAAAGAAAAAGGAAAAAAAAGAAAGTACCAGGAATATCAGGAATATATTTATGCAATATGTGTAAATGAAAATAGCATTGATTACTAGTCTCCATTTGAAGTGGTATATGATCTACAAAGAATGAAAGCTCAGCTCAAGCTAAATTTTACATATTAAGAGTTTAAAAGAGGTTTTATTAATGGTTCATTGGTACTCTCTCTCAATCTTCAGAAAAGAATGAATTCTTTATTGTTTTTTCATAGATTCACACAATGTTTCTGCCCCTTGCACGAAAAAGCACTTCGTCATACAGAAGTACCATTAATGTAATTAGCAAAGATGTTGCATTTTATGTTGGATTTTCTTTACTCTGGTCTCTGTGGTCTTGTTGATCACAGGAATATACCTTGATATCTCTCACATTTGAATTCTTTCTCTGTATTATGCAGATAGGTCATTTTTATGATAAATAATATTTAAAGTACTACAATAAAAAATAAAAAAGAATCATATGATATGCCATAAACTTTGAGGACATACTAGGTAGTTTAAAAAATACTTTGTACTCTGAATGAAGTTAAATTCATGTAAGAATTACTAAATATTTCATAAAAATACAAAAATACTTATGTAAAATACAATACATACCTAAGAACACTGACTTAAGCATTTTATGTATATATATATATACTTGTTACTTTTCCTAGTAAATGCTTTCTCCCCCAAGTATTGAAACTTTATTTAACCTGCTCTCATATGTCTTATAGCTATACATTTTAGCTTCTTATTGATCATCAATACATTCTCCTTGATTCAATGACCAATTTCTTTTTTTGATCATACTTATCTTTGATAATGACCTTTCTCTTTCTCTTACATAATTTTAATTGATTATCTATTATAGTCTAGACAAGTACACCAAGTTCTGAGCAATCTGAAAATTAAATTTTTTTCAGAAAATATGTTAATTTCATTCATTTCTATGTAATTTTAATAAAAGGTGCTCAGAAAATTTGGATAGATCAGTTTTGTAGTAATATAAATAAGCCTATGGGCAAGATTGATATTAGAAAAGATAAAAAGTAGGTAGTTTGTCAAGGTCTTAAAAATTCCAAAATTAAGAGTTTTAGTTTTTTCTAAAAAAATAGGAATCAATTGAAAAAAATGGCCAACTAAATGATGACATCATACTTGTGCTTTAGAAATAGTGTTAGCTGAAACAATATTTTTCTTTTTTTCTTCATTTCTTTCTTTTTTGGCTCTTTGTCTCTTCTTTCTTTCCTTCCTTTCTCCATTCCTTGCTTTCTTCCTTCCTTCCTTTCTCCCATTTATATAACTACACCCTAGTATATTTGTATCCTTTCCAACCCTGAATAGGATGTATGTATATACATATATATATGTTGATATGTGTATATGTATATATATATTTGTTGATATGTATAGATATGATGAATTTCTTACACTCTACACAACTAACTTTGAAGTATAAGTAGAAATAATGTGACTAGACTATATAATAGTTTATATTTTAAAAATCTAGAGATTTTTATTAAATTATAAGAGCTAATATTAAATAGGGTGACATGGAAGCTAAAAAATAACTTAATTTTAGACTACATTAAGAGAGACAATGTCTAGAAAAAGGAAGATGATAGTCCTGCTGTTCTGTTACCTAGTTAACATGTGTGGATGATTGCATTAAGTTCTGAATGCCACGTTTTAGGGAGAATGTTGAATAGCTGGATTAAGTTTAGATGATGAATCATTCGTAGAGACTTAAGATTTTACCATAGGAGTATCAGGTGAAGAAACTGAAATTTTAGCCTAGAGGAGTGAATATCTGGCATTGGAGATGGTTATTAGGATAGCGTTCATGTAGCTCTTTGAGTGATTTATTTCAAGTACAGACTAAACTTTATGGCTTCTGACATTTCCTTCAACTCTCCTATGCTGTAATTCTGAGGGGATAAATACATTCCTATTCTCAAATTATGTAAGGAGCATCTGAGACACTCTCTCTCTCATATGTGGAGCCACTAAAACATTATCTCAGGTAGAAGGTGATATGTGGAGTACTGCTCACTCCAAATGATAATTCATAATCCTCAATTGATATATTTATCTCTATAATCAAGCCAGAAGAAACAATGATTAAAAATGAAAGCCATTCAGTCAAAAAGCATGGGAAATGTATGAGAAATAAATTCTCCTATGTACACTTGTAGTACATTTCATCACAGGGCACCACAGTACCAGTAGAGGTGAGCACAAACAAATAAAAGATGTGAATATCTTGGAGGACAAATATATGGTATACACACACCCTCACACATATACATGGACCTTTTCTGAGCCATCTCAAGACTCTCTTTTCCCTTCTACTAAAGTATAGTAGCTAAAAATCTTTTTTTTTTCCTGACAGAAGCCAGTTAACAGCTCTTTAGTCCATAGGCAAAGTTATGAGAGAACATTTGTTGCTAGAGAAAGAAAACTAAAGTGAACCAGAGAGTCTTAAGCTAGAAATAAATTTATTCTTATGACTATTGGATGATGATTAGAAATCTGTTGTCTCAGGTACCTATTTATCTTAAGATATATACTTCAAGCATATATTCCATTGAATCCCTCATGGGTATTATCTACCCAGTTTGGATGGGGGAGGATACCATCCCCAAACCAACCCCGAACAAATCACAAAGGAGGTACATTAAAGCTGAGATGATTAATTATAATTTAGTACCAAAGCTACAAAATTGATTAGAAACAAAATTCAACTAAAGATATCAAGGTAATTATCTGCCTCCTTATTGGTGTTCAGTTTTATCTTTATTATTTATATCTCTCAACTTACAAAAGCATAGTAACATAATAACATAAATAACTTTTCCAGTAAATGTGCCAGTGTTGTTTTTTGACATTTAGACTGGCTATAATGTGATTTTTTTTAATCCACCAAACAGTTGTATATACATATCTTTGTGTGAACTGCCCTTTGTTCTGAAATAAGAATCCATCTTAAGTCAATAAGTCAACAAATTACATAATATTTCCTTTCCTTTTAGCGTGCATTATTTGTCATTTGTAGAGACAGAATTCCCTTTTAGCTCTGCAGCTGTTGATTATTTTCTAAAGTTGATGCATTGAAGTGGAATAAAATGTTTCCTCTAGAGCCTCCTAAGTGTTTCCCCAAAAAATATCAATTACTCTAAAAGTACCATTTACTCCAGATGAGTTTCTGTTAATTGTGCATTACTCTCTGGTACTCTACCTAATGTTATTACTTTCTTCTGAAATACTATGCTGGATAGGTAGAGGAGGAATAAGGAAGGTAGAAGAAGAAGACATACTAATACATGAAAATGATATTAAAAAGGAAATTCCAATCACTATTCCTTTTATTTAAACATATTATAAGCAAGCTCATTTAACTCCACTTATATAATGAAATATGATAGGTATAATAAAATATGACCCACAATTAAAGATCTCACTGAGTTCTCACCTATCTTTTCAGGGCTATAGTGTCCAATACTGAAAGAAATAATATAGAAGAGGGGAGAATAAATTGGAAAGTCTGAAATTTATATGCTTAATTGATGGTAATAAATTGAAGGAAAATAATAATCCCCCCTGTCTGATTTATATTTTTAAAGATGATGCTTAATACAAGTGTTTTTGAATGGGACTTTCTAGACTTCTTGGGGTGGAGCCAAGATGGTGATGTAATTCTCAGCAGCTCTGTGCCAACTTGAGAATCCTCCCCAACCAAGATAAAAATATGGCCACAAAATGAATAAAGGAATGAAAACAACAACAATAACAACAACAACAACAACAACAACAACAACAACAACAACAAGGAGAGAGTGAAACAACTTTCCAGAAAAGAAAAACCCAAAAGTTAGGCAACAAACATCTGGGGCACTCAGATGAGAGGAAAGTAGACCCAGGGAGAAGCTATGGCAAGAAGAGAAGAGCAAGCCAAGAGTAACCCATAGTACCTCACCCCACATCTGCTGTCCAACATTTGAGAACCTATATCCAAGCCAACATTGAGACCCTGAGACCCTGCCTGAGTATATACAGGTACAAGCCAATCCATAACCCTTGAAATTTCAAACCTGTGGAGAAGTTGAGCCCTAACCCAAGGAATTTTAGTCTAAGCTTAGGACAATGTCTCAATACAATCTTTGGCGTGAATAATAGTACTAAAACTAAGTATTAAGTACTGATCTTTTTGACTAAAGCTCAGCACTGAGCTCCAAGAATGGACATTCAAGAATGTGACTGATTGAATCAAGTACACAGTGATACCAAGAACTTGAGACTAAGCCTAAGGCTAGAATTTGATCAATCCCTGACCTCATTAAAATCAGAGTGATATCAAAAGCCTACACCTAACCCTGAGACAAGTCTTTAATCTAGGTCAGAGAGGGGAATAAAATTTTATCACCCTATAGAGAAGTAGAAAAGAGATAAGAGAAGGATAGTGGGGGGGAATTGAAGGCAGTGTGATATTGAGGGGGTGACAAAAGCAAAATATTGGTGAGGAGGAACAGAGGAAAAAGGAATAGAGCAGGATCTTGTAAGATTAAAAAGTAATATCTAAATACTCCAAGTATTATTTTTATAAGATTGAATAATTATAAAAAGAAGCAAAGGAAAGAATAGCCTCAATAAAGGAAAAGCTTCCCAGACCACACTCCTGGGAGAGAGTGCAGAGCTGCCAGAGTAGCCCCTAAGGCAGGGTTTTTAGCAAATTTATTTCCCAAAATGTCAGCACATAACTTAAAAGGATTCTGGATAAATGTAATATAGGTATATCAAATTTAAATTTGCACAATCTAAAGGTTATAATACTATGGAGAATAATACAGAGTCAGTAATCATAATGCTAAATATGAATGGAATAAAGTCACCCATTAAACAGAAGTGGATAGTAGAGTGGATTAAAAACCATAATCCTACTATAAGATGTTTACAAAAAACATATTTGAGGCAAGGTGATACACTGTAGATTCAAGGTAAAAGACTGGAACAGAATAGTAGAGATTGATCTGATTCTGTATTACGATATGATTAAAAGTGATAAGGAAGGAAATTACATTCTGTTAAAGGGTATTATAAACAATGAAGTAATATCTTTGCTAAGCATTTATGCACCAAATAGAATAGCATCTAGATTTCTAAAGGAAAAATTAAAGGAGCTAAAGGAGAAAATAGAGAGTAAGACCATATTAGCAAGGGGTCTCAACCTTCCCCTTTCAAAACAAGATGAATCAAACAGAAAAATAAATAAGAAAGAAGGGAATTGAATGAAATGCTAAAAAAATTAGTTACTACATATCTTCAGAAAACTGAATAAGAATAAAAAGAACTATACCTTTTTCTCATCAGTACATTTTACATATACAAAGACTGACCATGTCCTAGGGAACAGAAATATTTGTAAACAAATTCAGAAAAAGCAGAAGTCATTTATACAACTTTTTCAGATCATAATATGATAAAAATTAAACTTCCCAAGGGTCCATGGAACCATGAATTTAAAAATAATTGGAAACTAAATAATCTAATTCTCCATAACTGGTAGGTCAAAAAATAAATCATAGAAACAATTATGGACTTCATTAAAAAGAATGATAATGGGGAGAAAGCATATCAAAACTTATGGGATAAAGCAAAAGCTGTACTCAGGGAAAATTTTATATTTCTGAGTGCCTATAGCAACAAAATTGAGAAGGAGGAAATCAATGAATTGGACTTTCAACATAAAAGAATTAGAAAAAGAACAAATTAAAAATCCCCAGATAAAAACTATAGAGAAGTAGAAAAGAGATAAGAGAAGGATAGTGGGGGGGAAATTGAAGACAGTGTGATATTGAAAATCCTAAAATCCTAAAATCCTAAAAATCAAAACATAAATTGATCAAATTGAAAGTAAAAGAACTACTGGCCTAATATATAAGACTAGGACCTGATATTTTGAAAAAAAATGAATAAAATAGATAAATATCTAGTCAGTCTAATGAAAAAGAAAGAAGAGAATCAATTTAAGAGTATCAAATATGAAAAGAATGTTTTCATCTCTAATGAAGAGGAAATTAAGGTGGTTATTAAGAACTATTTTGCACAAGTATATGGCAATAAATGTGATAATCTAGGTGAAATGGGTGAATATTTACAAAAAAATATGAATTGCCTATGTTAACAAAGAGGAAATAGAATACTTAAAAATTTCCAACTCAGAAAAAGAAATTAAACGAGCCATCAAGGAACTTCCTAAGAAAAAATCCCCAGGTATAGAAAAATTCACAAGTGAATTCTATGAAATATTTAAAAAACCACTAATATCAGTATTACACAAATTATTTGACAAAATAAGCAAAAAAGGAGTCTTACCAAAAAAGTAATTCTTTTTTATGACACAAATATGGTACTGATTCCAAAGCCAGGCAGACCAAAAACAAAGAAAGAAAACTACAGAGCAAACTCCTTAATGAACATAGATAAAAAATCTTAAATAAAATACTAGGAAAAAGACTACAGCAAGTTGTCATAAAGATTATCCATTAAGACCAGGGAGAATTTATACCAGGAATGCAAGGAAAAAGAATCTGCAATAATTGACCATATCAATAATCAAACCAACAGAAATCACATGATTATCTCAATTGATGCAGAAAAAACCTTCATTTAACAAAAAAAAACACCCATTCCTACTAAAAATAATAGAAAGTATAGGAATACAAGGACAACTTCTCAAAATAAAAACAATATATATTTAAAACCATAAGCAAGTATCACTTGCAAAGGGGACAAGTTAGATGACTTCCCAATAAGATCAAGAGTAAAGCAAGCATGGAGGGTGGAGTCAAGATGGTGGCTTAGAAGGAGCAGAAGGTCAGACCTCTGAATACCCTTCCTAACCAATCATAAACTGAATGCTCCCAGAGGACTGAAAACAAACTTAACAAGTCAGAGCCAAGGAACCCTCCTGCTGGACTTAATTCAAAAGATATGCCCCCCAAAAAGCCAGAATCCAAGAAGACACAGGTTTAAGGGGAAGACAGAAGCAAGGTCCCGGAGCCCATCCCCCCTCCCACCCAGAGAGCTGAGACTCCCAGACCCCAGTATCAGAGGGAACTTCTAGATGGGTAAAGGTGCTGGTCTGGAGGGCATACATTGCAACCAGAGCTTTGATTAGTTCAGAGTCTCCAACACAGATGGTGGGGAAGGAGCTAGAGAGGGAGCATAGGCCTGGCAGCCTGGCCAGAGCTGTGGAGATCCTCCATATTTGCTCCAGTGTTCCAGGAAGTTTTGGACTCAGAGCACACCCATGCCCAACTAAGCTGAACTTAATCCCATCAAAAGTCTCCAGACCTCAGTGAAGCCCAGGCTCCACACTGATACTCATTGACTGCTGGACTTTAATCCAATCAAAAGGCTCCAGAGGACAGGGAAGCTCAAACCCCAACAAACCTCTACCAGAGACTACACCAAGAGATCTCCTGTTAAAGCTCCAAGAGGGGAGACTGATAGAAGTTGCCAAAAAAGAAACAAAAAAAAAATGAGAGGAACAAGAGCACAGACAAATATGGGGAGTAAAGAAGGGGTAAATTTGAGCAAACAACAAAAAAGAAGAAAGAAACTACAATAGACAGCTTCTACTCAGCAAATGGAACAGGGGGGAGAGATCAGCAAATGATAAATCAGAAATCCCAGTGAATTGGATACAGGCTGTAGAAGAACTCAAAACACAATTAAGGGGGACTGAAGACAATAGGGAAAAAACTTAAAAACTAAGAAAAGTCATCTGGAAACAGAGGCACTTGAACTAAAATGGGAAAATAGTGTCTTGAAAGCCAAAATCAATCAGCTGGAAAATGAGGCAAAGGAGATGAAAGATGAACTGAAGAAAATGAAAGATGAGAAAATGGAGATGAAAGTTGAGGTAAAGAGGATGAAAGATGACCTCCAAAGAAAATCAGACCAGGAGGAGAGGGATGACCAAAATGCCAGGGATGAAATCCAGTCTTTAAGGACCAGAATACAACAACTGGAATTAAGTGACCTCACAAGGCAGCAGGACACTATAAAACAAAATGAAAAGAATGAAAAAACTGAGGAAAATATGAAACATATTTTTCACAAAGCAGACAATTTAGAAAATAGTACAAGAAGAGACCATTTAAGAATAATAGGCATACCAGAAGACCATGACAAAAGAAAAAGCCTGGATATAATACTACAGGAAATTATTCAGGAAAACTGTCCCGAGATCCTAGAACAAGAGGGGAAAGTGGAGATTGAAAGAATCCACAGATCACCGGTATTTAATCCCCAACTGACAACACCCAGGAATGTTATAGCCTAATTCAAGAACTATCAGACTAAAGAAAAGATATTACAAGCTGCCAAGAAGAAGCCATTCAGATACCACAGAAACACAGTAAGGATAACTCAAGATTTGACTGCATTCACACTGAAGGACCAAAAGGCATGGAATATGATATTATGGAAAGCAAGGGTGCTAGGTCTACAACCAAGAATAAAATACCCATCAAAACTGACTAAATTCTGTAAACCTTAAAATTTCTTAGACTTGTGAATGTTGGAATTTTCACCATTGGAATATGAACCCCATTGGCAAGGGAGGTTCCTCCTCCTCCCTTCTTAAGAATACTTTAGGACAGAAACCTTTTGCTGAACAATGGAAAGGGCTCTGACCTATGCTTAAGCATAGAACAGGAATTTCTTTGAGTCATGATTGATTTTAGAATTGATATAATAGAGATACTTGGAATGACAGAACCAGGTCTTGGAAAATACAATCTCCACCCTACTCAGTCCTAACAGGATTTAGGAAGGGCTGCAGCATAGATCAAAATTTAATTATTCCAATCTCTACCCTACTCAGTCCTAACAGGATTTAGGAAGGGCTGTAGCAAAGGATCAAGATTTAATTATTTGAGAATATGACCTTCAACAGACATGTGCAAAGCCACAGACCTCTGGGCTGTCCTGGGTTAAGGTAGAGCCACCATTGGCACAGGGAAGACATGGACAGTGATTGGTAGATGTGAGAACTGAGGGGAGGGAACTTGGATGGTTTCCTTAAAGATAGAGGGGTCTGAGGACCAGGAGGTGGTGGGTTGGAGAGTTTGGCTCTGAGTGGTTGGAGAGGTGCTCTGAGAAGCTTGCTCTGAAGGAAGCTGGAGGTGGAGGCCCCTGAGACTGTTTCTCCATTTTGGTCACATGAGTAATAGGGACTGATCTCCTTTCTTTGCCCCAGCTATCTAAGGGCTTGGGCCTTTTGGCCCAGCCTAAACAGAAGGGGTATTTAAGCCCCATTCCCTTCTCTCCCCTTTCTCTCTCCCTCTCTCTCTCTATCTCTAATACCTTTCTTCACCCTGTTTGTAATTAAACTTTATAAAAGGTTGACTGCTGACTTGAGTTTTCATTTAGGAATTACATAGCTGAATTCCTTGGTGACCTTAAATTAATATATATCAGTCTTTTAAAGTGATTTCCTTGTCACAATTCTTACAGAGGAAAGTATGGTCATTCAACACAATAGAAGAATTTCATTCATAAAGCAAAGACCAGACCTGAACAGAAAATTTGATGTCCAAGCACAGAACTCAAGAGAATCATCAAAAGGTAATTAAAAAAGAGGGGGAAAAGAAAAACAAAACAAAACAAGAACAAAAAAAATTTTAAGAGACTCAATGAGTTAAAATATGTATCCCTATAAGAAAATATGTCATTCGTAACTCTTAAAAACTGTTGCTATAACCTAGGCAGCTGGAAGAATTACACTTAGAGGAACAGTGACAAACTGTATAGGATGAAGGACAAGACATAAATAGGTATATAGATATATGCATGCATAAATACATATACGTGTATATATGTATATATATATATATATATATATATATATATATGTATGTATGTATACAACCAGAACTAAAAAAAAAGAGGCAAATACTAAAAGAAATAGGAAAAGAAAAAATGGGGGTAAATTGATATATCACAAAGTAGCTCATGGCGGGAGGGGAGAACATCGATACACTGGAAGGGTAAAGAGGTTGGAGATAGGAAATATTCAACTCTTATGTACTTTGAAACTGACCCAAAGAGGGAAGAACAATCCATTCCATTGGGGCAGAGAATAGATTTGCATTCTATATAGGAGTAGAAGGGTAAAAAACGGACTGGTGGGGAGGGAAGCAGTACAAGGGAGGGAGAGGGTGGGGGGAATTTTAAAAAGATTACAGGGGAAAATAAGGGGGGGAATAAATAGGGAGGAGGTAGAAAGGGAAGTTAAATAAGGGTAGGAACTGGGGGGACTGATTATGAACAAACACTGGTGTAGAAGGAAATAGTGAAAGAAGAAAAGGCAGGACCAGGAGTAGAAATCAAAATGCTGGGAAATACACAGCTAGTAATCATAACTTTGAATGTGAATGGAATGAATTCACCCATAAAAAGCACGCAAATAGCCAAGTGGATTAGAATCCAAAACCCTACCAAATGCTGTCTGTAGGAAACACACATGAGGAAGGTAGAGATGCATAGGGTGAATGTAAGAGGATGAAGCCAAATCTACTGGGCACTTAAAGAATCCTAGAAAATCAACCAAAAAGCTAGTTGAAATAATCAACAACTTTAGTAAAGTTGCAGGATACAAAATATACCCACATGAGTCATCAGCATTTCTATATATCTCCAACCCAGTTCAGCAGCAAGAATTAGAAAGAGAAATTCCATTTAAAGACACCTGAGACAATATAAAATACTTAGGAATGTCTTTGCCAAAACAAACAGAGGAACTATATTAACACAACTACAAAACACATGATCATTATCACCTTTATTATTTAATATTGTACTAGAAATGCTAGCAGTGGCAATTAGAAAAGAAAAAAGAAATTGAAGGGATTAAAGTAGGCAATGAGGAAACTAAACTATCACTCTTTGCAGATGATATGATGGTATACTTAAAGAATCCCAAAATAATCACCTAAAAGGATACTGGAAATAACAACTTTAGCAAAGTTGCAGGGTAGAAGATAAACCAAAATAAATCATCAACATATATATATATATATATATATATATATATATATATATATATATATATATATATATATATATTTCCAACAAAACTCAGCAGCAGGAATTAGATAAACTCCATTTTAAAAATCACTCTAGAAAATCCAAAAAATTTAGTTAATTATCTACCAAGACAAACACAGGAATTATATGAATATAATTGCAAAACACTTTTCACACAGTGAAAATTTGATTTAATAATTGGAAAATATTAATTGCTCATGGGTAGGACAAGCTAACTTAATAAAAACAACAATCCTACACAAATTAATCTACTTATTCAGTGTTGTATGTATCAATGTTTTTACAGAATTAGAAAAAAAATGTATAACAAAGTTCTTCTGGAAACACAAGGGATCTAAAATATTAAGGGAACTAATGAAAATAAAATGAGGGATTGGGTCATAGCAGTGCCAAATCTTAAACTGTACTATAAAGCAATGGTCATCTAAATAATATGTAACTGACCAAGAGACAGAAGGTGGATCTGTGAAAGTGATTAGGGGTAAATGTCCTCAGCCAGCTAGTGCTCAATAAACACAAAGATCCAACTTTTGGAACAAAAACTTCTGGGAAAATTGGAAAATGGTTCAGGATAATTTAGGTTTTGATCAACATCTTACACCCTATACCAAGAAAACTGAAAATCAGAAAATTATTTAAATATAAAGAGTGAAATCATAAATTACATGTACATAAAATTGTATACCTGTCAGATCTGTGGGAAAGGAAGGGATTTGAGACCAAGCAAAAGACAGAGAAAATTATAAAATGTACAGTGATTTTGATTATATGTAAATTAAAAACATTTTTTTCAAACAAAACCAATGCAACCAAAATTAGAAGGAAAGCAACAAACTGGGAAAACATCTTCATAACAATATTCTCTGACAAAGGTTTAATTTCTGAAATATGAGGAATTAAATCAAATTTACTAAAAATCAAGCTATTCCACAATTGACAAATGGTCAAGGGACATGAATAGCCAGTTCCACATGATGCAAGGCAGGGAAGTTTAATCCTCAACCAGCTAGGCCTCAGCCCTTGTAGCCCAGGACCTGGGGAAGTCTCTTCAGAAAATTCCAGTAGTTAAGAGTCAGCTTTTCACTCACCACATATCAGTCTAAGGAACAGGGTTTCAGGTTCAGTCAGCAGATCCTTCTGCCCCTCTTCACCAGTCTCAACTTGAAAGCATGAAGAATTGAGTTCCTTTCAGGAAGTTGTCATTCCCTTTTAAAGACATTTTTTCTTGAACCATTTCATGTACCTTCCCCTATTTCTACCAATCACATTTGATGCTCTGCTCTTGAACTGCCCATAGGGCAATTAGTCAATTCTGATTTGTCACCCACAATTGTGCACATGGGTCAGAGACCTCCCCAAATCAAGTGTGAATGAATTGTTTACACTTTTGGTGATTAAGTCTAAAATGGGCAGATCTTCATACTCAACTTTTAAGTAGGGTCTTTAAACTTTGGGGGATTAAAATCTAAAAATAGGCCCTCTCCCTACCCTGTTCAATAGCTGAAGCTCAATTCCACTGGGTTTTGCACATATCCTTGATCAAAACCTATATCCATATTGTTGGTGTGTGCACTAGGGTGATCATTTAGTCTATATCCCCAATCATATCCCCATCAACCCATGTGATCTAGCAGTTGTTTATTTACTCCCACAGTTTTTCCTCTGAAGGTAGATAGTGTTCTTTCTCATAAATCCCTCTGAATCTTTCTGGATCATTGCATTACTACTAATAGAAAACTCCATTATATTCAATTGTACCATAGTGTATCAGTCTCTGTGTACAATATTCTCCTGGTTTTGCTTCTTTCACTCTGCGTAAATTCCTGGAGTTCATTACATTTCACATGGAATTTCTGTAGTACATTATTCCTTTGGGTACAAAAGTATTCCATCAACAATATATACCACAATTTGTTCAGTCATTCCTCAATTAGAGGGCATCCCCTCATTTTTCCATTTTTTTTTTTGCCACCACATAGAGCACAGATAAGAATATTCTTGTGCAAGTCTTTTTCCTTAATATCTTTTTTGGGTATAAACCAAACAGTGCTATGGCTGAATCAAAGGGCAGGTTTGTAGTGCCCTTTGGGCATAGTTTCAAATTGCCCTCCAGAATGGATGGATCAATTCACAACTCCACCAGCATTGCATTAATGTCCCAATTTTGCTACTCCCTTGTATAGTCTTTACTTTCCTTTGCTGTCATGTTAGCCAATCTGTTAAGTGTGAGATGGTACCTCAGAGTTGTTTAGATTTGAATTTCTCTGATTATAAGAGATTTAGAACACTTTTTCATGTGCTTATTAATAGTTAATAATTTTGATTTCTTTATCTGAAAATTATCTACTCATGTCCCTTACCTATTTATCAATAGGGGAAATTGCTTGATATTTTTGTACAATTGATTTAGCTTTTTATAAATTTAGGTAATTAGACCTTTGTCAGAGGTTTTTGTTATGAAGATTTTCCCCAATTTGTTGCTTCCCTTGATGTTTTGGTTGCATTGGTTATGTTTGTACAAAACCTTTTTAATTTAATATAATCAAAATTATTTATTTTACATTTTGTAATTTTTTAACTCTTACTTGATCTTAAAGTCTTTCCTTTCCCAAAGATCTGACAACTATACTATTCTGTATTCACCTAATTTACTTATTGTTTCCTTATGTATATTCAAGACATTCACCCTAGAAGAATTGAAATAATATTTCTACATACATATATATATATTATTTCTACCCATATATATGGGTAGAAACATTATTTCAAAAAGCAACTTTATAAAAAATATATATGTATATATTATTTTTTATAAAGTTTATTGGAAAGGGTAGACCATCATTCCTATAAGTAAACTGACCACCTGGTCCCTAGCCTGCAAGTCCCTTCCTCCTTCCCTTTCACCTGCCTGCTCTGATCCTGAACTCTTCCTTCTTCATTCTCTTCCCTGTTTTCCCTCATCTCAGGTCCAAAGTCATGACTTATATTGATGTATAACATGTAGAGGGACACAAACCTGGCACAAATGTGTTATGTCAGGAATGTTTGATGGACAGGTCAAGCTACTCAGTAGGATGAGGAGATAAACTGCCTTGACACAATCCATTCTGAGTTTATCTTGGTATAGTGTGTGATATGTTGATACAGACCCAATCTCTCCCATAATGTCTTTCAATTCTCCCAGCAGTTGTTGTCCAATAGTGGATTTTTGTTCCCAAAGCTGTGATCTTTGAGTTTATCATAGACTGTCTTGCTGAGGTCACTTACTACAAGTCTATTCCACTGATCCTCCTTTCTGTCTCCTAGCCAGTACTATATTGTTTTGATGACCACTGCTTTATAGTACAGTTGAGATCTGGTACTGCTAGGTCACCTTTCTTAATATTTTTTTTTCAATATTTCCCTTGATATCCTTGATCTTTTATTCATCCAAATAAACTTTGTTATGTTTTTTTTTTTCAAATTCAATAAAAAAAATTGTGGTAGTTCAATGGGTATGGCACTAAATAAGTAAATAAGTTTGGGTAGGATTGTCATTTTTATTATGTTAGCTCATGCTACCCATGACCAATCAATATTTTTCCAATCATTTAGAACTAGTTTTAATTGTGTGGAAAGTATTTTGTAATTGTGTTCATATAGTTCCCGTGTTTGTCTTGACAGATAGATTCCTAAGTATTTTATATTGTCTGGGGTGATTTTAAATGGAAATTTTCTTTCTAATTATTGCTGCTGAGATAGTTGGAGATATATAGAAATGCTGATGGTTTATGTGGGTTTATTTTGTATCCTGAAACTTTGCTAAAGGTGTTGATTATTTTGACTAGCTTTTTGGTTGATAATCTAGGTCTCTTAAAGTAGACCATCATATCATCTGCAAAGAGTGATAGTTTGGTCTCCTCATTGACTACTTTAATACCTTAAATTTTTTTCTTCTCTAATTGCTACTGCTAGTGTTTCTAGTACAATGTTAAATAATAGAGATGATAATGGGCATCCTTGTTTCACTCCTGATCTTATTGGGAGGCTTTTAGTATATCACCATTGCAGATGATGTTTGCTGATGTTTTTAGATATATACTGTTTATTATTTTTAGGAAAGGGCCTTCTATTCTTATACTTTCTACTATTTTCAATAGGAATAACTGTTGTATTTTGTCAAAGAATTTTTCTGCGTCGAGTGAATTAATCATGTGATTTTTGTTGGTTTGCTTGTTGATATGGTCAATTATGTGGATGGTTTTCCTAATATTGAACCATCCTTGCATTTCTGGTATGAATCCTATGTGACAAGGAAATTACTTTAAAAGACTGATATATATTAATTTAAGGTCACCAAGGAATTCAGCTATGTAATTCCTAAATGAAAACTCAAGTCAGCAGTCAACCTTTTATGGAGTTTTTAATTACAAACAGGATGAAGAAAGGTATTGAGAGAGAGAGAGAAGAGAGAGAGAGAGAGAGAGAGAGAGAGAGAGAGAGAGAGAGAGAGAGAGTGAGAGAGAGAAAGAGAGAGAGAGAGAGAGAGTGAGAGAGAGAAAGAGAGAGAGAGAGAGTGAAAGAGAGAGAGAAAGAGAGAGAGAGAGAGAGAGAGAGAGAGAGAGAGAGAGAGAGAGAGAGAGAGAGAGAGAGAGAGAGAGAGAGAGAGAAAGGGGAAAGAAGGGAATAGGGCTTAAATACCCCTTCTGTTTAGGCTGGGCCAAAAGGCCCAAGCCCTTAGATAGCTGAGGCAAAGAAAAGAGATCATTCCCTATCACTCACGTGACCAAAATGGAGAAACAGTCTCAGGGGCCTCCACCTCCAGCCTCCTTCAGAGCAAGCTTCTCAGAGCACAACCTCTCAGAGCAAAACCTCTCCAACCACCCCCTCAGTCCTCAGACCCCGCTATCTTTAAAGAAACCATCTCAGTTCCCTCCCCTCAGTTCTCACATCTACCAATCACTGTCCATGTCTTCCCTGTGCCAATGGTGGCTCTAGCTTAACCCAGGACCGCCCAGAGGTCTGCCCCTTTGCACATGTCTGTTGAAGGTCATATTCTCAATTAATTAAATTTTGATCTACGCTGCAGCCCTTCCTAAATCCTGTTAGGACTGAGTAGGGTGGAGATTGTAAGTTCCAAGACCTGGTTCTGTCATTCCAAGTATCTCTATTGTATCAATTCTAAAATCAATCATGACTCAAAGAACTTCCTGTTCTATGCTTAAGCATAGGTCAAAGCCCTTTCCACTGTTCAGCAAAAGGTTTCTGTCCTAAAGTAATCTTAAGTAGGGAGGAGAAGGACCCTCCCATGCCAAGGGGGTTCACATTCCAATAGACTATCAGTAGGAAATTTTTCAAGTATGAAATTTCCCAATGGTGAAATTTCCAACATTTATAAGTCTAAGAAATTTTAAGGTTTACACCTACTTGGTCATAATGAATAATCCTCGTGATGACTTGCTGGAGTCTTTTTGATAGTATCCTATTTAAGATTTTTTCCATCTATATTCATTAAGGAGATTGGTCTATAGTTTTCTTTCTCTGTTTTTGACCTACCTGGGTTTGGGATCAGTACCATATTTATGTTGTAAAATGAATTTGGTAGAACTCCTTCTTTACTTATTCTGTCAAATACTTTGTATAATATTGGGCTTAGTAGTTCTTTGAATGTTTGATAGAGTTCATTTGTGAATCCATCTGGACCTGGAGAATTTTTTCTTAGGGAATTCTTTGGTGGCTTGTTCAATTTCTTTTTCAGATATGGGATTGTTAGGTAATCTATTGCTTCTTCTTTTAGTCTAGGCAATTTATATTTTTGTAAATATTCATCCTTATCAACTAGATCACCATTTTTCTTTCCATATAGTTGGGCATAATAGTTTTTAATGATTGCTTTAATTTCCTCTTCATTACAGGTGAGGTCTCCCTTTTCATCTGGGATACTGTCAATTTGGTTGTCTTCTTTCCTTTTTTGTAATTAGATTCAGCAGTACTTGGTCTATTTTATTTGTTTTTTCAAAGTACAATATTCTAGTCTTATTCATTAAATCAATAGTTCTTTGACTTTCAATTTTATTAATTTCTCCTTTGAGTTTTAGGATCTCTAATTTAGTCTTCATTTGAGGATTTTTAATTTGTTCACTTTCTAGTTGTTTTAATTTGCATGCCCAATTCATTGAACTCTGCCTTCTCTAGTTTGTTAATATAAGAACTCAAAGATATAAAGTTCTGCCTGAGGACTGTTTTGGGTGCATCCCATGGGTTTTGAAAGGATTTCTAATCATTGCCATTTTCTTCAATGAAATTATTAATTTTTCTATGATTTGTTCTTTAACCAGTTTTGGAGAATTATATAGTTTAATTTCCAATTAATGTTTGCTTTACAACTCCATGTATCCATACTAATTATTATTTTCATTGCATTGTGATCTGAGAAGTCTGCATTTATTATTTTTGCTCTTTTGCATTCATTTGTTATGTTTTTATGCCCTAATACATGGTCAATTTTTGTGAATATACCATGTTCTGCTGAAAAGAAGGTATATTCCTTTTTGTCCCTATTTATTTTTCTCCATATATCTACTAATTCTAATTTTTCTAAGATTTCGTTCACTTCTCTTACCTCTTTCTCATTTATTTTTTGGTTTGATTCATCTAGTTTGGATAGAGGAATGTTCAGGTCTCCCACTAGTATAGTTTCTCTATTTCATCCTTGAGCTCCATTAGTTTCTTCTTTAGAAGTTTGGATGCTATGCCATTTGGTGCATAGATATTGAGTACAGATATTTCCTCATTGTCTATACTGCTTTTTATCAGAATGTAATTACATTCCTTATCTATTTTAATTAGATTTTGTTTTCCTTTGGCTTTGGATATCATGATTGTGACTTCAGCCTTCTTTTTATCAGCTGATGCCCAATAGATTTGGTTCCATCCTCTTACTTTCACACTATGTGTATCTACCTTCCTCATGTGTGTTTCTTGCAGACAACATATGGTACGGTTTTAGATTCTAATTCACTCTGCAATTCACGTGCTTTTTATGGGTGAGTTCATTCCATTCACATTCAGAGTTATGATTACCAGCTGTGTATTTCCCAGCATTTTTATTTCTACTCCTAGTACTGCTTTTTCTTCTTTCACTATTTCCTTCTACACCAATGTTTTGTTTTTAATCAGTCCCCCTAGTTCCCACCCTTATTTTACTTCCCTTTCTACCCCCTCCCTTCTTGTTTCCTCCCCTTATTTTCTTTGCAGTCTTTTTTAAAATTACCCCACCCTCTCCTTCATCACTCCCCACCAGTCCCTTTGTTACCCTTCTACTTTCCTATAGGGCACAAATGTATTCTGTGCCCTAATTGATTGAATTGTTCTTCCCACTTTGGGTCAATTTCAATGCACATAAGAGTTAAGTAATTCCTATCTCCAACGTCTTTATACTTCCAGTGTATTGATATTCTCCCTCCTCCCACCATGAGCTTCTTTGTGACATATAAATTCACCCTCTTTTGTTTCTTTTCCAATTTCTTTTAGTAGTAACCTCTTTATTTAAGCTCTATTTGTATATATATATATATATATATGTATATATATGTATATGTATACATATATATATATACCTGTATATGTATTTATGCATATATATCTATATAATATTTATGTTTTGTCATTTCATCCTATACAGTTTGTCACTGATCCCTCTATGTGTAATTCTTTTAGCTGACCAGGTTATAATAACAATTTTTAAGTTACCAATTACCTCTCTTCTCATATGGATACATATCATTTTAACTAATTGGGTCTCCTTAAAAAAGGGTTTTTGTTTGTTTGTTTTGTTTTTCCCTCTTTTTAATTACCTTTTGATGTTTCTCTTGAGTTCTCTGCTTGGGCATCAAATTTTATATTCAGGTCTGGTCTTTTCTTTACAAATGCTTGGAATTCTTCTAGATTGTTGAATGACCATTATTTCCCCTGTAAGAATATGGTCAGTTTTGATGGGTAGTTGATTCTTGGTTGTAGACCCAGTCAGTCCCCTTGCTTTCCAGAATATCATATTCCATGCTTTTCTCTCTTTCAGTGTAAATGCAGCCAGATCCTGTGTTATCCTCATTGTGGTCCCATGGTATCTGAATGACTTCCTCTTGGCAGCTTGTAATATTTTTTCCTTGGTCTGATAGTTCTTGAATTTGGCTATAACATTCCTATGTGTTATCAGTTGGGGATTAAGTACAGGCAGTTATCTGTGGATTCTTTCAATCTCCACTTTTCTATCTTGTTCTAGAATATAAGGGTAGTTTCCTAGGATAATTTCCTGTAGTATGACATCCAGGCTTTTTCTTATGTCATGGTCTTCTGGTAGACCAATGATTCTTAAGTTGTCTCTCCTAGAAAGATTTTCTAAATCTTCCCTTTTGTGAATGAGATGCATTATATTTTACTCAAGTTTTTCATTCTTTTGGTTGTGTTATATAGTGTCCTGCTGCCTTGTGAGGTAAGTTCATTCTAGTTGTTGTATTCTCGTTCTTAAAGACTGGATTTCGTCCCTGGCTTTTTGATCTTCCTTCTCCTTCTGGTCTGACTTTCTTTGGAGGATATCTTTCATTCTCTTTAACTCATCTCTCATCTCCTTTGCCTTATCTTTCATCCTCTTTATCTCATCTTTCATGTTTCGTCTTCTTTGCCTCATTTTCAAGCTGGTTGATAATGGCTTTCAAGAAACTATTTTCTGTTTGCAGATGACTTATCTTAAGATATTTTTAAGTTCTTTTCCCAATTGTCTTCAGCATCTCTTGTGTTTTGAATTGCACTTTGCGTTCTTCCAAAGCCTGTATCCAATTCACTGGGATTTCTTTTTAATTGCTTGATATTCTCTCCTCCTTTGAACTTCCCTTTGCTCTTTGTTTATTGCCTGTACAGAAGATGTCAATTGTAATTTCTTTTTCTTCTTTTGTTTGCTCATATTTACCCCTTTTTTGCTCCTAGCAGTTGTCTGTGCTCTTGATCCTTTCATTTTTTTTTGTTTTTGGATTTTCTGTCATTCTCCCCTCTTGGAGCTTTGTCAGGAGATCTCTCAGTGCAGTCTGTGGGAGAGGGGTGTTGGAGCTTGAGATTCCCTGTCCTCTGGAGGCTTTTATTGGATTAAAGTCCAACAGTCTTTGAGGGAGGGGTATTAAAGCTTGAGCTTCCTTGACCTCTGAAGACTTTTGATGGGATTAAGTTCAGTTGTGTTAAGCTGTATGTGCCCTGAGGTAAAAACCTCCTGGAAGGCTGGAGCAATATGGAGGGTCTCTGCCACTGTGACTAGGCTTGTGGAAAGGAAATTATATTAATTGTTGGTTGGGGAAGGGGCAACTGGGAGTGGCAATTGGGTCTTATGACTAGCACTTTCTTCCTCCTGGGTTGGACTTCCTTCCTGGTGTGGGAGAAGGGAGGAGCTTGTTCAGCCTGGCCTGGTGTGGTGTGCCTCTTCTTGGTTCAGCCTGAAGATTCAGGCCCAATCACTTCTGAAGGTCAGACTTGTTCTTGTTTGATTTCTGTCTACTGCTAAGATTCTGAATTAGACAAAGTGAGGACTAATATAGAGTAGACGGGAGTGGGAGAAACCCTCTGCAAGCCTCTGGGGCCTGGCCTCAGCTCTGATGCTGAGGAAAAAACTCCAATCCCAACTGGTTATTAAACTTTATATTATTTGAATTCACAGTCAGATAAGTCAACTATCTTTTCTGGGCATAGAGGGAGCTGTACATCAGTTCAGTCATTCAATGACAAACAGACCTTATTGGACCCCTGCTGCTTCCTCTTGGCATGAGGAATCTCTCTCCTTTGACTCACCTAGCAATATTCCCTCTCTCTGCTCAACTGCTCCCTACCCCCATACAAACCTCACATTATCCATAGTTTTTCCTATCCTCCCCATTTCTCACAATAAATATAACAGGCTGCACACTCTGTACTCCCTCTCCAGCTCCTTCCCCCCACCTGTGTTTGCTGCTATGAGCCTGTCACAGCCCTGTCCACAAGGTACTCCCTCCAGACCAGTGCCTTTGCCTGTCCAGAGGTTCCTGCTGCTAATGGAGGCTTAGCAGTCTAGATGGGGGAGAGATCCTGGGACCTTCCTCCTTTCTTACCTTTAAAACCAAGTGTTCTTGATTTCTGGCTTTTGGGGGTGTACCTTTTCAATTGAGTCCAGCAGGAGGTTTCCTTACCTCTATCTTGTTATTAGGTTTAATTTTCAGTCCCCCTGGGGCATTTACTTTGTAATTGGTAAGGAAGGATTTTCAGAGGTCTGAACTTTTGCTGCCTCTATGCTCCCATCTTGACTCTGCCTCCTCTTTTTCTGTTTTTTACTCATATTTTCCACTCCTTTTGCCCTATCATTGCTGGTAATCTTGCTCCTTTTATTATGTGCTGTGTCTGTGGGTTTGGGCTATTCTGTCCTGAAGGGGCTTCTTCTCTGCTCTACTCATTGATCAGGTTATCAGGTTGATGTTATCAATGAGCCCTGAAGTCAGATCTTCCCCATGTGGCAGCAGAAACTGAAAAGGAGCTTGGCTTCCTACCCTGTTAACAAAGTTGAAGCTGGTAGTATTTGTAGCCTTTGCCATTTGAACTTAGTCAGCAAGGCTCTCAGAGGAGTCTGTGGGGGCTGGAGGTTGAGTTTCCCTGCCCTCTGAAGGCTTCTTATCTGCCCTATTGATAATATTGAGACAGAGCAGAGGAGTTGATCTGCAAAGCTGGATGTGCCTTAAGGACAAAACCTTAGGAAGGGGGGGCACGATTGAGGGTTTTGACTGCAACTAGGCTGCCTTCTCTGTTTTTTTCCTCCAGCTGCCTCCATGCTGCTTATGTTCAACTCACTGAGCCCAGCACAGTTGTGCCAGCAGCATACTCCCTCTGGACTAGTGTCCTTGCCTGCCCAGAGTTCCAGGAACTGCTGGAGCCTTAGAACTCTATGTGAGGAAATGGTCCAGGGACCTTCCTTCTTCCTTCCCCTTAAACCCAAGTGTTCTGTAATTCAAGCTTTTGGGGGGGCATACCTTTTGTGTTGGGTCCAGCAGGAGGGTTCCCCAGCTCTATTCAGTTGTTTGATTTGTTTTTCAGTCCACTGGAAGCACTGTGTTTTTGATCGATGAGGAAGAGTCCTGTGGAGGTCTGAAGTTTTGATGCCTCTAAGCTGCAATCTTTACTTTGCCTTCTCTGAGATCTCTTGATGAGTACCAAGATCATCTTGGAGAACTCATCATATAGCTTAGAGCTTTTTTAACATTATAATGATAGAAGTCAGAATAAATGTCAGTGAATAAAAATATAACACAATCATGTAAAAATAATGCCAGGAAAACTAAAGCTCAGATTAAATTGTGACCTAGGGAAATTAAAGATAACAATTTGGTGTTTATTTGATTAAATTGGGACAAAAAGTAAAAATCCAAGAAGGAATCACACATTTAATTATAATAGGATGATGGTAATAATGATGATGATGATGATGATAGAAAACAGTAAGAAGAAAATGTTGCTCAATTCTTATATTTCCCTACTTTTTCATTATTATGTTGGTGATGTTATTTCTTTCTTGGCAAGAATGACTTGTTTTACAAAGGACAAAGCAAAAATATTTAAGAATTGATACTCAAGGTAAGTAAATGGATAGTAAAAATAACCTAGATATTGACTTAGCAGGAATATAACTATTAGTCTCTATTCCAAAGACATCAAAGATAAGAGAAAAGGACTTGCTTGTACAAAATATTTAAAGCATCTCTTGTTGGCAAACATGGGGATTGAAAGGATGTCTATAAATTGATGAAAGGCTAAGTAAATTGTGCTATAGTATTGTGATGGGATGCTATTGTTTCATAAGAAATGATGAATGAGAGAATCACAAAAATCCTGGAGAGACATATGAAATAATGAAAAGTGAAGCAGGCAGAACCAAGACAACATTGTATAGAGTAACAGTATTACAATATAATAGTCACATTTAGTGCCATACCCATGGAACTTCCAAAAAAATTTTTTTACTGATTTAGAAAAAAACATAACAAAGTTCATTTGGAAGAACAAAAGATCAAGGATATCCAGGGAAATAATGAAAAAAATACAAAGGAAGGGGGCCTTGCAGTCCCAGATCTCAAACTAAATTATAAAGCAGCGGTCACCAAAATAATCTGGTACTGGCTAAGAGATAGAAAGGAGGATCAGTGGAATAGACTGGGGGCAAGCAACCTCAGCAAGACAGTATATGACAAACCCAAAGATCCCAGCTTTTGGGACAAAAATCCACTATTCGATAAAAACTGCTGGGAAAATTGGAGGATAGTGTGGGAAAGATTAGGTGTAGATCAACACCTCACACCCTACACCAAGATAAATTCAAAATGGGTGAATGACTTGAACATAAAGAAGGAAACTATAAAAAAATTAGGTGAACACAGAATAGCATGCATGTCAGACCTTTGGGAAGGGAAAGACTTCAAAACCAAGCAAGACTTAGAAAGAGTTACAAAATGCAAAATAAATAATATGGAATACATCAAATTAAAAAGCTTTTGTACAAACAAAACCAATGTAACCAAAATCAGAAGGGTAGCAACAAATTGGGAAACAATCTTCATAAAAACCTCTGACAAAGGTTTAATTACTCAAATTTACAAAGAACTAAATCAATTGTACAAAAAATCAAGCCATTGTACAAAAAATCAAGCCATTCTCCAATTGATAAATGGGAAAGGGACATGAATAGGCAGTTTTCAGATAAAGCAATCAAAACTATTAATAAACATATGAAAAAGTGCTCTACATCACTTTTAATCAGAGAGATGCAAATCAAAACAACTCTGAGGTATCACCTCACACCTAGCAGATTGGCTAACATGACACCTATGGAAAGTAATGAATGCTGGAGGGGATGTGGCAAAGTGGGGACACTAATTCATTGCTGGTGGAGTTGTGAATTGATCCAGCCATTCTGGAGGGCAATTTGGAACTATGCCCAAAGGGTGATAAAAGACTGTCTGCCCTTTGATCCAGCTATAGCACTGCTGGGTTTGTACCCCAAAGAGATAATAAGGAAAAAGACTTGTACAAGAATATTCATAGCTGCACTCTTTGTGGTGTCCAAAAATTGGAAAACGAGGGGATGCCCATCAATTGGGGAATGGCTGAACAAATTGTGGTATATGTTGGTGATGGAATACTATTGTGCTAAAAGGAATAATAAAGTGGAGAAGTTCCATGGAGACTGGAACAACCTCCAGGAAGTGATGCAGAGCCAAAGGAGCAGAACCAGGAAAACATTGTACACAGAGACTGATACATTGTGGTACAATCGAAGGTGATGGACTTCTCCATTAGTGGAGGTGTAATGTCCCTGAACAATCTGCAGGGATCTAAAAAACACTATCCACAAGCAGAGGATAAACTGTGAGAGTAAAAACACTGATGAAAAGCAACTGCTTGACTACAGGGGTGGAGGGGATATGACTGAAAAGAGACTCTAAATGAACACTCTAATGCAAATACCAACAATAGGGAAATGGGTTCGAGTCAAGAACACATGTGATAACCAGTGGAATTGTGCTTCGGCTATGGGAGAGGGAAAGGTAGTTGGAGGGGTAGCGGGGAGGAAAAGAAAATGATCTTTGTTTCCAGTGAATAATGTTTGGAAATGACCAAATAAAATAATGTTTAAAATAAAAAAAATAGAATAAATGAGTTGAAAGCAAAAAAAAATATATAATAGTCACTAGTGAATGACAACTATTATCAGCAATGCTAAGTAGATATAGAACAGCTTCAAGGAACTCATGATAATAAAAAAGATATCCATTGCCACAGAATTTGATGGAATTTGAATGGAGATTAAAGGATACCATTATTCAGCTTATTTCCTCCATGAACTTTTCTCTAGTGTGAGCAATATGTTTCCTCTGATAATATGATGAACAGGGAAATATGTATTGTATGATAACAGATATATAACCCATATCATATTACCTGTCATGTTAGCATGGTTAAAGGATGAAAGAGAGAGAGAACATGGATCATAAAATATCAGAAAATTATTTTTGAAAATTATATTGACATTTAATCTAGGAAAATATTAAAAAGAAATAATGTAGATTTCATCAACGATGAATCATATGTTGAAGTCCTAAAAGAATGAATAGAATTGATGTTCAAGTAAATGTCAATGATATTTGACAGATAAGGGAAAAGAGAAAACGTAACACAAAATCAAAGAAAGGCACAACTCATTCTGATTTCTCAAGAAAAGAACTATATTCTAATGATATTGATTTCAAGCTCTAGAAATTCTATAATGCTTTATTAAAAAGATGACTATGAATGGGAAATTTTGATAGAAAGAGCACTTGGGATTTCATCCAGAAAAGTTATGAAACATGAATTGTCTTTCCATTTTTGACAGGATGGTTAATTTACGAAATGAAGGGCATACTTTAGAGAGAACTTGACCAGATTTTAACAAAACATTTGATGAAATATCTCATCCTATTTTTCATAATTTTTAGTGATTACAGCTCAAGTGCAGTGATATAATTTATACTCATACAATGCAATACAATGCAATACAAGAAGCTTCAATTTAGGCACATTCTACATATAAAATTATGACACTAAAGGAAATACAAAGCATACACTCTCTACCTTTAAAGGGCATATGTCTTAGTAAAAAATGAAAACTAAAAAAAAAAATTTTCTTCCAGTACTTTTGGGAAAAGTTAATAAAGCAATATAATTTCATATATGTTGAATTTATTTGGGTACTTAAGAATATTGTGAATATGTATGGATTAATTGCATAATTCTGAATTTTTTTAAAAAGGAAAAAAATGAACAGTTTTAACAAAATAAAATTTATTTTTATATTTAAACTAAATATATTATAAATGCAAATGCCTGGCAATAATCATCCCATATTTCCCTTAAAATTAAATGTGTTGAATGTAACATTTCCCCAAGAACAAAAGTATATGAAAAACTCTTCCCTTTTTCTCATTTTTATTTTTAATTTATTATAAATTAAAAAAACATTTCATATACATCTCTTATATTGACTCACAAAGGTACAAATCCATTTTATACTTTTGTCATTTCTCTGCCAAACTTTTCCAACAACCATGTACTGATTTCTTAACTTAAAGTCTTTCCCAATTATGATATATTCTCTGTTTATTAAGAATATTTCCCAAAGTTTAGTTTTGACCATATCATGCCTGTCATTTGTGAGCTCTAGTGGTATTCTATTACTTCCAGGATTGAAAATAATCTATACATAACATTTAAAGATTTTTCTAATGTGAACCCATTCTTTTTTCCAGACTTTTAAAAATAATTTTCTATCCTTCATGTTGTTCTTGACCTATTCACAGTGTTTTTCATCATTTCTCAGTCATGATGTTATAACTCTTAACTTGATATCTTTTCCTGACTGATTAATATGTCTAGAAAGTTTTTCCTCTTACTCCCCTCCTTTTAGTTTTATTTTGAATCCTAAGATAATTCAAATCCCATCTTCTCTAGAGAGTATTTTGTGGTCTTCAGTTGTCTTCTTTTATCATCTTACCTTCCAATTTTTCTGCATACATCTTGCATGTACTTTGTTATTTGTATGTTGATTCCTCAATTAGAATTTGTATTTTTTGAGGGTGGGGACTGTTTTTGCCTTCTTTATATCCACAAATGCCTGACAAAGGGGAAAAGATTAATAACTATACGCTAACTAACTCTAATAAAGGAAGAAAGCAAAGAAGGAAGGAAGAAGCATTTGTTAAGTTCCTGCTATGTGATGGACATTCTATTAGATACTTTACAAATATTATCTTCTTTGATTCTCAGAACCACCGTGGGAGGGAGGTGCCAGAATTATTGCCATTTTACAGTTACGGAGCAGCCATACATTAAGTGACATCTAGGGTCACATCCTAAGTGTCAATTCTTGTTAAGGATTTTTGCTTGTTTAGTATTGCTGCTTGTTAAGCACTCTTCAAAGAATAGTTAGAAAAACAAAGATTTGAACACAAGTTTTTCAGATTCCATGAACAGCATTCTGCCTGATGGAGCACTTAGCAACATTAGAACACTTTGAGAAAAACAGGAAAAGAAAGTGAAGTTGTAATCATTGCATGTATACAATCTTAAATTGAATCTGCAGATATCCTCACTTCCTTTATTCTCTTTTCCATATCCCTTAGTGGTCTTACATGACCAGAAATGGAGTAAGTTTGCTGCATACATAAGGAAAATGTCCCTACTTAAATTTCTAAATAAATGAGAATGAGAATCTGAAATTCCAAAGATGCTAGTACTATTCTTACTTTCTGTGAGTTCAGTAAACTCTCTCAGGCTCTGAATACTTCCTAAAAAAAGTCAGTCTTCATGAAATAAATTAAAGGATGAGATAATAAAATTTGGCATAAAAACAGAAAAAAATGATACATAGTTTGACTCTTTTTGTTGGTCACTGATATTCACAGACATATGATATTTAGCCTGGTAGGAAAGGTGGGAAAAGACTTGAAAACAACAGAATTTTAAATGTCTTAAGAGATCACAAACTGTATTTTGAGCATATATATGAAATTCATATAATAAGTCATTAAAAGATTATACATAAAGTCCTAGATTTTGGCAAAGAGAGACTAGATCCAAATGCTGGCTTTTACCAGTATGGCCTTTGGGAGAAGTACTATGACCTATTTAGACCTCAGTTTTATCAACTGCTAGATGGGTGTGTTAGATGAGACAACCTATAAAGTTTTGCCTACCTTTATATCTCTAATCATATTTTTTCATTTATTTCAGAGTACTGTTTCAATCTAAGATTGTATGATGAAATTAAATGTATCCTAGTGATATTACTGCCAAGACTAGGTGAAACAATGCATATGCTCTGCGAAATAAGTAGTATTCTAAAGTACAGTGAGAAATGTGGTCCTTAAAGCAGCAAGTTCTTTTGGATGAACTCACTTTTGAGTCCATCAAGGCTAACATAGATTCACATAAATTTAGGGAGGTAGGAAATGCATAACATAATATTGGGGAAAATTTGGACATTGAGAGCTTGTTTGGGGGATTGACAACATGCTAGTATCAAAAATTTTTATTTTATGATCTTGATAAAGTTTCAAGACGAATAAACATAAGTTTTGAAGAAAGATATTCCTTTGCGTACATCATGAAGATAATTCATTGACTCAACACTGTGTTTTTATTTAGCTGTTGTGACTCAGTCTATGGCCCTACATGAGCATATTATTAATGATGATGGTTAATGAGATAAAGTGACATATCTGATAGTATTTGATCTGTAACAAGAGGTACGCAAATGATTTTAATAACTGTTAGCTATTTGTACTTTCAATTTGCATAATTCATTTTTGTAATTCAGAATTCACTTAGCTGAAACATGTTGCTTGTTAAGTATTATTCAAGCAAAGAATAGATATAACAGAATAGCAAAGGCTTTAATTGATCACAACCTAATTACTTGGCCACTAAAACTACATTTGAATATGCAAAGTGTAATGGAAAGCTGAGACAATTAGTTCAATAATTAAAGCAAAACCATGTGATGTAATTATCTGTAGATTGCATCATCAAGCACATTAAAACCCCTCTATGAAGGTAGTGTCATGAAACAGTAAGAAACATTTACAGATATATATATATATATATATATATATATATATATATATATATATATATATATTGCATACACCAAAGGACACAATGGCCTACCAGTGATTCAGTTATACCGTTTGTCATGCTTAATTAAAAAGTATGTCTTGGAAAAAAAGATAAGAATCAGTATCTTGTAAATTATACTCAATCAATTGATTCTTATTTGGATTTTCCTTAGTGTAGAAACTACTTGTGTTTCCTCAGCTAATGTAGCTCAACAACTTGTGTGTCATGTATAACATCAGAGAACACTGACTGATGCCTCTGAGGATTTGAGTGACTTGTCTAATATGAAAAAGCCAGTGTGTGTCACAAAGGGGACTTTTGGACTTAAATATTCCTAACTTAGATCTAAGTTCTCTTTTCAGCATATGATAGAGTCTCTTTTTATCAGACATAATTGCAGAAAGCATGTAAAATTTTTAAATCAATACTCAAATTCTGAATAACTGCCATTGAGTAAGGCACTGCAAATCAGGAAAAAAACAAGTTTCATCTATGCACTGTGATATATTAGCATCTAATTGGTATAGTAGGCAGGGTGTTGGACTTGTAGTTAGGAAATCCTTAGATCAAACCTATCCCTAAACCTTATTATCTGTGTGAGCCTGGACAAGTCACTGAACAGCTGTCTGCCTAATTTTTCTCATTTATAAAATGGGGATAAAATGTATTATATTTGTATAGGGTTGTGCATATTTTACACTATTGCATAAATGATTATTGTTAATTATTTTCACTATATTTAAAAATGTTTAGCTTATGGAAGTTAAAATCAGTACCTGTCAAGCAAAATGTGCATCATTAAATAACATGTTTTGAGAGGCTCTGGGAATGACCCTCTACCAAACCTATTTTCCCCACTGCCTGATATAAAGATATTGGCATTATGCCCAGACCAAGTATCAACATGTGCCAGTAATTAGGAAATTCTCTGGGTGTGAAGCATAAAACTCACTTGGAAAAGAAGAATCAATGTCCATATAAGGAAGTATGAACTGAAAGCCATCAGATCTGTTGCCAAAGTTACAGGATACCAAGATTCAATGTAGTGAGAAAACCGGTTTCTGATCTAATAATTCAAAGTTAAGTGAATTTGATAAGAATTTGGAAACCATCATCCAGGTAGTACTAAAGAATAGACAATTTGTTGAGCCCAATTTGTTAACTTGAAGCTTAGGTACTTTTATTACAGTAGTGTGAGAATGTTGTGGGGAAACAAATAAAGCAGTGAGCTGAATCCTCTTTAATATGCAAAATAACAGAGGCAATGAAAGTCAATACCAAAAAAAAAAAAAACAATTTAATTATGATATGAATGAACCTATACAATAAGGATTGAAAGAAAGCAATGAAATAATTTCTGACTCCATACACAAAAGACAAAAAAGACTCCATACACACTTCTAAACTTACCGTGAAATTTATTAATTAATTTTATTCCCTTTTATTATTAATTTCCCTTTAGATCCCTTCATTTCCTTCCCATACTTCAGAACTCAGTTACAGGAATAGCTGATTAAAATATTGAACCATTTTCCTCTTAGAATATTTCTCAGAACTCCTTTAGAAGAAAGCTAAAGGAATGCTCTATAGTCTGCTTATTGAATGGAAATGGTCTAGATTTTAAAAAAAAAATGAAGCTTAGAGGCATTGTGATCATAATGTTCCATGTGTTCAGTTTATTTTCTTCCAGATTTATTCAACTGTGACATGTTGCTTCTCCTGTTCATATAACAACTCATCCCCTCATGACTTTCACATCTTTATGGTTGGTCTCCTACATTTAAACCAATTGTCAATTTTTTTCAGCTTACATTGTGTAAATTGGAATTATCATCTGATGCCAATTTATTGTAGACTCAGTCATAGCAGAAGCCATGTGAGAAACATTGTATTAAGAATATCTCCCATGGAGCAATGGTCTTTCATACTCAAACAATGTGGGTGCTAAAACCTTATGTACAAACTACTTATGGTTATATACTCCATACTTAGCTGAACCACTCATATTTTCTTCTGACTTCATCTTACAGTTATAGGGCCATGCAATTACAATTTTAGGGAAGTGCACATGTGTAGTTATCTGTATCATTAAGGAGAACACATCTGCAATTCTAAGTTCTATAGAAATAACCAATGGAAATTGTGATTTTTTTTCTACTCCCATTTTTTCAGGGGTGTTTAATATTTTCTTTTTTTTTAAACCCTTACCTTCCATCTTGGAGTCAATACTGTGTATTGGCTCCAAGGCAGAAGAGTGGTAAGGGCTAGGCAATGGGGGTCAAGTGACTTGCCCAGGGTCACACAGCTAGGAAGTGGCTGAGGCCGGATTTGAACCTAGGACCTCCCATCTCTAGGCCTAGTTCTCAATCCACTGAGCTACCCAGCTGCCCCCATGTTTAATATTTTCTTAGAGCAGTGTTGCTAACTCATGCCTTGGTTGACATCAACTCCCTCTGTCTTCTAAACACAAAGTCAGGAATGATGGAGGATGGATTATAAAACTGCTACCAATATTTTCCTTTATAGAAGCCAGAAATTGTATAATCTAATCACTGTACTTTCTATTTGCAGCCCTAGGTGGTTTTAATTCCATAGAATGAAATGCTCCCGTGCCAGGTACCCTCTGTGGTTCCACAATGCCACCTTGGGCTTTCCTGTCTCCCTTTTGTGTTTTCACCTCTTTTCACCTCTTTTCATTGTGACATTCTAGAGGTAAGGGATAATCTTTCTTTTATTCACTGTATTCCAAGTGTTAAGCACATAATAGGCATTTAATAAATCTTGAAAGACAGCTGTGATTCAGTATTTAAGAATAGTGGACAAAGAATAAGGAAAATTTGAATTCAAATTCAGCCTTAGACACTTTTATCTCTGTGACCCATAGAAAAACCACTTAACTTCTGATTGGCTGACAAAAAGATCTACTTAACTCACTGGAGTATGAAATGGAAAACCACTCCAGTATCTTTGACAAGAAAACTCCATGGATAGCTATGGCCCATGGGATCAAGAAGAGATGTACACACTTGAATGACTCAACAACAACAACAGAATACATTTTTTATTGAATTTATGAATTTATAAATAGGTTGGTGAATATAGAGACAAGTTATCATGATAAAATTAATATTGGTGATCCTATCTGCTCAGTATGTTTACCCCATGTCATCAGGTCTATTGGTACATGAATTGTTACTCTGGTCCAGGTGATATATATCTAATATATATCTAATCACTTTTCTATTTAGATAGATATACATATGGATATCTAGTTCTATTTATATACAGAGATATATCTATATGAAATAGATGCTCAGGTATAGATAGAATATAGATAGATTATATATATATATACATATATATAAATTTAAATTCACATGCACATATATATATATATATGTGCATGTGAATTTAAATTTACTCCACCCTGCTTAGTCTTATAATTCTAGCAACAAGGAATGTATACACCCCTACTTAAGGATTAAGTGTTGAGGAGGATGGACTATGACCAACATGTGCTAGCAAGTGACAAATAAGAAACAATTGACAGACCCCCTTGGCTGTCCTAAGTCAAGCTTAATCTACATGTGAGATGCAGGAAGTGATGTAAAGAACAGTCGATATATTTCACATCACTTCCTCTCACTGGCCTCTTGCTCTCATTCTCACTATCTCAGTCTTGGAGATTTTGAGATCTTTCTCTCATGGAGACGTTGGGCTCTTTCAGTGTTGGGAGCTCATGGTGGCATGCTTACAGTGCTTGGTGAGTGGTTAAGGCTGATTCCTCTATTCCTTTACCTCCTAAAGAGCTATCCTCCTAGGAGGCCTCTCATCTTGGAGGAGGCCTCATGGCTGGAAGCTTAGCTAGATTGAGAAGGCCCCTTGGCCTAGGCCTCAGAACTCCTATCTGGCTTGCCAGAGCAGTCCTATTCCCTTTCCTCTCTCTCTTCTTAATTTCTTCCCTCTATTGTAATTTAATCACCATAAAAACCTCAGATTGATGAGTATTTTATTGGGATTGACTGGCAATGACTAGTATAATACTTTCAGTCAATAACCCCAATTTTACCCTTACATGGATCTAAATGGATATTGATAAAAATATATATAAATATAGACAAATATGTTTTGGTGTTTTGTTTAATAGTTTCAAAGATGTCCAGTTCTTTATGACTCCATTTGTACTATTCATGACAAAGGGACTGAAACTGTTTTCCAATTCCTTCCCCAGGTCACTTTATTGATGAGGAAAACTGAGATAAACAAGGTTAAGTGATTTACACAGGGACACAAAGCTAGGAAGTATCTGGGACTAGATTTGAAATGAGGTCCTTCTGACTTCAGACTTCAGACTTTATTCACTCTGCTACCTAGCTCTCAAGGTATTTATCTCTCTATATCTATCTCGAGATGAATACATGTAAATTTATAGGTAGATATAGAGTTGTAAAAACAGAATACACAAAGTTTTTACTATAGTAATATAATACTGTGATGCTCTAGATTGAATTATCTGGGTTTATTCTTTAGTGGATTTATTATTTATATATCCAGATATATCTTTTGATATAAATACTCTAGATCCTTGATTAAAAATATATGGCATGCAGAAACCTCTCTGTGGGCACTGTGTCATCCCCAACATGATCAGTTACTAGAGAGGCAGAGGGACTCCCATAGAGCTGCTCCCTTCCCCTACCTCCATCATAACTACCTGCCTCTCTGCACTTACTGCCTCACCTGAGTGGAGCACTGAGGCCACTTCATTCTCTTTTTCCCTCCTCTGTCTAGGGTAAGGTGGGCATGGTACACTTGGTCTATGAGAGGGGACTTCACACATTCTGGGGGTGATGGGACTCTGCACAGAGTCTGGGGGTGGGGCATGGCACATGATCTCTAAAAGGTTTGCCATCATTGCTCTAGATCAACTTCTCTGAGTTTATTCTGTTGTAGGTACATATAACTAATCTAGCATAGAGTAGATCACGTAATTCTCATAATTCCATCATAATATTAGAAGCTCCATTTTTTAGGAACCTGAAGGAAGGGTCAATAAGGAGCCAAGCCATACTTAGGACTGAAGGATGAAGAAAAGAAGACCAATATCATCTGAGCCCTATAGAGAGAGATAAGATAAACATGGACTATGGTTCTAAAGAAGAAACTTTTGTAATTAAGACATCTAAGTTTAGCTCCCCACATTGTGAACAAAAATTTCATGAAGAGAGAGGGCAGAGAGAATAATTACTATTTCTCATAGACTGGACAAAAGAAACTACTTAGTCAAATAAATTACATTAAACAAATACACAATATTCCAGTGGAAGATGGTTGAATGAGTTCATTGTAATTGCTTTATGGTACCTAGATGTTAGCAGAGAATAGGTAAATTGAATAGGAAATGTAATGAATATGGAAACCAATAGGCTTTTTTATTTAGCATATTATTTAAATAAAGTGGAAGTTGTAAGACCTAACTTGAACCTGCCAAGAATGAAATATTGAAACTAAAGAAGAGAGGACAGGATCATTTTTATTACATTATGTGAAGATTAAATTTAACACTCCCCTGATTATAACAATGAAAATATTTAACTCTCCCCCAATTGTGAATATTAAATTGTAACCCTTGTCTATTTTTAGAACACAGTACTTAAAATTTAAGTATGGAGATCTACCCATTTTTAGATTTAATCACCAAAGGTGCAAACACTCCATTTCACACAGTGAATGGGGAAGGACTGTGACCCACCTGTGTGATAGTGGATGATGAATCAGAATTGACCCACTGCTTTCTGGGCAGTCCTAAAACAAAGCATCAACTGTGATTGTTAGACATAAAATTAGGGGAAGACACAGGAAGTGATGCAAAAGAAACATATTGAAAAGAAGATGTTACTTCCTGTGAGATTTAGTTCTTCATTTTTTGGAAGGGGAGAATGGAGGAATTCTTCATTCTTTGATCCAATGACTGGACCTGAGACCCTGTTCCTTTGAACTGACACATGGTGGGTGAAAAGCTGACTCTTAACTGCTGGATTTTTCTAAAAAAATTATCCTCTGGAGAGATCTACTCATGAGAGATCCTTCTTGTGTCCTTGGCTTTGCCAAGGCCAGATGAAACTAATTCTCCCTGCCCACAGGGGCTGGGAGTAAATTACTTAATGCTCAGGCTAGATATCTTACTTAACCTCTCTCTGATTTCTTTCTTCACTCTTTCTACATTTGGTAAATAAATTGTAAATAAAATCTATTTGGAATTAATTAAATTCCTGGTGACCACACTCTTAAATAACCAAGTCCAGCCCCTTAAAAATTAATATCATTTCCCCCTTACAGTTAGCAACCAAAACAAATGATTTAGTGGATTTTTTCAATTAGATATTTTTACTTCATTGTTCTAGGACACTTTCTAGTGAGAAATGCTCCATTAATGTATATTAATACCCATCCCACTATATCAATAGGTCTTCAATAGCAGTGTTGTTCTCGTTGAACCAGTCCTGGTGGTTGCATTGTTTGGGGCCTAGGACTGCCTTTGATGTTTCCTTCACTGAGTCTCTGAACTGGTTCCATTTCTCGGTTGAGCTTCCAGTGAGTGGTCCCTTGGCAGACAGCTTGTTGTCCAGGCAGGACTGGAATGTTTGCACATAAGATGGATCTCTAAGACGACTCATGTTGTAAAATGCGCGGACTGTCTGGGCACGTTTTGGATCGTGAGGCTCAATGCACATTTGAAGAGTAGCTCTAACCAATCGGTGGTCTGTCCAGCATTCAGCTCCTCTCATGGCTCTGGTGATCTTTACATCCTGGATGTCTCACCGGCTTACAATGATGTAGTCAATGAGATGCCACTGTTTTGATCTTGGGTGCATCCATGTTGTTTTATATTTGTTCGCCATTCTGAACACAGTGTTCGTGATGGTGAGTTCGATCTCTGAGCATTTGCTGAGTAGCAGTAGGCCGTTGTTGTTCATTTTGCCCATGCCGTGTTTGCCGAGCACTCCTTTCCATCTTTCATGGTCCTGACCAATGCGGGCGTTGAAGTCTTCCAGTAGTATCAGCTTGTAATTTGTGGGCATTGAGTGCAGGACGGCACTCAGGCCAGAGTAGAACTGCTCGATGGTCTCCTCTGTGCTGGTCAGTGTTGGGGCATATGCGCTGATGATTGTGGCATACCGATCTTTGCTGAGAGGCAAACAGATCTTCATGAGCCTCTTGCTGATGCCCACAGGCAAGTCTGGCAGCTGTTTGAGCAAACTGGTCTTGATGGCTAGGCCAACACCGTGGATTCTGTCTTCATTTGAGGCTCTACCTTTCCAGAAGAAGGTGTATCCAGTGGTGTGTTCGCTGAGTGATCCCTCTTCTGGTAAGCGTGTTTCTCTTAAGGCTGCGATGTCAATGTTATATCGCGCCAGTTCTTTACCGATTAGAGCTGTTCTTCTCTCAGGTCTTGGGGTATTCTCTCTATCAAGTAATGTCCTGATGTCCCATGCTCCTAGTAGGAGTTTCTTTGTATTTTTTCTTTGATTTCGACCTCTTAAAGGGGATGACCCGCCAGCCACGGTGTGCTGACCGGGTGTTTGTAGGGCAGGCAATGTTTGGGACACCTTTTCTAGTTCCCTCCCTTGACTAGGGTGAGCAGTGCTGTCCTAGAGAGGGCTGCTCAGTCGCCCAGGATGCTGCTGAACTTCCCTGCTGCCCACATGGCCGAGCGACCACTGGTCCATGGGCCACCTACGTGCAGGATCGTGACTACAACTGCCAATGGTCACCTCCACCTGTTGCGTCGTCACTCCCCCATCGCCGCAGGTCTTGAAGAGGGTGGACGGGGTTAGGATAGATGAGTGTACACAAAGATACTTGTGCATGAAGGAGATTTAAATGGAAAAGTCAATGTACAGAGACTGTCCCACTCTCTCGGTGTTGGAAGCTTGGGTCCAGTGGCACAAAAAAATTGTTATGTCTGGAGACTTCCTCAGCTGCATTGGATGGCTGTGTTGTCCTTTGTGCTCCAACACACCCTAAGCACTCCACAGGGCTTTGCTGCGTTGCCCTCTCAGCCATTGAACCTTCTTATTGGTTTCTTCTGTCTGTTCAGCCGAAGCAGTCTTCACATGCTGGGTGAGCAAAGACCTGGTTCACCATGGGTCGACAACCCGATGGCTACCCTCACAAGGTTTGACCGGCCTGTCGAAGCCATTGCCCGGGGTGTGGCCACTGCCACATGCTAGCAGCTACTGGGAGCCACAAGTGAGAGCTGGGTGTCAGGTGGGGGTCAGAGGTTGGAGAGCTGCCCTAGGAGGGCATGACAAGCCCTCCACACCAGAGATACTACCCCTCCCTGAGCACCCCATACACCCCTACTACAATCTAGATTTCAGTGTTGGTGAAGTATTGGCATGGGTGCAGAGACAGCATATGGGGAATTGCTCTGTTCTCCCTAGGAAGATCTAGTGCTCAATGACATTTTTGCTTTCCTTGCCCCTCTGTTCAGTCACCCAGGTGAGAATTTCCTCCCTCCACTCTCTGGGGTAATGCAGAGGGGCTCACAGGCAACTTGAACTCTTAGTTTGGTCCTGCAAATTTGAAAACCTTTGCCAATGCTGATCTAGCGAGTTGCCCAGAACATTGAAAGGGCAAGTATTATGAAATCTAATATGTGTCAGCTGCAGCTAGAAACTAGATCTTCCATATATCATCTGGATCTTTATCCATTATACCACATTATATTTTGACTTCAGTTGTTAATTGACTTTATTTTATAAAATAATAAATATAAACATTTTAAATTTCCAAAAAATATATATTTTCCCAATAGTCAGAAACTTTTAGATGTATTTGATTACCCAATATTCAACCCTAACATTGGGTATTTAGGTATACAAATTCATTTTCCAAATTTCATAGAGAGATATACTTGGTGGCCTCTTTAATTCTATAGAAATATGATACTATGTACCACCACCCATGCTTAAATTAAAAGTCCCTAAGTGATCCACAGAAATTAATACTCTTAAGTAAGAAATATCATTGTAACCATCAATCTGTGTTGACCTTATTTATCAGTGGTAGAATTTTACTCATCAATTTTACCCAGATAAATCCTAAATCTGATAATTCATAACCATTGTATACCAATACCCACTATTTAATATATATGTGTATATGTACATATAAGTAACCTGAAAAAATAATTACTATAAAGTTACTTAAAATAATAACTCAATTTAGATCTTCCAATTCATCAAAAATAGAAATAGATGATAAACCAAAACTTTTGTGGAGTAATTTATGAGGCTGCTGATTTTAATGTATCAGATAAGATAAGGAGGAAAATAAATCCAAATATTTACTCTACAGAAAACATTCACTTAGACTATTCTGTTTTACATCATCAATTTTCACTTTGGATCCTAATTAATTTTCTTTAAAATATGTACATGAACACAAGATAAAATATGAACATTATCACATTATAAGATGAATCAGTGGTTGATGATGAATTTAATTCATTTTTTATAGAGGCTAGATAGTTTCATCTTTTTATGTAAAGGAAAGCAATTTATATTTAATGTTTTGGAAAGTGAAAGTGCATGAATATAATAAAATATTCAAAATGAAGTGAAAAACTTTAAAATATGATGAATTTAGAAAATCTGAGAAATATTTGTATGAACTGATGCAGCATGAACTAAGTAAAAAACAAGAGTATTGCAATAACAAACCTTGGTGCCAGAAGGCTAATGATAAAATATAGGGAGTATATATCTTCTTTGTAGAGGAGAGGTTTGGAATGAGGCATACATTACCAGACATGGTTAGTATGATGGTTTGTTTTGCTTATCTGTACTTCATTGTTGCAAGGGAGGAATATTCTTTGGGGTGGTAGGGTCATGAGCTGACAGCAGTAAAATAAATCAAATAAAAATATTAACCGATTTCCTTATTTGGCTCAGATAATCTCATTTACTTGTTCTCCCCTTATATCATAATCATTTTAGCACCTCATTTTGCTAGGTCATCTGACTTTTTTGATCTTAATGAAAAGTTATGTTTCTTTGTGGATTTAGTCATAAGTTGCATGCTTTCCTAGTTGTTCTAAGTCATGATACTTGTATATGAAATGTATATACCCATGAAAAGTATCCCCTTCTTCTCAGTATATGCACACAAATATACCCCTAAACACTTACACACTATTTTGTGTTAAATTCCTCAAACCCCAACTTATTCTATGCACCCTATAATTCCACACCTGTAGACAGCTGTTGTTTATGTTGTTCAGCTTTGTTTTCCTCTGGGGCTTGAAGCCTGAGGATATACAAGCTTTCTAAAATGTCTCAAACATGAGCTACTGATGACAAGTGCTTTTTCAAGTATTCAAGGACCAGCTGCATCCGTTTTTTGTGCTCAAAATATTTTGGGACACTTCAGTTTTCAAGTCTGAAATTTCAACCAATAGGGACATGTCCATAAGCCCTCAAAGACTGAGCAATGTGACCTCTTCATTCCAATGTTTTATCACATGGAATTGATTTCAAAATTAAACTGATGCTTTTTACAAGTAGGTTTAAGCATGATTTTTGCATATATGTATTTATTCATGTATACTTTTAAATCATTTTTACTGTCATAAAAAACACACTTCCATACTGGTCATTGTAATAAGAGCAAACACATATATAACCAAAATCTCAAAATAAAACCATAAATAAACTGATGGGAAAGAAGACTCCAACAATTCTTAATAGTATTCCTGTAATGTCTTTCAAGATTGTTCCAGATCATTGCATTGCTGAGAGTAACCACATTTTCACAGATAATAATCTTACAATATTTTTGTTATTGTGTGCAATGTTCTCCCAATTCTGCTAATGCCATTCTGCATCTGCAGATCTTTCCAGATTTTTCTGAAATCATCTTGTTTATCATTTCCTATAACACAACAGATTACCAACAAGTGCCAATATTTGCTCAGCTATTCCTCAATTAATGGACATCTCAATTTCCAATCCTTTGTCACTTCAAAAAGAGTAACTATAAATATTTTTGCACAAGTATCTTTTCTATCTCTTTGGGATACAAAATCATATCACCTGCTGAGAATGATATTTTAATTTCCTCATTGACCACTAATTTATTAAATTTCTTTTTTATTCTTTATTGTTCAAACTAGAATTTCTAACAAAATATTAAAATAAAAAAAAGATAGGGTGATAATAGACATGGTTTTTTCCCTTCTAATCTTATTGGGAATGTTTCTAAGTTATCCCTATTGAACATGATACTTGCTGAAGGATTTAGATAGATACTACTTATTTTAAAGAATGGCCCACTTATCCCTACACTTTCTGGTGTTTTTAATAGGAGTGGGTTTTGGACATAGTGAAGGATCTTTCATACAGCAATATATGCTGTAGATTTCTTGGTAGTATATTATTTTAAAATTATTCATCCATATTTATTAGTGAAATTGGTCTATAGTTTTCTTTCTCTGTTTTTGCTCTTCCTGACTTAGGTAACATTAGTTTCATAGGTTTCAAATAGGTAATATTTGTTTCATAAAAATAATTTGGTAGGATTCCTTCTCTGCCTATTTTCCCAGATAGTTTATGTGGGATTGCAATTAATTGTTATTTAATGATTGATAGAATTAATTTGTGAATCCATCTGACCTGAAGATTTTTTCTAAGGGTATTAATTGGTGGCTTTTTCAATTTATTTTTCTGAGATTATTTAAAAATTCTATGTCTTCTTTTCTTAATCTGGGCAATTTGTTTTTTGTAAATATTTCTCCATTTCACTTAGATTGGCACACTTATTGGCATATAATTGAGCAAAAATAGTTCCTAATGATTGCTTTAATTTCCTCTTCATTGATGGTGAGTTTGCCCTTTTCATTTTTTATACTGATCATTTAATTTTCTTCTTTCCTTTTTTTAACCAACACTATCAATTTTATTCATTTTTTTCATAAAACCAACTCCTAATCTTCTTTATTAGTTCAATATTTCTCTTATTTCAGATTTATTAATTTCTCCTTTAGTTTTTGGGATTTAATGTTTAAATAAGAATTTTTGGGACCTCACAAGATTTTATTTCTTAATTATTTTTAAAGATCATTTATTTATTTATTTTGTCTAGAATATTTTTCCATGGTTACATGATATGTATTCTTTTACTCCCCTCTATCCCTCCCTTAGCCAATTAGCAATTCAACTGAATATTACATGTATTATTGATCAAGACCTAATTAAATAAAAATTGTTAATTTTTTCTTTTTCTCATTATTTTGGGTTTATTTAGTTGCATGCCCAGCTCATTGATCTGCTTTTTCTTTACTTTATTGATGTAAGTGTTTAGAAACATAAAATTTCCCCTAAGAACTGCTTTGGCTATATCCCATAAATTTTCGCATGTTATCTCCTCATTGACATTCTCATTAATAAAATTATCTGTTGTTTCTATGACTTGTTCTTTGACTCATTCATTTTTAGCATTAGATCATTTAGTTTCCAATTAATTTTGATTTGTATTTCTGTGGAGTTTTACTGATTATAGTTTTATTGTATTATGACCTAAAATGGATACATTTGTTATTTCTACTTTTCTGCATTTGGTTATGAAGTTTTTATGCCCTAATACATGATGAATTTTTATCTATGAGCCATGATCTACTGAAAAGAGGCCATATTCCTTTGTATTCCCATTCAATTCTCTCCAGTCATATATTAGTTATAACTTTTCCTGATTTCATTCACTTCCTTTACTTCTTTCATGTTTTTTTTGTTTGATTTATCTAGATCTGAAAGGGGGAAGTTAAAGTCCCCCACTAGTATAATTTTTCTGTCTATTTAAAAATGTAAAGGGTATACCATTTGGTGCCTATATGTTTAAAATTAATATAACTTCATCATTTGCAAAACTTTTAGCCAGATGTAACTTTTTCTTATCACTTTTAAACAGACCTATTTTAGTTTAGAATGAGATCATGATTGCTACTTCTGCTTTTTTGCTTGAGATGATGCACAATAAATTCTCCACCAGTCCCTTACCTTAAATTGGTGTGCCATCCTACCTCCAAAGTCTTTTTTGAAAGTAACATATAATAGGATCCTGTTGTTTTTAAGTTCACTCTGCTATCTGTTTCCATTTTATAGGTGAGTTCATCCTATTCACATTCATGATTATGATTACTAACTGGGTATACCTCTCCATCTTATTTTCCCCTTTTGTTTCTGTTCTTTTTCCCTTCATTCTGTCCCTTCTCACTTGTGTTTTGCTTTTTATGACCCCTCAATAAGTCCCCCTCCCTCCTTCCCTTGTTTTCTTCAACTCCTACTTCTCTATATGGTAAGACAAGAATCTATACCTCAGTAACTATGCTTTTAGCCTCTCTCTGAGTCCTTTATGATGAGAGTAAAGTTTATGTATTGCTGGTCACCACCCTCATTCTCCCCTCCACTCTTCTAGGTTTTCATATCTCTTTTGGTGAGATAATTCATGTCATTTTATCTTTCCCTTCCCTTTTCTCTCAGTGCAATATTCATTTTTGTTCCTTCTTTTTTCTTATCATAGCATACTAATCATCTTATTTCCACATCCTCTGTCTATGTAAATTCCCTATAACTGCTCCTACTGCAACTAAATTTTTTTAATTACAAATATCCTCTTTCTGTATAGTAATCCATACATTTTGACCTTATTGAGGTCCTTAAATTTTATCTTTATAATTTACCTTTTTAGGCTTCTCTTGGGTCTTGTGTTTATATATCAGATTTTCTGTTGGGATCATGTCTTTTCATCAGGAATGCTGGGAAACCTTCTGTTTTATTGAATTACCATTTCCCCTCCTGAAAAAAATGTAGTCACTTTTGCTGGATAAATGAGTCTGAGTTGTAAATCTAGATCTTTCACCTTCTAGAACATCAAATTCCAGAGCTTCTGCTCCTTTAATATGGAAACTACTAAATTGGAACTACAATCAGGAATACACATGATTTAGTATTTTCCATAAAACTCAAGAGCCTGAAGCCAAGGAAAAAATTTGAGACCCATCAGAAAGGCTCTTGAATTTGGCTGTCATATTCCTGGGAATTGCCATTTTGGGATTTCTTTCAGGAGGCAATCTGTTCCTTATTTAAATTTATATTTTACTTTCTAGATCAAGAATTAGAGGGCAGATTTCTTTGATGATTTCTTCTATTATGATATCCAAGCTTTTTAATTGATTTTATTATGACTTTCAGTTCATTTACCAATTCTTAGAGTGTATATCCTGGATCTATTTCCCATGTCAATTGATTTTTCAATGGTATATTTCACATTTCCTTTTTTTCTTTTGGTTTTGTTTTTTTATTGTTTCTTCATGTTTCATGAAGTCATTAGCTTCTAGTTGACTAATTCTATTTATTATAGAATAATTTTCTCCCATGAGCTTCTGAGCCCTCTTTTTCAGTTGGCCTATTTTTTCTTGCACTGCTTTCATTTCTCTTACCCCTTTTTCCTCTGTCTCTCTTAATTGATTTCTGACTTTTATAGCTCTTCCAGAATCTGTATCCAAATCATATTTTTCTTTGAAGCTTTGCAAGTATTTGCTTTGCTTTCACTTTCCCCTTTCTCTTTGTGCCTTGTGTGTACCTTGTCCTTTGTCTACATAAAACTTTTCTATGGTTAAAGGTTTTTTTATGTTTGTCCATTTTCCCAGTCTTTTTCAATAATTTTACTTCATTTTAAAGGTAGAGTCTGTTCACAGGGAGGATAGGGCACTCTCTTAAACTTCAGTTGTTCCAAGATAGTATAATGACCTTTGGCTAGGAGGTCTGATAATCACCACCTGAGCCTGCTAGCCTCAAGATTGGGTATAGGCTTTTGGTTTCACTCTGGGCTTTGCTCCTTTCTCACCACAGTGACCCAGACACTCTCTGCCTACCTCTCAAGCTATTCTCTGACTGAAAGTTGCTACACTCTGTCTCTTTGTTGGTTCTTTCACTACCATATTTGCTTTGTGGCATTAATTTAAGATTGGTTGGAGAGGATTCTCATTGTGGTTTCTAGTTTCCTTCTTTCTACTTCACCATCTTGGCTTTGGTATTTCCTAGGCTTGTGTCTACTTTCTTAACAATATTTTTGCAGATGGACAAAATTGAATTTAAGGAGATATTTTTTGCTTTAATCTCCAGGGGGGTTAGTTATCTTTTTACCTATTTTAGGAGGAGTGATGTTATATTTCTACTCCATGACTCTGGAAGAATAAAAGATCATGACCCAGTGGATGAACGATATTAAAAAACAAACAAAAAAACAAAAATCCAAGAATGACTTGAGTGCTCTAGGCCAATGACTTGCAGATGAAAGTGTTCCATTCTTTATGCCCAAGTATATAGTTCTTTTTTTTATTAATTCCTAGCTTTAGTTTCCAAGTTCTCAGGCTTAAATAATGATCAAAATATATGCATTATATGAAATTCTTGGTTTTAAAAAATTAACTTGTAATGTATATTTTCCTTTAAACACTTATTATGAATTGATTCCTGAACCAACCTGGCTTTTATTTTGGTTACCCTTTGCCATTTATCCCTGGCTTGTTGTGTGATGGGCCCCCTTTGACCATAAAACAGAATGATTATCAGTGTCTGGATTCTGATACAGATAACTCATACCTATCTATACTAATAATCATTCCTTCAATCTAGATTTTCTTTACACAAGTTGTCTTTAATCTTAGATGAGTCATGAACATGTCTGGCATCCTGATGAAGCCTATGAACACTTTATAAGGATATTTTTAAATAATAGAAATTAGGGGTAAATTTTTCCTAGAGATTATGAAAAATAAAGTTGTAATTTTTCTTCCAACCAAGTTAACGGACCACCAAAATTAGAGATATCTGTAGAGCTCAGATTAGAAGCAGGTCCTGCCTTGCATAAATAACCTTTCCAGAGAATGCAAATTATCCTTTACAGAATCATCTAGATATATATGAAAATAAGAAATGTCAAAGCTATTGAATAAAAATGTTTTATCTTTTTCTTTATTATTTGTAGGATAATTATAATTTCATATGAGAAAATAAATAGCCTGCCAATTGAATTGATTTTTAACAATCATATCACACTGAATGATGCTAAGCATGTACTCAATTGAGGCCCTCATATCTTTTTCACAAAAAATTTTGCCAAGCCATGTTTTCACCATCCTATTCATGAATAATTGGTTTAATCACCAAAATTCAGCCCATTTCTACACTAAAATCTTTCTTCAAATTTACAGTTTTAATGGGAGGCTACCTGAGTTTTAGTTAGTCATACCAGTTACAATGAAAAGGATTTGAATACATGCACAGTAATAACCTGTCACTTGAGGACAAATCTAGGATTAAAGTATTTCTTTGCCAGAAGGCTAGCCACCTGGGGTTGAAAATTTTCAATCAAAACACATCATGAGTACCATTTATGAAGATGTGGAAGGAGTACAGTATATTTCAAAGTATGGAGGGAGGAGAGGACCTGGATTGATGAAACCACAGATCTTTTGAAGTATTATAGTACAATACACAGGGTTTTCCTTTTACATCTGTTAAACTTTACTTTCTTGGTTTCTGTCCAACATTCCAGTCTACTGAGATAATTTTGAATCTTGATTCTGTCATCTATCATATTAACTATTCTTCCCTGCTCCTTGTCATCTGTAGAACTGATAAGCCTGCTTTCTATCTATTCAACTAAGTAATTTTTTAAAATGTTGAATGAGAATAGATTCAAAAATTGAACCCATTGGTAGTTCATTAGAGACCTCTTTCTAGGCTAACACAAATATATTAACTAGTTATTTTTGGATAATATGACTAGATTTGTACCCAATAATATTAATAATATAATCTAAGTCCCATTTTATTCTCTTATCTACAAAGATACTATGAGAAATATTTTTGCTGAGAAATTAATTAATTTTTAAGCTATATCATTGCTTACATTGTATATCCTAGTATTATTTTTAAGGTCAAATACAGTTTGTTTTATAATAAAATTGTTCCATTCCCACCCTCTTCCTTTCTGGTAAACTCAAAGGGATGTTTCCAGAAATAAAACTGAAATATGTATGATAAACAACATATATCTTTAACTAGAATTTTGCTCAAATTTTATTTCACTCAGAAATTAAGTAAATATTATCTAACTATTGAAATGTAAATAATTTATGGAAAACAAGATAGACTACACCAAGAATCCATTGGCAGCTAATTGGTAGCTAATTAAATAGGGTTACTTAAAGAAGAAAGAGTAATTTGAAACTTTGAGTTGACTAGGCTGAGTCTATTGCCTTCAATATACATAAAGAGAATGGGGAGAATGATTTTGGAAAACAATTATTAATTCAGTTTTGAATATGGTGAATTTTATTTGGTAACAATTTAATTGGTAACAAATTAATTTGGGGTGTGCAATAGGTAGTTAAAAATTAGGAATAGCTTGATCCAGCAATACCACTACTAGGTTTGTATCACAAAGAAATAATAATGAAAAATGTTTGTACCAAAACATTCATAGCCATGCTTTTTGTGGTGGCAAAAAATTGAAAAATGAGGGAATGACCCTAGGTTGGGGAATGACTGAACACATTGTGGTATATAATGGTGATTGAATACTATTGTGCTATAAAAATGATGAACTACTTATTTTCTATACAAATTGGAAAGACCTCCATGAACTGATACAGAGTGAAATGAGAGAACCAGGAGCACATTTTACACAGAAATTGACATACTGTGGAATGATCTTTGTCACTAATAGCAATGCAATGATCCATGACAAGTATGAGGGACTTATGACTTATGAGAAAGAATGTTATCCATATTGAGAGAAAGAACTGTGGGAGCAGAAATGCAGAAGGAAAAAAACATGAATAATCACTTGTTTATTTGGGAATAGGATTTGGATTTTGGTTTTGTAAAGATTATTATTACAAAAATGAATAATATGGAAATAGGTTTTGGCTGATAAAACATGTATAACCCAGTGGAATTACTTGTGGACTCTAGAAGGGGGAAGGCAGAATGGGCGAGAAAGAACATGAATCATTTGTACTTGGAATAATATTTAAAATAAACAATTTAAAAAATAAAATGTAGAATAGAGAAGAATTTTGCCTGAAAATGTGCACATGGAATTCATATTCATAGACAGAGCAAATTAGTAATTAGAAGATTATGTATTTGTTAAGGAAAACAGGATAAAAGGAGATAATGAAGGGCTAATTAAAGAGTCCTATGGTGCAGTCTTATTTAGGAGTTGGAACATGAAAAAGGACATCATCAACAAAGAAAGTTGGGAATGAATATTTTAACAAAAAGATGGAAAATAAGAAATCATACTGGTACAAAATAAAATATTATTTACAAATTGAAAGAAACCCACACATATGGGCTTGGGGAAATCAGTTGACATATCTGGGCATCAATTTTCTCATTTCTAAGAGAAAAAAGATAGATCGAATAATTTCTACATTTTCTTTATTTTCCTTCTTAACTTGGCCCAAAATCTTGAAGATTAAAAATGATGTAGATGCCAAACTTCTAACCCTTAATGTTAACATCTAGTGATATTGTCTGGAAGCTTTCCTATTCTTTCTTCCAGGTCTGGATAAATTTCTCCACTAGCAGTTACAGTGAATTGCCTTTGAGCAAAGATACACCCATAATACAAAAACAACCCTTTTTATTCCTCCTGAACTCCTCTGACTCCTATAAATGTGTGAGAGTTTCTAATATTTGAATCATGTTTCTTGATTAGAAAATATTAGTTTTAATTAATAGCAAATTAATTATTATTTTACTAAATTTTTAGAAATACATAATTTATTTTTATTTGTAAATTAATTTCAATAACTAAATTAAATAAATGAAATATATAATAAATAAATAAAAATTATATAAATTCAAAATATATTATACATTATAAATTTGTTTCTAAATATAAACATTTCTATGTATTAATGAGTAATTACTAATAAAATAATAAAAATTTTACTAAATTTACTAAATAATTAGTAAAATTGCTAAAATTAATTAATAATAAAATAGTAAAATATAATAAATAATAAATAGTTGTATATTTAGTTATTTTTCAGTGGATGTCTAGCTATTTTTCTTTAATGCCACAAGCAAAAAGATAGAAGAGATATATAGAGTCTTAGTTCATAAAATAGTAAAACAATACAATATTTTTGAAGAGTATGAGGATTAAAAAGATTCTTTTGATTTATCTATTAAGAAATGATTGGAAATCTTTTGAAGAACAGTGTTAGTAGACAGATGAAGAAGAAATACAGATTGATAAAAGGTCAAGAAATTTGAAAAAAAATGATCATTAGTTAAAAAAAAGAGGCATTAAACATTGATACCCTCCCTTTTTTTCCCAAAACATTGGAACAGAAGAGTAGGGAAAAAAATAGAATGGTTGGTTGCAAGGATAGTAAATTTAAGGAAAGAGGGCTTTATTTTGTTTTGTTTTGTGCAAGGAATTCTAGGGCTTTTCTTTTTTGAGGGAGGTAGAAAAAGAAGATGAAATAGAAGGTACAACTAATGCACAAAATTTCTTGAGGAAATGATAGGAAAGGCATTAATATCTCTTGGAAGAAGACATTTTTGGCAAGAAAAAATGGTGAAACATTGGTGAGTGACAGGTAGCCATACTATATTGTCCCACTGGGGAAGAAAAACTGGATTTGAATCCAAGAGTTATTATTCATTAACAGAGTAATGTTTTATGAATTGCATACCATTTCTGAGTCTCAATTTCCTTTTTGGGGGATCTATTTCCAAACTCTAATACCTCCTTTCTGTCCATTTTACTTAATTTCTTCATTATGAAAAAAAAAAAACCCAGACTCTGACCTTGGGTCCCTAGACCCAAGTATTTGCTTTATATTTCCTGGACCTAAGTAATCCCCTCCTCTCCATTTATAATTCCTTTTTTATTTTGTCTTTTCCACTGTAATGTCAATTTTTTGAATGTACGGGCTACCTTGAATACTTACATTTATATCTTCAGTGCATGTCACAGAAAGTGCCAGGTAGAAGCTTAATAAATACATATCCAGGGACTCCTGGGTAAACATGGCTGCAATTGAGACACAAATCACTTCCTCTTCCCCAGTACCGAATGAAATAGATTACCTCAAAAGAGCATAAAAATCATCTTTGGAAGAATGGAGTGACTCTCTAGAAGGCCACAGCAATGAAGGTAGGTGGGGTTTGAACATTTCCACACTATAGGAAAGAGAAAAAGCTTGCATAAAAACATGAACTGAGCTTCCCACCCCACCCATGGAACCAGAGTAGGGGCCAGCACACTCACCAGAGACAGTGAGTGTCTCTGTCTGGGGGGGCACACCAAGGTCCTTGGGATCTAATGAGGACTGCCAGGGAACTACCCCACAGGGCAGTTTCACTGGAAAACCTGCACACTGGAAAACGCACAGACTGCAGGGGCCCTTGAAAACTGTGAATACTGTGGCGATCCTAGAAACTGTAGAAACTGCCTGAGGCCAAAGCTCCACTCCTTGCTGTAGTGAGAGGGGGGCAAACCAGGATCCTTGGAAACTGACAGGGGCCACCAGGGAACCAACCCTCAGAGAAGTATTACAGGAGACTCCTGTGCACAGGAGAGAAGAGACCACAGAGCATGGGGGCCATCCAGCTCACTAACAAACCAAGGAGTTGGGGAAGAACCAGTCTGAGGCAAAAAAATCACCACTTAAATCCACAGAAAAACTGTCCATAATATCCAGACCTCTGACCAAAAAGGAAAGGGAAAACCACCAAAGGGATGGCTCTCACTGACCAAGATCAGCCCTCCAAGAAGAAAGGAAAAAAAAAGTCACTATTGAAAACTTTTATGGAGGGAAAACTCAGGCTACAGAGGAAAAAGAGGATGAAACTCAAACAAAATCAAAACATGACCCCCAAAATGGAAATTATCCACAAGCTCTGGAAGAACTCAAAATGGAGTTTATCTAAAAGATGGAAACCTTCTGGCAAAAAAAATGGGAAAAATTTCAGAAAGAGTTCAACAGCCTGACAGACAAGAACTCAAAATTGGAGAGAGAGCTGGAAGCCTCAAACAGAAGGGCAGACCAAACTGAAAAGCAAAATCAGTCCTTAAAGATCAGAATTAAGCAACTGGAAGACAATGATCTTGCTAATCAGCAAGAATTAATAAAGCAAAGTCAAAAAATTAATGAATTAGAAGAGACCATAAAATATCTCACTGACAAGGTGAAGGACAAGGAAAACAGGGAGAGACAACTTGAGAATCATTTGGTCTACCTGAAAAACCAGAGATAAAAAAAAATCTCAATGCCATACTACAAAAATCATGGAAGAAAATGGCCCTGAAGTTCTCAAGCAAGAGGGCAAAATAGAAATAGAAAGGGTTCATAGAACACCCTCTATACTAAATCCCCAAAAGACAACTCCCAGGAATGTAATTGCCAAATTCAAGAGCTTCCAAGCTAAGGAGAAAATCTTACAAGAAGCTAAGAAGAGAAACTTCAGATACAGAGGAGCCCCAATACAGATCACACAAGACCTACCAGCGAACATGCTAAGAGACCACAAGGCCTGGAACCTGATATTCAGAAAGGCAAGAGAACTAGGTCTTCAACCAAGAATCAGCTACCCATCTAAACTGACTATATACTTCCAGGAAAAAGTATGGGCATTCGACAAAATAGAAGATTTCCAAGTATTTACAAAGAAAAGACCAGAACTCAGTGTAAAGTTTGACATCCAAACACAAAGAGCAAGAGAAACATGAAAAAGTAAATATGAAAGAAAGGGAAAAGAAGAAAGTGTTTTTTTCTTTTATTCAAACTCTCTTCTATAAGGGCTATAATTAGATCAAACATATAAACTAACATATGGGGGAAATGTGATATGTAACTTACAAAAATGGTATGCATTAATGGAGTAATCAGAAGAATCACTCATAGGAAAAGATTGGGGCATTAAAATGATTTGGAGGGAAAAAACAAAATGAAAGAAAAAGGGAGGAGGTATAAATGAAAGTACTAAGATATACTTGAAGAAATAGAAATAAATTAAATAGAATAATCTTTGTCACACAAAGATAAACATGAGAAGGGAAGGGGAAGAATTCTCTAATAAGAAGGAGAGGAAAAGACTGCTAATTCTTATTAGTTAACCTTACTCTCAGTGAAATCAACTCTGAGAGGAAAGAACATCTAGATCCATTGGGATCAAGAATTCTATCTTATCCAACAGGGTAAAGGAACAGGAGAAACTAAGAGGGGTTGGGGGTGAGGGAGCACAAAAATTGAGGGAAGGAGAGGAGGGAGGGGAAGGGAACTAAAAGGGAGGGGCCAGAAAGGGAAGCATAACAAGGGAGGGAACTAGAGGGACTGATTCAAAGTAAACCACTGGTTTAAAAGGTTATAGTAAAAGAAGAAAGGTCAGAATTAGGGGAGGATATCAAAATGCTGGAGAATTCACAAATGACAATCATAACACTGAACAGAACATAGACGAATGGCAGAGTGGATTAGAAGCCAAAACCCCACCTTATGTTGTCTTCAAGAAATACACATGAGGTGGGTAGATACTCACAAGGTCAGAATTAAAGGTTGGAGTAAGACCTATTGGGCCTCAACTGACAGAAAGAAGGCAGGAGTAGCAATCATGATATCTGACAAAGCCAAAGCACAAATAGACCTGATTAAAAGGGACAGGGAAGGTAAATACATTCTGATAAAAGGGAGTATAGACAATGGGGAAATATCACTAATCAACATGTATGCAGCAAATGGTATAGCACCCAAATTTCTAATGGAGAAACTAGGAGAATTGAAGGAGGAAATAGATAATAAAACTATACTAGTGGGAGATCTGAAACAACCACTATCAAATTTAGATAAATCAAATAAAAAAATTAAAAAAGAGGTAAAAGAGGTGAATGAAATCCTAGAAAAATTAGAGTTGATAGATATATGGAGAAAAATCAATAGGAACAAAAAGGAATACAGTTTTTTCAGCAGCATATGGCAAATTCACAAAGTGACCATACACTATGTTATAAAAACATGGCATACAAATGCAGAAAAGCAGAAATAATTAATTCAACCTTTTCAGATCATAAGGCAAAAAAAAAATAATGATAAGTAAGGGTACATGGAGAACAAAATAAAAAACCAATTGGAAATTCAGTAAGATGATGCTCCAAAATCATTGAGAGAACAAATCATAGAAAAAATTAATAATTTCATTGAAGAAAATTTCAATGGCAAGACATCCTTCCAAACTTTATGGGATACAGCCAAAGCTGTACTCAGAGGAAAATTCAAATCCTTGAGAGCATGTATTAACAAATTAGGGAGGGCAGAGTTCAATGAATTGGACATGCCAATCAAAAAACTTGAAAGCGAACAAATTAAAATCCCCCAGAAGAAATTCAAATTAGAAATATTAAAAATTAAGGTTGAAATTAAATAAATTGAAAGTGATAGAACTATGGAACTAATAAATACAACAAAAAGCTGTGTGACAAGGAAATCACTTTAAAAGACTGATATATATTAATTTAAGGTCGCCAAGGAATTCAGCTATGTAATTCTTAAATGAAAACTCAAGGCAGCAGTCAACCTTTTATGGAGTTTAATTACAAACAGGAGGAAGAAAGGAATTAGAGATAGAGAGAGAGAGGGAGAGAGAAAGGGGAGAGAAGGGAATAGGGCTTAAATATCCCTTCTGTTTAGGCTGGGCCAAAAGGCCCAAGCCCTTAGATAGCTGGGGCAAAGAAAAGAGATCATTCCCTATTACTCACGTGACCAAAATGGAGAAACAGTCTCAGAGGCCCCCACCTTCAGCTTCCTTCAGAGCAAGCTTCTCAGAGAACACTCCAACCACTCAGACAAACTCCTCAACCACCCCTCGAGTCTTCAGACCCCCTTATCCTTAAGGAAACCATCCAAGTTCCCTCCCCTCAGTCCCCACATCTACCAATCACCTGTCCATCAATTTCCCTGTGCCAATGGAGGCTCTAGCTTAACCCAGGACCACCCAGAGGTCTCTGGCTTTGCACATGTCTGTTGAAGGTCATATTTTCAAATAATTAAATCTTTGATCCTTTGCTACAGCCCTTTCTAAATCCTGTTAACCTGAGTAGGGTAGAGATTGGAATAATTAAATTTTGATCCTTTGCTGCAGCCCTTCCTAAATCCTGTTAGGACTGAATAGGGTGGAGATTGATTCCAAGTATCTCCATTGTATCAATTCTAAAATCAATCATGACTCAAAGAAATTCCTGTTCTATGCTTAAGCATAGGTCAAAGTCCTTTCCATTGTTCAGCAAAAGGTTTCTGTCCTAAAGTAATCTTAAGAAGGGAGGAGAAGGAACCTCCCATGCCAATGGGGTTCACATTCCAATAGTCAAGACCCACTATCAATAGGAAATTTTTCAAGTATGAAATTTCCCAATGCTGAAATTTCCAACATTTATAAGTCTAAGGAATTTTAAGGTTTACAATCCCCCCTGATGATCATTGGCAGACTAGTCTCCCCATTGATCATTTAACATAATCATTTTGTAGTTCTAAATTCACTTCTAACTAAAGATATACACAATATTCAATTTTCTAAGAGAAATTAGAATAGTGAGAGAGGAAATAGAAAAGAAAAGAAAGCAAAACCAATGTTTGCTAGGCGCATTGACAGAAAGCCAAATTAGGGGCAGTCCCTTTTGGCATAAATGTGTACAGTTACAATAAATGTTCAATCAAAAGTTCAGTCCAATCAATCACATCCAAAGTTCATTCTTGATCTTCTTGATGAAGTATAGGTTTTCGGCATCTTTCTGCAACAGTTAATTCTCTGGATATAAAAGTTTCAAGCTTCTTTCTTGAAGATCTTTTCTCAAACAGAATCAAAATCTTTGAATTTTTTTTTTTTATAAAAGTAAAATCTTAAACAAAATTCTTGGATTTTTATAAAAATACAATCTCAAACGAAAAAAATTCAAAAATTCTTAGATTTTAAATTAAAATACAATCCCCCCTGAAGTAAGTATTTAAAAAAATCAAGTTTAGCTCAGAATGCAATGTTCACTTATGGGGGTGTATGTGTCAATTATCAAAAGAATAGAAAAATAATCAAAAACATAAGAAAAATTCAAAATAGACCTTGTATAGGTCCAGTTTAAAGTAATTTCTATCCCACAAGTATGTAGGACAGAATGCAGTAATATTTCACTTAGCCATTTGTAGCCAAGACTACAGGAAGTTGCCATAATATAAGAAGAAAAGAATTAGAATTCTATTTTGATGGGGAAATGTCATTCCCTTGTCTGATTTTTTCCTCAGGGATATAGGGAGCCAGCATGATAGTCAAGCTTTGTACTTGTTTGAGTACTTCGAAAAGAGTGTAGATACAAGGAAGTCCTATGACTTAAACATAAGTTAAGCATCGCAACCTCGAGTCTCACTTTAATATTTCTTGTGTGCTCTATTGGCACTATTCAGGTTTAGTCTGTGCTCCTTGTTTTTATCCCTTTTCCTGGAATCAGACACAAACATTAATCACAGTCCTATAATATTTTATCAATAAATGGCAGGTTCCCATAGTTTAAAGCTTTTAGGCATATATTGATATTATAGCAAGAGTATATATGTTAACTTGTATTACTGCAGGGAAAAATAATATTAATATTAATTATGTGTACCTTCAGTACAAAAATGAGAAAAAATCAAATATTCTGATCAAAAAAGAAAAGAAATAAGAAAAAATAAGAAAAAAATCAATAATTCAATATATTCTTGAAAAAAAACAGCATCCATTTGTCTATGGATTATTATCTCCAATTCATATGATAAGATAGAGTCACAATTCATATGATAGGATAGAATCAATCAGTCTCAGCAGAAGATGCTTTCTTCACATGTGAGCAGTGAATCCAAGAGTCTCTTTCTCCAATCTTTATAGATGTTGGAGTAGTTAATAATATTTGGAACGGTCCTTCCCATGAAGGTTGAGTTGCTCCAGTTCGCTTGAAATTCTTAATATAAACTTTATCTCCTGGGTTCAGGTCATGCAGAGAAAAGTCTAATGATCCAGCTTGTACTGCAGCTCCGGATTCATGAAGGTCACGTAGTTTGCTCTGTAACTCCTGTATATAGGAAGCAATAGTAATATCTCCCCCTAATAGCGATGTATAAGCCAGGGAGAAAGGCTTAGCCTGTATAGGTGGATGTCCAAAAAGCATCTCAAATGGTGAAATATGTAAGTCCCCTCTAGGCCTGCTTCTAAGATAAAATAGGGCCAGAGGGAGAATTTCAGGCCATTTTAAATGGGTCTCAGTGCATAATTTGCCAATCATAGTCTTAAGTTCTTTATTCTTCCTCTCCACTTGGCCTGAGCTCTGGGGGTGATATGGAACATGAAATTTTGGAGTTATCCCCAAGCAAGAATATATTTGATTTAAGACAGAATCTGTAAAATGACTCCCTCTATCGGAGTCAATATGTGCTGGTAGGCCAAAATGAGGAATAATTTCTTTTAAAACTATCTTTGCAAAAATATCTGCTGTGGCTCGGGTTGTAGGAAATGCTTCCAGGCATCCGGTTAGTTGATCTACAATTACTAGACAAAATTTATAACGTCCAGCCTTTGGCATTGTTATGAAATCTATCTGTAGATGTTCAAAAGGTGTGTAAGCCAGAGGACGTCCCCCAAAGGTTTTTCCACGATATGCATGTTGGTTATATGCCAAAGGTTTACAGGTTATATGTAAAGGTTTACAGCTGGTACTATGAAAAAAAAAACAAAATAGACAAAATATTGGTCAATCTAATTTAAGAAAGGAGAGAAGAAAAGCAAATTAACAGTATCAGAGATGAAAAGGGGGATCTTATCTCCAATGAAGAGGAAACTAAGGCAATCATTAACAACTTCTTTGCCCAATTATATGGCAATAAATATGCCAATCTAGGTGATATGGATGAATACAAATTGCCTAGACTAACAGAAGAAGAAATAGAATTCTTAAATAATTCCATATCTGAAAATGAAATCCAAGAGGCCATCAAAGAACTCCCTAAGAAAAAAATCCCCAGGGCCTGATGGATTCACAAGTGAATTCTATCATACATTCAAAGAACAGCTAATCCCAATACTATACAAACTATTTGTCATAATAAGCAAAGAGGGAGTTCTATCAAATTCATTCTAGAAGACAAATATGGTACTGAGACCAAAGACAGGTAGGTCAAAAATAGAGAAAGAAAACTATAGACCAATCTCACTAATGAACATAGATGCAAAAATCTTAAATAGAATACTACCAAAAAGACTTCAGTAAGTGATCAGGAGGGTCATTCACTAAGCTCAAGTAGAATTATACTAGGAATGCAGGGCTGGTTCGATATTAGGAAAACCATCCATATAATTGACCTTATTAACAAGCAAACTAACAAAAATCACATGATTATCGCAATAGATGCAGAAAAAGCCTTTGATAAAATACAACACCCATTCCTATTAAAAACACTAGAAGTATAGGAATAGAAGGGCCATTCCTAAAAATAATAAACAGTATATATCTAAAACCATCAGCTAACATCATCTGCAATGGGGATTAAATATAGGCATTCCCAATAAGATCAGGAGTAAAACAAGGATGCCCATTATCACCTTTATTATTTAACATTGTATTAGAAACTCTAGCAGTAGCAATTATAGAAGAAAAATAAATTGAAGGCATTAAAGTAGGCAAGGAGGAGACCAAGTTATCACTCTTTTTAGATGATATGATGGTCTGCTTAAAGAATCCTAGAGAATCAACAAAAAAGCTAGACAAAATAATCAACAACTTTAGCAAAGTTGCAGGATACAAAATATACCCACATAAGTCATCAGTGTTTCTATATATCTCCAACACAGCTCAGCAGCAAAAACTAGAAAGAGAAATCCCATTCAAAATCAACTTAGACAAAATAAAATACTTAGGAATCTATTTCCCAAGACAAACACAGGAAATATATGAACACAACAACAAAACACTCTCCACACATCTAAAACTAGACTTGAGAATTTGGAAAAACATTCACTGCTCATGGGTAGGATGAGCCAATATAATAAAAATGACCATCCTACCCAAACTTATTTATATATTTAGTGCTGTACCCATTGAACTTCCAAAAATGTTTTTCTGATTTAGAAAAAAACATAACAATGTTCATTTGGAAAAAGAAAGGATCAAGGATATCCAGGGAAATAATGGAAAAAAATACAAATGAAGGTAGCCTTGCAGTCCCAGATCTCTAACTCTATTATAAAGCAGTGATCATCAAAACAATTTGGTAATGGCTAAGAGACAGAAAGGACGATCAGTGGAATAGACTTGGGATAAGTGACCTCAGGAAGACAGTCTATGATAAACCCAAAGACCCCAGCTTCTGGGACAAAAACCCACTGTTTGACAAAAACTGCTGGGAAAACTGGAAGAAAGTGTGGGAGAGATTAGGTTTGGATCAACATCTCACACCCTACATCAAGATAAACTCAGAATGGGTGAATGACTTGAACATAAAGAAGGAAACTATAAGTAAACTAGGTGAATACAGAATAGTATACATGTCAGACTGGTGGGAAGGGAAAGACTTTAAAACTAAGCAAAACATAGAAAGAGTCACAAAATATAAATAAACTATTTTTATTACATCAAATTGAATAGTTTTTGTACAAACAAAACTAATGTAACTAAAATTAGAAGGGAAGCAACCAATTGGATGACAATCTTCATAACAAAAACCTCTGACAAAAATTTAATTACTCAAATTTACAAAGAGCTAAATCAATTGTACAAAAAAATCAAGCCATTCTCCAATTGATAAATGGGGAAGGGACATGAATCATCAATTTTCATTCAAAGCAATCAAAACTATTAATAAGCAAATGAAAAAGTGTTCTAAATCTCTGAAAATCAGAGAGATGCAAATCAAAACAACTCTGAGGTATGACCTCAAACCTAGCAGATTGGCTAACATGACAGCAAAGGAAAGTAATGAATGTTGGAGGGGATGTGGCAAAGTTGGGACATTAATTCATTTCTGGTGAAGTTGTGAATTGATCTAACCATTCTCCAGGGCAATTTGGAACAATGCCCAAAGGGCACTAAATACTGTCTGCCCTTTGATCCAGCCATAGAACTGCTGGGCTTGTACCCCAAGGAGATAATAAGGACAAAGACTTGTACAAGAATATTCATAGCTGCGTCCTTTGTGGTGGTCAAAAATTGGAAAATGACAGGATGCCTTTCAATTGGGGAATGGCTGAGCAAATTGTGGTACATATTGTTGATGGAATACTATTGTGCTAAAAGGAATAATAAAGTCGAAGAATTCCATGGAGATTAGAACAACCTCCAGGAAGTGATGCGAGTGAAAGGAGCAGAGCCAGGATAACATTGTACATAGAGACTGATACACTGTGGTACAATTGAACATAATGGACTTCTCCATTAGTGGCAATGCAATGTCTCTGAACAATCCTCTGGTATCAAGGAGAAAATAAAAACACTACCCTCAAGCAGAGGACAAAGGGGGGGAGTAAAACACCAAGGAAAGGAATAGCTTGACTACAGGGGTGGAGGCGATATGATTGAGGAGAGACTCTAAATGAAAGCCTTAATGAAAATACCAACATGGAAAAGAGTTTGGACTGAGGACACATGTGATACCCAGAGGAATCACGCATCACTATTGGGTGTGGTGATGGTGGGGGGTAGAAAATGATCTTTGTCTCTAATGAATAATGTTTGAAAATGACCAAATGAAATAATGTTTTAAAAAATAAATAAATACATACATATCCATTCATTTTAGAACCTGTTATTATAGCTTCTATATATTATACCATGATCTTGTTTCTTTGAAATTAGAGAGACTTGAGGAGAGAATGAGAGAAATATCAGATCAAAAACAAGAAACCAGAAGTTATGATGGGAGCTAAATAATTTTATGGGAGAATTATTGTATGGAAAAATTGGAAGGTCCATGGAATTGTGGTCAGGGTAAGAGGATTTCAAAGTTCAAGATCTTGGAACCTGAGCATTAAAACCTCAAGATTTAAGAAACTTAAGCATTTAAGCATAGTAAAGTTTAAGCATTCTTGTCTAAAGGAGTGGCTAAAGTCAAAAGCATTTGGAAGTCAAAGGGATTCACAAAATTTAGGTATTGAGAGGGAAAGGCATTAGAATGATCATCAATGTGAATATTGAATTCACTAAAATGGTGCAGGGGAGATAGGAGGATCATATGCTAGCTATTTAAGTCATGGAATTATATGGGAAAATGTCCTAAGAATGTTTATATGCAGGACCCGGAATTGTGACATAATGACATAACACATGAGGTAACAGTCAAATGAGAGATCATATTAAATGACAATGTCAGAACAAGGGTCTATGAAGGAACTTGGTCATTAGCAAGCCCAGACTTCCTGATAACCCTGTGTATTAGCAGTTTTAAAAGGACTAGTCAGTCCTGAAGACAATGATGAGGGATGTAGTATTTATAGGAAATCTAGGATGCAGTTAGTAGAATTGTAGATGATATAGAGAAATATAAATAATAAATTAAGTGTAATATACCTAGGTCCCCCAGGATATGGTGAAAGTGAAGGCCAGAGCAAAACAGGGAATGGAAAGAAATTCTGAACTAAGAAAAATCAGGAAGAAAAGAATTTCAAGTTAGAAAAGGAAAATGGGTTTGGGCAACAACAATTTGTAATAACTAGGGTGAGAGAAGCAGGTGGTTTGGTGGTTAAGCTAATTATAGTACATAAGACAGTGTAAAAGAGCTTTAGAGAGAAAATTAATATCAATGTTCAGAGTATCTTCCAGTATATTGTTTACAGCTAAGACAGGTACAATTCTATGCCTCTAAAGGAAGAACTGAGTAAATAATAAATCCAGGCTCATCTATAAAAGGTTTCATATTAAGCTAAATTATAGTAAACATAACTTTATTAACTTTTGACCTTGTGTGAAGAGCATGCCACAGAAATACTGTTCGTTTCCAATTAATTCATATTCTTTATTTGTACAGTAAATCTTATTTTAACTTCTATTTTTTAAGTTCACATTCTCTAAGCATTCAATTATATCTCTTGCCATACTATATATTCATGATTTATGAAAGAAGATAGCAGAGATCAAATATATGGTTCATTTGATTGACGTAAAAAGTCTTGCCGGAAAATACAGATTCTTGTGGCCTGATCAATACAGGTAAGTAGAGGCACAAAATGTACTAATTTGTTAAATCTATCAAAACAGGTTTATTGAAATCTCTGTGCATTTGATAAGGTGATCTGGGTATAAAATATTCATAATTTTTATTTTTTTATTTAAATTTTATCATCATAATACTATTTTTTCTCTTATCTTTGAATCTTGCTTACCTTTACCAGTATTACTAGCAAAATAATAGCTATTGAGTTTTCATTGTGAATTGCAATAATGAACAGGGCTGAGCTCTAGGCATGGTACAAAAATAATCTAACATTTCCCTCTCTATGATCATTTATAAAGGGTTTATTTTGGCTAAAGTCTGGATATTCAGAGGAGACCGAAAGAATGACTTATGAGAAAATCAACCCTTAAATACTTTCAACCAAGAGATTGTTTTTAAAGCACTGAATGAAAAACAGTTATGGTCATTTTCAGCTTTGCTCAGGGTAGGCCTTGAAGAAAGATGATCCTAAAAGACTAGTGTTAATTTTTCTTTAAATATGCAGAATTTGATTTTTAAGAAAAGTAAATTATTTGAGAAATATATTTGAAAATAAAAGTCATGAATATTACATGATGAAAATGACAAGGTTATGGAAGATTTACCTAGTGAGAACTGGATCAATATCATTTTGATACTCATTATCTCATGGTCCAAAGAAGATATGGAAATCAACATTATATTGACGAAACTATATCTTTCTTCTGAAAGATTTATAAGACATGGAAATATAATTTTTCATAAAAGAATCATTTATATTTGTAAGGAACAAAAATCCAACGAATGCAAGAAAATATGTAGTACATTTTATTGCCGCACAAGATACCAAAATGCATGTATCATAGTTTAGATACCGTAGGTATAATTCTATCTTCCAAATTCCCATCTAAGGCAATCATATTTTTCACAGCTCATCTTGTTCACGGAATTTGGAATATTATCAAGTTGAATTGTATCTAAATAAGAAATAACTGTAGATCATGATTAAGAAATAACAAATATCTCATATGGAATCCTAGTTAAAGGTTATTCTGAGAGATCTCTTCATTGCAGGTGAGTCTTTCGTGTTTCTAAGGAAGATTTTATTATTTTTTATTAGTTATTTATTTTTAATTAATTATTTATTATATTTTTAATTAATTATTTATTATATTATTCCAGGTACTTTGTTCAGAATTTGAAAAATGTGTAGAACAGAGCTGAAGGACAGAAATGGGAGGCAGAATCTTTGACTTAACATTGGGATATTTGAGAACTTAAAATGCAGTAAATTTATTTCATTCAGTGTATGACTTGACAGATTTTCAATAATATTACCTGATATTTTCTGATCAAATTGAATGGCCCTGAAGTATCATTAGAAAAAAAACAACAACTTTATTAACAAACATTTGGCAGAATAGTTTGGGGATACCTAAATATGAACATACTCTTAAGATATCAGAGGGAATATGATTAGACTTCTAATTTTTCATCAAAGTACATTTTTGATCTGACCTCTTGCCATTTGGTCAAGAAGGGGAGTTATTTTTATTTGACTTCTTTTATTTTGATATTATTTTAGACAAAATTTAGGGTGTTGTACAATTAGCCTCCCTTTGATTAGGATACTGGTCATATCTTATAAAATCTTGTGGCCTAAATTTCCAAATTTCATTCAGGTTAATAACTGCTTTAATATAAGGCTGAAGACTGACAAGTATAATGTCATTGGTGGTTTGAATCTCATGTTGTTTGGCTTTATCAAATACAAAATTAATGATGCACACACTTATTCCCCATTACCTATATGTTCCCTGGAGTGGAATTTATTACAAACAGAAAACTTATACCATCTGGCATAGTGACCCCTTAAGTGACTTAGTGTTAATGGTTATGGGAAGCAGGTATCCAAAAAAATGGAATAGTTTTCTTAATGCTTTTACAGAAGGATTTTTCACAAAGACAGAGACTACCATATAAATCCTGCACTGTTTATCCAGCAGTCATTTCTTGGGCAGTAAGATAAATTAAAGTGGATTAAAAGGTTGGCATAATTAGCATGTGTTCAAAATGTAGTAAGCTGTGGTTTGTTTTTAAATCTATGAATGTATTAAGTATAAGTCCTTTCCTTATTTGTCATACATGTAGATTTCTGAGAAAGGGTCATGGGAGTGCATCTTAAGAAGAGAAAGAGCACACATATTTAGTTCAAAATAAAAAATTCACAATGATTGTAGATTTAGTGATTTAAAAATGTCCTTTGAAGAATGAAATCACATATAACTTAGTCTTCAACCGATCTTTTGCAACCCCAGTCCCTTGCTCATTATAGGCATTTGAGAAAGGTTTGTTGCATTTAAATGAATTTTATACTTGTGCACTTGAGTTTTTCTCAAAATATTAACTGAAAGCATCTAAAATCAATCAATTAAATATGGCACAAAATTTCTATAGTGATATTCCTTATGAATTCAAAATTGACTTTCTTCCTGGATAGAGGTTAAGTAGCATTTTTTACAAATTTATCACCCAGACTGAATTAGTGTATTTAGAATTAACATAGCATATATAGAATGTGGAAAATGATATCCACATGTTCATAATGTTGCATTTTAATTTAGACTCCATAAATTTAGAGACTAGCTTAATAGGACACCAGGCCTAGAAACAAGAAGTTTTTTCTTCCTTGTCTCTTCTGGTCTCAGACACTTACTAGCCTTTTGACCCTGTTATCCATTCATAAAGTATTGCTATGTGTACTCAAAGTCATATGAAACAAAAAAATAAACAAAACTTTTTAGCATTTTATCTGATCCCCAAATTCACTCTAATCTTTCTTCTTGAAACCAGGGAATTGAAGCTTATTAGATAAAAATGGAAGGTAGATTTATATTGACAAGTTATTTTCTGTACTTAAAAATCATGGACTTCCTAAACTTTAAAATAAACCAAACATATTCCCTGATCCTAAGTCTTATATAAACTGAAATGTGATGTATGTGACATCGTTCTAACATATTTTGTTCATTTTCATTCTTTTAGGGAAAAAAAAAAACAGTACATCCTCTTTAAAAAAGTGATATATTGTTGGCTATCTGTTAAGAGGAAAAAACTTATTTGTTTGTTATTGTAATTGTGAAAATGTGGTTTTTCCAGACTGTGAATTACCAAAACTGTAAAGATAATTTTTAGTGTCTTGATTTATATTAAAAATAAATGGTCTCCATTGGAAAATTCCCAAATATGAAAATACCCAAGTCAACTGGGTTTAATGGAGATTTTAATTAATACAAATGAAGGAATTAAGCAAAGAAAGAGAGAGAGAGAGAGAGAAAAAAGAAAATAGTAGAAAGGACCTAGGCCATAGGCCTGAGCCTTAAGGGAGACTAGTCAGTCTTTATCACTCACCACAAGATCGTCCCAAGCAAGCTGGGTTCTTCCACTCCAAATTGAAATTAGCCTACAAACTGAATTCAAATTGTAACTGAATTCAATTTTTCTCAACTTTTTCCTTCGCTTCCTTTTAAAGCAATTTTTATCTTATGTCACCACCCCTGAATTTTCACATTTACCAATCACAGTAGACACTTTTCCCCAGGACTGCCCATTCATAGTTCTCACCATTATTTAGTTCTCACCTTCTCGGGGTCGACTAAAACTTCAGACCTCTTTTGGTAAGCTTGCCTTTTGTAAGTTGCTTAACCTTTTATTATTAATTTAACCTTTACAGGTACTTAGCAACCTTTTGTATTAGATCTAAAAATAGACCACCTGGCTTAGTTTTTTTGCTTCACTATAAGTATGAGTTTGGGAGTTTTTATTGTTCAATCAGGAATTTGCAACTTTATATTCCCCTAAGGCACTGTCTGACCAGGGTGGAGTAATTTTAAAGTTCTCAATACATTAATGAATGACCAAGTACCTCCATTGTAGGAAATAGGGAATAGCTTAATCAAATCTTCTGAAGTAGAGTCTGAGCAGTTTTAAGATTAATAATCCCCCTGATGATCATTGGGAGACTCGTCTCCCCATTGATCATTTAACATGATTATCTTGTAATCCTAAAGTACTTCAAACTACAGATGTATACAATATTCAATTTTCTAAGAAGGAATTGCAGTAGTGATGGAGGAATAGAAAAGAAAGAAAGCAAAACCAATGTTTTTCTAGGTGCATTGACAGAAAGCCAAATTAGGGGCAGTCCCCTTTGGCATAAAAGTGTACATTTACAATAAATGTTCAATCAAACTTCAGTTCAATCAACCACAACCAAAGTTCATTCTGAATCTTCTTAATGTTTTTATGGGTTTTCTGGAATCTTTCTGCAACTGTTCATTCTCTGGATTTAGGGGTTAGCAGGATTCTTCCTTGAAGATCTTTTCTCGAACAAAAAATCAAAATTCTTGGATTTTTATATTAAAATACAACCCCCCCCCCTGAAGTCGGTGTTTAAAAAACATTCAGTAGAGCTCAGGATGGAATGTTGAGTTATGGGGGTGTATGAGCCAATTATCAAAAGAAGAGAAAATAACAACCAAAAACATAATGAAAAAATATTCAAAATAGATCCAATTCAAAGTAATTTCTATCCCACAAGTCTGAAGGACAGGATGTATTAATATTTCATTACCCATTACAGCCAAGACTACAGGAAATTGCCATACTATAAGAAAGGAAAAGAACTAGAACTCTATTTTGACAGGGAAGTGTCATTCCCTTGTCTGATTTTTTTCATTCTCAGCGATATAGGGAGCCAGCATGATAGTCAAATTTTGTATTTGTCTGAGTACTTCACAAAGAGTGTAGATACAAGGAAGTCCTATGACTTAACATATGCCAAGAGTCGCAACCTCAAGTCTCACATTATTTTTTTCTCTGTGCTCTTTTTGGCACTATTCAGGTTAAGTCTGTGCTCCTTGTTTTTCATCCCATTTTCTAGAATCAGACACAAACATTAAACACAGTCCCATGACATTTTATCAATAAATTGCAGGTTCCCGTAGTTTAAAGCTTTTGAGTGTGCATTGATATTATAGCAAGTATATATATATATATATATATATATATATATATATATATATATATTAATCTTCTATTACTGCAGAAAAACAATATTAATTACATGTACCTTTAGTACAAGAAATGAGAAAAAAAAGGAAAAAATCAACTATTCTAATCAAAATAAAAGAAAACCAATAATAAAAATAAGGGAAAAATCAGTAATTCAATGTGTTCTCAAAAAAAAGCATCCACTTATCAATGGATTATTATCTCCAATGTATATGATAGGGTAGAGTCAATCAGTCTCAACAGAAGATGCTTTATTTACATGTGAGCAATGAATCCAAGAGTCCTTCTCTCCAACCTTTATAGATATTGGAGTAGTTAACAATTTTTTGAATGGTCCTTCCCAGGAAGGTTGAATTGCTCCAGTACTCTTGAAGTTCTTAATATACACTTTATCTCCTGGTTTCAGGTCATGAAGAGAAAAGTCTAGTGGTCCAGCTTGTACTTCAGCTCTGGATTCATTAAGTTCACATAGTTTGTGCTGTAATTCCTGTATATAGGAAGAAATAGTAGTATCTCCCCATAATAGTGATGTATATGCAGGGGGAAAAGGTTTAGCCTGTATAGGTGGATGTCCAAAAAGCATCTCAAATGGTGAGATGTGTAGGTCTCCTCTAGGCTTGCTTCTAAGATAAAAATAGGGCCAGAGGGAGAATTTCAGGCCATTTTAAATGTGTCTCAGTGCATAATTTTCAAATCATAGTTTTAAGTTCTTTGTTCATACTTTCCTACTATTTAGAGGTGAGACAAATCTGAAAAAAGGTTAATTAATATCAATAAAATCAATGCAATCTAAGAAGAACCACCTTCTTTATATTTGGGATGTTCCTTGGGCACCACCCTGAAGGGCACCTCCCTGAGGGGCATTAGCACCTTGAGCATTTTTTGAATGAGCACCATTTTTATATATTGTTGTTGGGCATTGTGTTGGGTATTATTATCTTCTTCATTTGGAGCGCAATCATTATTTTCCCAATTCCTATTTCTATAATTTTGATTTCTAAAATTCTTATTTCTATAGTTATTATTATAATTTCTAAAATTTATAAAATTCTGGTTTCTATGACCATTATCATCATTTCTATAGCTATTATTTCTAAAGCTGTTATTAAGCTGCATATTCCTTCCAATATTCATGAGAAAAGTTCTATATTCTATCATTCTGTGGCCCTTCTTCCCACTGAAGTGGCAGGTTAATGATTTATCCATGAATTCCTGCAAAGAGGCTATGGTTTCTCTTTTTTTTTCAATTTTCTCTTTAACATTTTAATTTCTTTCTGTAAGTCTTCCACTAACGTATTTTGTTCCTCAGGTCTTTTTACATGACCCTCATAAACATAGGCTACTACTCTCCTCAATTCTTTGAGGTCCATAGAGTCCCAACTAGAACAGCTAGTTTTAAAGTAGTCTTTTACCACTGAACAACAATTCTCAACAAATTTCCTATGTATTTGCCTAGTGTCCCTTTCTCTGGATAAATCAAGATCCATATATGTATTTCCTATGTCAACAAGTCTGTCCATAAACTGGGAGGGGGTCTCTTCAATTTCTTGTTGGGTTCTTTCAAATTCTGACCATTTTTTCAGATCTATCAGAGCAAGCTCTCATGGCTGTCAATAATGCTTCTCTGGCCTGGTTTAGTTTTGTATAATCTGATTCAAAATTGGGGATCCAATGTGGATCTTCAGTTGGCCAATAATGTCCTTTCCTACCTTGCTTCTGATTAGCCAGAGAGAAGATATTGTTTTTTTCTCTTTTTGTTAAAAATGTTTCTAATAAATTTTCAACATCCATAGAGAATATATTCTCTATTTTTTAAATAATTAATATTGGTTCTTCCTCAAATGATGGAAGATCTTCCTTAAATTTATTTAAATCTTCAGGGTTAAAGGATGTGTGGTGTCTTACAGATACCAAGTTTCCATTTTTATTAAAAGTGGGTACTTCCCTTAAAGGAAATAACCGATCTGAATTATTTTGCACTCCTGTTTGTGTTTCTAGGCTTCTTAATCCATTCACAATGGGGTAGGTATGAGAAAGAGAAGGGTTGGGCACACTGAGGGAGAGGGTTTGTTGTTGTCCCATAGTGCCAGAAGAATTAGAGGTGGGAATGATCTGGGAATTGAATTGGGCAGGGTGGGAATGAGGGGCAAAGCAAGAAAGGTTAGTAGCTGGTGGAAAAGATGCAGAGGTTGGATGGATGAGTAGGGTGTGAACTTAGGGTGGAGGCATTAGGGTGGTCAGCATGGGTGGGATGTGAACTTAAGAGTGGAGGGTGTGGGATAGGAAGCATGTGCAGGATGTGAAACTGGGTCTGAGCAGGTTGGACAGGGGAACATTGCAGGGGGAGGAGTGGGTTGGTTAGGAGTAGGGTTTTCTGAAGCCTAGGGGGAAGGGGGAGGGGTGGGTTGGTTAGGAGTAGGGGCTTCTGAGGCTGACTTGGCAGGGGGAGTAGTGGGTTGGCTAGGAGGGTTAGTGTCCAGTGCAGGGTGGGACAGAGATTCTGATAATGTTCTTAACTCTCTTTTAATGCTTCTCATAAAGTAACCACTTGGAGAGCAGGACAAGGCCAAAACTTTCTCCAGTTTTCCCTTAATCCTAATCTAGGCATTTAGTTGTTCCCTACAGGAAAAGATATTTAGAAACAGCTCTCCTAGGCAGGACTTTAGTGCCCTGTTGCTAAGATTTAAAATAGCTGTGTTCTATTTAATTTGTTTTTAAACCCTTACCTTCCATCTTGGAGTCAATACTGTGTATTGGCTCCAAGGCAGAAGAGTGGTAAGGGCTAGGCAATGGGGGTCAAGTGACTTGCCCAGAGTCACACAGCTAGGAAGTGGCTGAGGCCAGATTTGAACCTAGGACCTCCCGTCTCTAGGCCTGACTCTTAATCCACTGAGCTACCCAGCTTCCCCCTTGTTCTATTTAATTTAAGGAGAAATTGAAATGTTTTTTACTCACCCGCTCTTGTAGCTGTGTTTTGAAGCCTAGTTAGCATGTTTAAAAGGACTGCATAACAGAAGCAAGTAATAAAGCGAGAAAGGAAAGAGATTTCACAGAAATTTTGAAGGTTTTTGTCACAACCTTCATGGTCAGTCAAAAACTGTAACCGTAAAAATGTGGGTTTCCAAGACTGTTTCCTCTTATCCTCAAATTATTGTAAAGTTGATTATGTTTTCATGATCCTTTGGGGGAAATTTTTTCCCAAATGATCAAATGAAAGATTGTAAAAATGGAGACTTGAACCCCAGACTTCAATCCCCAGAAGTCTTTGCTCTAGTTCCCAAGATGCCCTCTAATCTCACTGAGATCCCCACCTGGGTGAGATCAAAATTTCTATTTAAACTGGCTATAAAGCCTACTGAGGTGACTCTCTCTTCCTGCTTCCACTCCCTAGCACACAAGTCTCTCAAGATGTAGTGTAAGTAAACTTAATGGGCCTTTTGATCCTCCTAGCCACGTGCTTTCTTGTTTTGTATTTTCTTTATTTCTTAATCTTTAATAAAATATAATATCTTTAGCCGAGAAACTAAATTTTTAACTATAACAGTATGTTTCGGTGGTGTGTATGATAGTATGTTATAGTGTGATGGTGTGATGGTGTGTGAGTAAAACCTATTCAGAAAATACTGTGGACTGGCAGTTTCTCATAGATAACCATTAATCAAAAGCATGTTAAGTTAATATAGTTAAATTTGGACTTTGTTTTCATCCTAACTATAATATAAAAGCATTGCTTCATGTTCCCCTTGATACCTTGATAAGAATAATATAATTTCAATTGGTACCAAATTAGTAATATGAGGTTCTTGTGAAGTAATTAATAGTCATTGCAATCTCAGCTTTATGAAATTTTATATTTTCATCTGTTGTCTCAAAACTATGTCTTCTGATGGTCTCTATAAATAAAATTCTGCCCAAAGATAATTTGTTCTCATAACCCTGTGGAACTCAGAAATAAGTTTAAAATATAAACATTGATTATTTCTGATATCATTTGTTAATAGTGCTGAATTCATTTTTATATGTGTGTGATATTTTATGCTAGTCTTGGTTCTGAACCAATATGACCAGTAATTTGTTGACATGAATATTAATACTCCCCACACCTTTTTATATGATAAAAAATATATCATTTTCTTAAAAGAAACCCTTCAAACAAAAGACTATAGGAATGATATATCTTCTTATATCTCTGTGGCATCTCAGAGGAATTCCTTTAACCATTTCCTACTCTATATTGTCTATTTGGTCCTTCTATTCCTCTGGTTTTAGAGAATTCAAAATGGACATGAGATTTCTCACAAATCCACCACTACTTAAAATGTCACTTGGAAAAAAATTCCTCATCATTTGCAATGCAGCTACTTTTATTTACTTTATCTTTTCAGAAACTCATTATTCTGCAACATGGAATCTGCTTAGAAACATATACCTCCTTAGATCACTTCCCAACTTGGACTTATTACTTTAACATACTCTCCCCCTGCTACAGGTGGGTAAACTATCATTCTTCTATAGATTATTGTTTTTATTTACATGTAGAAAAAAAATTAACAATTGTTTCCAACAATTTAGGATTTATATTTCCACCCTAACAGAAAGTCCATAGTCTGATATAGGTTATAGCGTGGATTTAATGTAAAACATTTCCATATTGCTCATGTCATGAAAGAAGACGTATCATATATGTAATAAAAAAACTCATGAAGAAATAAAATGGAAAATTGCATGCTTTGAACTGCAATCAGACTCTTCATTGGCTATGGATAGAATTTTTTTATCAAGGGAATTTATGAATATTTTGTAACCTTCCTTTATTGTTAATAGTTTAGTCCTTCACAGTTGATCATTATATTATATTTCTCTTACTGTATACATTATTTTTATGGCTCTAATCACTTCAATTTGCATCACTTCATATAAGTTTTTAAAGATTTTATTCTGTATTCATCCTTCTTGTCATTTCTTATTGTACAATTGTATCCTATTGCAACTATATAGGAGGATTTGTTTATCCATACCACAACTGATGGACAAGCCCTCAATTTTCAATTCTTTGCCAATAAAGAAAGAGATTCTAAAATATTTTGGCACAGGCAGATTATTTTACCTTATTTCTGATATCTTTGGACCTGGAAGTGTTACTCCTTAGGTTTTCTGAACTCTGTTTTAGTATGGTTGTTAACTATTATGTGTTGATATCTAACCTATTTCATGATCTACTACTCCATTTCTTGGCCAGTACCAGATTGTTTCAATGATCATCACTTCATAGTATATAATTTGAGATATTGGTTGATTTTCTAGGATTCTTTAGGTATATCATCATATCATGTGAAATGAGTAATAACTGGTTTTCCTCATTGTCTTTTCTACTTTTTCTTCTCTTATTTTTATAGTTAGCATTCCTAGTTTAATATTTTTAAGTAGTGGTGGTGATAATGGACATCTTTGTTTATCTTATTGGGAAGGGTTTTAGCTTATCCTGACTAAAAATAATGCTTATTGGTCATTATAAATAGATGCTATCTATCACTTTGATGTCCATTTATTCCAATATTTTAATATGTAATTGTTATTACATTTTGTCAAAAGCTTTTATTTTTGCATCTATTGAGATAATCATATGATTACTATTGTTATTGATATGGTCATTCATACTGATGGTTTTCCTGATACTAAATGATCCCTGCATTTTTGTTATAAGATCCACTAGATCATTGTGTATTATCATTGTTATATAATGCTCAAATCTTCTTGATATTACTATATTTAAAATTTTTGCATCAGTGTTCAATAGGAAGATCAGTCTATTTTTCTTTGTTTCAGGTCTTCCTTATTTAGGCACAAGTACTGTATTTGTGTCATAAAAGAATTTAGAAATGTTACTTCTCTTATTTTTTCAAATTGTTTATGTAGTACTAGAGTTAGTTTTTTTTTTGAATGATCATTAGAATTTGCTCATGAATCCTACTATTCATGGGGCCTTTTTATTAGGAAATGCTTTGAAAGTTTGTTTCATTTCTTTTTCTGCCATGGAATGATTGACATTTTTTATTTATTCTTTTTAATTAGATAATTTATAATTGTGTAAATATTCATCTATTTCACTTTGCCAGATTTATGGCATATAGTTGAACAAAATAATTTCCAATGTTTGTTTCAATTTCTTCTTTTTTTGTTGTAATTTTGCCTTTTTATTTTTTATACCAGAAATTTGATTTTCATCTTTATTTTTTAAATCAAATTAAATAATAGTTCATCAATTTTGTTTTCATGAAACCAGCTCATTTTCTTAATTTTCTATTTCTTAAAAGTATTTATTAGTTCAGTGGTCTTTCAATGTTATTTTAATGTTATTAGTTTCCTTTGTCAGGATTTTTAATTTGTTGTTTAATTGGGAATATTTGCTTCATTCTTTTTCTGTTTTTTTAAGCTACATCCCAACTTCATTGATCTACTCTTTCTGTATTTTATTGATGTGAGCTTTTAGAGACATTAATTTCCCACTAAGTCTAGTTTTAGCTGCACTGCATCAAATCTGATATGTTGTCTCCTCATCATTTTCTCTAAAGAAATGATTGATTATTTCTTTGATCTATTTATACATTAGGATAATATAATTTAGTTTCTTAATAATTATTCCATTATGGACTGAAAGGAATGTGTTTAATATTTCTTCTTTTCTATTTTGGTTGTGAGGTTTTATGACATATCATATATATGTATGTATATATATATATGTGTGTGTGTGTCTGTGTGTGTACATATATATACGTATTTGACAAGCCATGTATTATTGAGTAAAAGGTGGATTTCTTTCTATTCCTCTTCAGTTTTCTCCAGAATTGAATTTCTAAAGCTCTATTTACTTCCTTAACTTCTTTTTTGTTTAGTTTGTGAATGGATTTATCACATTCAAGAGAGGAGTTTTCAGGTCCTCAGCTATTAACATTTTATCATCCATTTGCTTCTGTAACTCACCTAACTTTTCCCTTAGAAATCTGTAGTATATTCTCTTTGGTGCATATTTGTTTATTCTTGATATTATTGTATTATTTATAGTGCCTTTTATCATAATGTAAGTTCACTCCTTATACCTTTTGATTAGATACATTTTAATTTTCCTTTGTCTGAGATGATGATTGCTACCTTTTTTTAAATTTTAGCTGAAGCATAGTTGATTCTGCTTCAGCACCTAACTTTTACTCTGTGTATACTTTCCATCTCTAAATTTATTTCTCGAAGACATTATATTGATGTATTCTCGCTTTTAATCCAATCTGCCCTCCTTTTCCATTTGATGGATAAGTTCATTTCATTCACACTCACAATTATGATTACTAATTGTGGGTTTCTCTGTCTTATATATTATTTTCCTCTTGTTCTCTCTCTCTCTCTCTCTCTCTCTCTCTCTCTCTTTCTCTCTCAATATATCTACTAAATCTAATTTTTAAAAGATTTCATTCACATCTCTTATTATTTATTTTTTGTTTGATTTATCTAGATCTGATAGAGGAAGGTTGAGGTCTCCCACTTGTATAGTTTTATTAGCTAATTCCTCCTTAAGCTCTAATAGTTTTTACTTTAAAAATCTAGATCTTATCCCATTTGGTGCATACATGTTGAATACTGATATTTCTTCACTGTCTATACTGCCTTTTATCAAGATGTAATTACCTTCCCTATCTTTTTTACTCAAATCTATTTTTACTTTGGCTTTGTCAGATATCATTACTGGGACTCCTGCCTTTTTTCTCAGTTGATGCCTATATGATCACAACTGAAGAAGCCTAAAGTAGCTCTTTACAAATCTTGCTGATTTTTTTTTTAAATGAGAGTGAACAAGTTTCCTTTCCAAATATCAGAGACACTGTTACAAAAAGCAAAATAGTAAACTAGAATGTTATGGAGAAATGTAAGTAATGAAGAGATGGAATGATCCAATACACAGATAAAAACAGCGATACATACTGCTATGGGGAATATTGATCTATTATTAGTAGGTGTTGATAGTTATTGATAAGCTATTGCTCATAGGAAGATTCCTTTGATGTCAGTTGAGGAACTGAGCTAAATTAACACTTGGGGAACTTAGCTGGAGACCAGTTATAAAAAAAAAAAAACTTATTTATTTAACTAAAGAGAGTCAGGGAAAGGAAAAGTAAACAGAAAGGTAGGAACATATTGATTATTTATCTATGTATCCTAATTCTAAATTATCTATCTATAAACCCCAATCCCAATCTTATCCATAAGGAAATTCTTATCTGATGAAATCATATCTAACCTGACTTCCTATTTACCTATAATTAAATTCTATCTCACTAAACTAATTTAAATTCATAAATAAATTCCTCTCCTTATATTATTCCTCAAATATTTAATGACATTCCTTCTGTCTCTCCAGCTACAGAGAGATTCATCTATTGACAGGTTCAAAGATGCTGCTCTCTTTTCCCCCTTTCTGGCCCTACTGTTCACCTGTAGTGGCATAGGGAATAGCTCAGTCACTCTCTCCAACAGATGATCTGCTCTCCAAGTCTCTTCCAAACATCTCAGTGTTTTCCCAAATCAATCTCCTCCATATTCCTCAAATATTATCAGAGGAAGAACCAAACCACCACTCTCTGAGTGTCTGTCCCAGAATGTGTACAGTTTTTTTTCCAACAGCCTCTGCCAAGGGACTCTAGGAATTCTCTTTCTCTGACCTACTCAAAATTCTCTTGCTGCTTAAAGAGCACTAGTAAGATTTGTACTTCTATCTCTTGGCTTGAGACCTTATTTTAAATAGTCTTGATCTCTAATTAATACAATTTACTAATTAACCCTTATAATACATATAAACAGAAATATTAACTAACAACCAATAAGTTGATTTCTATACATAGGACTCAGAAAAACTGATATAGGAATAAAGTAAGATGTTAAAATAAAGGAAAGGTTAAAATTTTCAAGGATTAATCCAGAAAAATGGAGCAGGGATATGGATCATAGTGATATATATATATATATATGTATGTATGTATATATATATATATATATATGACAGTTTTCTATCTATATAAACCTGTCATATAATTTGGTAAGTCATTTATTCATTTTTTATCTTTTATTTAGCTAAAGGCACATTTCTACTCCCCAAACTCATCTTAAATGTATAGATGTTCTTCCACTTGCACTGTTCTATGTGAGGACGAGACCCAGCCAATCACCTCCAGAAACAGACACTAAAATAAAATATCCCAGGACCATCATAACAACATTTAAAAATCCCAGGCCAAAGGAAAAAAAGAATATTGCAACCAGCTGAAGGAAACAATACAAATATCAAGCAGCCACAGTCCAAATTACACAAGGCCTACACACTTCTAAATTAATTGATTAGAACATATGGCATGTGATATTTTAAAAAGTAAAGGACTTAGGTATTACAACAAGAAGAACTTAGAAGAAAAGCAGGGGTAAGGAGAAAATTTGAAGAGCAAATTCAACATTAAAGAACAGCATAAAAAGATAACCGGAATAGAGAAAACTTATAGGTTCCAAGAAGGTTGAAATAAGGACATTGATATCTCAGAAGGCAATAATTAAGATACTTAAGATAACTAAGATACATAAAATCTTGAAATATTTTTGGTATTTAATGTATATTTGGAATATATTAAGTATGATAAGTATCTTATCAGACTATCTTAACAAAATAAAAGTAAAACCCTCACAACCACATTAGAAAAGAAAAATATTAAATGCATCCCTTCCAGACCAGAATTCAACAAAAATTACCTTCAACGAAGGACTGCAGAAAGATTAAAAATTTTTAGGAATCTAAATTACTTTGTACTAAAGAATTAATGTGCCAGAAAGCAAAACAAATAAATAACCAATAAGTTCTAGCAAGAGAATGACAATGAGGAGACAACATACCAAATTTTTGCAAGGCAGGCAAAGATGTACATAGAGGGAAATTTCATATAATTGCTTACTTCAATAAAATACAGAAAGACCAAAACAACAAATTAATAATCACTAATAATCACTTAAACAATAAATTGGAAATCCTGAAAACCAAAGGAAGATTAATAAAATTGAAAGTAAGAAGTCAATTTAGCTAACAAATAAGACAAGGAATGGTTTTAATGGAAAAAAAATGGATAAACTCTTATTTAACTTGAATTTTAAGAAAAGAAGAAAACCAAATTTTAGTATAGAAAGTAAAAAAAGTGAAATCATAGCCAATGAAGAAGAAATTAAAGCAATTCTTGGGAGTTATTTTGCCAAAATATATGACAATAAATCTGACAATCTAATTGAAATATATGAATATTTAAAAAAATATTAATTGCCCAGACTAACAAAAGTAGAAATAAACATTTGAGCCATTTCATCACAGAAAAAGACATTGAATTAAATATTACTAATAAAACAAAAGCATTCCTTAAGATAAAGTCCCCAAGAACAGAAAGATTCACATATGGATTGTGCCAAATAGCCAAAACACAACTAACTCCCATACTGCATAAACTATTTGGTATAACTGGAAGAAAAAATTCTACCAAATTTCTTTCATGGTATAAATATGGCACTGATTGCTAAAACAGGAAGAATTAAAACAGAGAAAGAAAAATGTAGACCAATATCCCTAATGAATATTGTTTCTAATATTTAAAATAACACAATAGCAAGGAAATCACAGAATTATACCACAAAGATTATATACCACTTCTAGATGGGCCTTGTACCAGGAATTTCAAACTCAATATTTGGAAAACTTTCAGCAGCTCTTATTATATCAACAACAAAACCAAAAGAAACCATATTTTTATCTCAATAGATGGAGAAAAGGCCTTTGAAAAAATTCAAACCCATTCCTTATAAAACTATTAGGAAACTGGAATGGATCTTTCCCTAAAATGATAAATTATTCTACCTAAAACCATGAGCAAGGGGGGAGGTGGGTAGAGACAAGATAGCGGTTTAGATGCAGAAAAAGTCTAGACCTCTGAAAACCCTTCCTCACCAATTACAAACTAAATGCTCCTAGGGGACTGAAAAATCAAATCTAACAACAAGATGGAGTCAAGGAATACTCCTGCTGGACTCAGTTCAAAAGGTATGCCCCCAAAAGACAGAATTTCAGAACACTCCAATTTAAGGGGAAGGAAGAAGGAAGATCCCGGGACCTCTCTTCAATTAAGAGCACTAAGCCTCCAGCAGCAGCTGGAACCACTAGGCAAGCAAAGACTTTGGTCTGGAGGGAGTAACTTCCTGGCAAAGCTTTGCCAGGCTCAGAGTGTCCAACACAGGCAGTGGGGAAGCTGTTAGAGGAGAAACACAGAACTCAGAGTAGGAGGCATAGATGCAGCAGGGGAGACACTACATATCCCCACCCCCTTCCAGGAGGTTTTGGCCTCAGGGCAGATCCAGCAACCAAGCTGGAATTAATCCCATTAAAGCCTCCAGAGGGCAGGGAAGCTCAAGCTCCAACACCCCTCCCCAACAGACTGCACTGAGAGATTTGCTGACAAAACTCCAAGGGTGAAGGTTGAAAGAAAAGCCCAAAACCACACACAAAAAAAGAGAGGAGCAAAAGCTCAGGCAACCTTCAGGGAGTAAAGAAGGGGAAAATATGAGCAAACAATGGAAAAGAAAAAAAAGAAATTCAGTCAACAGCTTCTATACAGGCAATGAACAAAGAGCAAATGGAACAGAGAAGGATAAGGAAACACCAAGCAAAAAAATCAGAAAATCCAGCAAATTGGATATAGATTCTGAAAGATCTAAAAATACAATTCAAAACACAATTAAAAGAGGCTGAAAACAACTGGAAAAATAACTTAAAAAGCAAGATAAGTCATCTGGAAACATAAAACAGTCTTCAAAGCCAGCTCGAAAATGTGGCAAAGGAGATGAAAGATGAGGCAAAGAAAATGAAACATATGACAGAGAAGATGAAAGATGACCTCCAAAGAAAATCAGTCCAGAAGGAGAAGGATGACCAAAAATCCAGGGATGAAATCCAGTCTTTAAAATTCAGAATACAAAAATTAGAAGCAAGTGACTTCACAAGGCAGCAAGATACTATAAAATCAAAGGAATGAAAAGATGAGGAAAATATGAAGCACCTCATTCACAAAACAGAAGATTTAGAAAATTGTTCCAAGAGAGTCAACTTAAGAATCATTGGTCTACCAGAAGACCATGGCAAAAAGATAAAGCCTGGACATCATACAATAGGAAATTATCCAGGACAATTGCCCCAATATTCTAGAACAAGAGGGAAAAGTGGTGATTGAAAGAATCCACAGATCACTTCCTGTACTTAATCCCCAACTGAAAACACCCAGTAATGCTATAGCCAAATTCAAGAACTATTAGACCAAGGAAAAATATTACAAGCTGCTAAGAAGAAGTCATTCAGATACCATGGAAACATAGTGAGGATAACATAGGATATGTCTGCATCTAAACTGAAGGACTAAATGGCATGGGATATGATATTCCAGAAATAAAGGGAACTAGGTCTACAACCAAGAATCAATTACCCAGCAAAAATGAATATATTCTTACAGGGGAAAGTATGGTCATTTAACAAAATAGAAGACTTCCGAGCATTTGTAAAGAAAAGATCAGATCTGAACAGAAAATTTGATGCCCAAGCACAGAACTCAAGAGAATCAACAAAAGGTAATTAAGAAAGAGGGGGAAGAATTAAAACAAAACAAAACAAAAAAAACCCACTTTTTTAAGAGAACCAATTAGTTAAAAAGATATGTATCCCTATAAGAAAAGAGGTCAATGGTAACTCTTAAAAATTGTTATTATCACCATGTACACAGATATATGTATGCATAAATACATATATATGTGTATATATATATATATGTTTATATATACAACTAGCGCTAAAAAGAGGTTAATTCTAAAAGAAATGGGAAAAGAAACAAAAGATGGAACATTTGCATGTCACAAAGAAGCTCATGATGGGAGAGGGGAGAACATCAATGCACTGGAAGAGTAAAGAGGTTGGAGATAGGAAATACTCAACTCTTACATGCATTGAAATTTACTCAAAGAGGAAGAACAATCAAATCCATTGGAGCAGAGAATTGATTTGTACCCTATAGGGAAATAAAAGTGTAACAAATGGACTGGTAGGGAGGGAAGCAGTACAAGGGAGGGAGAGGGTGGGGTAGTTTAAAAAGACTGTAAAGAAAATAAGGGGGGAATAAGAAGGGAGAGTAGAAAGGGGAGTAAAATAAAGGTGGGACTTAGGGGGACATATTGAAAACAAAACACTGGTGTAGAAGGAAATAGTGAAAGAAGAAAAGGCAGGACTAGGAGTAGAAATCAAAATGCTGGGAAATACACAGCTGGTAATCATAACTCTGAATATTAATGGAATGAACTCACCCATAAAAAGCACACGAATTGCAGAGTGGATTAGTATCCAAAACCCTACCATATGCTTTCTACAAGAAACACATGAGGAAGGTAGACATGAATAGGGTAAAAGTAAGAGGATGGAGCCAAATCTACTGGGCATATGTCAATAAAAAGAAGGCAGAAGTCACAATTATTATATCTGACAAAGGCAAAGTAAAAATAGATCTAGTCAAAAGAGATAGGGAAGGTAATTATATCCTGATAAAAGGCAGTATAGACAATGAGGAAATATAAGTATTCCACATGTATGACCCAAATGGCATAGCATCCAAATTTCTAAAGGAAAAACTAGTAGAGCTCAATAATAAAAAAGTTAGAAAAACTATACTAGTGGGAGACCTGAACTTTCCTCTATCAGAATTAGATAAGTCAAACCAAAAAAATAAATTAGAAGTAAGAGAAATGAATGAAATCTTAGAAAAATTAGAATTAGTAGATATGTGGAGAAAAAGAAATAGGAACAAAAAGGAATACACCTTCTTTTCAGAAGCACAGTATACATTCACAAAGATTGACCTTGAATTAGGGCATAAAAACATTGGAAACAATTGCAAAAGAGCAGAAATAATGAATGCAAACTTCTCAGATCACAGTGCAAAGAAAATAATAATTAGTAAGGGTACATGGAGAGGCAAATCAAAAATTAATTAGAAATTAAACAATATGATTCTCCAAAATCAGTTTGTTAAAGAACAAATCATAGAAATAATTAATAACTTCATAGAAGAAAATTACAATGATGAGACATCCTTTCAAAATCTTTGGGATGCAGCCAAAGCAATACTCAGGGGGAAATTAATTTCTTTAAGTTCATTTATTAACAACTTAGAGAGGGCAGAGGTCAATGAATTGGGCATGCAAAATTGGGCATCTTAAAAAAGTAGAAAGTGAACAAATTAAAAGTCCTCAGATGAAGACTAAATTAGAGATCCTAATTTAGGATCCTAAATCCTAACTCCTAAAAAAATAATAAATTAATAAATTCAAAGGAATATTGATTTAATATATAAGAGTAGAAGCTGGTACTTTGAAAAAAAAACAAATAAAATAGATAAAGTACTGGTCAATCTAATTAAAAAAAGGAAAGAAGAAAACCAAATTGACTGTATCCAAGATGAAAAGGGAGACATCACCTCTAATGAAGAGGAAATTAAGTCAATCAATAAAAATGATTATGCCCAATTATATGGCAATAAACATGCCAATCTAGGTGATATGAATGAATATTTACAAAAAAATATAAATTACCTAGACTAACAGAGGAATAGTCTACCTAAACAACCCCATATCAGAAAAAGAAATTGAATAAGCCATCAAAGAACTCCCTAAGAAAAAATCCCCAGGACCATATAGATTCACAAATGAATTCTATCAAACATTCAATGAACAAGGGAAGGGTGGGGGGAGGGAAATAATGTGATTCTTTTAACCAAGGAATAATATTCTAAATTGACTAAATTAATTAATTAAAAAATGAAACCATCAGCAAGCATTCAGCATGGTGATAAATGAGAACCCTTCCCAATATAATAATGAATCAGAGATTCCCATTATTATCACTATTATGTAATAATGCATTAAAATGTGAGGTATAGCAATAAGATTAGAACAAGAAATTGAAGAATTAGAAGTAACTATGAAGAAACAAAATTATCAGTCTTTGGAAGTGATATGATGGTATACATTGAAAACCTCTGATAATCAGCCAGAACTACAAAGCATTTCCAATTGAAGAATGATCAAAGGATATGAACAAGTAATTGTCACTGGAAGAAATGAAAACTATCTATAGTCATATGAAAAATGCTTCAAATTACTATTCATTAGAGACATTTAAATTAAAACAACTCTGAGATACTACTTCACACTTATCAGTTCAACTAATGTGACCAAAAATGAAAATTAAATTTTTAGAGGGGAATGTGGGAAAATTTGAACTGTAATAGACTGTGGTGGTACTATAAACTGATACAACCATTCTGAAGAGGAAAAATATTTTTGGCAGCTCTTTAGTGACAAGAGTTGAAAAATTAGGGGGTGTCCATCAATTAGGGAATGGCTAAACAAGTTGCTTTTTGTATATTTTTCAATGGAATACTATGATGTCATAAGAAATGATGGGATGAGTTCAGAAAACCCTGGGAAGACAGATCAAGTGATGCAGTGTGAAATGAAAATTGAATTGTGTGGACAATAACAGAAATATTTTTAAGATGATCAACTGTGAAGAATTAAATTATTTTCAGTAAAAAATAGATTCCAAAATGATGTGAATGGACCCATGATAAAAAATGCTATCCATAGGAACTGTTGGATTCTGATTGCAGATCAAAGGATGTCATCTTCTAATTTATTTCCTTCATGAATTTTCATTTTTCTTGTGTATGTGGTATGTCTTTTTTCATGGCATGAGGGATATGAAAATATGTATTGCATGAATATTCTATTCCATTTTAAATCACAGTATTTACAACTTCCTGGAGGGGAAAAGGGAAGAAGCAAAGAAAGGAGAAAATCTGAATCACAAAATATCAGAAAGCAAGTATTGAAAATTGTTTCTATATTTTAAAAAATTTAAAAGTTAAAGAAAGTACATCATAGCTATATACACAAAAGAAATCTTGCATTCTCTAGATCAGTTTTCTTCTCAATACATTATTTATAGTTTGAAACTCAGGAATATTAACAATTCATATTTATAAAATATTTTTATGTTTGTAAAGTCTTGTTGGTACATTATTACAAAACTAGCATATATTTAATATTATTACCTCTATCTTACTCTTGGTAAAATTGAAATTCACAGAAATTAAATAACTTGCCCACTTAATAACTACTTGGGATGAGTTATGAACCCATCTCCCTTCCAGGAAAACTGTCTTTTTTATATCTGTCAGAGATGATGTTCCATCTCCTACTTTTATTCCTTAATTACGTCTTCACCTTTGCCTGAAATCTCTCTTCACCTGTGATCCCTAGTTTCTTTCAAAGTTTAGTTCAAATGCCATTTTGTACATGTGACCTTGCTTGATTCCCTCAAAAATTACCATGTATAGGTTGTGTGCCTATACACACACACAAAAAGTCTTAGAATTAATGTGTACATCTCCCCCCAACATAATGTAAGTTTCTTGATGATTGAAGCTTTTTCATATTTTTGTTGTCTCCTCTTTGCTTAATACATGATCTGAGACATGATAGTTATTTACTAAATGCTCATTGATTCCTTATTCAAAATCCAGTTTTTTTTTTCACTAGCACCTGTTAATATTCTTCCTAGGATGGTCTAGTAAATGTTTATCAATTGTATCTCTGGAAAGAAAAATCCAATAAGAAAACATTTTAAAATTTAATCTTAATGGCTAATATTTTCTCTAATACTTTCTTAAGTCTAGAAAATGAAAACATTGAATCTATTCCTGAATTATGATGTATAACTTCTTGCACTAAACATTTTTCAATTGGCTTCCATGAACTGATTCCATATGGTTCTACCTCATTGCTGAAAAATTCAACTCTGCTTCAGCTTTGACATATATGACATGAAATCCTTGTCCATATCGCCCTTGTGAATGACTTCTTTAATGAATCTAGATTTGTAGTTTAGATGTCTTCTTGCCTCTCACTGAGTCTTCAGTGGCATCTGGCATTATAACATGATAAAAGTAAAATAAAGCCAAAGAATTATGTTTTCTTTCAGAACAAGAAAAAATAAAATATAAATCAAATGTTGGTGCCTTTGATTTGCTTGTCTGGTTTATATATGAAATGATACTGTACATCCTGAATCTCAAAGATAATTTCCTTTTTATCTTAACTGAAATGTAAATTTAAAAGTCCATGAACTAATTCAGAATTTGTATAGTGTGCTCAGTATTTGGAACATTGCTACTACTATAAAAAGTAAAAATTCTCTGAAAATCATTTATATGCCCATAATTTTGAATCATTGTCATCACAATGGCATTCTATGCCTCCATAAGTAAATTGCTGGTTGCATGTACCTCTTAATAAAGTCTTTAAAAATGCAGAATCAGTAGCTCTATAAACATGAAGATATTGACAACCCAAGAAAAAGCCTTGAGTGAAGAAATTTTGATGAAAAATCATTTAGAGTTTATAACAGGGCTCTTGTATCCATACTTTTTCTTTCTTTTTTTTTTTTGCTTATGGGTCTTAATTTTATTGTTAAATGAGTATGGCATAGATGTGGGTGATGATATTTATAAAGACATTTCTATAGTAATTTAAGGATTGTGGAATGCTTACAAATGCTATCTCACTTAAAAGCTATCACCTTTGAGATAGTTGTTAATATTTGTAGTTCTGATTGGGATACTTAGTCTAAGAGATGTTAAATAATTTTCCAAGGGTCTCACAGAGAGTACTTGTCTGAATTATGATTTAAACACAAGTCTTTGGATTGTTAATTCAAAAGTTTACCTAATATAACACAAGATGTTAGGGAATTAAATCTAGTAATTTTAGGTAACTATATCATCATTAGCTTCAGTTTATAATGAATGAACAAATATTGGTCCAGACCTAGAACAAATCAGCTTCTAATACATTGAGTATTATATAATCTCTGCATAAATAATAAATGAATAATATTGATAATATGGGTAGAAGACTTCAAATAACTAATATGAGAAAACTTTCACTTTCCATTCTCCAGTCCCATCTGCTTTGAATATATATTTTGCTAATTTTCTCAGCCTGGTAGTATGTCAGAGAGAGATAGACAGACTGACAGAAACAGATATGGACAGTCAGACACAGAGATAAAGATAGAGAAAAAGAGTTAGAAAAAGTAATAAGAGACAGAGCAGAGAACAGGGACAGAAACACATAGACTGAGAAAGACAGAGACAGGGAATAGGGGCAAATTGTTTCATTCCCTGGAAGTGTAAAAAGATATAAACTAAATAAATATAATTTTCTTTTAAGATGCTATGGTATCTCTTTGCCTAAAATAAATTGTTTTTGTAAAGCAAACAAGTAAAACAAATGTTTTCTGTCATATGAATTAAGAGAAATGAAGAGAGCTCTGACTATAATATTCTCTTTTAGAAAATATATTCAGATCTCTATATGGAAAATAATATAGTCAAATTTTGGTACTTGATGATTTTGGAACTCCTGGAATTTGGTATTTGAAGCATTTTGACAAGAAACATTTGTCCTTATATTTCATGTTTGCTTGCCATTTGATGTGAACTTGTTGGCATCCCAATCTCAGGAAGTCTGTGCCCACTATTTATCAAAAATTAATTAATTTATAATTTTTTATGGTTATAAGATTCACATTCTTTCCCTCCCCTTCCCCCAATCACCTCCTGTAGCTGATTTGCAATTCCACTGGGTTATACACGTGCCCTTCATCATGACCTATTTCCATATTATTGATATTTGCACTATGGTGATCTTTTAGAGTCTATATCCCCAGTGATATCCCCATCAACCCATGTGATCAAGCAGTTGTTTTTCTTCTGTGTTCTTATTTCCACAAGTCTTCCTCTGAATGTGGTTAGTGTTCTTTCTCTTAACTCCCTCAGAATTGTCCTGGGTAATTGAATTGCTGCTAGTAGAGAAGTCCACTACATTTGATTGTACCATAGTGTATCAGGCTCTGTGTATAATGTTCTCCTGGTTCTGCTCCTTTCACTCTGCATCACTTCCTGGAGGTTATTCCAGTTCACATGGAATTCCTCCAATTCATCATTTCTTTCAGCCCAATAGTATTCCATCACTAACATATACCACAATTTGTTCAGCCATTCCGCAATGGAAGGGCATCCCCCCATTTTCCAATTTTTTTTGCCACCACAAAGAGCGCAGCTATGAATATTCTTGTACAAATCTTTTTCCTTATTATCTCTTGGGGTAAAAACCCAGCAGTGCTATATCTGGATCAAAGGGCAGAAAGTCTTTCAGAGCCTTTTGGGCATAGTTCTAAATTGCCTTCCAGAATGGTTGGATCAATTCACAACTCCACCAGCAATGCATTAATGTCCCGACTTTGCCACATCCCCTCCAGCATTCATTACTTTCCTTTGCTATCATGTTAGCCAATCTGCTAGGTGTGAGGTGATACCTCAGAGTTGTTTTGATTTGCATTTCTCTGATTATAAGAGATTTACAGCACTTTTTCATGTGCTTATTCTGTGGCCACTTTAGCCAAAACAAAGGATTATGTTTTAGTTCACAAACATAAGAATGAGTTCAACACTGAAGAGCTACAAGAACTTCAAAGGGAGCAGCAACAATGAGTACCAGGGGAGTTTTCTTTAGGTGAAGAGGAGACAAAGGAGCATGTCCCCACTTCATCAGTCAAGCAAATGTGTGCAAAATGGGTGGAAGTACAGAATTTTGTTGAAAAATATCACCCTAAAAAGTTTTAGCAAGCAGAATTATTTCCCATTTCCCACTTTAAAGGAATTTTCAAAGGCAGACAAAAAGAGTATCATTAAAAAGGTTTCTTGTGATGCTTACATTGAATGTATCTTAATCAGGGTTCAGTGCTGATAATGGATAGAAAATAGAAAAAGAAAGAACTCCAGAAGGGCAGTCACCCTCAGATATTATAGAAGGGGGCTCTTAGACAATAATATTTTCCCTTCCCACCATCCCCTTAGGTCATGAACTCCTCTCTGTACAAGAAAAGTTAAATTAAAATTATTTCATTTAATCTAATTTTTATTTTTATTTATATTTATATATTATTTATGTTTAGCAAAATGCAACTCTATTAATGCATATAATGCCTCATAAAATATAGGTTTGCTGGGTGTCTTCAATGAATTAATTAAATTTATATAATTCCTTAGGGGAAAATTTCATTTGTTACTCTACCTGCCTTCTGGAATGAATTAATGATGAATACCAAGGTACCATTATGTATTTATATAATATAGAATTGCTATTCAAAATACATTAGCATTTACTTCTTTTAGTTGCTCCCTAGAATGTACTTGGTAGGGATTCTGGGAGTCTCTTTTCTTAAGTAGGCACCTTAACCCTTAAAGGGAGCTGGAGAAAACATACAGATCCTTTGGAGTGAATAATTTTAGCTTCTTAAAAACATTGGGATTGGTAGTGAAGACAGATATATTTAGGGAATAACAAAAATTCTCAAGCATGATACTTCTTTTAAACTTACAGGTATAATGAAAATCAAACAAACAAAAAACATGCTGACTGAAATATTCCCTATTTTTCCCCAGCAGATATTGGTAGTGGTATGCATATCAACAGACAAGTGATATTAGAAATGATAAACATTTCAAAACAGCAAGTATTGCATATATTAATATTGAAGCTAAAACCAAGTTTAAATCTTACAGGAATCTTTATCTGACCCAAATCAGACTTGAATTCTTTATCTCTTGGCCATATCAAAATCTCTTGCATTTGTCCCACATCATATCTTTACTAATTGCTTTCATTAGTAAACATTCATAAACTGAATCAAAATTTAGTTACATTTCAACTTCACTTCAGTTATCCATTTTATTCAGCAGTGGTTACATAACTATTATAAGCTTTAAACTAAGAGAATCTTTCAAATTAAAAAAAATTAAAACTGCTGATATTCTTCCAATTTTTAATTTTTATTAGCTTACTAACAAACAGTTTAGCATGGGGATATATTGAATATTCCTATAAGACTGAATCAAGATTGTACCCATGTAAAGAATGTTTTATGTTGTTGCTGTCAGCAGATTACTGGTCAGTAATAAATATTAAATGTTGATTATACTAATAACTGAAAACATTGTCTCTAGAAAATAAATTTCATTTTCTCTTCTAATGTAATGATAGTAGTTTAAGGTCCATTCTGTCATAGCATTTTCATGATACCTGGAGAAGGTAATGATTTAAAAATAAATAAAACATATTCCGGGATGAAATAGATGGACCATATAAAGTATATCTTCTACTTTAGTATTTAAATTGTTCATGGTACATACTCATGGGTATTAAAAAAATAAGATGTCTCCAACCTAGTCCATGGCTTAATTCTGACAATCCTTTGCAGAGTAAAACAAACAAACAAATAAAAAGGCATAATATGGCAAATGCCTCACTGATTTTTATAAAACAGAAGTTATCAGGTAACCAATTCAGATGAGTTCTAGACAAAACAGGCTACTGAGACAGAAAATCCCAAGACAAAATAATTCAAACCATTTTTTGACTTGATATAATAGATTGTCTTCCATCCCCAATTAGAGCATGAGAAAAAAAATACTAATGCATTATTCTTGCAAAGATGCTATTACTTTTAAAATTCCAGTGAAAACAATCCCACTAAGTAACTAATTTTATACACTTGCTAAGAGATGTCTAACCTTTATAATCTTTAATATGAATGATTGCTTTCCTGCTGGGGGGCAACTAATGTCAAATGTAGTTTTTCTTAGTTATTTTCTTGTGGTTTGGAATGTAGCACATATGAGTGTGAAATGGAGTTCTAATCTTTCAAGCACTCAGAATAGTGTGTGAGCATTTATGGACAGTCATCTGAAATGTCATTTTGTTTTTTTTTTTTTTAATGAAGGACATGAGGAAAGTGCAGGATCAATCATTGGGCTCTGACCAAATCTCCTCAAAAAGTTTTCCTTCAGCACCATCTTGCTGAGGAGACATGCTCTTTAAAAAAGATCCTGATTTATCTTCATTAAATCAATCAGCTTGTCAAGAACCACAGATGATTTTTTTTAAGCTTTATGTTAGGTTAAGAGTTCATGGTGTGAGGAAAAGACTAGAAAAGGGAACACACAGATAAAGCTACATTTTTGGAATTGTGGAGGTAATCTTAAGACCATATTTTAGATGTTAGTTTGGCAGGGATACAATCATGTAATTGTATGCACCTGTGCCAATTACATATCTTGTATTGAAGGAGGAATACAAGAGGAGACATTGTGAGCTGAATTTACAGTATGAGTGGAAATAGCTTTTTACTTTGTTTAATATACTATATGCTGATTCTTCTCAGGAGTTACATAACCCCTATGGTGGGTTTTGTATTTGTGAAACCTAACCCAAAACTATCATATTTGAAATTGGAGAAGGGAAATTTTTCCCGAAAAATGCAAATATGGATATTCTTCTGAAATTTTCCTACAGGTTCAATTTTTCAACAGCTTAGGGCAATAAATAAGCTTAGAAATATTGAGCAAATCAATAGTAATTTATATGTTGGTGGAAATTTTACAGTTTGAGGAAGAAAATGGTCTCTTCATCTTTTAGGTTAAAAATCTGAAGCATGTGATTTCTCAAATTTATAGAGAACGAAGGCAAATTTATAGATATACAAAACATTCTCCAAATGGAAATGATCGAAGGATATAAACAAATGGTTCTCACAGAAAAAATATAAAAGCATATATAGTCATATGAAAAATATTCCCATTAACTATTGATTATAGAAATATAAATGAAATAATTCTGAGATACCACTTTGCACATATCAGTTTGACTAATGTGAACTAAAAGTAAAATGATAAATGTCAAATGGGATGTGGGAAAATTCTGACATTAAAGCACTGTAGGTGGAACTATGAATTGATACAAGTATTCTGGAGAACAATATGAAACCACATTCAAAGGGCCAGAAAACCATGACCCTTTGACATAACAGTTCCACTATTGAGATTTTATCCCAAGGAACTGATAGATAATGGGAAATGATGTACTTGTACCAAAATACTTTTAGTAACTCTTTTTGTAGTGGTAAAGACTTAGAAACTGAGGGGTTATCCATCAGATGTGAAATGGATGAACAAGTTGTGATATATAGCTATAATGGAATTCTATTGTGCCAGAAGAAATGATGATCAGGACAAGTTCAGAAAAAAACCCATATGAACTGATTCAAAGTAAAGTGAGCAGAACCAGAAGAACACTGTATACAGTAACAGAAATATTACATTGATCAACTGTAAAGTATTAACCATTATCAGCAAAGCAAGGATCCAAGATAACCACAAGACCTATGATGAAAAATGTTATCTACAGCCAAAGAAGGAACTATTAGAGTCTGACTGCAGATCAAACATGCCATTTTCCACTGTATTTCCTTCAATAGTTTCATATTGTATACGTGATATATCACAAGATGAATAATACTGAAATAAATATTTCATGAAAGCTCTGATATAACATTTATCACACTTCTTTGGTGAGGAAATGGAGGGAAGGAGAATCTGAATTCTAAAATTTGAAAAACAATTGTCAAAAATTATTTCTACATATAAGTGAAAAAATAATTAGTTATTAGAAGTCAGTGACAATATCCACCTATACTCTAACCCTAACCCTTTCCTCTAAGGAGGGCAGTTAGCAGACATTGCTGTACTCATGAGTCCAGTCATAATAACCTTCATGAACTTTTAAAAAACTGAATGCTATAAAATGTATGGAATTCTGTATAAAATTTAAGCCTTCTTTTTTCTTTCTGTTTGAACCCTAGACCACATTTGTCTATTTGCTTCCTACAAGATCTCTATCATTTCTAAGACAATTTCATGTCTGTTATTCAGAATTCAACTCCTGCTTCTGGCTCTTCAACTTAAATCTTAAATAAGGAGCCACTGGCTTCATGTATAACTACTATTTCTGAGTGTTTGCCTGGCAGGAGCCTTTCATTCCTGGGAGTATTTCTTCCTACATCTTGGAAAACTTTCAAATCTGTCTCATAGCACATCTTTACCTATAGGCAATGGCACACATACACCCAAATATCATTCTGAAGAATACAATTATAGTCTCTTCATTTTTCTAAGTTATGATTATTTAATTTTCCTTATTTTTTCTTTTCTAGTCATAATAAAACATCTGGGAAATTTTGTTTTTGTTCTAGATTCTGGACTTGCTTACCACTCCAGACATCCTTTCAGTCAGTGTATTGACTTAATCTATTGGTGAGATTTCCTCTTCATTATTCTGAATAAAGAAGAAAACTAATGTGCTATTCCCTATGGAAGGAGTGTGGTGCAATGTATAAAGACTTGGTTTTCAAGTTGAGAAAATGTCAGTTCAAGTCCCAATATCTGATTAATAATGGTTATGTTCCAACCTTACCTCTGCAGTATCTTCTCAGTTTTTCTATGTGGTGGAGAAATGTGTGTAATAAAGCAAAGTTGAAAACAATTCATCATATACTAGAGCAGGAAAGGCAAAGGTTTTCAAGTTCACATGCTCAAATTGCAACTTCAAGCTGCCTGTGAGCCCCCCACCCCATATTGCCCTAGAGAGATAAGAGAGGAAGCTCTCACTTTGGGCGACTGCACGGAGGGGTGGGTCATGAAAAAATGTCCTTGGGGGCTGTTGAGAGGAGAACAGAGCAGTTTCCCTCACCCCACCCCCATATTGGCCAAGCATATGTGCTAATACTGTCAATACTTTGCCAATGTTGTACTAAAGAGATGCTTGATGGATGATGGAAAGTTGCAGCATTATTTGAATGCTCATCTTCACATGCAAGTCTGAATAAGTGAATGAAAAAAAAATTTAAGCACTATGTGCCAAGCACTGTTGAAAAATCTATTTGCATACTAGGAACTAAGATGGTAGACAAAAGAACATTTTACTTACCCAAAGTGTACACCACCACCCTCCAACACACACTGAAAACAAAGGAAAGCAAGAGTAACACTTCTCACTGGGACAAGAACAGAGAACATCCCAGGGAGAGCAGCATTCGAGATATGAATCAACTAACATATTGGGCAACTTGAATCAGTAAAGTAGCAGAATTGGAATGGGTTAAGCCTAAGTATACCAGCAAAAGTAGAGAAGGAGGAATGGGCACAAGACCAACACATTCTAATATGACACGAGCAAGTGAAATGACAGAGTAGGGGAAAATTTTATTAGAAAATTCAACAATGAAGAAAAGCATAAAAATATATAGGGAATGATTAAGCATTTCCATAAAGTTGAATTGAGTACATTCATACCTAGGAAAGTGATTATTGAGATACATAAGAAATTGCTGTGTGATGCCTAGGTACTTAGTATTTAAATTGCTTAAATACTTTATCATTGCTAGTGCAATGTGAAGGAGTATACATAGGGAGTAATTCTAGTAGTAAGGTCTGATGAAGAAAGAAAAAAAGAGTCAAAGGATAAAAACAGGAGAAAAAGAGAGATAGAAGAGGGATAAACTGTTTCTCATGAAGAGGCACATAAGAATCAGTACAGTGAAGGAGAAGATGGGTGGCAGGAGGCAAGGTTTAAAGTTTAGTTTCATCTGCATTAGCTCAGAGGGGTAATAAAACCCACATTAAATCAGCAATAGACAACAACTACCTTAGCCCCATAGGAAGAAACAGGAAAGGGAGAATAGGAGAAATGGAGGGATAGACAAAAAAGAGTGAATTGGGGGTGGCAGTATTTAGAAATAAATCATCTTTGAACAGTGAAAGGCTGAAAGAAATGAAAGAAGAAAGCGAGAGAAAGTTACATGGGTTTGGGGGTGGGGAATAAGTTGTAAGCAAACACATAATTAGCAGTCATAACTGTGAATGTGAATCTGATGTAATCAATCATAAAACTGAAAAAAAAGCAGTGGATTAAAATTGAAAATCCCACTTTATTCTATCTCCAACAGTGGTTCTCAACCTTTCTAATGCAGTGACCCCACAATACAGTTCCTCATGTTGTGGTGACCCCAAACCAAAAAATTAGTTTGGTGGCTACTTCAAAACTGTAATTTTGCTACAGTTATGATTTGGAATGTAAATACCTGACATGCATTATGTATTCTCATTGCTACATATTGAGAGGTTGAGAACCTCTGCTCTACAAGAAGCATTTAAAGAAGGGATACACACACAGAGTAAAAGCAAGGGACTGAAGCAGAATTGACTATTCCTTGGATAAAATAAAACAAGAAAAAAAAGACCTCAGAAAAAGGAAAATTAAAAAAAATCTGATCAAAAGAGATAAGGAAGAGAAGTATATTGACTAAAGATATTATTGACAGTGAAGCAATATCAATACTAAACATATGCGCACCAAATGGCATAATATATGAATTTCTAAAGTTATGTGAGTTATAGGAGGAAATAAATAGTAAAACCTTCTTGACAGGGACCTCAAGATTCCCCTCTTAAAAGTAGATAAATCCAAACCAAAAATAAACAAGAAAGAAATTAAGAAGGTAAATAAAACTTAAGAAATGTTAGATATGATAGATCTGTGGAAAAACTAATTGACAATCCTACCTAATCTATCTATGTATCTATGTATCTATGTATCTATGTATCTATCTATCTATCTATCTATCTATCTATCTATCTATCTATCTATTCAGTACCATGCCAATTACACTACCCAAAAGTTATATTCTAAAACTTGAAAAAAATATCAAAATTCATCTGGAAGAATAAAAATTTAAGAGCATTAATGGAATTTATAAAAAAAAATATGAAGGAAGAAGACCAAGCTGTATTATATCTAAAACTATAAAATAAAGTGGTAATTATCAAAAACAATCTGGTAATAGCTAAGAAATAGAGGAGTAGAACAGATCAATGGAATAGATTAGGTAATCAATACAAAGTAGTTAACAAATGTATTAAATTAATATTTGAAAACTCCAAAGATCCAAGCTTTTGGGGAAAGAACTCAATATTTGAGAAAAAAAAAAACATTGGGAAAATTAGAAAAGTAGATGGCAAATGGTAGGCACAAACCAACATATTACACTAGATGCCAAGATAAATTCAAAATAAATACTTGATCTAAAAATTTAGGGTGACCTCATAAACAAGTTAGGGTATTAGAGAAAAGTTTACTATGCAGACTTAAGGAAAAAGGAAGAATTATTGACCAAACAAGACACAGGGACCATCCAAATATGAAAAGGATAATTTTGATTACTTTAAATTAAAAAAAAAAGGTTTTGTCCAAACAAAACCAATATAATATAACCAAGATTAGAAGAGAAATAAAAAGGTGGGGGGGCATTGATAGCAAATGTCTGACAGAAGCTTTATTTCTCAACTATATGGAGAACTGAGTCAAATTTTCAAGAATAAAAAGCATTTTCCAATTGAAAAATGATCAAAGGAAAGGAATAGGCAAGGCATCAGAATTATAGTCATATGAAAAATGTTCCACTTCACTATTGATTAGAAAAATTAATTTTAAAACAACTATAAGATACCACCTTATACCTCTCACTTTAGCTAATGTGAACAAAAAGAAAAATGAAAAATATTGGAGGGGATGCAAAAAACTGGTGCGTGAATAAATTGTGGAACTGTGAAATGATATAATAATTCTGGAGAGTAAAATGGATGCAAAGGGCTATAAAACTATGCAACTCCCACTATTGCATCTTTATCCTAAAGAGACCAGAGATAAGGGGAAAGGACCTTTTTGTACAAAAATATTGGTAGTTGCTCTTTTTATGGTGCCAAAGAATTGGAAACTGAAAGGTTGTCCATTAACTGGGGAATGGCCGAATAAGTCGTGGTATATGATTATAATGGAATATGATTGTACCATAAAAAAGGATGAACAAGATGAATTCAGAAAAAAACATGGAACGGCTTATATGAACTGAAGCAAAATGAAGTGAGCAGAACCAGAAGAACTTTGTATTCAGAAACAGAAATATTGTAGGATGATCAATTGTGAAGAATGAAAGTATTATTACCAAAGTTCTAGCCCATTATAATCACAAGAGACTTATGAAGAAAAATGTTTTCTATAGCTAAAGAAAGAAATGTAGGAATCTGATTGCATATCCAAACAGAGCATTTCCACTATATTTCCTTCATTAGTTTTTTTTATTGAATTTGTGAAATGTGTCATTTGTCACAACATGAGCAATAAGGAAATATATTTTGCTCCAAAGCACTGATATAACTTATATTATACCATTTATCAAACTTGGGGGCAGGAGGAAGTTGGGAAAGAAACTGAATTGTAAAATGTCAGTAAGCAACTCATTTTTTTCCTATATGTAACTGAAAAGAAAATTAGAATTTAAAAAGAGAAAAGTCTGAGGCTATGAATACAAAGATTGAAAAATAATTCCTGCCCTCAAGTAGCTTACATTCTCTGGTAGAGGGAGTCAAGAAATATAGAGAACTGGTATAGAGGAAAGTGTTTCTTAGTCTGAGAAGTCATTGATCTAAGACAGTGATGGTGAGACTTTTAGAGGCTATGTGCTCTGAGGATATGTGCAATGCCTTGTCCCCTCCTAGAAACCAACTCCCCCATTCTTCCTCAGAGACAATGGTTCCTGTTTGGATGAGTGTCTACTTTTCAGGATGTTGTTTACCACCTTAGGAAGCACTTTTCAGGAAAAACCAGGTGGGAGAGATTCTTGGACCAGAAAGTCCAGCCATCATTCAATTGCTGAAAGGAGAGGCAAATTAAACATTGTTCTAGAAAAAGGTCAGCTTCCCCTTTTTTAAAAACAAAATCATCCTTTGGGGCAGTTAATGCTGACTTGGGTTTAGGTCAAGACTGGGCTTGCAATAATTGCTTCACCAATGATTCTGGGCTAACTGCAGTCCACCTGACCTGAAATATTCTAGGGGAGGGTGGTGCTGTGGGGAACTTGATGCTCCCCCAGTCTTGGAGGGAATAGAGTCTTCTAGTTTCCTTCTCTTTAGCAAGAGAGCATGTTTATCCTAAAAATAATAAACAGTATATATCTAAAACCATCAGCTAATATCATCTGCAATGGGGATAAACTAGATGCATTCCCAATAAGATCAGGAGTGAAACAAGGATGCCCATTATCACCTCTACTATTAGACATTGTACTAGAAACACTAGCAGTAGCAATTAGAGAAGAAAAAGAAATTGAAGGCATCAAAATAGGCAAGGAGGAGACCAAGTTATCACTCTTTGCAGATGACATGATGGTCTACTTAAAGAATCCTAGAGATTCAACCAAAAAGCTAATTGAAATAATCAACAACTTTAGCAAAGTTGCAGGATACAAAATATACCCACATAAGTCATCAGCATTTCTATATATCTCCAACACAGCTCAGCAGCAAAAACTAGAAAGAGAAATCCCATTCACAATCACCTTAGACAAAATAAAATACCTAGAAATCTATCTCCCGAGACAAACACAGGAACTATATGAACACAACTACAAAACACTCTCCACACAACTAAAACTAGACTTGAGCAATTGGAAAAAACATTAACTGCTCATAGATAGGACGAGCCAATATAATAAAAAGGAACATTGTACCCAAACTTATTTATCTATTTAGTGCCATACGCATTGAACTCCCAAAATATTTCTTTACTGATTTAGAAAAAAACATAACAAAGTTCATTTGGAATAACAAAAGATCAAAGATATCCAGGGAAATAATGAAAAAAAAAAACACAAATGATGGGGGCCTTGCAGTCCCAGTCCTTAAACTATATTACAAAGAAGCAGTCATCAAAACAATTTGGTACTGGCTAAGAGACAGAAAGGAGGATCAGTGGAATAGACTGGGGCAAGCAACCTCAGCAAGACAGTATACGATAAACACAAAGATCCCAGCTTTTGGGACAAAATCCACTATTCGATAAAAACTGCTGGGGAAATTGGAAGACAGTGTGGGAGAGATTAGGAATTGATCAACACCTCACACCCTACACCAAGATAAATTCAAAATGGGTGACTGACTTAAACATAAAGAAGAAAACCATAAGTAAATTGGGTAAACACAGAATAGTATACATGTCAGACCTTTAGGAGGGGAAAGACTTTAAAACCAAGCAAGACATAGAAAGAATCACAAAATGTAAAATAAATAATTTTGACTACATCAAATTAAAAAGCTTTTGCACAAACAAAACCAATGTAACAAATCAGAAGGGAAACAACAAACTGGGAAAAAATCTTCATAGAAACCTCTGACAAAGGTTTAATTACTCAAATTTATAAAAAGCTAAATCAATTGTACAAAAAATCAAGCCATTCTCCAATTGATAAATGGGCAAGGGACATGGATAGGCAGTTTTCAGATAAAGAAATCAAAACTATCAATAAGCACATGAAGAAGTGTTCTAAATATCTTATAATCAGACAGATGCAAATCAAAACAACTCTGAGGTATCACATCACACCTAGCAGATTGGCTAACATCACAGCAGAGGAAAGCAGTGAATGCTGGAGGGCTTGTGGCAAAGTAGGGACATTAATTAATTGCTGGTGGAGTTGTGAACTGATCCAACCATTCTGGAGGGCAATTTGGAACTATGCCTAAAGGGCGATAAACGAAAGTCTATCCTTTGATCCAGCCATAGCACTGCTGGGTCTGTACCCCAAAGAGATAATGGACAAAAAGACTTGTACAAAAATATTCATAACTGCGCTCTTTGTGGTGGCCAAAAATTGGATAACAAAGGGTTGCCCATCAATTGGTGAATGGCTGAAGAAACTGTGGTATATGTTGGTGATGGAATACTATTGTGCAAAAAGGAATAATAAAGTGGAGGAATTCCATGTATACTGGGACGACCTCCAGGAAGTGATGCAGAGTGAAAGGAGCAGAACCAGGAGAACATTGTACACAGAGACTAATACACTGTGGTATAATCGAATGTAATGGACTTCTCCATTAGTGGCGGTGTAATGTCCCCGAACAATCTGCAGGGATCTAGGAGAAAAACACTATCCATAAGCAGAGGACAAACAGTGGGAGTAGAAACACCGAGGAAAAACAACTGCCTGACTACAGCGGTTGAGGGGACATGACAGAGGAGAGACTCTAAAGGAACACTCTAATGCAAATACTAACAACATGGCAATGGGTTCAAATCAAGAACACATGTGATACCCAGTGGAATCAGGCGTAGGCTATGGGGGTGGGGGAGGAGGAAAAGAAAATGATCTTTGTCTTTAATGAATAATGCTTGGAAATTATCAAATAAAATATCATTTTAAAAATAAATAAATAAACAAACAAACAAATAATTAAATAAATAAATAAATAAAAGAGCATGTGTATACTCACTAAAACTCTCTAATGGGGGTGACAGTCACTGTAGGCACATCTTGATAGCCCTCTGGAAGTGGGGGTCCTGATCCAACAGGCAGGCTCTCCCTGGAAAATGGAGAGGCCTCCTCCAGGAAAGTTTTGATCTTGAATCTCAAAAAAGACCCCCAAGGAGTGAGCAGGAGAGGATCCTCAGGATCAGAAGTCAGATGGGGTCGGGTATTTGGCACAAGCCTCCACCTAGGGTTCCTTCATTCCTGCCACCCAGGTAATCTGAATGCAGCCTGCAGTGGGGACTTGGCCTGCTCTTCCTCAAAGGCTGGGGATGCCAAGTCTCTCCCTCATCCTCAGCCTCCTCTCCCATTGGATGAGGGGTCACAGGAGCCCCAAGTCAGACAGAAGAGGGATAAAGGGAAGGGAGTGAGCTTAGTGCTCTGCTAAGGAGAGGGAGTACAGACAGAGGGAAAGGAGCAGCTCAACCAGAGTCCCTCTGCCATTCTAGTAACTTACTGCCTAGAACAGTACTCAGGCCCATACTCAGTGCCATTTTGGGCATGTGTGCCATAGGTTTACAATCACAGATCTAGGGAACAGAATAGGCCAGTCAATTGATATCTTTTTATATTAAATATTTTATTGTTCCCCATTTAAATGGAAAATCATTTTTAATATTAAAAAATTTAACTCCAAATGCTTTTCCTCTATCCAATCCCATTTGAGGAGGGAAGCAATGTTAAGTGATGGAAAACATATTACCATATTAATCATTTTATGAAAGAAAACACAGACCAAAAACCCCCAAGGAAAACAAAGAAAGCAAAAAAAAGTATGTTTCAGTCTGTATTTAGATTCCATTATTTTCTTTAGATGTCAAAAGTATTATCATCATACATCTTTTGGAATTATCTCAGATCATTGTATTGCTGAGAATATGTCATTCATGGTTGCTTATCATGTAAATTTTATATTGTGAACTCTATTTTGATTCTACTTGCTTCATTTTGCATCACTTCATGTAAATCATTCCAAGTTTTTCTGAAAGCATCTTCCTTATAATCTTATGGTATTTCATCACAATCATATATTACAATTTGTTCATCCATTCCCCAGCTAATTTTCTTCCCCTCAGTTTTTAATTCCGTGCCTTCACAAAGAGTTGTTATTAATATTTTTGTATATATAGTTCTTTTTCCTTTTAAAAAATCTCTTTTGGATAGAGTAGTGGCATTGCTGGTATCCCTTTGGGCATAGTACCAAATGGCCTTCCAGAATGGTCACATTTTAAAAGGGATTTGAAATATTGATTTATCACAGTTTTCAGGGCAAGAGAAAAATAGGAATAGAAATGGGAGGTGAAGGTATTTGTGTATTGCAAAATGTAATACAGTCATTGTTAAGGAACATGATCCCAACAAGTTCTTAACTGATTATCTTATCTCCTTTTGAACATAGTCCCTTTATAATTGTGGGTAAAAACAATTTCTCTAGTCTCAGCTTTAAATTATATGAAATTATTAATTTAGAAAATGTTCTCCAATGTATATAGTAGATTCTGGTGATTTTTTGAAAGGGGGGAAAGAAGAATCAAACAGAATGAAAAAGGTTGAGCATGTTCTGATATGCTTCAAAGAAATCAGTACCAAGATGGTATCACAAATACAAAATACTGAAGTTTGAAATTGCGCAACTGTGATGTTGTAGATCAAAAGAATCATATAGTCAGAAAGACCTAGGATTTTCTGCTGATATGTATCCCAGAACCTTGGGAAATTAACCTCTCACGAAAAATGAGGGAGAACAAACTGAACTGTATTTTTCAGCCTGCCTCTCCTGCCATATCTCTATATAAATATAAACTCCTTGAGTGTAGGGAATTATCCTTCCATTTCTGTTTCATTTTTCTTTTTGTATTTCCAGTGCTTAGCATAATATCTGACATAAAATAATTGCTCGAATAATATTTGCTGGTTGATCATAGGCCCACCTACCACTCTTTCCAAAATCTTTCCTAATATTCTGATATTCTAACTTGGTTGTCTCATACGGTTCTATAAAAGGAAGGAATAGATTCTCTTTATCTCCTACATTATCTATTCGTCTTTATTTGATTTCCAGTGTATCTTCCTAGATTAGCTCTGGGCCAATATGGCAATACCAAAGATAAAAGTTTACTTTTTTCTGAGTTAGAGAACTCTCAGAGTACAATATCTGTGTTTCAGAGTAACATTATTGTACTACAGAAAACCCCACTAGCCGCCCCTACAAGACACATATTTGTCACTTTTCCTAATTTATTTGTAACTCTCAAATAACAGTAATAAAGTGCTGGCATATATTTCCACCTGTCTTATACGGTTTCTTCAATGAAATGATTAGATTTTTACCCTTGAAATAATTTGGCAGTTGGTTGCTTCCCCTCTAATTGCCTCTTTTCCCACTAATTTAACAATGTATGTTGTTGCTCTTTTATGTTAGTTCTAAGGTTTGCATTTTAGATAATTTTGTTCTATATTACATGAAATCTTGCATTTTATATAAAATCAAAGCCTTTTTTAGCCAAATAAAACACAATTTGTTGGTTCACTTTTAATTGCACTGTCCATTTTAATTTGATAGTTTGCTTTCTTCCTTTGCTTTTATCCTCTGGTGGGTTTCCATAATTCAAAGTAGGTATTGCATAGGAATTATTTGGCACCTTCCAAAGTGCACTTCACATAATTTCCTCCTCTAATTCTTTTTGATGGTTCATCAATTTCTCAGTATTTATATTTCATTGACCATTTTTTCCTTCCCTCCATATTACCTTTTCCATTTGTCATTTTTGTGTACTCTTTAAGAACAGGTCAAGTGCAGAATGAAGGGAGTTTATTTAGGATTCATCCTAATTGACAATAAATAGCCTTTGGATTTAGATGCCACAGCTGTCCCTTATTAGATCATCATTTAGATCATCAAATTAAAATAATCTGTTCTGAATTCCACACTACACAAGGAAAGAAAGGGGAAAAGCATTAGGTCCATTTTAAAGCCCTTTAGGGTGAATTATGCTGATGGTTTGTAGAAGAAAATGGGCCAAATGACAGCCAAGTCTGAGCTGCCTGTCACTGGAGTTAATACTCACACTCTGGTGTCTGAGACTAGGGCACAATTGAATGCTCATAATTGACTGGCTGTCAGCTTTGGTTCAATAGGTCAAGGTGCACAGAGGTGAAGATCTCACCAACCTATCAGCACATTGAAGTTTAAGTTCTACTAGTCTAGCTTCAGTGAATTATGAGATGAAACAGCCTATGTATGTAGTTCTAAATCATTGTCTGGAGTTGAAGCTTTAGTAGAAAAAACATTTTACTTTGACCCAAATTTTTATAGTCTGCTTTCCTGACAGAAATACTTTCTTCATTAATTTCTACTAAGAAATGTTAGGAGGAATTGTTTGATTTTTTTGCTCTCATTTTGCATAAAATAACATAGTAATATTTAAAAAAAATTAGATACCACTTTCTTTTAATGTCACTTTAAAGTCATTAATTTTTAAATTCGATGGATGGCATGTTCAGTGTTCCAAACCCATTGTTCCCTAACCCTGAAAAGGAGTGAGATAGAGGATTGCCTCTTCTCTTTTTCAGTGATGCTCTTATCCATACCTTTTGACCTAGAGATGACCAAAATCTCCAAAATAATCATTAGAGCTCTATTTATCCAAACAAGGAACTAGAAAAAATTTGGGTAGGCACTGATTGGAAAATACATAAAAAATCTGATTTATGAAAATAATGTAATGTGGCAACATTAAAATAAGGAAATAGGAAAAAACTAGAAACATATAGAAAAAACATGTGAACTTATTCATATTAAAGGGAAAACAAAAGCAACCAGGAAAATATCTCTCTCTCTGTTTCTCTCTCTCTTACACACACTCTCTCTCTCTCTCTCTCTCTCTCTCTCTCTCTCTCTCTCTGAAAGATACACAAATACTTTGCATTCATCAAAGAAAGAGCACAAATAATAACATTTGTTTTGAACTTTGTGTAATTAGTGATGGAACATAATTTAATTTCCTAAAAAGGAATTTTAGTAACAAAATAGTATAGCAATCTATTTTTAAATGAAAATGAGGAAAGTAGATGAAAATTTTCCTAAAATATTTTACAGCTTTGAATCCTAATGGTCTAATGAGACTATTAACTTATTGTACATTTTCCTTCTGGCATATCCAGAGTTACAGTATTTGTCATTTTTAGGACTGAAAAAAAATGTTAAAAATGAAATACATATGTAAATAGTCACTCAATTAGAGAAATTCAAATTAAAGCAACTATGAGTTACAAACTTATAATGGTCAGATCAATGAAATTGACAGAAAAGGAAAATGACAATGCTGAAGGATATGTGGGAAAAGGGATACACTAATGACTTGTTGGTGGAGTTTTGAACTTGTTCAGCTAGTCTAGAGAATAATTTGGAACTATGCCCAAAAGACTATAAAACTGAAAACTCTTGGACCCAACAATATTACTATTTAATCTGTATCTCAAAGAAATAAGAAAAGGAAAACAAACTAAGTATATGAAAACATGTATAACAACTATTTTTGTGGTTGCAAATCATTGGAAACTTAAAGGAATGATCATAAATTGGGAAATAGCTGATTAAGTTGTTATAAATTATTCTGGTGAAATAATTTTGCATTGTAATACCTGATGGAGGGGATATTTAAAATAACCACAGAGAGAATAAAATATCTGGGAATATATTTGCCAAAACAAACTACCAGCAACTATGGAGTTTTAGAACTCTAGGAAGACATATGATTTTAGGAAATTCATTCATTAACATTATATACTTTCTTTAGTGATTTGCAATCGATGATCTTAAAAAAAAACACCTACTATATGAATGTGTGAATGGTATTTGTAAGAACCTACTTAAAGTAATAAATTAAAATGGGAAATCATGTCCCTGGAGTCTGAGAACTGATTATTCTTCTAACACCTAACAGTTTTGCAGTATATGTTAAATAGAGCAAAGGACAGTGGAATTTGTGTCAAGGAGGCAAATGATTCAGACCTGGTAAAGAAACTTACTGACCATGAAGTTAGGCAAGTCAATTAACCTTCCAGAGTTTCAGCTTCCTTTTCTGCACTATGATTGTAATAGTACCTGTAAGCCCAGGCTGACAACATTTTTGTCAGAAACAAACTAAGTATTATTGAAAGCCCTTATGGAACCAATCTTAGTTGTTATCATTCTCTATGTCTATAATAACATTCAAAAAAATCAACAGGAATTGTTCAATGAAAAGATGACATGTCAATATATGAAGATAGTCTTGGGTGTTCATTCTGCCATTTTCAATTTGTAACTATGGTGATACTGAAATACACAGACACACTCACACACATCCCTAATCTCATAATTTATATCTTCATAGCAGTGGAATGACTGTGTGTTTCTTAACATTTTCACCCATTTTTAGGAAATAATACATTTAGAATATTAGATATCATTTGAATATTGAACACATATAAAATAACAAAAATATAAAGTATAAACCAAGAGAACAATTTCTAAGATAATATTATTCTAAAGATAAAGAACATTTAAGGACTTAAGAACTCTGATTGATGTGATGACTATCCAAGATTACAAAGAACTGATGATAATGCCATTAGCTAAACTATAGTTATACAGGTCATGGAATTATGAGCTTGGGAATCAGAGTGAGACACATATAAATTGAATACAACAAAGGAAGAAATTTGTTTTTCTTGACTCTGTATATTAGTTACAAAGGTTTTTATTTTTATTAAGAAGTGAAATAGGAAGTAGAGGAAATTTATTTTGACCATTGAAAAATAATATAATATGAATAATAAATTACAACACATACCTTTAAAATAATATTAAATAAGCTTTATACTTTTGAACATATTCCCAAACTCACCAGAATGTACTTGCTGCTTTTTGTCATTAATTTCCATTCTATGACAGATATCTGCTAATCACACTATGGGCATCAATTTGTAGAAGACTTGCCTTCTCATCTAATTACCTCGGTATCAGCTTCAGTATCAGCTTCCCACTTGCCTCAATGACTGTATGCTCAGGTTATGTGAATAAGGCAAAAATGTTTTCAGACAATACTAGGATTTGTTTTTTTTTAAACCATCAAATTTAAGGCAAAATCAAAACATATTACTTATTCATCAGATCCGCTTTAATGTAATTGATGTTTGTTGGATGGTGGTTTAAGGAGGTAATATCCTGAGCTTAGATTTGCATTATGGTGCATGGGATGGAATAGAAATTTTATGAACAATAAAGCATCTGAGTACACAGTACAAGAAGGGACTTTCCCAAAATGTAATTGACATAATTATATTTGATTCAATTCACTTGAATTTATTATAACCTTCATAGTTCCTGAAATTACTTCCACTCTTTCAATGAAGTGTCACACACATAAAATATTTAGGGCCCAACTCAAATATATTGATGTATTTCTTTCCTTTATATTGAAAAAAAAATTCTTTACATCTTTGAATTCAAAATTTTAAAGAAGCATGATATATTATTGAACTCTAAATAATTTCCTCCTATTAGATTTCCACTTTGTGGGCACAAATCTGAGCTTTATCTTCTTTTATTAAAATATTTTATAGGAAGCCCTGTCTACAGTTTTAAGTTTATTAATTTTGGGCCCAGGCTTTTTTTGTTTCAGTTATAAGCAAAGGGCTCTTTGATTTGCTAAAGAAAGTCATATAGTTAAAGAGCACCCAATAGGGGAACACAGTGGTAGTTTTTATTAAGATTTTATTGGATTTCTTAGTTGCATTTTAAATACATGAAAAGATCTGAAATCTGAAGTTTGGAATATTAAAAAATAAAACATGGAAGATGATAAGAATGGCTAATTTATTTCTGTTATGAATACATTGTGTTGTTATTTGATATTGAAATAGTTTTTTTTTTTTTTACAAATGAGTTAATTTCTATTCCAGGTAACTCTTTAATCAAGTACTAAAGTGTTCATATAGTAATTTTACACATACTAGTTGTGATTGTGTGGACAAATAAAGCCTCAGTCTCAAGAGATTTCAGCACAAGAAGCAGTGAAGATAAACAAAAAAAAAATAATGCACCTTTTTTCCTGGTAAAAAAAGCACTACATATTCTAACCAACATGGCCAATAATATTTTTTGGGTGGCATCTATGAATGTGCATTGGAAATTCTGATCTGAGACAGAGTATTTTCTTGATATTAAAAGACTAACTCAATGATGGAATCATTTCCTTATATGAATGTATAAGTTCAGTACCAAGAAATAAAATGTATTTAACTCGAAGTATTATGGAATAATAGATGGAGGTTTTGCAGTCAGGAGTCACTGTGAGTTTGTCTCTATGATAGGTGTTGGAGATAAAACAACACAGAAATGCATCAATTCCTGCCTTCAAGGAATAGCACTTTATGGAATGGGGAGATTATACATATAAGTGAGCATAAAACATATATAAACATAGTAATATAAGACAGTTTGAAGGGTGTGTGGGGAGAGAGACAGAGTCAGAGACAGAGAGACAGAGACAAAGACAGAGGGGGGAGAGACAGACAGAGAGACATAGACACAGAGACAGAGAGATGGAGGCAGAGAGACAGAGACATAGAGAGACAGAGACATGGAGAGAGAGGTACTAACTACTGGGAAAATCAGAAAAGGGCCTATAGAAGCCTATAGAATCCTTCTCTAAATCATTGAGAGAAGTTAGGCTTCTACAAAGTCAAAGGTGTATTGGGAGTGAATTCCATAAAGACTTCAGTTCAAATTCAATCCCTCATACCAAGTTGGTAAATGCCTGATAGCAAGAAATCTCTCATTGTATCTGGCAACTCCATAAAATGTTACTTCATAGTCTAGCTATTAGATTTGCGGATACTCATGGAACCCACAGATCTAGACGCACAATAATTTCAGAGGCTATTGTATCCAATTCCCTCATTTTGCTTCAATGGTTGGATTTTTCACATTAGTAATTCTCATACATTTGAAATCACAGGACAGGATCAAAAGAATAAGTCATAACATAATTTTAATATGACTGATTGATAATATCTTCCAAGCTTAAAAAATGTATTGATCAAGTTCCAGCAGTTTATGGGAAATACAAACTTTAGATAAGGCAAGATATCTATTCTTTTAAAGTTCCCATTCAAGAAGGAAATTGATGCACAAAAAATACTCTATTAGAGAACTGTGAAATATCCTCATATGGGAGGCAAAAGACTGAAAGATCATTATGGACCAAATATCAGGAAGCCTTACATTCAAATCTGGCTTCAGACACTAAGCTGTGTGAGACCCTTGGCTAATCATGTAACTTTTCTTTGTTTCAGTTTTCTCAATTGTAAAATGGGGATAACAGCATATCTTCTGTAATTGTGGGAAAGATCAATGAGTTATTTGTAAAGAGCTTAGCATAGTGCCTGGCACATAGTAAATTCTACAAAACTTGTCAGGCTTTCCCCCTCTCCCTTTCCAAGTGAATCAGGTTAATCTTCTATGAAAAGTTTAAAAACAGAAGTTCACATATGGAAAAATATACGGAAGTCAAAGATATCCGTAATTATTCTTATTGAGAAAAGTGATCTAAAACATTTAGTAAATACATTTCAGTTTCAAATATGATAATATGAATCAATATTTGAATGTTGACTTGATCTAAAATAAGTATAATCAAAAAGGAAAACAAAACGTGAGTGTGCATGTGCACACCACCATGCAGCATGGAGAGCTACATCTGGAAATCACTTTGCTTTTTTAGTTTGATATTTGATATTAATACTTCTCAACACTCAATGTCTTTGCTTCAATTAATTTTATAGAGGAAAACTATTGAGCACATTTGTTCCAAGTTTAACAAGAACCCTTTCCCTTCTAGTAATACAGCCATCATTTTGTTATACCCTGTTAATTATATTCTGGCCAAACAACTTCTATGGGCTTTAATCTATTAAAAATCCTTTTTAGAATTACTGAAATTGATCAAACATGTTTTCAGGCTTTGACTTCTAAGAGAATTTAGCAGCTAAAGCCAAAGATTAGATAATAAAGGTCCTAAGGTATATGAAAACACTATTTCAATAAATGTAAAATTTATTTAATTATCAATTGCAGGAATTAGATGAAAGTCCTGAGTAACAATTTCTCCAAAATCTACTTGGATAGTATAATATTGAGTCATGACTCTTGTTTCTTATATTCCTCTCACTTTCTCTTTCTTTTTTTCTCTTTTCTTTCTCTCACTGTTTCTTTTTATTTTCCTGACTCCCTATCTAACTCAAACTAAAAGAACTGGGGCCACTCATGGTCCCAATTCTCTTCTTATTGACACAGGAGCTTTTACTAACTCTATTTTTGACCTTAGCTAGTTTGACCTTCCTTGGGCAGCCTGGAGGTTCCCTTGGACTCAGGGATTCACTCTCTTGATGCTTGACTTAATGAAGACACCTTGTTTGTTTAGTCCATTGCAGCTCAAAATTCCCAAACTCCACCAGCCTCAATAACCTCAGTAATATAAATGAGGTGCACAACCACATTGGGATTATTTAAAATTGGTTTTGGAAAGTCTTTTCAGTGTTCTTGATAAAAGGCCTTCTAGTCAATACGCACAATGAAATCTCATATATGAGATAACAAATGCTTCCTGGGAAAATAAATGAGCAAGTTTATTTCTTCATAGATTTCTGAAACTATTTTTGATTTGAAATTTTTAAGGAAGATGAATGAACTTTGGCGCATATAGCTAAATTGAATTTGAATTCATACCTTCAGAATGTACCTCTAGAATTATACTTAAAACACAAATGCAGCCTGAGGTACTTAGCATTCCAAGGAAAATATGCCTCTTTCTCTTAATCTTATCGAAAAGCCCTAAGATCACATTGTTATAAATGAAAATATTTTAAAATTGTACCATTATTTATATAAAAAAAAAATAAACTCTCCTAAAAGGGACTGAAACCTGATGAGTTAGGATGAAGTTAGAGAACATACTAATATAGAATTCTCCTACTTTCTAGCTTATAAATATCCTCATGAGCTTTTTTGCAACAGCCCACTTAAAGTGGAGGAAAATGGTCCATATGCCAAATAAGTTTCAATTTTCAATAACTTAAAAAATGCAAACAATCATAGGATGCTACACATTTTCCCTTTTTGTTCCTAGAAAAAATGTTTTTAATATAAAGAACTATTAAATTAACAGGTCATTTATTGGGGAGGAAGAGTTCTGAAGTAATTGCTCTTTTATACACAGTAACCCTAATGGAACCTTTCAAAGTTTTTAGTTTCAAAGAATTTATAAGGAACTTATTTTCAAAAATAGTAAAGAAGCACCTTAGGCATTTTATGGAATAGTCATAGATTTAAAGACATTCTGAGATTTTCTTAATTTTTTTCCTATTAACTAAGACCAACTTAATGAGGTTTTATAAGCATTGGGATCCTGCATTTGGAAGCAATTGTTTCTTAATTCTATCCTGTGCCAATACAATAAATTCAGGGTTCTCGCTGTATTCTTTGAATCCGTTTTAGGATTCTAAGTGAAAGAACTTAAATTTTAGTCATGCATGTAGCTGTGTAACTATGGTTCTCTAAAACTCACATTATAATAGATTTGGGTAATGACTTACTTATATAAGCTAAAAGAACATTTACCAGTGTTTATTTTCAGGACCTTCATAATGTTTTAGCTAAGCCCAATTAGCATAATGGCTCAAACTGATAGTTTTCTAGACTGTGATGATTAGAGTTATTAGAGTTCATTTAATTAGTAACATTCGCCCCAATGGCTTACCTTATATCTGTAGGAGAGATTAGACACAAAGTTAAATATAAATCAATAAAATCAGCATTCATGAATAGTGACTACATAGTCTTCTGAACTAGAAGGGAAATGTGCAATGCATTTCCTGTAGTATTATGAAGGAAATTCTTGGAAATACTATGCATTTAGAAATATTGATAAAAGGCAGTGGGCAAATGACAGTGAAGAGAAAACTGTTATCAAAGATATGGAGACTCATGTTCAGGTTTCATCTCTGACACATGCTGGCTTTGTGTTATTGGTAAAGTCCCTTATTTGAAGCAACTCCTTAAAGCTAAAACTACAAAATGCAGGATAGTGGTTTTTCTGCAATCAGAGGGATATTCCTTAATAGAAGTTTCTGATACCAATTTCATATGAGTCTAGTCTTCATTCCACCAACATATGTATTATGTGTTTGTGTGTGTGTGTGTATATGTGTGTGTGTGTGTGTGTGTGTAGAAGTGAGTCAAGGGGTAGAAAAACACAATGAAATCAGTTTGGGATGTATTAAGCTTGAGATACTCATTATACATTCAGGATGAAATAGAGTGCTAGAGCTCAGTTGTCAGATGAGGGTGTCACATCTCAATCTGGGAGTCACCTGCATGATGGTAAGGATTATTGAACCCATGAGAGATACTCTTCCTAGCCACTTCTATTTTTGTTTCTGAGTACCTAATATCTAAGATGGATTATCTAAGAATCATCCTCAGCTCTTCACTATCTAAACATTTATATTCAATCAATTACCAAGTCTTGTCGATTCTACTTCTAGAGCATTGTTCACATCTACACACTTTTCTCTCCTTAGACCACAACCACTTTAGTTCAGAACCTCATTGTTCATCATCTGAAATATTGATTAGCTTTCTAATTAGTCTCTTGCATTTAGCATCCTGTTTTTCCATTCCATCCTCTACTGAGGCACCAAGTTTTCTTTGTCCCATTTGGCTACTGAAATAAGGTAATAACTTGAACTAGGACTATCGATAAAGGTTTGTACAATACTATACTCGATTTGGCTGATAACCGGCTGTAGGCCTATGTCAGGCCTCACCTGCAGATGTTGATTTAATACAATCTGACTGCTGCAAGTTGTTCAAACAGTTTTTTTTTTGTTGTTGTTGATTATACTTATTAACTCCTAAGGAAAGGTAGTGGACCAGGGTAATGAAGCCCCTAAATTTAATAAATCTAGTTTCTCCACCCAAAATCCCCTATGAGCCCTCATGGACTCTCTTCTTAGAGTTGAAGGCTACATTGCTTCTAATATCTCTATCTACCAAAGGAAATCTAGCTAACTAAATCCTGAACTACTGGTTCACTAATAAATAGAAACCATTAAAAGAGTTTGTCAGGATAAACTTGCTATATTGTTTATAAGTTCATCCTTCGAGCCAATGCCATGATAAAAATGATCAGGCTCTTCTCAATGGTAGAGTTACTATGTCTTCACAGCACAGACACATAGAATCAATTGTCACAGAAATTTCCAAAGCCAGAGGACCACAGAAGCTGAAAGCTGGATTCCAGGATGTAAATACTCTCCAAAATATTACAATGCCAAGTAACACAGGATCCTCCATGTGTTAGTCAGGAACAGACAGTTAACTCCTTCTCGCCTATACAAGATGGACCCAGGAAATTATTCTATCCTTGGTATCCAGGAATCAATGGACGCTTGGGTCTCCAGGTTCTGTCTTTTATACCTTCCCCAGATTTTTGAACTCTTCTTTCAATTCCATCCATGTGCTCAGACCTCCTACAAACCTTTTGCTTTTTCCTATACATAGACCTGGTTTTGGCTACTTTCTATCATTTCCCCCCTCACACTTTAGTACTATCATATTTCTCCCAGGATAAAATGCAGATTCCTTTGTCTCAATTAAAACCATTCACAGTCAGGATTCAGCCCATCTATGTGTTATTTCCTTTTGCAAACTCACTCTTCCCAGTAAATATATTGATTTTCTGTTCTTTTTGTACAATATTCCACCTTCCACTTCCAAATATTTTCCCCCAATAGTCTCTTGTATCTAGGTTGCTTTTCCTCCTCCCATTTATTTCCTGGCACCTCTATTCAAAGTTCAATTTAATTGCTGCCTCTTCTAGAAGCTTTTCCCAGTTCCCTCTAGGTATTTCCCTTCTCTTAAAATTTATTTGTATGCATTTTGTATATATTTTCCATAAATAAATATTCATCTGTGTAAATATTAATCCTGAAACTTTTATTCCAAGATTCTAAGCTTCTCAAGGTCAGGGACAGACTTTCTTTCATCTTTGTAACTTTAAGAACTAAAGACCATAGTAGAACCTTACTAAATCTAACTGATAGAATAAAGTTCAACAGTAACAGAGCTATAAAATCCAGTGGTAAATTATGTTCTCTCTATGTTTTTAAGCCAATGTGTGATTTTTCTACCTTACATTTTGACGTTATCAAGTCTTCCAAAATCTTCTAGTCCCTGTGGTAAATCTGTGAAAGTACAGGAATAAGCAGTCATATATGGGCTGGGATCAGAATTACTTGAAGAATATACACATTGATAAGATCATTGAGTCATCAAAGGATTAGAATTCTTTGGTCATAAAAATCAATTGATTGAATAATTAGACTAAATATTTTAATCTCTACTTACCCATTTGAACAAATGCTCCAAAAGAGCTAGGCAAATATTCTACAAACACACACACACACACACACACACACACACACACAAAACAACAACCATAATATTTAGGGTCATTTAGTTTACTGTTTGGGAATAATTAATTTTAAAATGTTCTAAAATATATGTGCTGGATTTCAGTGTAAATTGAATAAATTACAAGCACCACAAAATATAGTTTTGATTTATGTAAGTACAAATGTTTAGATATATCATTATAATGCTCAAGATGGATATATTAATTTTCCTTTGCGGGTCTCAATGGTAATGTTCAGAAAATATTCATAACAATCCTTAAGTCTGACAACCTAGAGGTTGGTATATTTCTTAAATCAAGTTCATAATAGAACAAATGGAACATTGTTTGAACATGTCTAACCTCTGTTCCCCAAAGACAAGCTCCATAATATCCCATGAGACTCCTATTGTTTCTTCTCTGTGAAATATCTACTGATTTTGTTTTGAAGTAATAGAAAGAGTTAGGATAAATAATCAACCTCTGTCGCTTTTCTATGTTGATATTTATGTTGTCTCAATAGATGCTGATTTCACTGAGTATATTACTAGCTATTCAAAGCTTCTCATCTTTTGGTATTCTCATCCATGTCTTCACATAAATACTCCATTGATCATCTACCTTGTAGCTGCAGTCTTTCTTCTGGTTATGTAAATATTTCATGTGGACCATTATAACAGTCAGGATATGGTTGTTCATGCTATACAACAAATAATAAAATTCATATTTATGTAATACTTTAATATTTACAAAGTACTTTTGTTTTTGGCTTGCAAAGATATTTTATAGTTGGTAAGGTTAGATTGTTATGAACAATGAAATTTATACTTGGAGATGCTAAGTGAAATAGCCAAGATTATAATTATTTAATGGCAAAACATTGTCTTCTTAATCTTGAGCATATAGTCTTTCTAGAAAACCACATTGAATCTCACAATAAATAAACCTTGCTCTGGAAAGATTGGTCAGTCTCATGGCTAAGTTAAGTCTCTCTAACTCAGAGGCTGAATCTTTCTCTTTTGCTGATTTCTTCTTAAACTCCAACATTCCATTCTATTCCAAAGAAAAATCACTTTGTTCCTCATAAAATACTCATGAATAAAAAATTTTCAGTTTCTAGCTAATACTAATTTTCTTCTGATTTTTCTGTCTTTATCTAAAATAGAAAAAAAAATGAAGGATAGACATGAAAGCAAAACTAAAAAGATTAGCAAACATTTTATAGGTCAGGTTTTACAGGAAATGCATTTCTCTTATTCTCATAAATCATCAAATAGGGATTCTGATTTGATAACATCTCAATTAGCTTAATATAGGAAGGGTCAGGAGACTAATTTGGATAATCAGGTTTTCAGATAAGGAAGGAGAGTTTCTAAAATAAATGATGCATGTATGGAGACTTGACCTCATTCAGATAACAGGGCTGTTCAGATAAGAGGTTTTTGCATTCAACATTTACTGGGAATAAGAAACAAAAGGTAAGTCTCTGTCTGAGAAACAAGCTAAAGATAGGACAGTGCAAAAGTTAGACAAGACTGTTAAAGGAAGAAAAAAGACACAAGTGGCACCCTCCCTACTTCCAATAAAAGAAAAATGGTATTTTAACTGTTTAAATTATTTTGGATACAAACAATATAAAAGAATGCAAATGATGATAGAAGGGATGTTAGGCAATTTCTCTCTCTTGCTCTGTGTGTGTGTGTGTGTGTAAACATACTTGAGAGACAATTTCAAGTTGGTAAGCCATTAGTCAAAGAAACTGGGGTTCTAGTTGTAATTTAGTCACATGAATATAGACTATGTGAAAGGCATATTTTAGTTAAGTTCTCTGTTTCCCTAGCAAATCTTGAATACAATATATTGTGCCAATCCACAATGTTAAAGGAAGTTTCCTCTTTAGGAATTCTGGTTGCCAAGGAAATAACTAGACTGGTCAGAAGGAAAAAAAAAATGTTTACATAGCAACTAGCATTTTCATAGTAATTTAAAATTTGCAAATTACTTTATAAATATTCCATTTTATCTTCACAAAATTGGTGAAACTGTCACCAGAGGAGGAATCCAAGAGAAAGTTTTTGATTACCCAAGGACATAAAGAGTCTGAATCTTCTCCCTTTCTTCCTCTATCTTAGTGCAAAGACTTTTGAGAACTATGCATATATATATATATGTATATATATATATATATATATATGTATACACATAAACATATCTTTGCTTTCTCAGGTCTGTGTAGGTTCCCAAATACACACCTGTGAATATACGCTTATATGTATAGATTTATCATAGACCTACTATGTTATTTAACCTTGATTGCCTCACTTTCCTCATTTATAAAATGGGGATAATAATATGACCTTCTTCCCTGTCTGTGTGAAATCCCTTATCCTCTTTTCTTGATTGTTTTATTAGTAAGACTTGTTCTAATTAAATGATAACTTTAGCACAGTTACTCATTGTTAGCATAGGCCTCAGTTTTAGCCATAGCCTTAAACTTCCTATATTATGCATTCTGAACAATTATGGTCTTGAATTTGTGGCTTGGTCTTACCCTGGTCATGTTAGTATACATCATTAACATCATTAGCCTTGAAAGTACCCTGGATTCTCTTTGTCGAGCAAGTGACTCCTTCTATCAATGGAAAGTATTTCCTAGTGGCCTCAACCAATGAACACTAATTGCACTTACCTCTATTTTTAGTTCCATACAACTATTGTCTTAGGTTATTTTTTCATTGGTATATAACCTGTTATATATATATATATATATATATATATATATATAACCTGATATTCTTTGAGCATAAAAGACGTCCTCTCACAAGACCTTTGGTCTTTTGGTCTTGGCCAGAAGCTCAGCTTTATCATAAGACTCACCCTCTCTCAAAATACCTATTTATTTTTGGATTACAGACTTTTTTATTGTTGTTTCTGCTAATCAATTTTCACCACACCAGGGACATTATGAAGAAAAAATGAGATAATTATATATATATATATATATATATATACATATACATATGTAAATCTTATATTAATGGGAAAAACTCAAGTAGTGTAAGGATAATTTGGTTGATGGTGTTAGTTGGTCTTAAGGACGCTGCTACTTGTGGAGAGATGAGTGAGGAAAGATAGGAGTCTAGGTGTGATGACTCCAATATTACTTTCTCATACTCACTTCCTGGGCTGTGATAAGAGAGGGTCTAACTCAAGTAATTGAGGATTCCTAGTGGTGAGTTGATATTGGTGAGTTGAAGGAAGGTCTCCCCTATAGGATGATAGAGAGGGTACCCCCAAAATACTAGAGCATGAATTGCCCAGGAAGACAAGCCTCCCCCCAGGCCACTGACTCAGCAGGGGAGGGGTCTTGACTTAGCAATGGCTAATTAGTAACCCCAGAGGGTTTCTTCCTCCAAGCACCTTGAATAAATCTCTTCTTTATGATATGACTGTGAAATAAATTGATTTAATGAACACACGATGACTGGGATTGGTTTGAGGTAAGTGGTGTCCCTATCTCTGTCCCAAAGAGGTCCTTCTTCTGACAGCTTCAGAGCAAATCAGAAATTCTCCTCACCTCCCAACTATCTCTCAAGCTAAATTAAATTCTAAGGGGTCAAGGTAAGAATAAGATAGATGCTATAAGGTTGAGAGGGGGTCCAGCTCTCAGGCCATGAGTCTGAGGCCCCCACAGGTGCAACAAGACCTGAATCTCTCTGTAGATGTTACTAGAGATATCAGGATACTGTAATATTCTTCTTGAGAAAGGCCATATTTCTCTTGAATACCTTTTGGCTAGTTCTTGACTGATCTCCAGCAAGGTAAGACATAACCTCTCTCCTCAAGATAAAATCTCAAAGCCCTGACTGCCTTTGGGAACTCTCCCAGGTCTTCATTCTTCTTCCATGATCCTCTGCTACCAATGGTCATCATTCATCAATCATGTTCTCTTCCAACATTCCATCCTTACCTTTGCATGCTTCTCTTACAGTAGTCAAGACTGTTTTGCTCTATGTAGCATTGCATCTTTATTTTTTTGGTTTATTATGTGAGCATGCATGTGTATACAACCCAATTCTCCCATTAATTATAACTATAAGGCTACTCTGCTAGAAATCTCATATTTGTTAAGAAAAAATAAGTTTAGAGGTACGGGCACTTATATCACATTTATAGGGAACCCTCTTGTGAGGAAAGTCTCTTTACTAACATAGAGTGGCACTTTCTCAACAATTTATTTTTCTAGAAAATTGCCTAAAGCAATAAGAGATTAAGTGACATACCCAATGTCATCTTTCAGAGTCAGGACTTGAACCTACTCTTTCTGGCTATGTGGTCAGCTTTCTATCCACTAGTATCAACTGCCCTTTTGAAGACATAGAAAAAGAGAAATGAATGCTAAATTCGAACATATATGCATATGTCCTTATAGTACTAACTCCCATATATACTAATATTAATAGAAAAAAAACTTTATTTTATTTCAAAATACATTAATCATATGTGTAAAACTTTTGTTCATTTGCCTGTAATTATATGTAATTACTTTTATTATGTTATATAAATATATATTATACATTATTACATAAGGATAGATATGTAATGGGATTTTCTAATATGTCTTTCCTTGATATAAAACAATGTTGATAGAAATGATTGGCATCCCTGCATTTCCAAGTCAGGTAAAGAAGCAGCTTCTGAAAGTCTAAATAATCCATTCTCAATTCTCCAGAGAGAATGTTTTCTGAGTCTGAGAAACAAAGGAAAAGAAGTAGAGGTGATTTCCCAAACCTCTCCCAAAATCTATATTGCTATAGGCAGCAGCAGCTGTTAGGAGGGCTTCAATTCACCTTTAGAGGAGCATCAACGTTTTTTTTTTTCACATTTCATCACTCCTTCAAAAGATCCAATTGTCATTAAATTCACTTCAACAAATGTTATTATGTACCTATTATATGTAGTAAATGGCACTAGGGATGTGATTAATAAGAAAAAAAATACATAGTCATTGATTTCTTAAAAAATATATATATATATATATAAAATTTGGGTTTTATGAGTAATGCCAATAAGACTAACATGTAGTTCATGATATTTTAGAATAAGCCAACATATTTTTATTAGAATGTTTTGTCTGAAATTTACTTTGTTTCTTTTACTCCTTACTTTTCTTTAAATCATTTTCTTTATCTATGGACATTATATGCCCTGGCAGAGTATATGTTCCTTTGTACCAAGACAACATTTATAAGACTCCTTCAATTCTGAATAGACCTCTAAACATGGGCCTTTGAAAAATAAAGAGCTGAGCTGTTGTTTATTTCCTTGTTTGCTTAATCTCACAAAGATGCATCTGTCAATGACATTACAATACTGAATCTTCATCAATCAAGGCAGCCCTTCAATTTTCTCTCTGCTTAATAATAACAACCTGCTTTTATATAATGTGTTAGGCCTTTGAAGTGATTTATAATGTAATTACTTTATCTTCACAAAACCTTATGAGGTAGATGCTATTATAATCCCAATTTTTCAGATAAAAAACTAAGTCAAATAGAGATTTAGCAAGACTCATCATCCATGGTCGCTAGCTAGTGTCTGAGCCTGGCTTTCAACTTATGATCTTCCTTACTCCAAGTCCAGCACTATATCCACTATTCCACCCAAATGCCTCAGAATGCAATATAGATTGACAAAATAAATGTATCCTCTAGGTCACTCAAAACACAAAAGAACAACTATACCCATACATAGAAACATACAGTAAGAATCATGGAGCCTTAGACTCTCACTTTTTTGTCAAAAAGATATGATTCGGATCTCTTTATTTCTGTCCTTCGTAGAAAATGACTTACAGTTGGTGTATAATGAGTCAATATACCCCAATTCATTTCTACCCTCCTTAAAATAGGATCAAATTTAAATGTACTCTACACAGAGATTCACATTGGATTCTAGGTTTCTTTCCTAAGAAGGGCCCCCTAATAGCCATTGCTATCCCCCATACCTGTGAATCAAATGCCTTCTCTCATTTTGATAACAATTCAGTAATAACTAGAATCACAAAGATACATCCAACAGGACGTGTTCATCAAAAGTCAAATGATATAAGACATCACATGGTTAACCCTAATTTCATTCATACATATTTCTAATAATAATTATCATTTATATAGCTCCTACTACATGCCATGCATTGTGCTTAGTACCTTACAAAACTTATTTCATTTGATCCTTACAGAAATATTGCAAGAATAAATACTATTTTTATTTCCATTTCATGGATGAAGAAGCTTAGGCAAACAGAGGCTGAGTAACTTGTCTGAAGCTCTATTTGAACACGGGTCTTTCTGATTCCAAGCCTGTCAATGTTTTTACTATGCTACCTAGATTCCAATATTATAAGTGCCCACTCATGAAAGAAACTCTTTTAATTGCAAGAAATAAAGATGAAACAAACAAACAAAAAAACCCAGCCCTTGACTTTTTTCTTTCTTTTTTTAAAAATATTGTTGTTTAATCTTCTACAAAATTATACAAGTCAAGTTCAAATTTCTCCACCTCTTCCATAAGCAGATTACTACTTTCTGATCAAAAAACTTATGTTCTTATTTTTTCTTGATTACACATGGTTTATTCTTTGATTTAATTGATTAACTTAATGCAGAGTCCAGGTAAGCTTCACTCATACATACATGAAGAAACTGAGTCCAGGAAAAAGAAAGATTTCTTATTACCCCAAAGGACACAGAGTGGCACTCAAGCCTAAAGTTTAGGTCTTTTGGCTCTCATTCAGTACTCTACATAGTACACTATTAAGTTAAAAATCTTTTCTGGGCCAGAAAAAGATGGATAGTTAGATGTTGATGCTGATGATAAGAATGAGGTTGATGTTGATATTGTTGATGATGATGATGATTGAATTTGGAGTTGGAGGTTTTCCTTCTATTTGAACCTTTCTGACCCTTCCCATTATTTAGAAAGAATTCATTCCCCAAGGGTCATTCCCCCCAGCTCATCTTACCCAGCTTGACATTTGCCTGCTTACACCACATGACCACTGCCTGAATGGACAACCAAAAAGCCAGGGATGAAACTCAGTTTTTAAAAATTAGAATCCAACAACTAGAAGCAAATGAATTCACAAGGCAGCAAAAGTCTATAAAACAAAAGGAAAAGAATGAAAAAATTGAGGAAAATATGAAAAATTCCCATTGATAAAATTATAGACCTGGAAAATAGGTGCAGGAGAGACAGATGCCACCAAGTGCTGGGGCACTTTATGAAGGGCACCTAGATCTCTGTGCTTTAGACTCATGGGGGTTTGGGAAAGACCTTAAAGAGAGAGCAAACATTTAGGAATAAGATAAAGCTAATTTTTCTCAAGTTAACCCAATAATTAATAACTTCTAATAAGAACAACAAAAAAACTGAGCTGAAATTATTAACTTTCTCCAACACTCTTGGATTCTGGGCTGCAAGATCGTAGCTTGTTGGGGGTCAGGGAGGTTAGAGGCTAAGATTTCAAAAAAAAAAAAAACCTGGTTTACCAGGCCATAGAAAGCGGTGGCTATCTAGCTACTTACTTTCAGTTTAAGAGGGGAAAATGGGATTTAGCTCTCACCCTTCTGTGCAAGAAGGACAAGGTGCTTCCAAAAGGCTCTTGGGAGGGCAATCAATAGTCAGAGGGGTAGCAGTGGAAGAAAAGCAGCATGGAGGGGACTGACTTCTAAGATTTTATTGTCTTCAGCCTCTCTTAATTGTTTTTTGAATTGTTTTGAGTTCTTCCAAAGCCTGTGTTCAATTTGCTGGAATTTCCATACTTTTTGCTTGGTGTCCCCTGATTTTCCTCTATTCCATTTTCTCTTTGTTCATTACCTAGATAGAAGCTGTGGATTGTAATTTCTTTTTTCTTTTTCTGTTTACTCATATTTTTTTTCTTCTTTCCCCCTTGTCATTGCCTCTAATCTTGCTCCTCAGATTATTTGCTGGATCTGTGGGTTTCAGATATTTTGTCTTTAGGGGGCTTCTTTTCTGCTCTTCTGATTAACTAGATTAGGTTGATGGAGTATTAATGAGCACCAAGGTCAGATCTTCCCCAGCTGGCAACAGAAGCTGAAGGCATAGGATGAAGGGAGCTGTGCTTCCCACTCTGTTATCAAGGAATTCTGTAGATGTTGCAGCCTTTGGCTAAGGATCAAGTCAGCAGGATTCTTATAGTAGCTCTCCTCACAGTTGTCAGGGAAAGGGTGTTGTAGATTGAGCTTCCCTGCCCTCTGAAGGCTTCTTATCTGCCCTATTTATAGACTAGATTAAGCCTAGGCAGAGTTGATCTGTGGAGCTAGATGTGCCCTGAGCCAAAACTCTAGAAGCTGAGACCCCAAATGGAGAGTAGTGATTGCAACTATGCTGTCCTCCCCTCTGCACCTCTCCTCCAGCTGCCTCCCTCCTGGCAGTGGTTAGAGCTGTGCCTGGAACAGCTGTGGCAGCAAGGTATTCCCTCTGCGCTGGTGCCCTCACCCTGAGATTCCTGTGACCACTGGAGACTCAGTACAGTAGGTGGGGAAGGGGTCCTGGGACCTTCCTTCTTCCTTTTCTTTAAACCTGAGAATTGAGCCTTCTCTCTGTACCTTTTAAGTTGAAATGAGCAGGAGGGTCTCCTAGCTCTGTCCTGTTTTTAGATTTGGTTTTCTGTCCCCTCAAAGCATTTTATTTTTGATTGGTGTGGAAAGGTTTTCACAGAGGTCTGGACTTTTACTGCTTCTAAGCAGCCATCTTGACTCTGTCCCCCACCCCCCTTGACCTTTTTTTCTAAATTTTGTAACCTTTACCTTTTGACTTAGAATCAATATGAAGTATTAATTCATACTTCATATTACAGAGAAGTAAGTGGTAGGCAGTAGAGGTTAAATGACTGGATCAGGGTCACAGAGGCTAGTGTCTGAGGTCAGATTTGAACCAAGAACCTCCTGTATCCTGGCCTGGCCCTTTATCCACTGAGCCACCTAAGTTCCCCAACCACTGTTATTTAAGAATATTGTATTCTACCTAAGGAAACACAAGAGTTTGGGCTGATAAGTAAGGACCAGATCATTTGAGAAGAAAGCATGAACAGCTAAGAGGAATAGAAAAAAAGACTTCCTGGAAACCTAAATATCTAAGAGTCAGAAGTGAGGAGTGAGGCAGATGTAAGTGTGAAGAGCACAGACTTTTGTAAACACAATGAAGTAGGAGATGGAAAATAGAGGAAAAGGTATTATGATGGTAGGAATTTAAATGTGTGAGAATACAATAAAAATAAATAAGCCTAAAAATCTAGATGAGAACTAAAGTGCAAAAGACTTTAAATGCCTGAATAAGTAGTATAGGCTATGCTGTGGCCCATGGCTTTGGCTTCTGTGATGTAGGATCTCTGAAGAAGTGAGACTTAAATGGGAATATGCCTAAAGGAAGGATACTATTTAGATAACTAGAGAGAAAAAAGGAATTGCAATTGAAAAACCTGGCAACATAAGATAAATGATTATAAAAAAATGAAATATCTTGTAGTTGGCAGGAAGACAGAAAGATGCAGTCTTCCTTATCAGACTACAGCAAACACCTGTTATTTTTAATCTACCCATTAGCTCCATGTATGGTTTAGAGAGAAAAAAGAAAAGAAACAGATAAAACTAGACTTATTTTATTGGATTTAGAATATACTTGGTTTATGCTTAAATTCATTTTGGTTTTTTGTGAGCCAAAGTAAATAATAAAGGTAAAAACGAAGGAAAAACCTAAACCAGTAAATGGGACTGTAATCTGGGACTTGCATCTCCAAAGTAAAATTAAATGCCTAAACCATTTACATTCTTAATATAATTGTGGTTAAAAATACACACACAGCCTTGTCATATAAGCAAACATATATTTGTATACCACCAATTTAGTGTACACATACTGTCACTGGGATATTATATTTGCACGACTCTGTATTTGCTTTATAGTTTACTGCAGATATTCTCTTTACAATGTAGTATAATCACAAAAGGCAAAAATCAACATTCTGCTCCCCAGTAGTAAAGCACTTTAGTGATTTGCGTTACCTGACTTTTAGGTAAAATTTGGAACTAAAAAGTTTATGTTGATTGATATTGAGCCAGTAAAGATGGCTCCCTCACATATATGTGCATTTCTAAAGAAATTCTACTCAGTCACAGATTTAAATTCCAGGATCTTTTAATAATAGACAAAGCCTAAAATGAACACTAATGGTGCCAATTAACACAGAGAGAGATTTCCTTGGGGGAAGAAATGGGTATCATCTCCTACTTAGATGATTATGATAGAAATGTTTTTTTGAAATAGGATCTTAAAGAGTAATGTTTAGAGTTCCATAGCTCAAATATCCCTTGGAAATATCAAATTACCATAGCTACTATTCATAAATGCTAAGTGACATAAATGGTCTCTATCAAATCCCAAAGAACCCCCCCAAATAAGAAGTTAGTAATAAGATTCCATGCATTTGGGGAACATAAGAGTATGATTTCACACTTTGTCATTTGAGATTTTGAAATATTCACACATTTAAAACCAGTAAGGCAGTGTATCAAATATAGTAAAAATCTTTCTGTTTTAACCTACATGGAAAATAAAGATAAGGTTTAAATGAAAAATCTGTTTATACCATCAATACTAGTATCAATTTATTTTTGATAATAATAGAATAAAAGAAGTGAAACTTTTAAAATACTACAATTCAAAGACCTTTGCTTTTCTTACGTTAAATCACTAAGGGTCATATTACATCCCTGTGATGCCTTGAATATTATAAAAAATTGGATGAATTCCAGGATTAATAATTAAAACTTTCTTGGATTTGCAAAATCCCTTCTAACTAAAACTAGTATTTAAATATTGCCTTTCCAATGAACTTCATGCTTAAAAAAAAACAAATTTAAATTAACTTTTCAGATAAAAGAGTGGAAAGTGTATCAGGAAAAGGATATACATTACTGGCTAATATGACACAGAATCTTATGTTTAAATATTTTTTGGAATTTCCCAAGTCTTGGCTGTCTAGTCTATCACTGTGTTGTAACTCCCACCAAGCATCTGTTATTGATTCCCTCCTCTCTTTCCTTCAGAAATTATAAAAACAACAACAACAATAAAAATATTATTTGACAGAGGTTAAAGAAATACTTGGCTAAAGGAAGATTATTTTAAAAATCAGTGGCTTAATGTTAAACTTAATACATTAATCATTTAAATTATTTATTTACCTGCTTTTGAGATAAAAAAGGTTTTTCTACATTCTTTCTATAATAATATGAATCTACTAGTCACTTTTTTCCATAGTCATTGTCAGGTAACTTATTTTTGTAGATATCTTGCCAGCAATATTGGCCCTGTTCTTCTAAGATTTTGTATTACCATCATCTTTTTTTTTTACTGATATTATAAATGACCAAGGCATTTCCCTTTGAGTGAGAGAAAATATGCCTCAAACACACAAACTGCCTAGAGATTTTAGATGTAATTGCTAGAATGTAAAAGAGTCATTCTATGATTGTGAGCACAAATATGATAAATTCATGTCAATGTCACACACATGAAAATGGAGATTGCCAGAGAGCCTTGGATGTAGCAAACAATGATAGTCCAGGTGGGAACCACCACATCTTGGAATTACCTAGTAAGGAGCTAGAGAGGGGGATCGAGACAATAAACTGATGATTTGAATACCAAATTCTTTCATAGTTTGGCCATTTTTAAGCTATAGCCATTGGTGGTAACTAAAGATTTTCTTATTTTATGCATATGTACTTAATTTTTACAATAAGTTTCTGTGGACAGTAGATACTGTGAAACAAATTTAAAGGAATGATCATAATGATTAATCCACATAATGACATCAATTCCATAGTCTCACATTCCTTATAAAGAGATATTTTCTGATTTTACTCATACATTTTGCATAATTTTTCATTTCTTTATTATTTTCCATATTGAGATGGAGCTCTTGCCTTCACAAAATGAAAAAAAAAACTGCTAAAGATTTTCATCTTATACATGACATTGGACTGAAATAGACCTAAGATAAAAGGAAGGCAGGATAGGGAGTTTAATATCAATTCCCAACAAATTCGATAATTGGCCTAGTGGATCATTAAAATCTAATTTGCAGGCACTTAGAAAAGTACTAATTAGAAAGCTGCTAAAAATTTCCAGGTGGGTTCTAAGGAGGGTCTCTACCATTGTAGTGGCAATGGGAACAGGTTGCAGGGGATTGTTTAGATAGATATTATGAAACAAGAATTAATAGCCCTTGTTGCTTGTTTGGAAATGGAAAGGAAAGTGGATTGGAAAAGCAAAGATAATATCAAAGTTTCAAGTAAGGGAGAATAATATAAGGTGATAGCACAGATAGAAATAAAGAATTAAGAAGAAATAGATTTAGAGGCAAATAGTATAAATTTCAGCTTTATGAGTTTAAAATTTTGATTTGGAAATTAAGGTAATAGTGATGTCCTGAAATACAAGGCATGAGTCTGAATATATAGAATGAGATAAAAGGTGAAGATATAGATTTTTGAGACATATGAATTTAGATGGTAGTTTTAGAAATTTCTAAAAAAATGCTAAGTGAACAGGTAAGACTGATGAACAGAGAGAAAGATTTGGACTCAGGAAGACATGGATTTTATTCTAGTTTTAGTCACTTTTTGCTATTATTTAACCTGATTCTCTTTATTCACATGAAAAACTAAGGATTTGGAATCTATGACTTTTCAAGTAATTTCAAGCTTTAAATTAAGGTTCCTATAATTACCAAATATTTGTGGTTTTATTAAGAATAAATCATTTGACTATAATTTAATTTTCTTTTCCTTCCTTCCTTCCTTCTCTCTCCCTTCCTTTTTTTCTCTCTTCTTTGCTTCTTCTTTTTCCTTCTTTCCTTCCTTCCTTCCTTCCTTCCTTCCTTCCTTCCTTCCTTCCTTCCTTCCTTCCTTCCTTCCTTCCTTCCTTCCTTCCTTCCTTCTCTCTTCTCTCTCTTTCTTGAGAAATGCTATATAGTACATCTGTAATAAAGCAAATTGCCAAATTACTATTGTATTTATGGATATAATATGATCTGAATACTATGGTTTGGTATGTTCAGTATTGCATGACTTTCTGAACCTGGTAAGAGTTAAATAACTGGTCAGTGCTAACCTGGAGATAGATGTCTCTTGGTCCTATTCTATACAACATTCTTAGCAAATACTCACATTATGGAGTAAATGTTTATGGAGTAAATATGTATCAGTTTTGGTTATGATATATATATAATTCAGACAAAAAGTTAATGCTAATGCATTTAGAGATATCTTAGTAGGCTATGAAGATGAATGGGAGTTCATAAAATTTTAGAAATTTAAATTCTTGATTTCAGTTACAAAATTAAATTGCATAAGTACTACACGGGAAAGATATACCTAAAAATAAATTTCTATGCAACAAGTCTTAGAGATGTCAGTGATTTCTGAGTTGAGTATGTAATTTTTTATTTCATTAAGCTCCTTTATTTCCAATTTCACATGACTAAAAAGTGATCATCTCCTCATTTTAGAGTACATTTAGAGAATAAAATAAAATGTGAAAAGCCTACAAAAAAAATAAGTAAGATGCTGCCATCTGTGTTAGAACTTTCCAACTTCTACTCTTCTCATTTCTTCTCTGACTGCCTGAATCAAGTATATCTCCACAGCCTCTAAACCAAATGTTGCTTGGTTTCAGGAAGTCCCTGAGTGAGTGGGGGAATGAAGATGTGTGGGAGGGATTTTCCTATCACTCTTCCCTTATCCTATTCTCTTAGTCTTATTTTGAGGCCATCATTCAATTCCAATTCCTTAGGAATATCAAATTCTTTTTGAATCAATGAATTAAATATTTATAGTGACCATAATTTATAGTAAGGTACTAATTCAGCAGCTTCTTCCAGTAACACCAATGTGCCTCCTCAAAGTCTTCAGTTTATTGCTAAGTGGTGCTATCTTTACCTTCTCCATAGCCTTTGGTTGTTTTGTATTTCTAGAGTCCTTAACATCTCCCCTAAAAGGAAGTAATAGAGGGTGATAGTCAAACCAAAAATGGCCATCTTTTAAAAATCTCTAGCAAACTTAAACCCCTGAAGGAGAGCCAGAATCCCCTGATACAGAATGAAAACATGAATGCAGCAGTAGAAGCAGGAAACATTTGCCCCTGCTTTTAAAAGGCCATCTTTTGTACTACTCTCCGCTGAGATATCTTCTGGTAGTGCATTTATGAAATATGACTTCTAGTTAGAAAGGCCTAGGATCAATTTCTTTTTTTTTATTATTATTTTTTTTATTTTTTTTCAGGGTATGTTTTCTTTTTTTTTTTTTAATATATTTTATTTGATCATTTCCAAGCATTATTTGTTAAAGACATAGATCATTTTCTTTTCCTCCCCCCCCCCACCCCCCATAGCCGACGCATAAGTCCACTGGGCATTAGATGTTTTCTTGATTTGAACCCATTGCTTTGTTGATAGTATTTGCATTGGAGTGTTCATTTAGAGTCTATCCTCTGTCATGACCCCTCAACCTCTGTATTCAGGCAGTTGCTTTTTCTCGGTGTTTCCACTCCCATAGTTTATCCTTTGCTTATGAATGGTGTTTTTTTCTCCTGGGTCCCTGCAAGTTGTTCAGGGACATTACACCACCACTAATGGAGAAGTCCATTACGTTCGATGATACCACAGTGTGTTTGTCTCTGTGTACAATGTTCTCCTGGTTCTGCTCCTCTCGCTCTGCATCACTTCCTGGAGGTTGTTCCAGTCTCCATGGAACTTCTCCACTTTATTATTCCTTTTAGCACAATAGTACTCCATCACCAACATATACCACAGTTTGTTCAGCCATTCCCCAATTGATGGGCATCCCCTCATTTTCCAGTTTTGGGCCACCACAAAGAGTGCAGCTATGAATATTTTTGTACAAGTCTTTGTGTCCATTATCTCTTTGGGGTACAGACCCAGCAGTGCTATGGCTGGGTCAAAGGGTAGATATTCCTTTAGCACCCTTTGGGCATAGTTCCAAATTGCCCTCCAGAATGGTTGGATCAGTTCACAGCTCCACCAGCAATGAATTAATGTCCCTACTTTGCCACATCCCCTCCAGCATTCATTACTTTCCTTTGCTGTTATGTTAGCCAATCTGCTAGGTGTGAGGTGATACCTCAGAGTTGTTTTGATTTGCATCTCTCTGATTATAAGAGATGTAGAACACTTCTTCATGTGCTTGTTAATAGTTTTGATTTCTTTATCTGAGAACTGCCTATCCATTTCCCTTGCCCATTTATCAATTGGAGAATGGCTTGATTTTGTGTACAATTGATTTAGCTCTTTATAAATATGAGTAATTAAACCTTTGTCAGAGGTTTCTATGAAGATTTTTTCCCAATTTGTTGTTTCCCTTCTGATTTTAGTTATATTGGTTTTGTTTGTACAAAAGCTTTTTAGTTTGATGTAGTCAAAATTATTTATTGTACATTTTGTGATTCTTTCTATATCTTGCTTGGTTTTAAAGCCTTTCCCCTCCCAAAGGTCTGACATGTATACTATTCTGTGTTTACCCAATTTACTTATGGTTTCCTTCTTTATGTTTAAGTCACTCACCCATTTTGAATTTATCTTGGTGTAGGGTGTGAGGTGTTGATCTATTCCTAGTCTCTCCCACACTGTCTTCCAATTTTCCCAGCAGTTTTTATCGAATAGTGGATTTTTGTCCCAAAAGCTGGGATCTTTGGGTTTATCGTATACTGTCTTGCTGAGGTCGCTTTCCCCCAGTCTATTCCACTGATCTTCCTTTCTGTTTCTTAGGCAGTACCAAATTGTTTTGATGACTGCTGCTTTGTAATATAGTTTTAGGTCAGGGACTGCAAGGCCCCCATCATATGTGTTTTTTTTCATTATTTCCCTGGATATCCTTGATCTTTTGTTCTTCCAAATGAACTTTGTTATGGTTTTTTCTAAATCAGTGAAGAAGTATTTTGGTAGTTCAATGGGTATGGCACTAAATAGATAAATAAGTTTGGGTAGGATGGTCATTTTTATTATATTGGCTCGTCCTATCCATGAGCAGTTAATGTTTTTCCATTTGTTCAAGTCTAGTTTTAGTTGTGTGGCGAGTGTTTTGTAGTTGTGTTCATATAGTTCCTGTGTTTGTCTTGGGAGGTAGATTCCTAGGTATTTTATTTTGTCTAAGGTGATTTTGAATGGGATTTCTCTTTCTAGTTCTTGCTGCTGAGCTGTGTTGGAGATATATAGAAAAGCTGATGATTTATGTGGGTTTATTTTGTATCCTGCAACTTTGCTAAAGTTGTTGATTATTTCAATTAGCTTTTTGGTTGAATCTCTAGGATTCTTTAAGTAGACCATCATGTCATCCGCAAAGAGTGATAACTTGGTCTCCTCCTTGCCTATTTTGATGCCTTCAATTCCTTTATCTTCTCTAATTGCTACTGCTAGTGTTTCTAGTACAATGTCAAATAGTAGAGGTGATAATGGGCATCCTTGTTTCACTCCTGATCTTATTGGGAATGCATCTAGTTTATCCCCATTGCAGATGATATTAGCTGTTGGTTTTAGATATATACTGTTTATTATTTTTAGGAATGACCCTTCTATTCCTATGCTTTCTAGTGTTTTTAATAGGAATGGGTGTTGTATTTTATCAAAGGCTTTTTCTGCATCTATTGAAATAATCATGTGATTCTTGCTAGTTTGCTTGTTGATGTGGTCAATTATGTGGATGGTTTTCCTAATGTTGAACCAGCCCTGCATCCCTGGTATGAATCCTACTTGGTCATGGTGAATGATCCTTCTGATCACTTGCTGGAGTCTTTTTGCTAGTATCCTATTTAAGATTTTTGCATCTATATTCATTAGGGAGATTGGCCTATAGTTTTCTTTCTCTGTTTTTGACCTGCCTGGTTTTGGAATCAGTACCATGTTTGTGTCGTAAAAGGAGTTTGGTAGAACTCCCTCTTTGCTTATTATGTCAAATAGTTTGTATAGTATTGGGATTAACTGTTCTCTGAATGTTTGATAGAATTCACAGGTGAATCCATCAGGCCCTGGGGACTTTTTCTTAGGAAGTTCTTTGATGGCTTGTTGGATTTCAATTTCTGATATGGGATTATTTAGGAATTCTATTTCCTCTTCTGTTAGTCTAGGCAGTTTGTATTTTTGTATATATTCATCCATTTCTCCTAAATTGGTGTATTTATTGCCATATAATTGGGCAAAGTAATTTCTAATGATTGCCTTAATTTCTTCCTCATTGGAGGTGCTGTCCCCCTTTTCATCTTTAATGCTGTGAATTTGCTTTTCTTCCTTCCTTTTTTTAACTAGATTGACCAGTACCTTGTCTATTTTGTTTGTTTTTTCAAAGTACCAGCTTCTTGTCTCATTTATTAAATCAATAGTTCTATCATTTTCGATTTTATTAATTTCTCCCTTAATTTTTAGGATTTCTAATTTGGTTTTCTGCTGGGGGTTTTTAATTTGATCGCTTTCCAGTTTTTTCATTTGCATTTCCAATTGATTGATCTCTGCTCTCCCTTGTTTGTTAATATAAGCATTCAGGGATATGAATTTACCTCTGATTACCGCTTTGGCTGCATCCCAAAAGGTTTGAAAGGATGTTTCGCCATTGTCATTTTCCTCGATGAAATTATTAATTGTTTCTATGATTTCTTCTTTAACTAAACGGTTTTGGAGTATCATATTATTTAATTTCCAATTGGTTTTAGATTTGGTTTTCCATGTACCATTACTAATCATTATTTTTATTGCCTTGTGATCTGAGAAGGCTGCATTCATTATTTCTGCTTTTCTGCATTTGTGTGCTATGTTTCTGTGACCTAATGTATGGTCAATTTTTGTGAATGTGCCATGTGGTGCTGAGAAGAAGGTGTATTCCTTTTTATCCCTATTTATTTTTCTCCATATGTCTATTAATTCTAATTTTTCTAAGATTTCATTCACTTCTTTTACCTCTTTCTTATTTATTTTTTGATTTGATTTATCTAAATTTGATAATGGTTGGTTTAAGTCTCCCACTAGTATGGTTTTATTGTCTATTTCTTCCTTCAATTCTCCTAGTTTCTCCATTAGAAATTTGGGTGCTATATTATTTGGTGCATACATATTGATTAATGATATTTCCTCATTGTCTATAGTCCCTTTTAACAAAATATAATTACCTTCCCTATCCCTTTTGATCAGGTCTATTTTTGCATTGGCTTTATCAGATATCATGATTACCACTCCTGCCTTCTTTCTATCAGTTGAGGCCCAGAAGGTCTTACTCCATCCTTTAATTCTGACCTTGTGGGTGTCAACCCGCCTCATGTGTGTTTCTTGAAGAGAGCATATGGTAGGGTTTTGGATTCTAATCCATTCTGCTATTCGTCTACGTTTTATGGGTGAGTTCATCCCATTCACGTTCAAAGTTATGATTGTCATTTGTGGACTCCCTGGCATTTTGATTGCCTTCCCTAATTCTAACCTTTTCTTCTTCGGCTCTACCTTTTAGTCCAGTGATTTATTTTGAAACAGTCCCCCTTGTCCCCTCCCTTGATGTTTCCCTTTTTAGTCCCTCCCTTTTTGTTCCCTCCCCCTCCCCCCTCTCTTTCCCTCCCTTTTTGTTCTCCCTCTCCCCCTTTCCCCCCTTGGTTTTCCCTTCTCCTTACCCTTGTTGGGTAAGATAGAATTCAAGATCCCAATGGATCTGGATGTTTTTCCTTCTCAGAGCTGATTTCCCTGAGATTGAGGTTTAAGTAACCCCCCCCCTCTTCCTCTCCTTCTTATAGGAGTTTTCTTCCCCTCCCCTTCCCATGTGAATCTTTGTGTGAGAATGATTATTCTATTTGGTCTTTCTTTACCCCCTATTTATACATTACATTTTCCCCACATGTTAGTATACATAGATTGATATAAATGTAGTCCTTATAGAAGAGAGTTTGAGTAAAAGAAGAAGATAACATTTTCCCCTTTCCTTAATATTTACCTTTTCAGGTATTCCTTGCTCTTTGATTTTCGGTATCAAACTTTCCACAGAGCTCTGGTCTTTTCTTTGCAAAAAGTTGGAAGTCTTCTATTTTGTTGAATGCCCATACTTTCCCTTGGAAGTATATAGTCAGTTTTGCTGGGTAGCTGATTCTTGGTTGGAGACCCAGCTCTCTTGCCTTTCTGAAGATCATGTTCCATGCCTTACGATCATTCAGAGTAGAACTTGCAAGGTCTTGGGTGACCCTGATTGGCATTCCTTTATATCTAAATTGTCTTTTTCTGGCTTCCTGTAGGATTTTTTCTTTTGTTTGATAGCTTTGGAATTTGGCAATTACATTCCTGGGAGTTGTCTTTTGGGGGTTTAGTGTAGAAGGTGTTCTGTGAGCTCTGTCAGTGGCTGTATTGCCCCCTTGTTCTAGAATCTCTGGGCAATTTTCTTTGATTATATCTTGTATCACCATGTCCAGTTTGGTGTTTATTTCTGGCTTTTCTGGGAGTCCAATTATTCTTAAATTATCCCTTCTCCCCCTATTTTCCAGATCTATCACCTTGTCGGTGAGATATTTTATGTTCTCTTCTAATTTCTTGGTATTTTGGCTTTGCTTTATTGATTCTTGCTCTTTTACACGATCGTTGTCTTCCAGCTGCCTGATTCTGGCCTTTAAAGCCTGGTTTTCTTTTACAGTTTGGTCAAACTGGTTTTGTAGATGCGTGAATTTCTTTTGCATTATTTCCAACTTTTCCTCCCAGAAGGCTTCCATCTTTTTGGTCATTTCTGATTCAAATTCTTCATAGGTTTGTGGAGAGTTTCCATTTCCTTTGGAAGGTTTTGGAGCATTTTCTTTTATATTATCTTCTGTCTGCTCTGTATTTTGTATTTTGGCTCCATAGAATGTGTCCAAAGTCGCCCCTTTCTTCTTATTTTTCTTGGTATTTTGGGGCTTCTGTGGTTCTGTGGAGTTTGTCATCTCTGAATGTGGAGGATTAGCTTTTCTTATCTCTGGTGATCCGAGGCTTTAGTCCTGGGCAGATGTTGGTTCTAAGAGCTTTCCCTGGGTTAAACTGAATATGCCTCACTGGAGCTGGAATGGAAGGGTCGGACCACGAGGCCACACTCTCCCCCTAGCTCGCTTTCAGGAAGTTGCCTTCAGAATCGCTGGCCGTGAGGCTGTTTCATGGGCCTGGGGGGGGGGGGGATGGGCTGCAGCTTCCCCAAGCTCGAGGGCAAGGACTTTCACTGAGACTTGGATAGCAGGATCCAGCCCCTGAGGCTGTCTTGCCCGCCCTGAGGGTTGCTGTTGTTTCAACCAGCTCTCTGCAGTGGAAGCCCCAGGCAGTAACTTTCACTGGGACTGTAGAAGGCCCTGAGGGTTCTGCTCTCTGAGCCCGGCCGGGCTGCGGCTTCCGGGGCCTTGGACTCTGCGCTCCTACCCCTGAGGTCCGAGTGATCTCAGGTTCTGGCTTTTAAGGGGAGCCGTACCTTTTGATCCGGGTCCGGGTCCAGGAGGAGGGTTCCCAGGGTCTGTGCTGTTGATCGTTTTGAATTTCGGCGCCTTAGGAGCTTATCGTTTGAGATCGGTCGGGAAGGGTTTTCAGGAGATCTGAGCTTTAGCTTTCTCTAAGCCGCCATCTTAACCGGAAGTCCCCTAGGATCAATTTCTACCTGAAAATGACTGCTTGTTTAACATCAGAAAAATAACTTAGCATCTCAGGATCACAGGTTTCTCATCTTTGAAATGAGATCATTTGACTCAGTGGCACTGAAGGGCTCATTTAAATGTGAATCTGTGATTTATTTGGATAGTTTTGAAATTATATTTTAAAAATTTATTTTACTTTTTCACCTTTCTGATGTCTGATGATAGGTATTTTTATTTACTGGAATCCTTTCCGGGCTACTGAGTTCTACAATTTATTAATATCTGTAAGATATGAACAGAACATTGGAAATATCATCTGCATAGCTAAAAGCTATCACAGAAAGAGTAACAGTAGGGAACAGTAGAATGAATGATGAAAAGGAATCTCAGCTATATAAAAATTATTTTAATGCTTAATTCCCCTTTGAAGGAGAAAAATGACTTCAAAAATTACTTAAGCCATGTTTACACATTTTAGGTTATGTTTAGAGGACTTTGATTTTGTTTAATTTGTAATGTATCAGTTATGTAATTACTACAAGCATAAAATAAGTTGAATACATAGAATATGACTTCCAACTGTCTAGAATATAGTCAGTGCACCAAGGTATACATATATGTCAAACCTTAAAAAGGTAAAATGTTTCCTGTAATGTAGATCAACTAGCCTCAATAAGTATAGTGGAAATGAAAAACAAAACTAAAATAATTAGGCAATATTTTATGTTGCTAGTTTGGCCTGGCATATCTGAGACACTGAAACAAAATAATCCCAGGAATGAATAGGAAAAAAGGTAACGAAGTGCTTTGGTCAAGTCATAAGTGAAGATGTAATAAGAATCAACATTAAATACAGGGATATATGACAGACTTCTTTATTCTCACGTGTTCCCTTAACAAATTACTTTTCTATTCTGATGGGAAGAGATAGTTAACTAGTCAAAAGAAACAAAGCTAGATATATGTATAAGGCTGCATGGGAGTAGAAGATAGGCTGATTGATTGATACAGTTTCAGATGCTAAGTTAACACTATTTCGATATCATCACAGTCATGTACATCCTATGGTCCTCTCAATACTGCCTTCCCAAAAAGACGAGGAAGAACTCAGAAAATGCCTATTTCAGTTAGTGCTAAAATATCACATCTTATTAATGGTATCACAGCATTATTTTTCTATGCTAGCAAATGCAATATGTAGAGGAAGGTATGGAGAACACAACTTGAACTCCCCTAGCATATTATCATGGAGACTTTTCAGTCATGGCAAAATCAGTCAAGGCCGAAAATGTATAGGAAACATGAATAGACTCAATATACATGGTTTTGTGCACATACACACTCATTAAACCTTTATACTTTCTAACCAGACCTCTTTTCTTTTTTAATAACTCTTGCCATCCATCTTAGAATCAATATCAAGTATTGCTTCTAATATCAAAGAGAAGTAAGGACCAGGCAAATGGAGTTAAGTAATTTGCTCAGGGTCAAAGTTAGGAAATGTCTGAGGAAAGATTTGAACCCAAGACATCCAATTTCTAGACATGGCTTTTTCTCCCCACCTTGTTGGTCCTCTACTCACACTTTCCTAACTCTTACCATCTTATATCTCTCCAAACTAGACACTAACTCAATCTTCCTAATCTGTCCCTGAAATATTTCACCAATACCACATACAACTCATCCAACAGTCACTTAAAATGATACCTTTCTATCCACACTTCTTGTTTTCATACCATTGCAACTCTCAGTCCTCTAAAGGACCAGTCTTGTCCCTTAAGCCCTTAAGTAGGTCCTAGAAAACATAATAATTTTACTCTCTTACAATCTTACAGATCAGCTCCTTTTTTTCCAGGTTTTCTCAATGCCTGAATAGAATAAATGAATTTAGATTTACTCAGATAGATCAAGACAAACTAATAATCTTTTCCTCAGCCTTTTCCTTTGGATGTTAAATATTATTGTATGTGTGAGTGGGAGAGAAGTGAAAACTTGGAGAAAGATTTTAAGAAAACAATTGATCTCTTCTCTTGTATGTGCATATACACATGAGAAGCGTAAATTTGTGTGTATATCTAAAAATATATATAAACATGAGTATATATGATTTATATTTACTATATGTATATATGAACATATATGTATTTATATACACATAAGTATCATTCTGATAAAATTTACATACATTTCACCGGCATTTGTGTATGTATGCATATACATGTATACATATACATGAATTATAGAAACAAATCTACCACACATGTGTTCATATATGTATATATTTCTATGCCTGTATGTATATATGTACATGTATATAAAATATTATGAATCTACATTTATGAATATTAGTGAGGAGAGTCTAAAAAAGTATTAAACTGGATCAATATCAGTTTTTTTTTTAATTTACATCTAACCCAAATTTTCCGTGAGATGAATGAACTTTTGCTTGGGGAAGTAAATGTAACACAATATTTAGATAATGTTTTCTCTCCTTTATGAAGGTTTAAGAGCTTCTTATCTTTTTAAAATTCTTAATGTGATTATAATACTCTTGGTCTTCATTCTGTTTCCTTTAAAGATTATGATAATTATTAATATAAATGACAAATAATCATTATGAGCAGCAGCTGAGATGGTCTGGGCAATTTTACAAGATAAATTTGCTACTTTCTGGACATCTGTATCTATTTCAGATTTTATCTAGACTGTTTATTTCCCTTCCCTGAGTATAATCCCTAAGAAATCAGCCGTCAGTAGTCTGGAATATTTCCTTACACAATTACTTGTTTATTCTGGGATCAGAGTGGAAATGAGCAGTAGGATTGGGGATGGATGTCTTGTTTGATAGTTGAAAACATGAGTATTTCAGTGGACAGATACAATGGGTACAACAACTAGTCTAGAGGTAAGTGGAATAATAAAAGCCAGCTGGACAAAGCTGTCGGAGGCAAGTAGAATTTTACACAGCTTATTTTAAGGTTCATATCTGAATCTCCTGAATCTGGGGTAATGAAAAGTATTTACACCTGGTAAAACTATGAAACTAGAGAAAATAGTCTGGGATGAAATTTTTTAAATGATAAAATTTGAAGTTAGGATTTGGAAGAGAAGGAAAGAATAACAAATTATAGAAGAGATTATTAGCACAAGTCTGAGCCAGCTCTCTCATTTACAAATTAGGAAACTGAGTTGTATGTTAATAATTGTGGAGGTGATCTTCTTTAGGTAATAAACCAAGAGCAATTGATTTCTCTTTTAAACATATCCTACCTCTTTATAACTTACAACTTTAGAAAAATTTTATACTAGGTAAAAGTGGTGTCAAAGCATGAGATGACTTCTCTCTGGCTGAGCAAAAAATGGTAACTATAGTTCCTTGTCTAATCCCTTTCTTAGCAACAATAAAAAACACTGTCAGTATCTCTTATTTACTGAGGTGAATATTGTTTTAAGTTGCATTAAAAAGTCCATTAAAACAACAACTACCACCAAATGCTGATGATTAGAATGTTTGAATCACATTAAAACTGTTAATTTGCTGCAGTAATAATTTAGGATTTTAATTATAAGCTTGAAAAACAGATTTAGAAATGTAGTTGGCACAACTAATGTTAATTTGTCCTTTAACGTTTATTGAAAGCAATATGTCCAATGTAATTACAGTGCATGTCAAATAACCCACTACTTTATTTTTTAAATGTATGATCCCTTAATTTGCTTGATTAAGATGACTTGCCATCTGGTAAGGGTTTTTTTTTTCTCTTCTTTTTTTGGCAGATTTATCATTACTTCCAAATAATAAGAAGTGATATGAAGCATTTCCTTTCTTTTCATTCAATATGCACTTTCTTGATGCTGCTCCATTAAGCTTTTCTTCCATGGCTTTCATTTTAATTTTCTCCATGGTTTTTACTTTGAGCATCATGTAATATCCACTCCCTTAAACAGAACAAATGTATTTTAGAATTAGTCGTGTACTACCATAAAAGCCATGTAATCAGTGTCAAACATCCAGTGTCATCATTCCTGGAAAAAGTTATACATAAAATATTATATACATATATGTATATATGTATATATATATACACACACACACATGCACACATTTGTGTGTTTGTGTATTGTGTGCATATGTGCATGTGCATATGTGTGTATATGTCATAAACACATATATACAAACCAATATAATACATATATACAAATCCTTTCAGATGCTTTTCAAAAATTGACACAATATTGAACATAAGATGTCTGCTTCTAGGCAAATTCATATTATATTAACCCTCGTTTTCCCACCCTTTAATCAGAGTTCCATAGGGTTCTACAAGCATTGTTAATGCAATGTGTAGTCAATTTGAGTCTAATGAGATTACATTCTTAATGGCCTTGGCCAGAGATTCAAGAGAAACCTTGGGCATAATTATGCATGTGCATGCCCTGTATAAATCTCACTTGAACTTGAAAATGCTTTTTCTGTCAGCATGCATGAACATTTTCTTTCTAATTTTCTTTTGTAGTTCTTCTTAAGTTTCCAACACACTGACAGGCTCTACCACAGTATGGCTGCTCTTCAACCCAACCAAACTGTATTCACTGCCTAACAGATTTAAGACATTAAACTATAATGAATGCCAAATGGTTCCATTTGGAAAATTATGTCATCAAATTTTATCTGTTATTGCACACAATGGATTTCATTGATAGGTGTTTATTTTGCTTCATTTTTTCCCATAGTATTCTGTGGTATCAAATTAGCAATTTACAGCCTCTACTTTCACCCAGAAAGCTATAGAATGTTAGACACAAGTATACAAGTACATATTTTATCCTCATCCTTATTCTCATATTCTCATCAGTTCAGTTTAGTTTACTTTTCATTCTCTTACTATTCTATATTGTTTGGAATAAATCTTCCCAAGAATTCATTCACCAAAAGTAATATAGGAATTCTGACATTCTTTTTAAATAATGATGTTATGGCTAATATAGAAGTATTTTTTGTATGACTTCACATGTATAATCTATATCAAATTACTTTCCTTATCAACTAAGGTGGAGGGATAGGAGTGAGAGAGAGATTTTGTAACTAAAATTTTAAAAAGTGTTAAAATTTTTACATGTAATTAAAATATTTAATGAAATATATTAAATAAATTACAATTTTAAAATGATGTCAGTTCATTTTAAGACTGGGAAATGTTCACAATGAATGTAGATATAGAGGAAATATATATATATATATATATATATATATTTTTTATATATACATAAATAGATGATAGAATTATTTTGCTTGACTTTAGAGGGCAAAACTAGCAACTATAACTTCCATTTACATAGAGACAGATTTGGGTTCAACATAAGGAAAAGCTTCCAAATAATTATAGCTATCTCAAAATGAAATAGGCTGCTTTAGTTTTTAATAAGTTCCTCATTAGTAGAAGTATTCAAGCAGAGTCTGGACAACAATGTATTGAGGTTATTAAAACTGGACTTAGTTTTCAAGGGAGAGTTCAGTTAGTTGATCTTTGTCTATGCCAGTGTTAAGATATGATGAAAATATATCTCTTAAAAAAAGGGGAACAAAAGTGAATCCTCCCCTACTCTTTTTTCTCCAACAACTGTATTGAGTGAGTCCATAGGTGGTATTGGTCAACATTTGCGTCCCTCTTTGTAACCACTAAAGGAGAATAAATAATTTGCTGACTTTGAGGTGAACCTGGCTTTTCTTATTTTTTTTCTCCTCCCTGGCACATATGGGAATACACAATTAGAGATGAATTAAATGAAGTTTATTTTTTAATTGTTGTTTCCATAAATTATATCTCTTTCAGACTCTAAAACATTTCTACATTAAAGGAATGTTGGTTTCTACCTATTGGGGAGTGGTAATAGAATCAGAATGAAAGGTTTTAAGGAAAAAACATAATTAGTATGGGCAGGTTCCCCAATATTAATTCAAACTACATTCACAAATGAAGCAAAGAAATTAATAACAGTTGATTCAGAATAGGAACAGCAAATTCACTTTCCATTTTTATGGGGAAAGAGTACTGTAAAATTTGTAATCAGGGTCTAATCTCTGATTTGTACTTCAGGCAAAACTCCCATTACTCTAAATGTAAGTGTATTCACTATACTTAGTATTTTAATCACTGATATAGCCTTCAAGTACATTAGGTAATAACACAATTATAGAGGTATTTGAAATATCCATTTAAGTAAATGAGGCATCCATGTATAGGTTAGAGTGGGGGAAGATATTTGTAATGAAAAAAAAAAAAAACGTGAGCCTGTAATAGATACCAGCCTTTTTTTTCTCAGTAGTGCTCAGTGGGACCCTTTCTATGTCTCTTTGTCTCTATACATCTCCCTGTCTGTCTCTGTATCTCTATTTCTAAATCTGTTTCTCTGTCTGTCTCTCTTACATACACACATGTACATACACATAAAGTCAATGAATTGATAGCAGTCTGGTGATTTTGGTCTCATATGCTAAAACCAAAACTTTATGGACCTGTAAAAATAGCTTTCAGCATATTAGAATCTTTTCTAGTATTAACATACTCATACTTTCTTTTTGGAAATAGAGCATGAGGGTCTAACATGCACTGAGACAGATGATCAGGATACATTTGCTTTTAAAGGACTAGAAATATTATATATATATATATAATACTCATAAAATAACATTTAGCATTTAGATAAAAAATAAGGATATTTTCTAGGCAAAGATCATTCTAATTTACTTAAAAATTCACTTTAAAGAAAAAAAATCAGGTTTGGCATAGGAAATCACATTTAACTAAAAGCATTTTTAAAAGGTATTAACAATTTACCTGGGAACACATCTCTACATCTGACAGTCTTATGTACTTAATGTGAATGGTTATATAAATCATATTATCATCACTTTTCCTACATTTATCAAATATCATGGCAACAAATGCCCTGGTAACTAAGAGTATGCCTTAGGCTAAAGGGGACATCTGTTTGCTGACAATCTCAGATCATATTGCAAATGGTAAACAGAGATGTCAGTATTTGGCAAGGTCAGAAGCCTTACCTATTTGTTAGGTTCAGTTGTAGATATAGAGGTTTTCTCCTTTTAATGGACAGACAAGAAAATGGCCAACATCAAAGCAGCTAATGGTTATAGTAATTCTGATTCAATTAAAATTAAGTGTGGTTAAAAAATGGAAAATTATTATAACATTCTGATGGACAGGTGTTTTTTGACACTTTTGGTTTCTGTTAACCTCTAGACTACTATCAACCATTACAACAATGAAAGACTTTTTTTTTTAGTTCACAGTATTCATCGAAAATCACTGCATATTTAATTCTATTGTAAATAGGAGTTTTCATTTCTAAAAGCAGAATTTAATATATTCATCTGAACTTTTTAATCCTAAATTTAGAACTGAAAGATGACATGATTTTTGGCAAGATTATGCATGTATTATCACACAAAATATTTTCATATTGTTTATTTTTAAGTGAATAATCTTATAAAATTAAAACCCCAAAACATATACCCAAATAAACAAGAGATAAATCATGTTTTCATCTACATTCCTACTTCAACAGCTCTTTCACCAGAGGCAGATAGAATTCTTTTTCATAAGTCCCTCAGAATTATGAGTAGCAATACCTATTATATTTGATAGTACCACAATACTGTAGTTATTGTGTATATTGTTCTCTTGGTTCTGCTTTTTCATTCTGCATCAGTTCATGTAGGTCAGAAAATAATTGAGTGTAACTATCATTTAATAAATGAAGATACTGAAGACCCAAGAGATTAAAGAAAAATTTTTAAGCCATGAAGGTATTTAAGAGCAGAATCAAGAAGCAACACTTTAGATAGAGTACAGTATAGACAGTAGGTACTTTAAAAAATAAGATTTCATTTTTTCCTATTTACATGTTTAGCAAGGGAATTTAGCAAGCCTGGATGATAGCCTTCAAACCAAGATTACACAGAATAAGGACTGGGTCAGCATTCTAAGACTGTTGGAAACCTGGCAACTGAGACTCTTTCTCTGGGAAGCAAAAAGAGAGCGTGTGTGGAAGTGTCTCTCTGAAAGAAACCAACTTTGGAGCTGCCTGGGAATTGGATCATCTTTAAAGAGAGGTTGAGTGAATTATTCCCCTCACACTGGTGGATAGTGTGTATATGTGTGTGTGTGTGTGTGTGTGTGTGTGTGTGTGTGTGTGTGTGTGTGTGTGATCGATCTTCCTCCCTTCCTGAACCTTGTGAGTACTCATCTTGAGATAGCTGTGTGACCCAACTGAGGACTCTGGTGTTGTGAGAATCTGGGTGCTGTGGACTTTATGAATTCCTTCTTATCTTTAATTATTTTAGTTAGATTATGTTTATATAGAAAGGCTAAGATTTTAATATCTGTGTGGGTTAGAAATGTTACTCCCTGATTCCCTTTCCTTTCTCTTGTCCCTTTAGCTAATAAACTTGTATATATATTTAGCTAGTTAGTTAGTTAGTTAATTTGATCCCTTCTCTTTAACTTCCCTGTAACATTTGATGAATCAGCTAGGAGAAACCTTAATCAAACTAAATTATATAATTATTGCGTACATTGTTTTTCTTATATTGCTCACTTTTCTTTGCATCAATTTGTGTAAGTCTTTCCAGGTTTTTCTGAAATCACCATGCTAATTACATCATATATCATGATAGTATTCCATTATAATCATAGACAACAGTATGTTCAACCTTTTCTCATTTGCTAGATATCCCTTCTTTGCTACTACGAAAAGAGCTGATATCAATATTTTTGTACAAGTAAGTCCTTTCATGTTTATTTTTTTATATTTTAGGAATACAGGCATAGTAGTACTATTGTTGGGTCAAAATGTATGCATAGTCTTAGAGTTCTATGGGAGTAGTTCTGAATTGCTTCTCCAAATGGTCAGATTCTATCATAACTCCAGCAATGGTGCAATAGTGCCATAATTTCCCCATATACTGTACAAAATTTATCATTTTTTTCTGTCATGTTAGCCAATCTCATAGGTGTGAGGTGGCATCTCAGAGTTGTTTTAATTTGCAATTCTCTAATCAAAAGTCATTTAGATAATTTTTAAAAAATGATTATAAATGGGTTTGAGTTCTTTATCTGAAAACTGTCTTTTCATATAATTCTGTGATTTGTCAATCACGGGAAAATTTGTAATTTTATAAAGTTTTACTAAATTCTTCATGTATTTGAGAAATGAGATTTTCATCAAAGATACTACTGTATTTCTGCCCCAATCTTTTTTCTTTATTTCTAATTTTGATTGCAATGGTTTTATTTGTACAAGAATGTTAAAGTTTTATTTATCTTTAATATATATTTATTATATATTTTATTATTTATATATACATTTTATTTAATATCATTTAAATATTCATTCTATAAATATCTTATATTTATATTTTATATAATCATAATTATCCATTTTACATTCTATAATGCTCACTATTTCTTATTTGGTCATCAATTCTTCTATTATTCACAGATATAGCAGGTAAAATATTGCATTTTACCCTAATTTGCCTACAGTATTATCCTTTATGTTTAAATCATGTACCCATGTTCCTATTATATTGGTATGCCATTTGAGTGAGACATTAATCTATCACCAGTCTATGCCATACCTTTTTCCATTTTTCCCAATAGTTTTTGTCAAATCTTGATTTCTTTTCCATGAAACTTGGTTCTTTTGATGTAATCAAATATTAGATAACTATGGTTATTTATTACTAGGTATTAATCTATTCCACTGATCCACCACTTTATTTCTTCACCAAAATCAGATTGTTTTAATGATCATGACTTTGAAATAAGTCATTTGTAAAATTGGAGACCTGGTGCTTGTAGGCTACCCTAATTCTCATTTTTTCCCCCATTTCTTCCCTTGGTATCACTCACTTTTTATTCTTTCAAATCAATGTTATTATTATTTTTTCTAATTTTATGAACTATTTTGGATAGATTAATGGAACATGACACTGAATAAGTAGACTAATTTATGCTGAATTGTCTTTTTATTATGTTGGCTTGGGCTACCTAGGAACAATTAATGTTTTCCAATTGTTTAGATATGAATATTTGTGTGAAAAGTATTTTTTAAATTTTGTACATGTAGTTTGTCATTACAAGTAGACAACACAATATTTTATATTCAGTAGAGTTAATTAAATGGAATATATTTTTTATCTCTTGAAATACTAATGATTTTGTGGGTTTATTTCATATCCTATGACTGCAAAATTTCTCAAATTATTTCAACTAATTTGTATTTGATTCACTAAAATCCTCTAAGTATATCATATTATCTACAATGAATGCCAGTTTTGTTTCTTCATAGTATATTCTATTTATTTCAAATATTATCTTCTCATTTCTATAGCAAATATTTTAGTACAATATTGAATAATAGTTGTGAGAATAAATGTCCTCATTTCACTCCTGATCTTATCAGCATCATTTCTAACTTGTCCCCATTATGGATGATGCTTGCTGATGATTTTAGATAGATTCTATGTAATTTTAAGAAAAAAATTCATTCATTTCATTCCTCTGCTGTATAGTATTTTTAAAGGAAAGAATGTCATGTTTTGTCAAAATGCTTTTTCTGCATCTATTGAAATAATTACTTCTCTCTTGGTTAGGTTATTTATATGGTCAATTATGGGCATATTTTTCCTAATAATGAATCAGTCCTGTATTAATGGCACAAATCCCACTTGCTCATAGGGAATGAAGCTTCTGATATATTGCTATAATTTCTTTGCTGGTATTTTGTTTTAAAAAAATTGCTTTACTATTCTTTAGGAAAATTGTTTTATATTTATTTTTCTCTAATTTTTCTCTTCTTGGTTTAAGTATCAGCCCCACATTTGTGACAAAAAAAGGAATTAGGTCAGACTCCTTGTTTGTTTATTTTTTCCCAAACATTGGAATTGTGATTATTTTTTCTTCAAAAATTTTGTAGAATTCACTTGTGATCACATCTGGCCCTGTGATTTTTTTCTTGAGGAGTTCATTAATAGAATGTTTAATTTATTTTCATTTTCTATGATGGAGTTAAGTATTCTCTCTATTCTGTTTGTCTGGGCAGTTTATATTTTTATAAATATTCATTTATTTCATTAGAAGTATCAAAATTATAGCATCTTTATTTGGCAAAATAACTCCTAATAATGGCTTTAATATTTTATTGGTGATTAATTTACCTTTTTATTTTTGATAATGTTAACTTAATTTTCTTCTCTTTTTATGCTAAAATAACTAATGGTTTTCCTATGTTATTGTTTTTCCCTCATAAAACCAGCTTTCAGTTTTATTTATTATTTCAATTGCTTTCTCAATTTCAAGTTTCTCAGTCTCATCTATTTCATTAAATATTCATTTATTATCTGAAGGATTATATTCATTTTCAGAGATTGGGGAATTCTTGATTGTAAACCAATCTTTTTTTTTTGCCTTTCTGATTATCATATTTCAAGCCATCCAATCCTTCACTGTAGAAGCTTCTAAATTTTGTGAAATCCTCAGCGTAGGTCTACAATATCTGAAGTACTTCTTTCTGACTGTAATATTTTCTCCTTACTCTGTGAGCTCTGTAATTTAGTTATACTATTCCTTGGATTTTTCATTTTTAGATCCCTTTCTGGAACTGAATAGTTGCTTCTTTCAGTGATCATTTACCATAAAGTTCCAAGATATCAGAGCAGTTTTCCTTGAAAATTTCTTGAAATAATATGTATGTAGAGTTATTTATTTTTTGATTGTGGCTTTCATTTAGTCCAATAACACTTAAATTATTTCCCCTTGATCTTTTTTTTCAAATCAGTTGATTTTTCAAAGAAAAAAATTCACATTTTCTTCAATTTTTTAATTTTGTTTTATTGCTTCTTGATGTCTCATTGATTCATTAGCTTCTACCTGTCCATTTGTAATTTTTATGGATTTATTTTCTTTGATGAGCTTCTATACCTCCTTTTCCACTGGTCAGTTCTTCTTTTTAAGGTGTTTTCCTTAGTTAATTTTTCTATATCTTTTTCTATTTTTTTTCTTGTGATTCCTTTGCCAAACAGTTGATTTATTTCATTATTTTCTTCCATTATTCTGTAGCAGTCCACCCCTAGCTATGGGCAAGGGAAACAGTTAGTATGTGCAGATTGTCTTAGATGAGAGCATGCTCAGTCTTGAGCATGCTCAGTCTTGCACATGGCTAGGAAAGCCTCTGACCCTTGACCCCAGCTTCCCCCAGGTTAGGCAGGAAAACTGGTTTCTTTGTGCTCACCTGGCTAAGAGAAACCATACCTATACCTTGTCATTAACCAATGATAATCATCCCTGTGTATTGTGTATATTTGCATATCAAAGAGATTAAATACAAAGATTAAATACAGGGCACAGCAAGCTTTGCCTCTCTCTTCTCTCTCTTCCTCACTTGGATCTCAGCTCTCACTGATGCCTGTCCTTGCTGGAGCTTGGCCTCTGGCCAAGCTCCATCTTTGATTCCTTTCCTGATCTACCTCTCCCACCTGAGACCTGGCCTTTGGCCAGCCACTTTCTTTTCTCTATCATGTCTCCGACCTGTGTGGTATTAAATTTGGATCACTGGATGAGTATAAGCCTTCTGAGTAGTCTACTGATTGGAGTTTTTGCTGTGGTTCCTTGATAATTAATAGGGCCTGGATTTCTGACTCATTCCTGCCACCTCATATCTCTAATTTGGCTCCACCAACCCCCTTGCGGCATCCAGAACTTCTATCCTTCCTCTATCTTCCTATCTTGAGGCTTCTCGCGGGTTCGAGGAAGCTTCATATTCTCATCATTTTCCCAATTTTTCTTCTGTTTTATTTTCTTTTTAAATTAAAAAAAAGATCTTCCTGTAGTCTTTTTTGGGACTGACACCAATTTACATTATTTCTTTTAGGCTTCACATTAAACAGTTTTATAATCTAGTTTTTTGCCTTAATTTTTCCTGTCACCTTCTAGTTTAGGCTTTCCTTTTTGTTCCTTTTTCTAGTTTATTATATGTAAATATGTGTGTACATATATGTAGATATATGTACATAAATCTTAATATATGTATATTTAGTATAAGTGCACACATATATATGCATATATTTGAGTGTATATCTGTATTTATATAGATACATATATATTCTCCATATATTAAAGTTGGACTTTGTCTCCATGTTGGAGAAGAGAATTTATGAAGCTTCTTGTTCTGTGGCTAATTGCTTCTGACTTGCATGGGCCTAGCTGTGAAGCACTAGGCTTACATTGTCAGGGGTAGGTGTGAGGCCGAGAAGGAGGTTGATGCTGCCTTGCACAGTGAGGTCCATCTCCTCTAACTTACCATAGGTTTGGGGTCTTCCTTGAATTACATAGGGGGAATCCTTTTTTATGGCCTACAATTGTGGAGTGAGGTCCTGCTGGATCTTTAGGTCTCGTTGAGCTTTCACTGTTGGCTTTTAATGGTAATGGACTCTAATTACCAATCTTTCCTGTGGATGAAGCCTTCTGCTGATCTACATTGGGTGAGACTTGGCTCCCATGGAGGCAAGGTAAGGCTTTGCACTCACTGTGGTTGAGTCTACCGTTATTTAGGCTCACTGTTCAAGACTGTGCTCTATTCCCAACTTAGGGATACAGACTTTTTCCTTCTCCAAGCTGTTTGGAGAAAAAGTTAAAAAAAAAACTGCTCAATTATTACAAAACTCAGTAAGACATTTTTCTTTAAATTAGTTTGGAGAAAAATTTGGAAGAGATTAGGTAAATTCCTTCCTCAGTCATCTTAGTAGTGGAAGTCAGAGACAGAAAATTCTAAATAAGTATTTGCTAAGTATGGGCAGTATTCTTTGTTTTAACACTTCAAATAGGATTTTTTTAAAATTAGAGTTACCATTGCATCCACTTATGCAAGAACCAATGCTTCTAAAATGATTTAATGTAGCTAAAATAGCTTATTGATTAGCAGATAGTCCAGGAGACAAAGTTCATGAAGATTAACATATAGAGATCACAGAATTGTTATGATAGTTAATAGTAGCAGTTATAGAAGTCACTGTAATAAAGAAATGAATTTTTTTGTAATTACTTGAAGCAGTCAGAGTGAGCATGTTATAGTTAATAGGTACTAGAAGTAGAGTCAAGAAAATCTGGGTTCAAATCTCACTTCAAAAGTTACTAGTCATATAACACTGGAAATATCATTTAACTTTCCTGTGCTGGAATTTTGTTTTTTCCTGAAAAAATAATAAAAGGAAGTTGTCCTACAAGACTTTTAATGTATCTTCTTGCTTTCAATTATTTATTATCCTATGACAAGGAATCAAGGTATGGTGATTTGGTATCAGAATAAGAAAATTCAGAATTAAAACTGCACTTATGACCCATACCAGCAGTGAGATCCTGTATGTCATTTTACTTCTAAGTGTCCTAAACAACAGTTTATGAGTTTCTATGACTTTATAACTTTCAGAAATATTTCTAAACTCAGTTATAAAGATTTTCCTTATCTGAGAGTTCCCTATAACACTGAAATCATACATTTGTTCTAAATCCTTATCCTGTACATTTATGGATTTAACGAAGTTTCCTACTGCTGTCTCCAGGTGCCAACATTACCAGTTACAGCTGTTAACCTTAGGACCATCCTTCTTCTGATGAACATTTATGGATTTTAGAAGCCTGGAACAATCACACAATCCTTTACTAGTCCTGGACTTGAAGCTTTTCCAAATGGGTAGAAACTGCCAAAGTTTATGTTCTATTGGCATAAATTTTAACAACCCAGGGTCAACTTGCTGTCATAATGAGGCATCATGGTAGGTATGTTGTAGAACCCGAAATATGTTTTTCTTAAATGAGCACAACTTCTAAATCTCAATGAAGTTTTAATTCCATCTTTCATTTTTCTATAATTTTCTTTTATGAATACATAGTAAATACCTTGCAGAAAGAAATTTTAATTTATAGCCACATTTTCCTTATCAAAATGTTAATATTTAGTTTTAAGAGAGAACTTGGGGTCAATAAATATATATGTGTATATATATATAATTTTCTGAATGAAATCATTTTAAAGAATATTGAAAGTTATTCCTCATCAAATTGTGCCTCATAGCATGGCACAGATGTATACCATATTCTGGGAATGGTCTTGATATTCAAAGTAAGATATCATTAGTCCTTCCACATGCAAATTTATATTATTATTATGATTCTGACTCCAATTGTTGCATTTTATCCAGGGTTGTGAATATATATATGCATATATATATAAAATCAATATACAGTGGTAAATATACATGCAACTATTATGTATATACAAATTAAGTCAATATCGAAAATGGCCTTTAGTTTGTTGTTGGTTGCAATTTCAAAATTTCATCATTTCCTTCATTTAAAAATTATTCTTATGGATGAAATATATGATTATATTTTAAAATATAAGAGTGATTTTGTTAAACTATTAATCTTTTCTATATAAAATACACATTTTTTTCTTTTTAATTTTTATTTTTACATGTGTCAATAATAGTAACAAATTGATTTTTTCTGTGTTCTATTCAATGACAGTTTATTGATTTTCATTATATTATAAATATAAATTATATTACATTATAAATAAATAAATTACATATACATTACATATATAAATAAATATACATTACATAGATAAATCCATATACTTACTGTCACAAAAATCTTATTTTCTACTGAGTCGAAAGCATAATAGAGGTTTTTAACTTCTGTTACTTTCTTTGTGATTAAATATCCTATACCCAATTAGCACCTAATAAATATTTGTGAGATTTATTTATTTGTCTATATCTTGTTTTTGACCATTATGTCTACCAGTACTTGGTGGCACATAATCAAAGTCAGATCTATTTTCAAATTCAAATTTAATAAACATTTAACAACTACTTACTACACTTGATATATTAGGCTGTAGAATTCCAATGTAAAATCAAATAATGTCAAATGCCAAGTAGCTTATATTTCACTAGGTGAAAACAATATGAAAATAATTAAATATGAAAAATTTTAAATATCAAATATGAAGGAGTATAATAGCTCAGAAGTCTACTACCAACTAAAATCCCATGTTCTTCAGGAAGCTTCCTCAACCCCTAATTCAAATGACTTCTCTTTGTTAATTATTATTATTTCCTATTTATCTTGAAGATGGTTTGCTTTGGATATATTTCTTTTTGTATTGGCATTCAAAATAAATTATAAGTCACTTTAGGGCAGGGACTATCTTCTACCTCATTTTGTATCCCCAGCCCTTAGCAGAGAAACAATAATGTATCAGGCATTTAACAAATGTTTATATATTGATTAATTGATTAAGAAGAATATATTCAATAGAATTTTCTTCTTGTTTTGAGAAATAAAGAGAACAAGAGGGCTGGGTATCATGGTGGGAATTTATCATTAAATAAGCTTTTATTGATCAAAGAGTTAGGTAAAGAAGGTTAGCAGTGAGAAAACAGCATCTAATTTGACAATTAATAAATCATTAGTAACTAGAAACAACAATTTTGTGACACAATAAATATCATTATTTGAATAAGATGGAAAATTTTAATCCAATGCACTTCAAAGGAGGATAGGATTGGTGATAGACATTTGTAAAGAGAGGATTTAGGAATGACAGCTGGGAGCAAGAAATATTCTGATTCCCTTTCTGGGAAGAGTTATTTGATAACCATTGATGAAGATTTGGTCAGTGCCAAAAAGGATGAAAAGAAAGTGTCATTTGTGGGAAGCCAGAACTCAGTGAGTCTATCCATGAAAAATGTGAGATAAAGAAGTTCAGAATGAAGATAGTTGTGTTCACTATGTAATGAGCATTCCTAGTGCACAGTAGAAAGCTAGGACATGGATGAGATACCTTTGATGAGGATAGAGATGAAAGAATGAGAGCTAGGAAAGGAGAGAATTTGCTCAAGATGATGTGGTTGGTGACTAAGTAAAGCAAGTGCAGGATAGTTACCTATGATAAGAGTAATGTTAGTTGTATGTGGCAGATGAATAATATCATTTATTGTTTTCATGAAGTGTTGTTGCCAGGTAATTGTCAGCAGTATATAGTTTCCTGTTTGATTCTCTGTGTGTGTGTGTGTGTGTGTGTGACTGAAAGATGGACTGTTGATGTTGAAGCTATGTGCCTCCTCTACCTCAGCCCCAACCTGCTGGCAGGAAAAAAAATTATAATTTAAAAAAATTAAGTAAAAATGAATGATAGACTTCTGAATTTAATATCTAAATGTAAGGAAATAATACATTAAAATTATTTTCCTTCAGGAAATTTGTTATTTTTTTATTCTTTACTCTTAGGGTACATATAATCGATTACCTAAACCTAATATTCCAGGTAGACTTTAATATTTTTTATATTCCTCAGAAAGATGAAGCAGATCCTTCTCAATGTTTCCAGCCAAGTAGTGTATTGATAAAAAAATTTAAGAGAGAAAACTTATAAGTTAATTGATAGCATCTTAGCTAGTTCCCTCTCAACAAAGAGCCTCAGGAAAAGGAACTAGATTATAGTTGGAATTTTTTCCTAGTGGCTTCAACAATAGAAGAAAATTGAATGAGCATTTGAATGTCTGTATATCATGCCCAATTGGAAGTAACTCAAGGAGTGCTGTCTGCTATAGACAAACATACACCCACTCTCACACATCCCTAAACAATCAATATTGTATTTACATGAAACAAACAAAGCATGCTTAATTGACTGGAAGCATCTAGGGGAAAAGTATATGGTGGCATGTTAATGACAGACCAATGTCTAAATAAAACTATATTTATCTGCTGTATGAAAACATATGCATATAGAGATGTATGTATTTATACATGCATGTAGTATAGTTTATTGACTGGAGGGCTGGATTTGTTTTTCAGTAGATATGGATTCAAATGCTACTTTTTGCACATGTCTATTAAGTAATACCTAAACTTCCAAGAAATTTTCTTAAAAATACAAGTATCCAAGCAAATAGAAAGTCTTCATATTTACTGGTAGAGGGCACACCTCGTTGTTAATTTTATATGTTCTAATATGCATCTCAGTTGTGTTTTCAAGCAAAATTTCATTAAATTTCTTTAAAGACATATATCTACTGCCTAATATTCCATCTGTTCTCTTTCTCTTTCTGTCTCTCTGTCTCTGTCTGCCTCTGTCTCTCTGCCTTTCTCTGTCTCTGTCTCTCTGTCTCTCTCTTTGAAATATCTAAATGGGTTCAATGTAGTGTCATTTTTATTCCTTTTAGATCCTGGAGAAATAAAGAAATACTTTCCTTCCCTTAGGGAAAAACATAAATGAGAATATTTTAGATCTTTGTTACCTACAAAAAGGGTAATTGAAAATTTAGAAGAGATAATATTTGGTTTGGAATATTTACTCTACCCTTCTCCCTTCCAAACACCATTTTAGGTATATTAAACTTGAAAAATACTGAAACTGATAATATCTTAATCCATTGTTACCTAATTAGAAAGTCTGGTTCAGGAAAACTCCCAATCTGACAAAAAATTCAAAAGGAAAGAGAAAAAAGAAAGAACAATAGATAGTTTGCTTCATAGAGCAGTTTATGCAAATTGCCTTATTGACCAAATCCCCAATGAATTTTTTTAAGGGCAAGAGTCAGGATTCCTCCCTCCTCCCTGGAAAGATGATGATTATGCCATAGGTCACTAGGGAAATGCCCAGTGGGCTTCTGGGCAATCCACATCTGAGCAGAACTAGTTTAAGATTAAAACACTAACACCCACATTCTGTGCAACAGTTAATTCCAGTTTAAAGTATTGGCTTGCTATCATATAGATTCATGCTATCAGACCTACAGGTAGTTTCCATTTAAAATGCATATAATTTTGAATTATTTAGAGCTATTCAAAGAATTCAATTTTAGAATAGCAAATGCCCATTGTGTTCTACCACTGAGGCCTTACCTTTTACTCTAGATATTTTTCATTTATTTTACACTCTAATTATTTTCATACTCCACATATTTCTGCCAATCCTTTCTGGTTTGTAATGAAATAAAATTTAAAAAAATAAGTGTCACAGAAGGCATCAGTACATTATAGGAACTGGGAGTGCCAATACCACTCAAATATAAGAGTTAATAGCATCTTTTATTAAAAGATATATGTTAAAATTTAGCTTTCATCAGAAAACCATAGAATTAACTTGTCACATGAAATCCTTTTGCTTTGGAAAGTCTTTGAACTTTTCCTTGGACTACACAAAAGAAGTACTATATGAATATCCATGATTTTTTTAGTGATATTTAAATTAAGACATTTCTTTCTAGGAATTATAATAAAAGTATTGACTAATTTGTTCCTCTGTGAAGTAACATTAATGTCTTAATACTGGGATTTCCTCAGCCTTTTGGAATACTTTACTTCAAATTGTCATTTCAATTATATTACATAGCAGTCATAAAAATATGATCTTAAATGATAAAGTAAGCGGGCCCCTAAATTAAATATGTCCCTTCAAGGGAATAAATTATTAAATTATTTCAGGTGAAAATTAGAATGCAAGCCAAAAAATTTCACATTTAGAGTATTACAAATACATCATAAAAGGGGGAAATTTTTCAATAAATCTAATTATCATTCTTGGGATCAAAATTAAATTCAGTTTCAAACCAGGAAAGTAAAGTATTTTTGTTGGTTTGTTCTTACTTAATTGGTTCCATTATATTCAATGCATATATTGCTATACAAGTTCTGTAGCTAATGTAAAATCCTCCTTTCTTAATTTATTTTCCCCTTTTTCATGAACATTTTTAAAACGAGTTAACTCTCCAGCTAAAATTCTGTGATCCTATGAGAATTGTATTATGAAAAATTATAAGAAAAACATGTCAGATTAGAAAACATGACTGCTCAGAAGTTATTTGTATTCTCAGATCTTGGGTAAGGTTGCGATTTAACCCTATTTTACTTTAATCTGATTCAAATGAAAATGTTTAAAACAAAATGCATTTATTAAATTATTAATTGCCTTGGTAGAAACGTTTAGTTTTCCATTTGCTTATGCATCAATTCTTCTCTTGAAGGTCACTAATGACCATATCATTACTAATTTAATGACTTTTCCTCTCTGTCCTCAGTCTGTTAACATGATACTGTAGAATGTGATGGTGTTTTCTTTATATTACACTTTTCACTTCTATGACATTTTAGTCTCTACTTCCCTCTTTTATAGACTCCTGATTCTTCTTTTGCCAATCAATAAAATCTAACCCAATCTACTCCAATCCAAGTGAGTGGAATGCTTACAATGCAATGGAAAAAGGTATTATCATATACTAGATGATAAGGTGCAAAGAATGGAAAAATAAAAATATATACAATGAAAAAGAAAAACAATGTGGTGGTGGTGGTGGCATTTAAACTCAGGTATTCCAGATTGTAGGCCCAGCACTTTCTACACTACCATATAGTTTATGCTTATAAACAGATAAAAATATCTATGTAAATTTGAGGAAGAAGAAAATATAAGGAATTAAGAAAAAAAGAAAAACATAATAGGATGTTGAAAATGATCTAAACATTGAAGTAAGTTGGAAGTTCTAAGGAGTTTTGATGAGAAGGAAACATTATCTTCATGGAGGATAGAATATGCAAGAAGAAGAAATGGAATGATGAGGTTAGGGAAGAGCAGGAAGGCTATTCTGGTTGGAATAGAAAGATTTTAAGGGAAGAAATGTTCAATTAATTGGGAAATATCTCACAGCTTCAATTACTAATTCTAAATGGGATGACTAAAATTTTTATCTTTAGTTTCAACTTCCTCATGAGTTCAACATCATCTTTTTTCATGTTTATCATCAAGTACTTCAAACTCAACATTCCTAACCTGATTGATAACTTTTCCTTAAAATCTGTTTTATCTTTTGACTTTCCTACAAAGGAGTAATATTTGACTTCATTTCATATCTAATCAATGCTATTACTTGTTAATTCTGTTTCTGTAATATCTTTATATTCCTTCACTTCCTTCCATATATACTGGTTTAGGTCCTTGCTATGTTTTCTTTGAGCTATTAAATAATGTCCAAAATGGGATGTACATAAGTAGTTTCTGTATTTATTAGAATTCATCTAGAACAAATGAGAAAAAATATGTTAATTTATGCAGCCCTTTCCTTCCCCCTCCCACTCCAGGAAAAACAAAACAAAGTACCACCAACAAAACAGAAGTTGAGATTCTTAGGAACAGTTTATTGGACTATAAGCAGCACATCTGAGCACCAAACTCACAATCAACTAAAGTAAAGAGAGCCCAGCTCTAATGGCCATGAAATTAAGGGCACAAAAGCAAAGCAAGTCAAAAATAGTTTCATGAAATTTATTGAAAAGAACAGACACTTAATAGATGTTTTTTTGTGTTGAATGGAATCATTTCAGCTGGAATTCCATGTGTCATCAGCTTCTGTCCAATATAGAAATGGTTGTACTGTAGCTATGTCAGCCAACCCATTGAAATTCATCTATGCTAGTGATGGGCTTAATGTTAGTTGGAAATATGGTTGATATATGAAGGGATTACTCTTCTGAACAATCAAACTAAATTTAGCTCTCATGTATAGTAACATTTTGCTTTGTTTTATATGGATTTTTGAATATGTTCAAATGTGAGCAAATGTGAGTTCTTGTAATTTTTTTCTGGATTGGGTTTTAAGCTCATTTATGTTTCATTCATTTTATTTAGGCCCAAACTTTCTACTACAGTATCACTCATATAATACATGTTTAACAAATGTTGGTTGGATGTATTAAAAATTAATTAATCACTGTATTTTCATCTTCCATGACTGGAGTTTATAAGTTTCCATTTAGGTTTTTTTTCCTTTCTCATACAGATTTTTGAAGGGTAATCTCAAATTATAAAGTTGTATAAAAAACTACAACCCCCCCAAAATTCAATGTAGTAGGATTTATGGAATTTAATCCATCTTTAATTATTATTGCAAAGCCAAGGATTCATTTCTGAAATCCCGGTCTAGACTGTTGAAGCACAGTATGTCCTTGCAACATTTCATATATATATATATATGTATATACATATATACATATATATATATTTGAGTTTTCTGTAGCTTCTTTTATAATAACAGTATTTTTTTAATCACTTGTGTCTATATTTCTTTCAATTAACCTATTTGCCTTTCCTTTCAAAATCATGTAATCAATGTGACAGGTCTAATTACAAAGACTTCAGCAAAGCATTGAACTTAAGTGATTTTGTGTTTCAGGTGATTCTACTAATGAAACTATGGAACACTAGTCCTGAATTTGTCCTCAGCAGAATCCTTGTAAGCTGATAGCTCTTTTCTGCTATTCTGGTTGCCAATTCCCATCTTATTCTACTAGTATGGTAAATAAATTGATTTACATCAGGCAAATTTTGGAAGTAGAACTCATGCTTTTGTTTGTCTCCAGGAGTTTGTATGAATTATTTGTTGCCTTCTTACTTGGAGTAACTGAAATAGAGGTATAGCAAGCTATATAATAGGGATTTAAACTGTAGCTAATAAATTCTTGCTAATTCACATTTATACTGTTATTTGCCTCATATTGCATGACTGGGCAGTTTTAAAAGTCCCCCCAGGCATCACATAACAGGTTGATGATAAAATATAACTAAAATTTGAGAACACTGGGTCATAATCTTACTCTGAGTAATGATAATATAATTATAGATAATGAGTGCAACAAGGCTAAAGTTGTCATACAGGTAAAATAAGTGGTAAAAGGAAAAATATTCAATTATAAATATAGATGCAAATACACAGAGTGCTAACTCAATTTTGACATTTAATTTTGGTGGTTCTTGTCATTATTTTGTTGACATTTTTTCTAGCATTCACCTTTGCATTATATTTAAGCTAGTTGGAAAATGAGCACAATTATGCTATAATAGCATGTAGTAGTCCTCTAATGTGGGAGTCTTTATGAATAAGATAGTAGTAGGTGATTAGTTAGATTTTTTGATTCCCAAGATATCAAGGAGCTCAAAAATATTGCAATAGCAGATGCCTTGAATTTCTAATTCCTTTGGATGTTAAGGTTTGAACTTTATTATTGAAATTTTAATGCTTCCAAGAAGATCAAAATTTAAACTGTTAAAAGTACTATAAACCCTAGCATGAAATGTCTTTTGTTGTTGTTGTTGTTGTTGTTGTTTTGTAGTTTAGTTAAAATTTTATTGTATTTCTGAGAAAGAAGAATCCAAGTTAATATTTTCATCCAGGCTGGGGCATTTGTCTATAAGGTCCCAATTTCTTATTTCTTTACTATATATTCACCAGCTAGTGGACCATGTGAACAACTCCCTTCTTTCTTCAAGAGGCATACTATGTAGTCAGGTACTCTAAGAGGTGGAGGAAAACGAGAAAATAATTTTACATTTAGGGACATACAGTACAAAGGCATACAGAATGTCATTTTCAAGTAACACCAAAGAAACCAGGTCAGTGATTGGATATTATAGCATATGGAAGGAAGTAAATTTTGATAAGACTGAAAAAGAAATAAATAAAATAAAGCTTTAATTATCAAAAAAAAAAAAGAATCAGTTCTTGAGGTACCAAAGAATAACTTGATTTAATTAAATTATGGAAATGACATAATAAGGTCTATATTTAAGTAAATCAGTTTGAGAGATCAATGGAGGATTGATTGGATTGGGAGAGAGCTTTAAGAAAGTGAAACTAAATAGAAGGCTATTGAAATAGTACAGATGATAAGGGTCTGCAATAATATGGTGAGTAGAGACCAGAAGGGTATAGACAAGAGAAGTTGTGAATGTTGAAATAATACAATTTGGTACCCAATATGTGTTTGTATGGGAGTGTATGCATGCATTGTATGCATGTGTGTGTTTGAAAGACAGAGAGGTAGAGGGAGGGAGGGAAAGAGAATGAGAGATAGGGAAAGAGAATGAGAGAGAGGGAAAGAGAATGAGAGAGAGAGACAGAGAGACAGACAGACAGAGACAGAGACAGAGACAGAGGGGAAAGAGGGAGAGAGAGAGAGAGAGGGAGGGAGGGAGAATTGTGTATGTAGATATGACTTTGACAATAATGGGAAATTTTGCAAGAAAAGAGGGTTTGGAGGAAATTGAGTTCTATTTTCAACATGATGAGTTTCTGATAACTATGACTCATCTATTTTCAGATGTTATTTTGTCATTTGTTTATGCAAGTCCAGTGTTCAGGAGACAAAATAGCTCTGGATATATAAATCTGGAAAGCACCTTCAGAGAGATGATAATTGAGCTTTGGCTGCTAATGAGTTGAGCAAATGATATTGTATAGAAATAAAAAGGAAGAGAATCAAGGTCAAAACCTTTGTATATGACTCTTACCATGCATAGTTTAGATAATGATCTAACAAAGGAGTTTGAGAAAGAGTAGTTAGTGAGATTAGAGAAGAACCAAAAAAGAAAAGGAAACAATTACCAACAAAATCCAAGATGTGACTATAAAAAGGAAGAAAAGTCTCCTGAACAGTTTTCTTGAAAAATCACGGTTCATTAGGATTAAACTAAACATAATCATATTTGTCAACTTGTAAATTGTAGGTAACTTTGGAGAGAGCAGATTTAGTTGAATGATATTACTAAGTTTAGATAGTAAGGGTAAAGGGAGTGGATATACCAAAAAAAGATAGCATTTTTATAGTTTTATGAAGGAGAAGAGAGATACAGAACACCACATATAAATAATCATAGGATTAAATAATATATATTTTAATGGATTGAGTAGTTATGAGACATCTGTAGGCTTTATGAAATGAGCCAATAGATAGTATCAGTGATAGCAAACCTTATAGAGATGGAATGCCAGGCCCCACCCCCCAGACCAAGTGCTATGCCTACCCCACAAAAGACTCTGTGCCATGTCCCTTCCTCCACCACATGCTGGTTATAGCCTGCTCCCCCTTTACCCCACAGTGGGGAGGGAGAAAATGCTTCCATTGGTTTTTTGGGCAAAGGGGTGGGTAAAGTGAGGAATGCCCTCAGTAAGTGTAGAGAGTGGGAGGAGGGTGGCTGGATCATTCTGCTCACCTCTAGCTCTGCCACCTGTGAGCTACCAACCATACCCACTGTGTGTTTCCATTGAGCTGCTGGGCAGAGAGGTGGGTGATCTGAAAAAAAAATATTGTCAGTTATGGTGGAGAGGGGGAAGGGTGCAGCTCTGCCTGAGGCTCTCTGTCTTTCTAGTAACAAACACTTGGTGGGGGATAGTTGAATACCCACAGAGAGTGCTCTGCAAGCCATCTTTGGCACGTGTGCCATAGGTTCACCATCAATGAATAGGATAAGATTGAAAATCAGAGTCAGAGTGGATATGGCAGTGGGGGTGGCAATTTGTTAAACAAATTGTAATACACAAAGATCAAGGGTGAATGAAGATAAGTTGGCCTTGGAAACAAAATTGACCACTCCAGGATTGATATAAGACTAGAAAGAAGGAGGAGGTTATTGGAGAGTTGGATCCATGAACAAGTCAGCTGACTGTTATCTTAACATAGTTAAATAATCTCATTTGCTGAAATAAAAAAAATAAAAAATGCACTTACTAACATTATAACATGATACTTCACTGATAGAGAAATGCTTTAATAGAAAATATAACATTATAGAAGAAAAAAATCTCACATCAAGAACTTAAACATTCACATTTCCATTCTGTAGAAATCTATTAAAGTTCTATTTTTAATTTACTTTAGATTTTTCTTATCTTCTTTTCTTATTTGTGCCTCTGCTCCCCCATGATATATCCATATGCTATTTCCTTCCCAAAGCAATGAGAATATAAATGAATATAGGAGCTTTTTCCTTCAAAATCCTATGGCCTATTTAATACTGAGTATATACCTACCAGATGCTTGCTGTTAGCTTTAAGAGGTTTGCTAAGTGCCATATTTCCAGAGCCCACCTTATGTAACAACTGACCATCTGTACTTGGATTACTTCAAGAGGCCTGGAAATTTGGTTTCCTGAAATTTCACATGCATGACATGCACATTCAATAAAAGTCTCAAATATGCCCAGATTAGCAACATTCGGCAATAGCATTTACCAAAGAGAATTTGGGATATAATGAACACAGCAATAGAAGAAAAATGGGTGATCACTTTGCTTATTGCAAAAGCAACAAAAGTCCTTCTTTGAAAGAGGATATTTAGATTTTTCAGAATAATGTAAAGGCAGAGAAGTCCCACAGAATGATTACAAATTCAAATATATTCCTCATAAGTCTGTCACCATAAAAAACATACCAAAAGTTAATATATGTTTCCAGCATAAACAAAGAAATGGTGTGATATGTGTACCTTTGGGAGAAGGCTCAGCACATGGTAAAGCTATTGATCAATGACCTTGGTGTCCTTAATGATTACAAAGTGGTTTAATACTGAAATAAGGTAAGAATATACCTCAATCAATCTCTGAATTCATTATTCCAAAAAAAATAATAAAAGAAACATCCTAGTAACAGAGACAGACCATAGAAAGCCAAAATTCTTCATAAGTGCCTATAATTGCTCCATTTGGCCAATGAGTATCAATATTGTACCATTTCTGAATCAAAGTACATTTTTTGTGGGCAAAGTCAAAAGCTGAAAAATGAAAGATTGAGGATTGATGTGCTTCAAGAATTTTTCATCAAAAGATGACTGAGTTGGCTCTGGACTCTGCAAGGCTATTCATGGTTTCCCAGCCTTTAGTTCTAAGAAAATATGGTTTAATCATGTTTTAGGGCTCATTTGAGTTTGAAGATGTCAAGAGTAACCATGTCAGGCTGAACAACATATTCAACTGGGAAAATGCTTTAGGTAGAGCAAATAATGTAGAAGGAAGAAAGACAATGACAGCAGTGATAATTGCTAATAGCAGGCAGCAGAACCTATCTTAATGCCACAGTCTATTGTCAACATTATGTATTATATATACACACATTATTGTCTATGGTGTATATGCTGATATTCTGATAAAAATGAATTAATATGCATAATTTGTGCGTGTGAGAGACCTGCAGTGGAGTATGCAATGATGTTTAAAAGGTTTCAGAAAAAAATTGAAATTGCTTCCTTTAATAAAAAAAATAGTTTGTGTATATGGAACCTAGATGATATAATAGAGATGAGACACAACACAAGACAGAAAAAATATTGATTAATATAAAAAATGCCTTAAAATCACAAAGATCACCATTTGTTCATTGTTTGTGCTCAAATTTTTCCAGCTAGAAGACAAAGATAGTCATAAGGGCATGAGCCTAGATCAAAATTCATTTGAAGAAGTCCATAATCATCTTTCCTTACTGGGAAACAGTGAGAACCAGGAATACTTAGAGTTAACAAAGAGGTGTTAGGTATGCAATTAACACATTCCTTTAGATAAGCTCTGGGAATCTGGGGAAACAGATGGTAATAGTCCAGTAACTGAGAAAAAATTTTGGATAGTCCCACAGGTGAATTCAAGCTTTAATTATACATTGTATGATAATAGTGGAATTAATTGACATAGTTTCTTAATTTATATAACGGGTTTTTTGTTATTTTAACCTTGGTCTACATTGCACAACATACTATTATGAGTTATTGGGTAATCAAAATATAGGCTACTAATTTAGAAAATCAATGATTTTTGTGGGGAGGGTCTGCTAATTCTGGTCACCTTATTCTCACAGGTATCAATACTCAATGGGAAGCAAACTGATAGATTTAGACACTGATCTGTTGAGAATGAAAAGGAGATCACAGAATATTAGAGCTAGAAAGACCTGTTTTTTTTTGTGTTCACTTAGTTTAAGCAATATATAGGGATACACCTCCAACTTGTGTTCATAATCACACTTACCTGTACACACACTTACTAGATTGTATCTCCATGCACTAACTGATTACCTTTAAGATTCTAGGGGTTATCCTGTAGTACCATATTTTTTTAAATCACTCATGAGCCCCCATTCATGTGCTTTCCACAATACTCATAAAATCAGCTTAATTAAGTTTTAGGAAAAACTTTTATTCAGAAAACAAAAACATGACTTATAAAACTGTTGTGAAGAAATATTTGAGGTACACTTTCTATAGCTGTTTCTATATGCAAATACCCATATCCACCCTCACACATATAGATAGATCTATATTTCATCAGAAGCAGAGCCTCAAACTCAGAGCAAATAGTAGTTAGGAACACTGTAATGAACAGGCTGGTCCTATTAATCAAGATTTAGTATTGGAACAAAATAAGAGGTCATTCAATAGTTTATGGTAGAAGGCCTTACCGAAGTCTGTAGAGAGTATTCAACAAGGATACTGATAATTTAATTTAGAGAGATTTCTATACACAAACCTCACATAAATATAAAATTTGTCTAGTCAGCACTACAATGCCCAGGAATGATGTAACATTTCAGGGAAAAAGAAAAGTCTAAAATTTTATGGTAATGGGGAGGAAAACCTGATAGATAATGATCTTCTACTCCTTAATGCAAAGGGCCTAAAGGTCTTCTAGAGGGTCTCATTTAGCATGGTCAATAATGTGTCATTTATACCTTCATTCTCTCAGAAAGTCAACCATCTATCAAATTTCTGGCCACCCTCAAGTGCCAATATCAGAGAGAGTTCAGATAAACCTTGGGAAGGTTAGTAAATATATGCTGGACTGCTCTGGTGAGGCAAATTGTTTTTACCTAATATTTTCCATAGCAATATAGAAAGTCATGTTAGTGATGGCAATAATGCTATATTCTATCCTTTAGGCCTGAGATAAATGGTGTTGCACATTTATGAGATTAGGAAGAAAAACAATGATAACTGTAAAGCTCCCTGTAATCCAATGTAAGCATCCAGATGTTGCTAATTTTCCCAAGATTAAAACAGAATTATGAAGGGATTTGGTAAAATGAAGTTCTTAGGTACTTGACATTCAAGTCAACAAGCATTTTTATATTGTTAGGCATTGTTTTAAGGATACAAAGAAAGCAAAAATACTATTAATATTAATTCTACTACTACTACTACTACTACTACTACTACTACTACTACTACTACTACTACTACTACTACTATAACAACATAGTCTTTTCCTTAAGGATATCAAAAACCTATTAAAAGAAACCATGTATAAATACCCATGTAGAAACAGGATATATCTAGAAAAAATTAGAAAAAAACGCTGACAGAATAAACTAACATTAAAGAAGATTGGACAAGACTTCTAACTGAAAGTAGAACTTTAGCAAGGAATTGAAGGAAGTCAGAGAAACAGGAAGACAAAGGTAAGGAGGGGGGTAGTTCTAGGCATGGGAGATTCCATTTTTCTTTTACATTCCTCTCCAATCTGTTGTTTACTCATGAATTCTTCTATTTAAAAATAATATTAAATAAGAATAAAAATAATGAAATGTGCATAATCATTATTTACAGTTTAATTCAAAATATATAGCATCTTAGCACTCTTTCATTTTTTCCTCTCTGTCTCCTTTCTTCCATTCAGGTTCATTTACTTTTTATCTTATGATTATGTTTAATGTATCCTTCATTATTCTATTTCTCTCTTTTGACTTTTGGTTTATTTCATAAAGGTCTTGCCAAAATACTTTTGAAATTCTTCACACTTCTTTATAGTAATTATGTATTAAATTTGCATTACATTAATATTCATCAGTTACTTAAATTATTTCTTGGGCCATTATTGAGAAGATGGGAAAAAAATCCAAAATTTAACTCCTAAAAAAAGAAGTCATGCCAAAAGTAAGAACTAGGTAATAGAATATAATTTTTAAAATTTAATTTATATTTTCTTGGTTATAATCTTACTTAAGATAAAAAATTAAAAAAAAAACAACTAATTCCTGGAATTTCCCATAATGAATTGAATGGTTTTTAAAAAATTCCTACTATCTCTTTACTTTTTTTCAGATAAGAAGAAACAAACTGGATTACATACTTATTAAGCATTAATTTTCTGAAGCCATATTAATTTGTATACTTATGCAAAATAATTAACATTGCCTTAAGAATAATAAAACCCAAAGGCCTTCCAAGAATAACACAGGGACATTAAAAAAAATTACCAAACCAGAAGGAATATTGTCTATTAAATGGATCTCCTTTAGTTTCAGAGAGGAATGACAAAGTAATCTTCCAATGTTCTTCATATAAATAGGACAGTAAACTGTGTTAGAAAAATTGGGGTGCTTTAAAACAATAGTAAGAAATTATAAAATAAATGGATCTTTTGGGAAACATTACTCTTGAAAGTCATAAATTAACATTGTATAACATATATTTATTTTTATTGATTTTGTTAAATATTTGCAAATAAAGTTCTATAGGTATCAGATAGATACTTTGGCATTCATTAAAATATGCATATGCAGTAAAATATATGACAATTTGAAGAAAATAATCAAGAACACTTAAATGTAATGCTTTTTGTGTTTTTACACACCCTGGAAGCCTGAATTCATGCTTTCCTTGTTTTGGCCAGTTGTTCATCAATTATTTTTATTTTTAAAATTTGATATAATTTTTAATAATCATTTTCTGATATTTTGTGATCCATGGTTTCTCTGTCCCTACCTTTCTTTCCTCTTCCTTCTTCACAATGACAGGCAATATGATATATTTCTATGTGTACTATTAAGTAATACCTAAGTTAATATTCATCATGTGAAAGATGATACATATTGCCTTATATAAGAAAAAAAACTGATAATGGAGATAAAATGAAAAATGGTATGCTTTAAATTGCTTTTGGACTTCATTAGTTCCTTCTATAGTGGGGAATACCTTTTTTCTACGTGAGTCTTTTGGAGTCATCTTGGATCTCAGAATTGGTGATAATAATTGTTACTCACAGTTGATCATTGTACATTATTGCCGTTACTGTGTTTTTGCTTCACTTCATATAAACCTTTCCAAGTTCTTATTTTTATGATTATCCTGTACATCATTGTTTATAGCACACTCGTATCCTATTATAGCCATACAAAGCAATGTTTTTTTTTTTTTTCAGCCATTCTCCAATGGTGGATATCCCTTCCATTTCTAAATCTTTGCCATCAAAGAAAGAATTGCTATAAATATCTTTGTAAAAATAAGTCCTTTCCCCTATCAGTGATCTTTTTGGAATATTGCTTTCTTTAATGTTAGGAAATGGAATGTTTTCCTGTTTATCTTCAATTCAGAAATCTACAATACTTAAATCGTTGTCTTCTTTACATTTGATCAGTTATTTTAATTTATTGGCAAAGGGAGATTTTCCAAAATATTGGCAGGTTGCTCACAAAACAGGCATTTCACATATATTAAAAGACAAAAATAGTTAGGTATATTATTCATATGTTTTAATTTTAAACTCTGCTTTCTAAACAGTCTTGATGCAAATCATTGAATTAAGAAACAAAATGGTTGAAATTATCTAAGGTAAAAAATAGTAAGATATTAAAACCTGGATGCTTAAATTGCATCTTCCTATTAACCAGAATATTTCAGAAAAAAATCAAACTAATCCCATGAAGCAATTAAGATATATTTTCCTAATGGAGCTTACACATGCATCTTAATTTGCTATTTGATTTTTAGAGTAAATGCTACTTAATAGATTCATTTTTATCTCCCTTCAGATCTTGTAATTATTCTTCCATTGTGCTGTTTGCTTTTTTACTTTTATTTTTAATAATCGACCTTTGTTTGGTGAAACAACTTGGGAATTCACTTGCAATCTGACAATTGTAAGAGGAAAATATGATCTAAAATGTTTATCTGGAGAAAATAACTGATATTAGTTACAGATATTTCTATACAGTGATATATTGGATAGGAGATCCAAAATATTTTTATGTTAATGAAAATACTAATTTCTTTAATGATCTCCAAAAGTAATTTTATTGTTCTGAAGTATCTTCATCCACAATATTTTTCCTCTCATGGTGAGTGTTTACTGTTCTCTCTCTGTAGCTTTCTTGAATATTTTGATGTATTATATGCTAGTTCATAAGGACAATATGCATAAACCAATATATTTTGGTTATGAAAGTATACAATTTAAAATGTCCAGACAGATATTCCAAAAGCAGGCTCCATCCAATTTTTTTTCCCAGCCATTGCCTATAAATTAATTGCTTTTCTCAAAACTCCAGTGTACACATACACACGTTTCCCTTGAGGATTTCTGCAACCTACCCACTTTTGATCTTATTTGTCCTGACTACCAGTAAATTTCTTTCAGCTGAGTAAAAAGGCCTGCTCCTGTTTCCCATATAAGGAAAACGGTCTTATAGGCAGCATCTTTTGTCTGAAATCTTTCTCTTTATTGATACTATGAAAAATGATTCCTGAAGATTTTTTGAAACCCTATTCTAATTTCTAGGTAACAATGTCCAAGAGGCCTTTTTAGTGCTCTCACAATTTTGCTGAAAGAGCAAATGGTTAGTCTTTCACTAGAGACTGTCATAGTGAGGATAGAAAGTGCACTCAGAGGCTTTTTTCTTCTGTGGATAATTCTGGTCCACATTCCTCTTAGGTGTCCTGTTTCTCAGATTACATTCCCTAAGCAGTGCCATACCTTGACAAAACCGTCAAGAAGGGCAACTTGCCTCACATTTCATAACCAGCTGGTTTGATGTATCCCTCTATCTTTAGTGTCACCACATCCCGGTTCAGTCCCTTAGTAGCAAGAGATTGTTTCTTATCTCCAAATAATGAAATCTGCTCTTAGGGAGGCATCTGAACTAATGCTTCTACCTTAAATAGGAAGTTACATCCTTGTGTCAGTTCCAATTTTATTATTTTGTAGTAAAGATCTTTGAACTTGTTCCCTGTTAAATGTTATACATGTCAGTCAATAGCATTTTTTTGTGATTAGGTCAATTAGTATACTATGGCTACAAATCATAGTTTTAAGCCAAATTCAGTTCAGAGTGGCACATTCTTTCAAGCCAAGAAAACTTAGTTCATTGGAAGGAGAGATGTGTGGCTTGAGATTGGAGACTAGCTTGGGAACCACACAGAAGAAACATTTGTGGTGGGACTAGGTGGTGATTACAGAAGCTGCAACAGCTTCAGAAGCTTGAAAGCAAGAAATGGTGAGGAAATGATATCTGGTCAGGAAGAGATTACAAGGGACCCCTTTGTTAGGAATGGATGCTGTTTCCCTACTCCATTGCCCATATCCACTTCTGAGTCACATTTCAAGGGAAGAGAGGAGCACTTTCAATTAAGAGGGAAGAGGGGCCCTGACAAACAATATTGCTTGGGATGCCAATGATGCAGTGGCCCATAGGAGCAGTATTGACTGCTTTCCAAAAGAATTAGGGTCCCTTCCTTGGTAAGAACTAGAGTAAAGACCAAGAATGCAGTGACCACACCTCTGCAAATCATACTACCTTGGAAGCACCAACACCAAATTTCTTTCAGCTGAATAAAAAGACCTGTTTCTATTACCCATATCAGGAAAGTTGTGTGCCTTATAGGCAGCATCTTTGGTCTGAAATCTTTCTCTTTATTGACATTAGGAAAATGTTTTCCCCAAAAGAGCACTAGCTCTAAAATTCTGACATTAAATATTCTGAATGTAAGCACAGTACCCTTTCTCTGACACATTCTGGGAAGAAAACACAACTTTCAAGAAAAGTTTAAATTCAAGAAATAGGGAGAGTGAAAATATGAGTAAACAGGACAGGTAGGTGACACACTGAATAGAGCACCGGGCCTATTGTGTCCGGAACACCTGACTTTGAAGCTGACATCACACACATTTAAGTTGTGGGACCCTGGGAAGGTCACATAATCCTGTTTGCCCCTGTTTCGTTATTTATAAAATGAACTGGAGAAAGAAATAATGAAGTATTCCAGAAACCTTGCCAAGGAAACCTTAAATGGTGTTATAAAAAGTTGGACAGTCCTGAAAAAATGACTGAAGAAATGTTGTAACACTGGACTGGCAACTTGTTAGGAGGTGCTACACAATTTATTTGGAGTTGTTCAAGATATTAGCCAGGCTACATCCTTGAAATTCCTTGAAAGATATAACAACAGAAACAAATTTGTTCAATAACCTTCTGATCATTAATAACAAGTATGTCATAAACAATAGCTAGATCATCACTATAGCAATTCACTATGGAATAGAACTGGATTTTATTATAGTTAGAACTTCACATCATTAGAATAATAATAGCACAACATTTTTATAATGCTTTAAGCTTTGCCATATTCTTTGAAAATATTAATTCATTTTATCATCATAATCCTGGAATATGGTATTTTTGTTATCTGCATTTTATAGCAGTATTCTACAAATCCTTATTGCTCTTTTAGCAGAGCCCAACTTGTATTTCAAACAAGCCTAATCGCTACCAATACTGCAGTGTTTTCTAGAACATCTGAATACTTTCTAAAATGATTTTGCCTCCTGAAGAATTTTTCATAGTTCCTTCTTAAAACTTCCTTGTAAATTGCTGAAAGTTTCTATTTGTTCTGTAACTTCAGGGTAAGACTTCTGGATGTGTAAAGAAGTTTTGAAAAATGCCTGCTTTTCAGCCAATTTAGCATCTCCCACTCCTTTCCTGCTTTCATGCTAATAATGCTACAATACCAGCATTTCATTCATTAACTTCACTGAACAAAGTAACTAATATCTACTGTGTGTATCACAGTACCAGGATCTATGGAAAATAAAAAAGTTACAATATCTACCCAATGAGATAAGAAAAATAAACAGATTAAATAAGAATTATAATAAACAATAATATATGATAAATACATTAGAAAGTCACAAAGTGAAGTGCTCTATATGTCTAAAGGAAAAGGCAGAATAAGGCAGAATAATGTAGTGAATGGAGAATTGAAACTGGAAATAAAAAGAAATGAATTCACCTCACTATGTCTCCTTGGGTATTTCTGATTGTTGTCTTTCATTCTCAAAGATGACCAAAATGATAACACTATGTTGAGGTCAATGAACAGTGTATCCAACTCTGGCTGATAAGACCAATATGAGCTCTAAACATTCTACGAAAGGTCAAGCACATATAATCAAAATAAATTATAAATATAAATATTTATAAAGCATATGTCCCTAAATTGCCCATCTAATTTTTTTTTTTTTAATTTTGAAATTCTGCCTGGAACACAGCACCTTCTTTGATGAGGACATGCCATGCTGGACAATCCTCTGCTAGTGTCTTTTCAAGCCTTACAACTGATAACAACATTCTTCAGAAAGACCTTTAGAGTATCCTTATTGCTTCTCCTGACCTTCAGGTGAAAGTCTGCCTTCTGTGAATTATCCACAAAAGAGTGTTTATGGGAAAAATGTGTTTGGCATTGGAACAACATAGCCAGCCCATCCAAGTTTCAATCTGAAGTAGAGTTTAAATTCTTGGTGCTTCAACTTGAGAAAGGACCTCAGTAGTCAGTATATTTTCTAGCCAATCAGATCAGAATTCATCTGAGTTAATTCAAATGGAAAAGATTCAATTTCTTTGCACAGTATTGGTATTCTCTCCAGTTTTCATGGGCATATTACAATAAAGTCAGCACAATGACCCTGTAGCCCTTCATTTTTATAGGCAGCTCAATAACTGTTCTCTTCCATATTTTCATCTAGAGCCTCCCAAATGCTGAGCTCACTCTGACAATGTGCATATCAATCTCGTCATCTATGTGCATATTCCTGGGAAGTACTGCCAAATTAATGAGCTCATCCACAGAATTTAGAACTTCTTCATGTGGTGTAAACAATGGTTCTGCATACAGATCCATGCAATGATGGCTGGTTGGAGAACTCTCAACTGTTGACAGTCCAAGATTAACATAAGCAACAGAGGATCAATCCATGCTCTATGACATATCATTGTTAGAGGCTGTATTGAGTTTACAGTTGTCTGAGAATGAAAAGGCATGTGCCAGGTCTACCTCCATTTTAGTTTTAACTTGTAGCCTTTTCATACCATCAGTATGGTAGCTGACCTTGAAGCTGTTTTCATTCTCATTGAAGGTGTTTGACAATGACTTTGAAAACATCATTTTAAAAACCATATGAGTAAGCACAAAGACCTCTTTCACTCCATTGTTGATTAGGGAAAGCATAAAAATCTCTGAATAGCTGAGATCCAATATAGGTTTTTGGCCTATAAATAGCCTTGAAGACATTGTACTAGTAATTTGGATTGTTATTATCAGTGTAAAATTAAATTTCATCTACTTTCTTACTGGTTCAATAAATTTTAGTTTCTCTAAGCTTTATGTGCACTTTACATTTGATGGAATGAAAAACTACCTTCCAGGACCATGATGGTGAACCTTTTAGGGAGCAAGTCCCCAAACTGCACCCTCACACCACATGTAAGCCACCCCCTTACCCTAGACAGGGTATGTAGAAAGCACTCCATTGGACTGTTGGGCAGAAAGGTGAGTGAAGTGAAAAATGTCCTAAGGTGCATGGGAGAGAGGTAGGGGAGCAGCCCCCTCCAGCTTGCATGCCATAGATTTGCTAACATGGTTATAAGAGATGGATGAATTATCCTACTGGTAAACCCTGTGGAGTTCTTATTTTTATTCAGTAGCTTTTGAATTTCCCCATCTTTTACATCAAACCAGTTGTGATATTTGTGAATATTCTAGTCCAGATGAGTCAATATACCCCAAATCTTTGAAAGCTATCTACTCCTTTTCTTTTCCACTGTTACCAAGCATATGATTGCTCAGTTTTCCCTCCAAGTCAGCAGCAAACTGTTTTCCCACCAAAAAGGACTCTAATCTGTTGTCATTAATCTTTAGACAATAGTCTTTTCCTTGGACCTCTGTTTTTGTTAAATATATTATTTAACTTGGAGAGTATATATCTGTGATTAGTTTAGCACTCTGCACCACACAAAACCTTCATCATTTTCACATCTAGTTTGTCTCTTCTTTTTACAATGGCAGAGTTTATTAAATGCCAATGTTTGTTTCAAGCATGAGTCCATGAAGTTTTATTGCATCTAGGTAATCAGAAGATAGTAGTAGTGATGAGAAGGTCATGAGATGCATACTTTCTTAGTCACCTTTGCTGTTGCTATTTACAACTCCATTCCTCACAAGGACTCTCTGCCAAGTTTGATAATCTGTGCCTGACAAAAAAGTCAAACAGAATTATGTTTGTCTTTTTTTGGAACACTTTTAATGAGGGTCTCCCAGTTTTTTGTTTTTTTTTTACCTTCTCAGCATTCATCATGGTGGGGCGGTGAACATATACAGTGTACTTTCTTGCAAGTGTCAATCACATTGTTATAACTCTATTGTTCACCCATTTTGGGAAATATACAAACTTGTTTATTATATTTGATTGCAAAACTAGACTAGAAGATTAGAAGGGAACAGTAAAGACTTTCTGTAGAAGGTATCATTTGAATTATTTGTTGAAGGAAGATAGAGATTCTGTGAGGTGGAGTTGAAGAAAAAAAGAATTCCAGGTTTTCTCCTCTGGCACAGATGATCCCCTTTGGCTCTTCGCCTAGAGATGACATGGTGTGGGATGTTAAAGGCACATTTGTTTGTTAGTGTTGGTCTTGCCTATGTCTAGGTGCAGGAGATTAGCAAAAAGAGTGAAATTAGTTGAATTACTGAGAAAACTGACTGACCCTTTGATGACCTACTCTGAGTCTTCTGCTTCTTGATGCATACACAATAGAATATCATTGTTGGAAATGGCCTTCACCATCTACTTCAGGGATTCTTCATCTTTTGGTGTCATAGAACCCTTTGGCCATCTAGTGAAGCCCATAGACCTCTTCTCAGAAAAAAAAATGCTTTTAATAAATAAAATATATTAGATTGGTATAAAATTGGAAAAGAACCCAGTGAAATGCCAAGAGGAAGATAAAAAGACTATCCAGTAGTGTGTATCCAGAGAGATAATTCCTCTATTTAGTCTACTGAAGGGAAAAATAACCAGGAAATACCTCCACCAATGACTCTCTACATGAGCTAAGGAAGTCTATTACCAATCTTTCTTCATTAAAACTTTGAACATTGTGTTTACAGAAATTGAAAGGAAAGAGAGGTCCATAGGCGTATGTACATTCAAACAGAGGAAGGGGCATTTTGATTCCCAAATGAGTTCCTCATTTATCTGATTCAAAGTAGAAGACTGAGCAAGACTGACTGCTTTAATTTTTAAAATGCTCAACTAAATTAGACAAAAAATGTTATTTTGTGATAAACTTATTAGAAAAGCAGAATGACATTTCCATAGGCTATATGAATTTCCCCAAGGTACCTTCTCTTAGCCACAAATATCTCAGCCTAGAATTAAATCTACAGTTAGATTCAGAATAGAAAAAAATGCTTTCTTTTTAGCCACTCTTTCAAAAAATTTAAAATTAAGGAAAAATTTTCTGTCACACAGCTTTTGACTAACATTTTCCAGTGACATTCTGAAACTCTTTACTCTGCATGCTGGAGAATGTCTGAGTTCATATTTAGACACCCTAAAAAAAGGAATTTTTAAATATCTTGTATCTTTGGAGGACTTCCTTCCACAGGTATAGGACAATCTCATCTCTACATTACCCAAAAGAAAATTGTTCAGAATGAATTTTTGCCCTCTTGCCCCCCGTTTACTTTCCAAAAAAAAACTGAGTTTTACTTATAATTTTCCTTATTTTGTCTTTCAGATTTGCCATCTTTAGTTTTCTTTGAATCTTGATAGTGTTAGATACAAAGCAGAAACCCTTATCACTGTAGTAGCCCACTGCAAACAATCCTTAACAGAAGAAATCCCTGGGTTTAGAGTTTAGAGGATGTGCTTGTATTAAATTGAAAAAGATTGAAAACAATAAGAATTCAGAGCCCTTCCGGGGATAATAGGCAAAAAAAAAATTAAATACTCCTTCTTTCAAGGGATTAATAATAATATTAAATTTATTATATTCATACTATCTTGTCACAATATAAAAGCAAATCCAGTAATTGTTCTGCCTGTAGGTAATGATTCAATACTATCTGATTATAAAATACAAATGAAATTAACCAGAAATGAAGGAGAGGCCTGATAAATATCTTCTTCCTGAACTTAAATATGAATATTCTATGCTTTTTGAAATATTTGATACTTTTATGTTCAAGGCCACTAAAGTTGCTTTTGATCTGGCTTATTTAGAGCCAGCATGTTATTGAAATGTGGTCTGCTTCCCAGCTGACCTCTGGGATTCACTATCTAATAGTCGTATTCAATTTGTTTCATTTTTGGTGAGGTTGTAAGACTTCAGTAGATTAGATAGGGGACCAGCCTTTAATCGAGACAGGAAGGCATTGGTTCAAGAACTGTTTCCAAACATACTAGCTGGGAGTGTGTGTGTGTGTGCATGCACATGTGTGTGTATGTGTGTGTATGACAAAGTGTGAATCATTTAATGTTCCAGTGGCTTGGGCAACTTTTTAAGCACAGTTCCTGGTACATAGTAGGTGCTTAACAAATTATTATAGATTGATTTTTAAGTACAGAGAAATTGCTTATCTTCATTTGTAAAATGATTTTTCATTTTCCTATCAGAAGTTTCCCACCCTGATAACTTGAATGGATATTATTTCTATTTCTTTGTCTGTCACACTCTTTTTTCTGTCATTTCTAACTCTCTGTGTCTGTAACTGTCTTTTAATCTCTGCCTATCTTTCTTTGAACCATCCACACCCATATACATATAATGCTATTGATGTATATTAAAATTTTTAATGCTATACACTTAATATGTATTTCATTTGAGGAGGGAAAAAAATGGAGAAGGAGATGATAGCCATATTTTATTATTTTCTCTCCTGATAGGATTCATCATCTGGATTTATATTATTAATTGAATTTATCACCTTGTAGAATTATAATTCATTATCTTTGGGGAGTAAAATAAATTAACTAATAATTATAAAGGCAATAATGTTAGTATATATAGAATGCTTTTTGTTCTAATACTAAAATACTTTCATATTTAATTGTCTTCACAAATTAGCCCTATCAGTGCACAAAAATTTATTATGAAGTACAGAATATATCTTATTTAATATACTGTTATGGGTTACATGAAATGGCAAAAATAGTTTCTGCTCCTAAGGAGTTCACATTCTAATGGGAAGAGACAACATATGTATGAGTTAGTTCATACAAAACACATACAGAGTACGTAGGAAATAACTTTAGAGGATAAATTATTAAAACTAAGCCAGATGGAAAAATCCTTCTGCAGAAGGTGGGATTTGAGGTTAGGCTTGAAAGAAGCTGAATTATTTGAATATCAGTGGTTAAAGAGAATCTCAGGAAAATTCTTTTTTATTTTAAATCTTTGGGAATCAGTAATCTTGGAAGATACTGTTTTCTGCTGGGAGCCATCAGGCTACAATGTCTTGATATGGTCACACGTGGAGGCCAGGAGGTCACAAAGTAGCACCTAGCCTCCTCTGTGTGACTTCCCTCATTAACATCCCTTACTAATGGAATTGATATTATTATTACCCTTTTACTATTTTCAGGAAAAATAATATTAGAGCAAGATACCTCCACATCATCCCCCCAGAATACCACCAAAAGATCACACTTACAATACCTAACCTAAAAGACCATCATGAGTTAACTTCGGTAATCCCTAACAAAGCTGTGCTTAGAAATTCCCCACTCCTATGCACAGAACAAATTCTCCCCAGCCAGCACATCAATCACCCTAGGGAGAGTCTTGTACAATTTGCCTTAGTACATCATGCCTTAGTGACTCAATTTACCAACCAAAATGCATCTTGGAAATTCCCCAATAAAACTCTGAAAAATGATTAAAATGAGTTGTACTTCTATCACCTGTTAGATCCTTCAATTTGGCTGCAGTGTTTGTCAATTGTCTCTAGAATTCCTGATTGACCTGCTTTTTTGTAAAAGTAACATGATTTTCTTTGATTGTCTGTAAGCTCAAACACTTCACAGGTCAATGAGAAAACTTCCAGGTAACTCCACCTGTGATGAAATCATTTATTTTGTGCAAAACCTTTGTGTATTCTTTCAGAATCAATAGTTACAATATAATTGTATAGAATGATCACAGAATTTTAATGAAACAATTTGTCAAAAGTTAATATGTCACTTATCCAATTATCTGCATTTGAACATGCATGTTGAATAATGTAGCTGTGTGCCAAGAAAATGGGTATAAAAATAAAAACCAAACCTGGGCCAATTGAAGCAGCCATTCCATACAGAGCCTGGCCCCAGGTTGACATTCACACAGCTGTCTTCCATCATTCATTTTCCACCTACACCACTCCACCTGACGAGGACCCCTGGAGCAGTGAGCAGGACTGGACCTTAGCTCTCAGCAGTTTTCTTCAAATAATAGATGAAAAATAACCATTACTGAACTAATACTGGAAATAAGACTGGGAATATATATATATATATATATATATATATATATATATATATATATATATATATTAATTCAAATGCTCTGACAAGCATCAGATCAATAATATCCTTATATATTTATAAAGGAACTATTCTATATATTCTTATATAAATATATATTGATGTAAATAATAACTGCACCAAAATTCTCACTTGCATTGAAAAATTAGCTGTATTGATATATCAACTTTGATTATGATTTACCAGTTTATAATCAAATTCAATGAAAAGCAGAAAAGAGAAGAGATCAAAATACAAGGAGAAAATCCAGTGATTTTATTCTCATCAGAAGACAGCATAAATGTGTGGGAATGCAATTGTTTCAAATCCTCCCTTGGTCACTTATTAATGAACTCTGGATGAACTATATAAACTGTCCTTTAAGCTCAAAATTTCTGATTCTATGTCTTCTGGATATAGAATGTGTTCATAGGAGTTTCAGGAACTTTTTCCATAAGGTTCATAGCTTTCTATGATGAGGAATTCCAGGAATAATATTTAAGAAAATATATTACTCATAGTAGTCTTTTTTGTGACCCTGAATTTCTGATAAATTATATATATTTTTAAAGTTTGCTACTATTTCATATAATATCATGTGCCTAGTTTTCACTTTCTTAAGAATAAATTCCTTCAAGAAGAAATAGAAAATATTGTCTGCATATACAGTCTCATTCTTAATTCAAAGCCAGCCAGAACTAGGAATTCTTAGATAGATTTTTAAAAATTACATAAATTGATTTAGAAATGGAAATGACCTAAGAGGTAAAATAGTCAAAATGCTTCATTTTATAGATGGAGGAATTGAGGTGCAAAGAGATTAATCAACATTCATAAAGGTCATAAAGATAGTTAATTATCAGAAAGAAATCTGAAAACATGTCCTCTTACTCAATGATATTTCCATTGTGCTAACTCATCTCTGCCCATTTCCTTATGCAACCTAAATGCCATGCAAATATTTTTTACCTTGACTTCATTTTGATTTTTTGATTTTTTTAATTATTTGATTCTTCTCATTGCTACCTCTCATTGCAATTCAACTATGTCAATCAAAGTCTGATATTCTCAATATACCCATGTTGGCTACTCATCCAGTTCAGCATGCTTGACAGAAATTTGTGATTTTGACTTCACTTTTTTGATCATTTGATGCCAAATTTTGTCATTCTGATGCATATAACCCAATAGCTAGAAAATTCCTCATTGGCTAGCTAATCTAAAACCATACCTGAAAATCACTTCTAAAAAATCCCTAAAACATAAGCATGCAGTCTTTCTTGAAGATTCCCCCCAAAATGAATTTTTTTACTACCTACCACTACAATACTTTAGAAATCTGGAAGTTCTAATTCTTAACATTGTTTATTCAAATCAGTCTTAAAATATGTGCCCACAACTTTCCCCTCATTTCTGCTAATTCTGAAACTGAACACAATCCCTTTTTGCCTTTCATAGGAGATGTGTTCAAATATGTGAAATCAATAATTGTATAAGCTTCAAGGTTATTTTTAGCTATAAAAAGAAGAAATTAATAGCATTATTGTTGCAGGGTAATTATGAATATAAAGAAAGATAATGTGTATAAAATGTTTTTTCAACCTAAATTCATGGTATAAATGTTAGATAATAGTAATTAATAGTATTACTAGGATGGTTGTTATAACAGTAAAAATGGTAATAATTACTCCTCTTCCTAATCCTACTACAGCAAACTAATTATACTCTCTTTCTGAGTATGTTTTAACTTGTCCATGTTTATTGAAACTGTGGTACCTGAAACTGAACACTATACTAAACATATATCCTGAATAGATCATTGTATAATAGGACTGTTATCTCTCTCATCTGGAAAGAGTTCCTGGAATATTAGATAAAATTAGCCTTTTTGGCTACCATGCTAATTACTAATATCCCATCTCTTCAGATTAATGTAAGAAAGATTATGCTGGTGCTATTTGAACACCATTAAACCTAGTCATGGTCTAGTCTAAAATAAAAGATACTCTTGAATCAATAAATCAAAAAGCATTGTTATTAAGTTCCTACCATGCATCAGACACAGTTTTTGGTATTAGCAATAGAAATTATGAATTTCACCCAGAGATATATTTTAAAATGTCCATCAAATTTGAGAATAAAGCTTGAAAATAATATTTGGAAAATTGAAGCCACTCTGAACAACTAATCATGCAGGTCCTAGACATTTATATAGTAGAATCAAAGTATTATAGTCATTGACTTAAATCGGTAGATCAACAACTTAACCCCATACTTCAAAGCTTTCCAGGTTTTATCCACATGGTTATTTCTTCCATGACTTCCAGCCTCAGAATCATAGAATCACAGAATCTAAGAATCAAAAAAGACCACATTGTTCAGCTTTTCTGAACCAAATCTTGCAGTATTTCCCAATACTTGATTTTTGTTAGAAGTCCTTCTGTGAGGAAGTGAATGAGACCTCTCAGGCATCATTCTATTTTTAAGTAGCTCTCATTTTTAGGTAGGTGTTCCTCACAATAATTTTAAATATCCCAGTTTGTACTTTCCACCCATTGTTTCTATTTTTTTTATAAAGCTGAAAAGAACAAGTTCAACCCATATCATGATATAAAATTTTCCATTTTTTGATATAGTTCCAAAGTATAGTGGGGAACTGGAGCATATCCATTTAAGACTTTTTTGGTTGTGGCATCACTTACAACTATTAAGCTTCTGGGCATCTAATTTTACATGTTCTTAGATATATATTATCAGGATTACTCTGAAAAAATAGTGAAGTAGAAGCATTTATATGCCTTTTTAAAGTTTTCTATAGACTTTTAGAAATTATTCACTTATTTTTTTCATTTATTTGATATATATTTAAAAATATTTGATCCTCACAACCTTTGGAGTAGGTACTATTATTCCCATTTTACATAAAATCAAATGAAACAGTTAAAATTTAAATGATTTGCTCAAGTTTATATAGCTAGTATCTAAATTCAAATTTGAAAACAGTTCTTTCTAATTTCAGATAGAACACTATATCCAGTGTATTGTTACAAGGGAATCACTTTAAAAGACTGATATATATTAATTTAAGGTCGCCAAGGAATCAGCTATGTAATTCCTAAATGAAAAACTCAAGTCAGCCGTCAGCCTTTTTTGGAGTTTAATTACAATAGGAGTAAGAAAGGAATTAGAGATAGAGAGAGAAAAAAAGGGGGAGAAGGGAATAGGGCTTAAATACCCCTTCTGTTTAGGCTGGGCCAAAAGGCCCAAGCCCTTAGATAGCTGGGGCAAAGAAAAAAGACCAGTCCCTATTACTCACGTGTCCAAAATGGAGAAACAGTCTCAGGGGCCCCCACCTTCAGCTTCCTTCAGAGCAAGCCTTCTCAGAGCCCAGGAACCACACCGACCAAAACCTCAACCACCTCCAGAGCCTTCAGACCCCCTATCTTTAAGGAAACCCTCCAAGTTGCCTCCCCTCAGTCCTCACATCTACCAATCCCTGTTCATCAATTTCCCTGTCAATGGAGGCTCTAGCTTAACCCAGGACCGCCCAGAGGTTTCTGGCTTTTGCACATGTCTGTTGAAGGTCATATTTTCAAATGATTAAATCTTTACTCCTTTGCTACAGCCCTTTCTAAATCCTGTTAACTTGAGTATGGTAGAGATTGGAATAATTAAATTTTGATCTAGGCTGCAGCCCTTACTCAATCCTATTAGGACTGAATAGGGTGGAGATTTATTCCAAGTATCTCCATTGTATCAATTCTAAAATCAATCAAGACTCAAAGAAATTCCTGTTCTATGCTTAAGCATAGGTCAAAGTCCTTTCCATTGTTCAGCAAAGGGTTTCTGTCCTAAAGTAATCTGAAGAAGGGAAGAGAAGGAACCTCCCATGCCAATGGGGTTCCCCTTCCAATAGACTATCAGTAAGAAATTTTCCAAGTATGAAATATCCCAATGGTGAAATTTCCAACATTTATAAGTCTAAGGAAATTTTGAGGTTTACAATCCCCCCTGATGATCACTGGGAGACTAGTCTCCCCATTGATAATTTAACATAATCATTTTGTAGTTCTAAATTCACTTCTAACTAAAGATATACAAAATATTCAATTTCTAAGAGAAATTAGAATAGTGAGAGAGGAAATAGAAAAGAAAAGAAAGCAAAACCAATATTTGCTAGGCGCATTGACAGAAAGCCAAATTAGGGGCAGTCCCTTTTGGCATAAATGTTACAATAAATGTTCAATCAAAAGTTCAGTCCAATCAATCACATCCAAAGTTCATTCTTGATCTTCTTGATGAAGTGTAGGTTTTTGGCATCTTTCTGCAACAGTTCATTCTCTGGATATAAAAGTTTCAAGCTTCTTTCTTGAAGATCTTTTCTCGAACAAAATCAAAATCTTTGAATTAATTTATAAAAGTAAAATCTTAAACAAAATTCTTGGATTTTTTCAAAAATACAATCTCAAACAAAAAAAATTCAAAAATTCTTAGATTTTAAATTAAAATACAGTACTAGCCATTAAATCTCAAATTGAGAGATGGGATGAAATCCATTTTTCTACTTAAGTGATAATACAAAATTTTCCTAACACATAAACTTAAATACTAGTTCTTAAAGATACAGAGAGGCATGTTGTAATTAAATTTGTTTTCCACTTTATAATATGGCACTATGTATAGACAGATCCAGAACAACCACCTCAAAATACTCCTTTCATTAGTTTCAACTATGAAGCATTTGTAAGCTAATTTGATTCATTATTACATACAAACTATCAGCACTACTCTGAGCAAAAAACAGTGAAATGAAAAAAAAAGAATTTAAGGGATATCCTTTCTCAATACCTTGAAATGAGCTCATTTAACCATATGGAATTTGGACAGGATACTGAAGACTTAAATAGCATTCCAGTTTCATTTTCATCACTTTCATTTGAAGGGAGTGTATGATTTTTAATAATAATCCAAAGAGAGTGTAAAGAAAAAAGGTTCTTTCAGTCAAGTGAGCAGAGCAAAGAGAGACAGAGACTCACACCTGCAGCACTTTACCAAAAGCACAAGCTCCATAAAAAGAGTCCCTCAGCATGGGTCTCAGGCAAATTTGCCTCCTAAGCATCCTTACATAAAATGAGGATGTAACTTAAAAGGATGCTGGGAATGTAACTCAGGTTGCAAATTTTCCATCTGCAAATATCCCCTTGTGATACTTTTGGAGACCAGTCTTCCTGATGGATCATTTGAAATATAATTAACTAAGGTACATACAATTTTACACAGGGAAAATACAACAACTTGGGGATAAGGATAAGTAAACAAAAGACAATCAAGAACAAAACCAATTTAGGGGGCAGCCACCTTTGGTAGAAAAACTTACATATAAACAAATGTATTCAGCTTCCCAAAGTTCAGTTCTGCACATTCAGGTCTGCTCAGGAACTCCTGGAGCAACATGCTGTCTCTATGGGCATGTCTATGGCATCTTCCACAAGGAATCCAGTCTCTGGATTCTGGGAGGTAGCAAATTTCTTACTCTTAATTTTTTTTCTCAAAAGGAAATTAAAATTTTTCATTACAAATTAAAAACACATTCCCCCATGAGGAGGATATCAACACATTTCCTCCCCCTGAGGACGATACAGGGATACACATAGGAATCACACAAGGATACATAGTCAAGTCATAAGTGTGATAGAGACATGAGAGAGAGAGGTTTTGTAGGACTTGTGGACCAAGATACAAAAGCCAGGGTTCCAATGAAATATTCCCGGTTGATGGCAGTTTAAGCTGACAGGGGGGAAAGGCTTCTGAATTTTTTCTCTGACTGGGAGACACACTCTCTCTCCCTGGAGGTTTGAAGCTGGCTGAAAGACTTTTGTGAGGATGATTTTTTTTTGTTTTCTCTGACTCTGAGCAGTTGAAGTTGACACTGAGAAGAGAAAATTAGCTTTTGGGGACATGGTCTCTGTTCTCTCTGGCTCTGAGCAGTGGAAACTGATCAGGGGAGAAGTGACAACTTATTGTAGTGCAGACTGCTAAATTAGGTTAGTGAATGATTGTCATTGCAGGCTTATGGGACATATATTGCTATAAGAACCTGTTGTGATTTGTGAATTTTTCCCACTTTCCTATAATTTTTCATGTTTTTGATATTCTACATTTCACTTAGAGACTATTTTTAAATTTCTTTGGATTCTTTGATATTTGTGATAATTTATTCATATGCCTTGTGAAATAAAGATGTAAGCTGAGAGGAAACTATTACTTCTTGAAATGGAGAAGATAAACTGAGGGGAAACTGTTTCTTCAGTAATGACTGTTGTTCTCTCACTGGCTGTAACTAGAGAAGCTGCTATAGGAACCTAAACCTGCTTATTTGTAATGGAGGGATGCCACAACACAGGGATCCTGGTAAACAAAGGACACTGCTCTGGGATTTTCTCTGGGGTTCTGCCTATTGATCCCTACTGATTGCTGATGGATCAATCTATTTCCTAACCTCCTTCCACCCTCATTCCCTCCTTTAACCAACCTCTTCCTTTTGCCTCCCCCACCTCTCAAATCTTCTTGAAGCTTTTGGTTCTTCCCTCCCTCCTGAGTGAACTATAAAGATACTCCAGTTGCTTTCTCAGTCAGGTGGTTTATTGGGATAACAGGATGGGAAATTGAGTTAAGAGGGATGAAGAATTTCCCTAATCTAAATGAGATAAAATTGAGGGTTTGGGGGAGTAACAAGTGTGACTCTTAGATAGTTAGAATGATGGAGGACAATAGCAGTTCAAAATCTTCTTTCTTCTTTTTCACAAATCAGCCAGATCTCTCAGCTTAAACCCAGAAAGAAAGTTCAAAGTCTCACCTCTTCTCCTGACCCACTCAACTCTCTTATAGACCACCAACTCAAAAGCTTCTCCCCTGATCAGTTTCCACTGCTCAGAGCCAGAGAGAACAGAGACCATGTCCCCAAAAGCTAATTTTCTTTTCTCAGTGTCAACTTCAACTGCTCAGAGTCACAGAAAACAAAAACAAAAAAATCACCCTCACAAAAGTCTTTCAGCCAACGTAAAACCCCCAGGAATATTCTGAGGCTATATTGAACCCAGGACCTCCCATCTCTGGGTCTGGCTATGAAACCACTGAGCTGCCCAGCTGCCCAGCTGCCCCCCCAAAAAACAGTCCCATTTTAATGATAACTCTCTTTAAGAAATTGAGAGCCAAGTGGAAGAAGCAACATTCATACTCTACTTAGGTCTCAGATGAAAGAACTTAAAAGCACTTGGTGGGAGATGTAGAGGAAAGAGTTTGGGGCTTTATTTGAAGAAATATTTTCCAATAATTAAGAGTTGAAAATAGTTAGGGAATGCTAAGTAATGAGTTAGTTTGTTCCTCATGATCTGAAGAATTCAAGTGAACTCTTGATATTCATTTTTCAAGAATGATTTAGAGGGAATTTAGATATGGACTAGACTACACAATCTTTATGTTCCTACCAGTTCTTAAAATTTATGAATATTCTCTACTCTACCAACAAATTATATTTGTCTGACTTTGAAGTTCATGATCTTTATAACTTTAATAAAGAAAAGTATATTCAAATCCTGATAAATTATGTTAAAAAAGATATGTTTATCATGGCCAACTTTGTGATTGAAAAATCTGCAACAATTTTTTTTCTTTCTATATTCATAATATAAAATTTGCTTTTGATTCGTTAAAATGATATTGAGAGACAGATAGTGAGCCTACTCCAAGACCACAGTCCATCTATATGACCCAAGGCAAGTCTCAAACTTTTAAACCTGTTTCCTCATCTATAAAATAAAATGATTGTGCTGTATACTACTTTTTTTTTTAAACAGGCAATTTTTTTTAGGGAAAACTATGAATGGGACAAAAATAGGAAACTATAAGCCAAAAATCAGAGGAGCTAGAAAAAAAATAACTATAACTGTGAATAATTGCTAGTCTGATTTACAAATAATAGAATCAAATAGTTTTGTCTTGCTTTCAATGGGTATGCTTAGTTGGTGAATTTTACATCTCTGAAATCACTAAAATAAGATTATTATATTTAATAAACCATTTTCATAATGTCATCTCTTGATTTTGCAAAGGAATGACTGTTTAAGTTCTTTGGATAACTTAATAATTATTTTGAAGAATGAAAATTATTCAGAAACATTCACATTTCTATCAGCTGAAGATAAAAGATGTATGAGAAAAAAATTAGCTCTTTTAGAATATTATTTTTTCTTAGTTAATCAAGGTCCAGACCACCAGCCTGGACTTGAAATAAGAATTCCACTCTGTCGTCTATTTTTCTGTCCCTTTATAAGTTTTGCCTTATTGATCTTTTTTCCTCATTTCAGAAGATTAGTAATCTAAGTTACTTGCAAGTACTTAATGAACTAATATTTTTCTGTGATGTTAGAGACTCAATGATAATGTTTTTCCCTTCCCTCCAGGTTATATCTTTTAATGATTGAATAGTAACTTAACACAAAAGGAATTCATTTAAGTGTTAAAGTTTCAGACATTACAGAAAGTTGTGGGAGATGAATTTTGACAGTTGGATTTTTACTAGGTTCCCTCAAATTGGACTAAGAATTTGTTGAAAAAAGAATTTGTAAATGACTTCCTCCATATAATAAGGGATTCTTTTTACTGGAATGCATATAAAACATCAATATATCAATGTAATTTTGGTAAAATACAGTAGGAAAAGCATATTATGGAAATTCAAGGTAGCCAAGACTTTCATTCATAGTTGGATTAAAGGTTAAGCTCTAATTTGTGTAGCTATAGACTTCTTCCATGTTCCCTGTGACCAAACATCCAAACCATAACAACAAAAACCCAGCAGTTTCTGTGACCTTTCACACTTCCCAGGTCTTTGACACTCCCGCCATCTGTTCAACCTTTAAAAGCAGGAGGTGTCTGTTTGACTGTTGTCCTTGGAGAAGAAAGCTATTAAATGTATACATATCTTTGGGGATTTCTCAAATATACTCCACATCTGGTATTTCATTTTTTCAAAATCAAATGCATTATGAAGAGATCTAACAGGAGGCCAGCTAAATTTCCTTGAGGGGAATGATGACCATGGAGCTCTTTGAGACCAGATATGGTGAGAATAGTATATTTTCAAATATAATAATACCAGGATATGAATGGTCATTAATACTTTTAAGGACATCTGAATCCTGTAAACAGAAGTGTTAATGTTTTATTTTGTTGAAAATTAAAAAAAATTAGGAAGAATTAAAGTGGATTTGACATGTATCTGTATTTTAAAGCAGATTTAACAGGTTTATGTTTTGTTTAATTGAAGTGTATCTTCTCTGTATACAAAGAAAAAAATCTTTCATGATTTATCTGGATTTTATGACTATAATATTTTATCTAACCACTGATGGCAATAATTTCTTCTTTATATATAAAAGTTACAACTATTAAATGAGACAGGAAAAGGGATCTTTTGAAATTATTCTATTTTCCATGTAATATCATAAAGTCTCCTAGATAGTTTTGAGAATAGTTTTTTGAAAGTCATTATTCATTTGATAAATTAATTTATGCTTTTAAAAAAGTTTTTAAGAGATAACTGCAAGTAACATTCGTCCTAACAATATTATCAGAATTTCTTCATCTTAAGATTCCTGGACTAAATTCTACAGGAAGTCAGTGATATCACAGCAACTCTATTCTTACAAGGTAACATCAACATCTTTGAATTTTTTCCCTGAAAATATTCAATCAAATAAAAGAAATAGTTATTAAGGATTGAATATGTACAAAGCTCCAATTCTAGTAGACAACAAAAAGGAGAAATAAAAAGATTAAAAAAAAAACAATACCATGAGTGATAACTGCAAGACAATACATATATAACAAACTGCAATAAAAAATGGAATGTGTTACGTGCATAGAAGAGAATACAAAGGTGTAAGAAATTTGAGGAAAAGGAGATCATTTCCATTTGGAATAAATTATTGAGAAATGATATCGAAGCTAAATCTTGAAGCATGAATTGGAGTAACATAACTGAGTGCTGATCTATTTCATAGAAAAAAGAGTTGGGTTTAGGAATGGATTTAAGGTTCTAAAGTCACATCAGAATTTCCATAGATTGCTTCAATGTTTATTTAAAAAAGGATCACTCCCTTTCTAACTTGTGTGTCTGACTAGATATAACCAAAACATTACAGAACATTTTTATGGTGACTGCATACACATGACCTAATGTGCTAATACTTTATGAGGTCTTATAAAAGCAAACAACTATCAAATCACAACTCCTTGACATTTCAAGTCAGTTAAGAAAACAATCACCTTGTCATTCTCTGAATGTCTAAATTACTTGTAAATTATACCACATATGCTTCCTTCCTTCCTTCCTTCCTGCCTTCCTTCCTTCCTTCCTTCCTTCCTTCCTTCTATCTTTTCTTTCTTCCTTACTTCCTTATTTCCTTTTGTCCTTCCTTCTTTTGTATTTAGTCCAGCAAAATATGGAAATTTATAATATAATGAATACTAATTATGAAATCTAAGCATGAACTAGGTATAAGTCACTTCTGTCTCCCCAGAATTGTACCAAAATCCATCTAGCAGTTCATCATCAATAAAAAATTGGCATTAACAAAACTTGCATCAGCATAGACTAATAGGCCAGAAGTATAAAGATGTCTAACTCCTAGTGGCCTGCTTAAACAGTACTTGTTTAGGAGCTGCAGATTCTTAATTTTTAGTTGTAGTCTTCCTGGGTTACTTCTCCATTTTCACTCCTTCTACTAACAGCATTAGTTCCAGTCTACCATCTGTTCAACAGCTACCTATAAGCCTTAGTTGCCTGCTCAGCTTTGGCCTTCTTGGTACCAATCCTTGCCATGATAATTTCCCCCTTCATAGCAGGGTCCAAAGGACATGGTAAAACAGATCACCCTGGTCTTCATGCTCCTTATGTCTATAAAACCATATCTTACTGCTTTGAATGGAAGAATGTAATCCTGAAGAACATTGCCAAATATTTTTATATCAATCTCATGAGGAGTGAGAATGTCATTGAGATGTGCTGATGTAACTTAAAGTTAATAAGGCAGCTGAATTTTCTTACAGGACATCAAAAAAAAAGCCACCAAGAGGAAAAGGGATCAAATGTAATAGAGTAATCTGCATGTGGAAGAAAAAAAAACTGTTATTAAAATGTCTCAATATGGTAAAAATAATTCACAACCTGCTTGAACTGGCAAGCTGCATGAAAAGACATGTAAGATCCTGTTACCCACCTGTGCAAAATGTATCTGCCTTTTAAGACCACACCACCATCATTCTGCTATGGAATATTTTCTTTTTGATAAACATACACGTGGGGATAGCTACAAGAACTGGAACTTAATCTGGTTTCTCCTATAGCTATCAAGGACAGGAATCACTTTTATTCTCTAGCAGAGCACAAATATTTTGATTTTCTGATCTTGCCATAAGCTATACAAAACCCATGCTATTTCATCCCAATAAAGTGACTTGATAATGACGGCAGAAGAAAAATTGCTGCTGTTGATATCTGGCACTAGATCTCAGAAGACTATCATGAGGATTAAAAGAGCTAAAAGACAGAAAAGCTCTTCGAAAAGTGTAATGTGGAAGACAAATACAAAGAAGTAGTATTATTATTTGGCATGCTTATGACTAAGCTTCTTTATCTATACACTTGGAATTATAAATACAAGAATACAAACATATTCCAGACCATTGTTTTATGTAGGTTTGTGTGTGTGCATGTTGAGTGTTGTATCTTTAAAAAGATTTACTATGAATGTTCTGAAGATAACATAATCCACATCCATTAGATTCATTTACATGAAAATGATGACAATCTAGCACAATTTGAAGTCATTTATTACTTCAAATAGTTTGATCTTTTTCAATAATGAAATAAAAACTAAAATTTACTGGCACAGTTGGAAATTGGATACTCTGGTTGCCTGAATGTTCTTAATGAGATTTTCTTTTTTTTTTTTCTTTTTTTTTTCTTTTTTTTTTCTTTCTTTTTTTTTTTTAAATATATTTTATTTGATCATTTCCAAGCATTATTCGTTAAAGACATAGATCATTTTCTTTTCCTCCCCCCCACCCCCCATAGCCGACACGTAAGTCCACTGGGCATTAGATGTTTTCTTGATTTGAACTCATTGCTTTGTTGATAGTATTTGCATTAGAGTGTTCATTTAGAGTCTGTCCTCTGTCATGTCCCCTCAACCTCTGTATTCAGGCAGTTGCTTTTTCTCGGTGTTTCCACTCCCATAGTTTATCCTTTGCTTATGAATGGTGTTTTTTTTCTCCTGGATCCCTGAAAGTTGTTCAGGGACATTACACCGCCCCTAATGGAGAAGTCCATTACGTTCGATTATACCACAGTGTATTAGTCTCTGTGTACACTGTTCTCCTGGTTCTGCTCCTCTCGCTCTGCATCACTTCCTGGAGGTTGTTCCAGTCTCCATGGAACTCCTCCACTTTATTATTCCTTTTAGCACAATAGTATTCCATCACCAACATATACCACAGTTTGTTCAGCCATTCCCCAATTGATGGGCATCCCCTCGTTTTCCAGTTTTGGGCCACCACAAAGAGCGCAGCTATGAATATTTTTGTACAAGTCTTTGTGTCCATTATCTCTTTGGGGTACAGACCCAGCAGTGCTATGGCTGGGTCAAAGGGTAGATATTCTTTTAGCACCCTTTGGGCATAGTTCCAAATTGCCCTCCAGAATGGTTGGATCAGTTCACAGCTCCACCAGCAATGAATTAATGTCCCTATTTTGCCACATCCCCTCCAGCATTCATTACTTTCCTTTGCTGTTATGTTAGCCAATCTGCTAGGTGTGAGGTGATACCTCAGAGTTGTTTTGATTTGCATCTCTCTGATTATAAGAGATGTAGAACACTTCTTCATGTGCTTGTTAATAGTTTTGATTTCTTTATCTGAGAACTGCCTATCCATTTCCCTTGCCCATTTATCAATTGGAGAATGGCTTGATTTTTTGTACAATTGATTTAGCTCATTATAAATATGAGTAATTAAACCTTTGTCAGAGGTTTCTATGAAGATTTTTTCCCAATTTGTTGTTTCCCTTCTGATTTTAGTTATATTGGTTTTGTTTGTACAAAAGCTTTTTAGTTTGATGTAGTCAAAATTATTTATTTTACATTTTGTGATTCTTTCTATATCTTGCTTGGTTTTAAAACCTTTCCCCTCCCAAAGGTCTGACATGTATACTATTCTGTGTTTACCCAATTTACTTATGGTTTCCTTCTTTATGTTTAAGTCACTCCCCCATTTTGAATTTATCTTGGTGTAGGGTGTGAGGTGTTGATCTATTCCTAGTCTCTCCCACACTGTCTTCCAATTTTCCCAGCAGTTTTTATCGAATAGTGGATTTTTGTCCCAAAAGCTGGGATCTTTGGGTTTATCGTATACTGTCTTGCTGAGGTCGTTTTCCCCCAGTCTATTCCACTGATCTTCCTTTCTGTTTCTTAGCCAGTACCAAATTGTTTTGATGACTGCTGCTTTGTAATATAGTTTTAGGTCAGGGACTGCAAGGCCCCCATCATATGTGTTTTTTTTCATTATTTCCCTGGATATCCTTGATCTTTTGTTCTTCCAAATGAACTTTGTTATGGTTTTTTCTAAATCAGTGAAGAAGTATTTTGGTAGTTCAATGGGTATGGCACTAAATAGATAAATAAGTTTGGGTAGGATGGTCATTTTTATTATATTGGCTCGTCCTATCCATGAGCAGTTAATGTTTTTCCAATTGTTCAAGTCTAGTTTTAGTTGTGTGGCGAGTGTTTTGTAGTTGTGTTCATATAGTTCCTGTGTTTGTCTTGGGAGGTAGATTCCTAGGTATTTTATTTTGTCTAAGGTGATTTTGAATGGGATTTCTCTTTCTAGTTCTTGCTGCTGAGCTGTGTTGGAGATATATAGAAAAGCTGATGATTTATGTGGGTTTATTTTGTATCCTGCAACTTTGCTAAAGTTGTTGATTATTTCAATTAGCTTTTTGGTTGAATCTCTAGGATTCTTTAAGTAGACCATCATGTCATCCGCAAAGAGTGATAACTTGGTCTCCTCCTTGCCTATTCTGATGCCTTCAATTTCTTTATCTTCTCTAATTGCTACTGCTAGTGTTTCTAGTACAATGTCAAATAGTAGAGGTGATAATGGGCATCCTTGTTTCACTCCTGATCTTATTGGGAATGCATCTAGTTTATCCCCATTGCAGATGATATTAGCTGTTGGTTTTAGATATATACTGTTTATTATTTTTAGGAATGACCCTTCTATTCCTATGCTTTCTAGTGTTTTTAATAGGAATGGGTGTTGTATTTTATCAAAGGCTTTTTCTGCATCTATTGAGATAATCATGTGGTTCTTGCTAGTTTGCTTGTTGATGTGGTTAATTATGTGGATGGTTTTCCTAATGTTGAACCAGCCCTGCATCCCTGGTATGAATCCTACTTGATCATGGTGAATGATCCTTCTGATCACTTGCTGGAGTCTTTTTGCTAGTATCCTATTTAAAATTTTTGCATCTATATTCATTAGGGAGATTGGTCTATAGTTTTCTTTCTCTGTTTTTGACCTGCCTGGTTTTGGAATCAGTACCATGTTTGTGTCGTAAAAGGAGTTTGGTAGAACTCCCTCTTTGCTTATTATGTCAAATAGTTTGTATAGTATTGGGGTTAACTGTTCTCTGAATGTTTGATAGAATTCACAGGTGAATCCATCAGGCCCTGGGGATTTTTTCTTAGGAAGTTCTTTGATGGCTTGATGGATTTCAATTTCTGATATGGGATTATTTAAGAATTCTATTTCCTCTTCTGTTAGTCTAGGCAGTTTGTATTTTTGTATATATTCATCCATTTCTCCTAAATTGGTGTATTTATTGCCATATAATTGGGCAAAGTAATTTCTAATGATTGCCTTAATTTCCTCCTCATTGGAGGTGCTGTCCCCCTTTTCATCTTTAATGCTGTGAATTTGCTTTTCTTCCTTCCTTTTTTTAATTAGATTGACCAGTACTTTGTCTATTTTGTTTGTTTTTTCAAAGTACCAGCTTCTTGTCTTATTTATTAAATCAATAGTTCTATCACTTTCGATTTTATTAATTTCTCCCTTAATTTTTAGGATTTCAAATTTGGTTTTCTGCTGGGGGTTTTTAATTTGATCGCTTTCGAGTTTTTTCAATTGCATTTCCAATTGATTGATCTCTGCTCTCCCTTGTTTGTTAATATGAGCTTTCAGGGATATGAATTTGCCTCTGATTACCGCTTTGGCTGCATCCCAAAAGGTTTGAAAGGATGTTTCGCCATTGTCATTTTCCTTGATGAAATTATTAATTGTTTCTATGATTTCTTCTTTAGCTAAACGGTTTTGGAGTATCATATTGTTTAATTTCCAATTGGTTTTAGATTTGGTTTTCCATGTACCATTACTAATCATTATTTTTATTGCCTTGTGATCTGAGAAGGCTGCATTCATTATTTCTGCTTTTTTGCATTTGTGTGCTATGTTTCTGTGACCTAATGTATGGTCAATTTTTGTGAATGTGCCATGTGGTGCTGAGAAGAAGGTGTATTCTTTTTTATCCCTATTTATTTTTCTCCATATGTCTATTAATTCTAATTTTTCTAAGATTTCATTCACTTCTTTTACCTCTTTCTTATTTATTTTTTGATTTGATTTATCTAAATTTGATAATGGTTGGTTTAAGTCTCCCACTAGTATGGTTTTATTGTCTATTTCTTCCTTCAATTCTCCTAGTTTCTCCATTAGAAATTTGGGTGCTATATTATTTGGTGCATACATGTTGATTAATGATATTTCCTCATTGTCTAGAGTCCCTTTTAACAAAATATAATTACCTTCCCTATCCCTTTTGATCAGGTCTATTTTTGCATTGGCTTTATCAGATATCATGATTACCACTCCTGCCTTCTTTCTATCAGTTGAGGCCCAGAAGGTCTTACTCCATCCTTTAATTCTGACCTTGTGGGTGTCAACCCGCCTCATGTGTGTTTCTTGAAGACAACATATGGTAGGGTTTTGGATTCTAATCCATTCAGCTATTCGTCTACGTTTTATGGGTGAGTTCATCCCATTCACGTTCAAAGTTATGATTGTCATTTGTGGACTCCCTGGCATTTTGATTGCCTTCCCTAATTCTAACCTTTTCTTCTTCGGCTCTACCTTTTAGTCCAGTGATTTACTTTGAATCAGTCCCCCTTGTCCCCTCCCTTGATGTTTCCCTTTTTAGTCCCTCCCTTTTTGTTCCCTCCCCCTCCCCCCTCTCTTTCCCTCCCTTTTTGTTCTCCCTCTCCCCCTCCCCCCCTTGGTTTTCCCTTCTCCTTACCCTTGTTGGGTAAGATAGAATTCAAGATCCCAATGGATCTGGATGTTTTTCCCTCTCAGAGTTGATTTCCCTGAGATTGAGGTTTAAGTAACCCCCCCCCCCAACTCTCTTCCTCTCCTTCTTATAGGAGTTTTCTTCCCCTCCCCTTCCCCTGTGAATCTTTGTGTGAGAACCATTATTCTATTTGGTCTTTCTTTACCCCCTATTTATACATTACATTTTCCCCACATATTAGTATACATAGGTTGATATAAATGTAGTCCTTATAGAAGAGAGTTTGAGTAAAAGAAGATAACATTTTTCCCCTTTCCTTAATATTTACCTTTTCAGGTATTCCTTGCTCTTTGATTTTCGGTATCAAACTTTCCACAGAGCTCTGGTCTTTTCTTTGCAAAAATTTGGAAGTCTTCTATTTTGTTGAATGCCCATACTTTCCCTTGGAAGTATATAGTCAGTTTTGCTGGGTAGCTGATTCTTGGTTGGAGACCCAGCTCTCTTGCCTTTCTGAAGATCATGTTCCATGCCTTACGATCATTCAGAGTAGAACTTGCAAGGTCTTGTGTGACCCTGATTGGCATTCCTTTATATCTAAATTGTCTTTTTCTGGCTTCCTGTAGGATTTTTTCTTTTGTTTGATAGCTTTGGAATTTGGCAATTACATTCCTGGGAGTTGTCTTTTGGGGGTTTAGTGTAGAAGGTGTTCTGTGAGCTCTGTCAGTGGATGTATTGCCCCCTTGTTCTAGGATCTCTGGGCAATTTTCTTTGATTATATCTTGTATCACCATGTCCAGTTTGGTGTTTATTTCTGGCTTTTCTGGGAGTCCAATTATTCTTAAATTTTCTCTTCTCCCCCTGTTTTCCAGATCTATCACCTTGTCGGTGAGATATTTTATGTTCTCTTCTAATTTCTTGGTGTTTTGTCTTTGCTTTATTAGTTCTTGCTTTAAAGCCTGGTTTTCTTTTACAGTTTGGTCAAACTGGTTTTGTAGATGCGTGAATTTCTTTTGCATCATTTCCCACTTTTCCTCCCAGAGGGCTTCCATCTTTTTGGTCCTTTCTGATTCAAATTCTTCATGTGTTTGTGGAGAGTTTCTATTTCCTTTGGAAGATTTTGGAGAATTTTCTTGTATATCTTCTTCTATCTGCTCTGTATTTTGTATTTTGGCTCCATAGAATGTGTCCAGAGTCGCCCCTTTCTTCTTATTTTTCTTGGTATTTTGGGGCTTCTGTGCTTCTGTAGAGTTTGTCATCTCTGAACGTGGAGGATTGGCTTTTCTTGTCTTGTCTTTGTCTGGTGATCAGATGCTTTAGTCCTGGGCAGATGTTGGTTCTATGAGCGTTCCCTGGGTTAAACTGAATATGCCTCACTGGAACTGGAATGGAAGGGTCGGACCACGAGTCCACACTCTCCCCCTGGCTCGATTTCCGGAAGTTGCCTTCAGAATCCCTGGCCGTGAGGCTGTTTCGTCGGCCTGCGGGGGGATGGGCTGCCGCTTCCCCAAGCTCCGAGAGCACAGACTTTCACTGAGACTTGGATAGCAGGATCCAGCCCGTGAGGCTGTCTTGCCCGCCCTGAGGGTTGCTGTTGTTTTGACCAGCTCTCTGCAGCGGAGGCCCCAGGCAGTAACTTTCACCCGGACCGACCAGCTCTTTGCAGCGGAGGCCCCAGGCAGTAACTTTCACCCGGACCGACCAGCTCTTTGCAGCGGAGGCCCCAGGCAGTAACTTTCACCCGGACTGGGACTTGGGTAGAAGACCCTGAGGGTTGTTGTTCCTCAGACCCTGCTCTCTGAGCCCGGCGCGGCTGCCGCTTCCGGGAGCCTTGGACTCTGCGCTCCTACCCCTGAGGTCCGAGGGATCTCGGGTTCTGGCTTTTAAGGGGAGCCGTACCTTTTGAACCGGGTCCAGGTCCAGGAGGAGGGTTCCCAGGGTCTGTGCTGTTGATCGTTTTGAATTTCGGCGCCTTAGGAGCTTCTAGTTTGAGATCGGTCGGGAAGGGTTTTCCGGAGATCTGAACTTCAGCTTTCTCTAAGCCGCCATCTTAACCGGAAGTCCTTTAATGAGATTTTCTTAGCTCCCCATTTCTTGCCCCTGCTTTTCTTCCTTTGTTCATCTTGACTTTCCCTGGGCTCTGGATCTCATGAGATTTGGCATTGATAGTAGCCATTTTTCCCTGTTACTGACCACTTCCAATCCTTTAGCCCCCAGATGTTTTTTTCCCCATCAATCAGCCAATCATAGTATTGAATCCTAGCATCTAACTAACTCTGTCTAGCAACTTACTGTATTCACTTCTTTCTGTCACTTAGAATCATAGAGTGCTGCTGTTACTGCTGGAAAGGACCATGGGAATCAATCTACACTCTTTAAGAGAAATGTAAGTGAGTGCCAATAAGTTTAAATGACTTTTTTTCTGTGGGATTACAGCAAAGCTGGGACTCAGACCCAGATTTACTGACTGCTAGATCAAAGAACCTCCTAGAAAAAGATCATAGTATTATAGTCTAAGGCATATAGGAAATTTTAGAAGCAACCTAGTACACCCCTTCCATTTCATAATTGAAAAAACACATCCAGAAAGGTAAATGACTTTCTCAAGATCACAAAAAAGGGACAGAGGCAGGAATTAAACACATTTTTGATATTTCTTCAAAATGATGTGAAACTTAAAAAAAAACTGCAATCAGCGTCAGGGTCTAAGCTCAAATCATGACTCTGTCATTTTACTAGCTATATGACCTTTGGGGCAAGTTGATGAACCATTCAGGCCCTCAGTATCTTCATCTGTAAGATCAAGTGATTGAACCATATGATTTTGAATGCCCTTCCATTTCAACTATAATTCTGCAACAAATAACTGTTCCTTGAATAAACAAAGTAAATTAGAAAATACATTTTAGCAAGTTTTCTATTATAGCATTTTCTAGACTGTCTTTGCAGTTGAATTTTTTTACTAACATGGTCTTTTAAAATGTAGAAAGGACCACAGAAATTACATAGTCAAAATTATTGAAACAAACTTAAACTCAGAGATTTTAAGTAAATTGCTTAGTATCATGGCTAACATATCATCAAAATCAGGCCTGAAACTGTGGTGTCTCAATTTAATGTTCTTTCCATTACTTCACACTGTCAACCAAGAGCATTTGCTGATATCTTGTCATAACTTCACATTTTGGGGGAATTTTATACCAGAAATATTTTTTCTTCATGTGTCTGTGATATTTTATACTATAAGCATTGTTCTTGTTCATTGTTCTAATGCTTTGTTGAGTTACAAAAATGCTTATACATATTTATATGCATACTATCTAGGGATTCAGAGTTGGAAGGAGGCCTCAGAAGTGATATAGTTACTTTATTAATCAGAGAAAACATGCATTATTGTAATATCCATTAAAGTAGGATCTAAGTTTTAGTTTATAGTTGTACATTCTGTACTCTATAAGCACTTGATAATTGAACATTTTTATTGAATTCAATTAAGAAACCAAAAACCTGATTTTACAAAGGCAGCAATATGTTATATATAAGTTTAAATGAGTAGGTTTACCCTTCATTTAATTATTTACTCCTTTAGAAGCCTTAATAAAATTCATAAATTCAGAACCTAATTATAGAGTTGATTTTCTCCAGTGCAGGAGGAAAGGCGACTCAGGTATGTACTATAAGTGCTACTCTCTACACCTCTCTATGAACTCATTTTTGGAGCTTAATCACAAATGATTGTTTATTCCAAAGATTCACGGTGCTTAGATGGAGTGTGACTAGGATATTTTCCATACTGATATAATATTTGTATAAAGAAGAAAATCTTCTGATCCATAGTAAAGTGTTTTTTTTCCCATTAGTTTTCACAAAAACTAACCAAACACTTTCATGTTAATTAGCATATATTGAGCAGATACGTAAATGACAGGTGGAATATATTTATATATATACATATATATATATATATATATATATATATCGATAGATAGATACCAATATGTGAATATAGTCATCTGATATTTTTATTTTCTTAACTAATTGTACTATAAGCATTAACAACTTTTAGAATCAGTAAGTAAAGGCAAAGTTTAACCAGTAAAATATCCATATTTGTCAAAGTATAGTCTGTGTATTCTTAGATTTATTGCTTTGAAAAATCTTACTTTGGGGCAATTAGTTTATTGTTTACCTATATGCATATCTTTTCATAGATCTTATGCCCTATTAGAGAATAATTTGGAAAAAAATAGGAGCATTCAAACTGGTATAGATAATAGATAACTAAATAAATAAGTGTTTCAAAAAAGATAGAATTAAAAGAAATGGTCTTTTCTAGTAAGATAGGTGTACAAGGGAAAATAGTATTAAGATTATATCTAATATGCATAGTTATTGATATTATATGCCTGATTCACCTATTTCCATTGTCCATTTTTCTATAGTTATCATTTTGATACAGTTTCAAAGATGTTGATTTCAAAGTTCTATGTGGAAACAGTATTACATTTCTGGCAGAGTATGTCCTCTGTGCAGGAAGGTGATGGATTTAACATAAGGTACTCTAGGTATGGAAAACTACAGATAGCCTAAAGGCTATGTATACATTTACCTAAACATATATGATAATCAATTCATGAATTATATGTGCCTGAAATACATTTTTACCTTAGGCTGTCCGTATATGACCAAAAAATATCCAGCTGTGGTAGAGTCACATCAATGTTTTCTGCAATCTTAATGGCCAATTAGGATCACAATATCACCATTCTAGTCCATTATGCATAGCTAACTGTTAACCCATTCAAAATGTGAAATGGTCCTGCCACAACAGATTTGGTAACACACAGATGAAGTGTTGGTCTTCTCTGTTTTCACCACATATTGATTTCCTATGGTCTGCATTGTCTTTTCCCAAGAAAGAAAGAGGAGAAATTAGAATAATGACATTGTGAAATTCTACTCATAATCTCCTAAATCCTGAAGTAATGAAGATGAATGATATAAAAGAAAATATTAAAACCATACTGCATATGAGTCTATAACTAGTTATAGAAAATTAAGTAATTATGGTGAGTCAAAAAATTCTAATTTCTTTGTCAAATTTTGGCCATCAAGTCTTGCTCCTCCTTATTTTACATCCTACAGTTTAAGTTTGCAAACATTTTCTCAAAATGAAACAAAACAAAACAAAACACACGTATAATCTCCCGTGTCTTGAATTGGTAGTATTTTGCTGAACTGAATGAGCAATGGTGGGGCCAAGATGAGTGCTTAGTTTGATTTGGTATGCTTGTACTTTCTCTGTTCTATAAACAAAACTTGTGCTTTAAAAAATGTATTGGAAAAAGAAAAAAAAAACAAAGAGAAAAAGAGAAAGAAAGAAAGAATATATCTTAAAATTATATAAATATATATATAAATATACTATATATATAATTTATATATTATACATAATATATAAATACATAAAAAATCTTAGAAATATCTTCATAAGATTTTATTTGAAAGAGGAGAAAGAATGATCAAATTAACGTTCACTGAACCATAGAAACAAGAAACATCAAAAGATCTATTAGATACAAAGAATTAACCAATCAGTCAATAATTATTAAGCTCCATCTATGTGCCAGGCACTGTGCTATGTATTGGGAATACAAAAAAGAGGCAAAAACCTTTGCCTACCTTCAAGGAACTTACAATTTAATTGGAGAGATGACATATAAATAAATATGGGGATAAGTTGTAGGGAAATAATTTTTAGTTCAACAAAAGCAAAATTTTCTATGAATTAGATTATATAATAACCAAATAACTTGTCTTGTTAGGCAAGATTACATAGATTCTAGAGTTCAGAAAGTCCTAAAAGTTTATGTTGTCCAAGCTGTATATTTTTCAAATCAGGCAAGGAAGACTCAAAGAGGTCATAACTTCTCCAAATCCCACAGATATCAAGGATTTATAGATGTTGCATAATAGAAACCCATCAACTTAATATAGGCAATTTAGGTAAATAAAGTAAAAAAAAAAAACAAAATTTCTCAAAATCAAGGTAGAAAGGGAGATTTTTATTGGAAGAGAGCCACATCCTCCACTAAAAACATTCTCTTGCATGCATTACACTGTTAGACCCAGGCAAGAGATAATGCCCAGAGACAGAGATCTGGTTTATATATGGGGACAGTAACAAAATGAAGATTTCTGTATAATGTTGATGACATATCAAAAGGCACAACATCATATAGACCTTATTTAGAAACAGTTACACAATTGCAAAGCTGATTGTTTAGTTCATTTTGGAAAGCCCATATTAGTCTAAAGGTCAAACCACAAGGCAATACCATTATTTAGGCAGATAGTGATGATCATTACCTCAGACTCATCTGATCTGAGGGGAAGGATGGCTATTTCCAAGCAGGAAAGGGTGCATGAGGTTTGCACCATGTTGGGAAATGAGACTCAGATGGCCAGCATCTTATGAGAAAGGGAAGTACAAACTTAGGGAAGGATTGGAAATCCCCTTAAAAGCAGTTTTTATGCATTAGTTAGAAATCCTTATAAAGATCATAAATTCTACTGATTGTATTAAGATTATAATGGAATTTATGCTAATCACTTTAGAATCACAATATATATTATCTTAAGCTCATCACTATCACTAAAATCTAATCAAGTATAAGGGGGAAGGGGTCTATCTTCCTGACATAGACAAAATTTAAACTGATAATCTCTAAACATATTTTTCCCACTATGCCATGAGTTCAGTATTCCTGGGTATAATGCAAATATGAATATATAAAAATTAGAAGGCAGATTCTTACTTTGAATAATTAGACTATAAGGGTTAAATTAGAAGTTTTGTCAAAATAAGAGAGCAACTTTTAATAATTTAAGTTTTAATGAAAATATAGTAGAGTTGTAAATTAATATTGTCCCTTTAAACCAGAACAAAGAAAACTTCTAGCAGCCTTTAACAATTAACAATTTAGTTTAATTAAAATAGAGATAGTAAAAGAATATAATAAAGGAATGAAATATAAGAAAGAGGTAGAGAAAGAAAATTTCCTGTCTATACTAGTTATCCTATAACTACCTATATTTACTATCTAAAACTGTCTATATCTACCTATAATAACAACCACCCCCACAATTTTCCAATGCAAATCCATAAACTAAACAAATCAGTTTTTAATCCAACCCCAATTAGGTCTGTTAAAGAAGACCAGCCACCTCACAACCCAGAAAAAGTTCAAAAAGCCCTCTAAAGGTTAAAGCCAAAAGGCCCTCTCAGTAAGTTCAGGCTTATCTTTATATTCCAGCAAATAAACACCAACCACCAACCCAATTCACACCCAGCGGTCAACTTCCTGGCACCTGACAGCCTTAACTGTCCCCAATTGACAGCCTGACACTGGCCCCCTTTCATACTTTTTCTCTCCCTCACTTCCTGTCTCTATGGTTTGGTTAGTCCCAACACATCTCAATGGTAAGAGGACCTCCAGGTCCCCTGTTGAATTAAATAAATTAAAGAATTTCTTTTTACAAGATGAAATAAAGTTCTGTGCTCTAAAGCAATATAATTCTCCCTTTTATATTGCATTGTTTTCAAATACTTGAAAATAGTTGTAGTAATAGCTCCTCTTTTCCAACTTAAACACCTGTATTAGATTATTTTTTTTAATATTAAATCCCTAACAAATACCTCTTAATATGAAATCCCTAACAAATACCACTGCCTGCCTCTTCTCTATTATCTTTTAGAATTCCACTATTTTTACAAGGAAGTAAGTACATATTTTCCCTCATTTTTTTGTTGTTTTGAACACAGATGGTGAATCTCTCTTGTTTCCATATTGTTTTATAGCATCTCAACTCACTGGTACTTTCAATCCCTAAATCAATTTTTGCAAACATATATAATTCATTTGTGTTTATTTTAAGTGCTTCTCTCTTTTAAATAGACTTTTTCTCAATTAGAGTCCATCAAAAGGTGTTTTCTCATGTAGCCAACCTAATTTGTTTATATGTTCCCTATTTATTTCATATTGGAAAATGATTGGAAGAAAGAACCTAGAGAGGACTTCCAGTTAAGATGGCGGCTTAGAGAAAGCTAAAGTTCAGATCTCCGGAAAACCCTTCCCGACCAATCTCAAACTATAAGCTCCTAAGGGGCTGAAATTCAAAACGATCAACAGCACAGACCCTGGAAACCCTCCTCCTGGACCTGGACCCGGTTCAAAAGGTACGGCTCCCCTCAAAAGCCAGAACCCGAGATCACTCGGACCTAAGGGGTAGGAGCGCAGAGTCCAAGGCTCCGGGAAGCCGCAGCCCGGCCCGGCTCAGAGAGCAGGGTCCTTGGAACAACAACCCTCAGGACCTTCTATCCAAGTCCCAGTGAAAGTCAAGAGCAGGGTCGAAACAACAGCAACCCTCAGGGCGGGCAAGACAGCCTCACGGGCTGGATCCTGCTATCCAAGTCTCAGTGAAAGTCCCTGCCCTCAGAGCTTGGGGAAGCTGCACCCATCCCCCCGCAGGCCAACGAAACAGCCTCACGGCCAGCGATTCTGAAGGCAACTTCTGGAAAGCAATGTGGTCCAACCCCTCCATTCCAGTTCCAGTGAGGCATATTCAGTTTAACCCAGGGAAAGCTCATAGAACCGACAATCTGCCCAGGACTAAAGCCTCTGAACACCAGACAGAGAAAAGAAAAGCTAATCCTCCACATTCAGAGATGACAAACTCCACAGAAGCACAGAAGCCCCAAAATACCAAGAAAAATAAGAAGAAAGGGGTGACTTTGGACACATTCTATGGAGCCAAAATACAAAATACAGAGCAGATAGAAGAAGATATACAAGAAAATGCTCCAAAATCTTCCAAAGGAAATGGAAACTCTCCACAAACCCATGAAGAATTTGAATCAGAAATGACCAAAAAGATGGTAGCCTTCTGGGAGGAAAAGTGGGAAATAATGCAAAAGAAATTCACGCATCTACAAAACCAGTTTCATCAAACTGTTAAAGAAAACCAGGCTTTAAAGCAAGAACTAATAAAGCAAAGCCAAAACACCAAGAAATTAGAAGAGAACATAAAATATCTCACCGACAAGGTGATAGATCTAGAAAATAGAGGGAGAAGAGATAATTTAAGAATAATTGGACTCCCAGAAAAGCCAGAAATAAACACCAAACTGGACATGGTGATACAAGATACAATCAAAGAAAATTGCCCAGAGATTCTAGAACAAGGGGGCAATACAGCCACTGACAGAGCTCACAGAACACCTTCTACACTAAACCCCCAAAAGACAACTCCCAGGAATGTAATTGCCAAATTCCAAAGCTCTCAAACAAAAGAAAAAATCCTACAGGAAGCCAGAAAAAGACAATTTATTTTTTTTTAATATATTTTATTTGATCATTTCCAAGCATTATTCGTTAAAGACATAGATCATTTTCTTTTCCTCCCCCCACCCCCCATAGCCGACGCGTAAGTCCACTGGGCATTAGATGTTTTCTTGATTTGAACCCATTGCTTTGTTGATAGTATTTGCATTAGAGTGTTCATTTAGAGTCTATCCTCTGTCATGTCCCCTCAACCTCTGTATTCAGGCAGTTGCTTTTTCTCGGTGTTTCCACTCCCATAGTTTATCCTTTGCTTATGAATGGTGTTTTTTTCTCCTGGGTCCCTGCAAGTTGTTCAGGGACATTACACCACCACCAATGGAGAAGTCCATTATGTTCGATGATACCACAGTGTGTTTGTCTCTGTGTACAATGTTCTCCTGGTTCTGCTCCTCTTGCTCTGCATCACTTCCTGGAGGTTGTTCCAGTCTCCATGGAACTTCTCCACTTTATTATTCCTTTTAGCACAATAGTACTCCATCACCAACATATACCACAGTTTGTTCAGCCATTCCCCAATTGATGGGCATCCCCTCGTTTTCCAGTTTTGGGCCACCACAAAGAGCGCGGCTATGAATATTTTTGTACAAGTCTTTGTGTCCATTATCTCTTTGGGGTACAGACCCAGCAGTGCTATGGCTGGGTCAAAGGGTAGATATTCTTTTAGCACCATTTGGGCATAGTTCCAAATTGCCCTCCAGAATGGTTGGATCAGTTCACAGCTCCACCAGCAATGAATTAATGTCCCTATTTTGCCACATCCCCTCCAGCATTCATTACTTTCCTTTGCTGTTATGTTAGCCAATCTGCTAGGTGTGAGGTGATACCTCAGAGTTGTTTTGATTTGCATCTCTCTGATTATAAGAGATGTAGAACACTTCTTCATGTGCTTGTTAATAGTTTTGATTTCTTTATCTGAGAACTGCCTATCCATTTCCCTTGCCCATTTATCAATTGGAGAATGGCTTGATTTTTTGTACAATTGATTTAGCTCTTTATAAATATGAGTAATTAAACCTTTGTCAGAGGTTTCTATGAAGATTTTTTCCCAATTTGTTGTTTCCCTTCTGATTTTAGTTATATTGGTTTTGTTTGTACAAAAGCTTTTTAGTTTGATGTAGTCAAAATTATTTATTTTACATTTTGTGATTCTTTCTATATCTTGCTTGGTTTTAAAGCCTTTCCCCTCCCAAAGGTCTGACATGTATACTATTCTGTGTTTACCCAATTTACTTATGGTTTCCTTCTTTATGTTTAAGTCACTCACCCATTTTGAATTTATCTTGGTGTAGGGTGTGAGGTGTTGATCTATTCCTAGTCTCTCCCACACTGTCTTCCAATTTTCCCAGCAGTTTTTATCGAATAGTGGATTTTTGTCCCAAAAGCTGGGATCTTTGGGTTTATCGTATACTGTCTTGCTGAGGTCGCTTTCCCCCAGTCTATTCCACTGATCTTCCTTTCTGTTTCTTAGGCAGTACCAAATTGTTTTGATGACTGCTGCTTTGTAATATAGTTTTAGGTCAGGGACTGCAAGGCCCCCATCATATGTGTTTTTTTTCATTATTTCCCTGGATATCCTTGATCTTTTGTTCTTCCAAATGAACTTTGTTATGGTTTTTTCTAAATCAGTGAAGAAGTATTTTGGTAGTTCAATGGGTATGGCACTAAATAGATAAATAAGTTTGGGTAGGATGGTCATTTTTATTATATTGGCTCGTCCTATCCATGAGCAGTTAATGTTTTTCCATTTGTTCAAGTCTAGTTTTAGTTGTGTGGCGAGTGTTTTGTAGTTGTGTTCATATAGTTCCTGTGTTTGTCTTGGGAGGTAGATTCCTAGGTATTTTATTTTGTCTAAGGTGATTTTGAATGGGATTTCTCTTTCTAGTTCTTGCTGCTGAGCTGTGTTGGAGATATATAGAAAAGCTGATGATTTATGTGGGTTTATTTTGTATCCTGCAACTTTGCTAAAGTTGTTGATTATTTCAATTAGCTTTTTGGTTGAATCTCTAGGATTCTTTAAGTAGACCATCATGTCATCCGCAAAGAGTGATAACTTGGTCTCCTCCTTGCCTATTTTGATGCCTTCAATTCCTTTATCTTCTCTAATTGCTACTGCTAGTGTTTCTAGTACAATGTCAAATAGTAGAGGTGATAATGGGCATCCTTGTTTCACTCCTGATCTTATTGGGAATGCATCTAGTTTATCCCCATTGCAGATGATATTAGCTGTTGGTTTTAGATATATACTGTTTATTATTTTTAGGAATGACCCTTCTATTCCTATGCTTTCTAGTGTTTTTAATAGGAATGGGTGTTGTATTTTATCAAAGGCTTTTTCTGCATCTATTGAAATAATCATGTGATTCTTGCTAGTTTGCTTGTTGATGTGGTCAATTATGTGGATGGTTTTCCTAATGTTGAACCAGCCCTGCATCCCTGGTATGAATCCTACTTGATCATGGTGAATGATCCTTCTGATCACTTGCTGGAGTCTTTTTGCTAGTATCCTATTTAAGATTTTTGCATCTATATTCATTAGGGAGATTGGCCTATAGTTTTCTTTCTCTGTTTTTGACCTGCCTGGTTTTGGAATCAGTACCATGTTTGTGTCGTAAAAGGAGTTTGGTAGAACTCCCTCTTTGCTTATTATGTCAAATAGTTTGTATAGTATTGGGATTAACTGTTCTCTGAATGTTTGATAGAATTCACAGGTGAATCCATCAGGCCCTGGGGACTTTTTCTTAGGAAGTTCTTTGATGGCTTGTTGGATTTCAATTTCTGATATGGGATTATTTAGGAATTCTATTTCCTCTTCTGTTAGTCTAGGCAGTTTGTATTTTTGTATATATTCATCCATTTCTCCTAAATTGGTGTATTTATTGCCATATAATTGGGCAAAGTAATTTCTAATGATTGCCTTAATTTCCTCCTCATTGGAGGTGCTGTCCCCCTTTTCATCTTTAATGCTGTGAATTTGCTCTTCTTCCTTCCTTTTTTTAACTAGATTGAACAGTACCTTGTCTATTTTGTTTGTTTTTTCAAAGTACCAGCTTCTTGTCTCATTTATTAAATCAATAGTTCTATCACTTTTGATTTTATTAATTTCTCCCTTAATTTTTAGGATTTCTAATTTGGTTTTCTGCTGGGGGTTTTTAATTTGATCGCTTTCCAGTTTTTTCATTTGCATTTCCAATTGATTGATCTCTGCTCTCCCTTGTTTGTTAATATAAGCATTCAGGGATATGAATTTACCTCTGATTACTGCTTTGTCTGCATCCCAAAAGGTTTGAAAGGATGTTTCGCCATTGTCATTTTCCTCGATGAAATTATTAATTGTTTCTATGATTTCTTCTTTAACTAAACGGTTTTGGAGTATCATATTGTTTAATTTCCAATTGGTTTTAGATTTGGTTTTCCATGTACCATTACTAATCATTATTTTTATTGCCTTGTGATCTGAGAAGGCTGCATTCATTATTTCTGCTTTTCTGCATTTGTGTGCTATGTTTCTGTGACCTAATGTATGGTCAATTTTTGTGAATGTGCCATGTGGTGCTGAGAAGAAGGTGTATTCCTTTTTATCCCTATTTATTTTTCTCCATATGTCTATTAATTCTAATTTTTCTAAGATTTCATTCACTTCTTTTACCTCTTTCTTATTTATTTTTTGATTTGATTTATCTAAATTTGATAATGGTTGGTTTAAGTCTCCCACTAGTATGGTTTTATTGTCTATTTCTTCCTTCAATTCTCCTAGTTTCTCCATTAGAAATTTGGGTGCTATATTATTTGGTGCATACATATTGATTAATGATATTTCCTCATTGTCTATAGTCCCTTTTAACAAAATATAATTACCTTCCCTATCCGTTTTGATCAGGTCTATTTTTGCATTGGCTTTATCAGATATCATGACTACCACTCCTGCCTTCTTTCTATCAGTTGAAGCCCAGAAGGTCTTACTCCATCCTTTAATTCTGACCTAGTGGGTGTCAACCCGCCTCATGTGTGTTTCTTGAAGACAACATATGGTAGGGTTTTGGATTCTAATCCATTCTGCTATTCGTCTACGTTTTATGGGTGAGTTCATCCCATTCACGTTCAAAGTTATGATTGTCATTTGTGGACTCCCTGGCATTTTGATTGCCTTCCCTAATTCTAACCTTTTCTTCTTCGGCTCTACCTTTTAGTCCAGTGATTTACTTTGAAACAGTCCCCCTTGTCCCCTCCCTTGATGTTTCCCTTTTTAGTCCCTCCCTTTTTGTTCCCTCCCCCTCCCCCCTCTCTTTCCCTCCCTTTTTGTTCTCCCTCTCCCCCTCCCCCCCTTGGTTTTCCCTTCTCCTTACCCTTGTTGGGTAAGATAGAATTCAAGATCCCAATGTATCTGGATGTTTTTCCCTCTCAGAGCTGATTTCCCTGAGATTGAGGTTTAAGTAACCCCCCCCCCCTCTCTTCCTCTCCTTCTTATAGGAGTTTTCTTCCCCTCCCCTTCCCATGTGAATCTTTGTGTGAGAATGATTATTCTATTTGGTCTTTCTTTACCCCCTATTTATACATTACATTTTTTCCCCTACATGTTAGTATACATATGTTGATATAAATGTAGTCCTTATAGAAGAGAGTTTGAGTAAAAGAAGAAGATAACATTTTCCCCTTTCCTTAATATTTACCTTTTCAGGTATTCCTTGCTCTTTGATTTTCGGTATCAAACTTTCCACAGAGCTCTGGTCTTTTCTTTGCAAAAAGTTGGAAGTCTTCTATTTTGTTGAATGCCCATACTTTCCCTTGGAAGTATATAGTCAGTTTTGCTGGGTAGCTGATTCTTGGTTGGAGACCCAGCTCTCTTGCCTTTCTGAAGATCATGTTCCATGCCTTACGATCATTCAGAGTAGAACTTGCAAGGTCTTGTGTGACCCTGATTGGCATTCCTTTATATCTAAATTGTCTTTTTCTGGCTTCCTGTAGGATTTTTTCTTTTGTTTGATAGCTTTGAAATTTGGCAATTACATTCCTGGGAGTTGTCTTTTGGGGGTTTAGTGTAGAAGGTGTTCTGTGAGCTCTGTCAGTGGCTGTATTGCCCCCTTGTTCTAGAATCTCTGGGCAATTTTCTTTGATTATATCTTGTATCACCATGTCCAGTTTGGTGTTTATTTCTGGCTTTTCTGGGAGTCCAATTATTCTTAAATTATCCCTTCTCCCCCTATTTTCCAGATCTATCACCTTGTCGGTGAGATATTTTATGTTCTCTTCTAATTTCTTGGTATTTTGGCTTTGCTTTATTGATTCTTGCTCTTTTACACGATCGTTGTCTTCCAGCTGCCTGATTCTGGCCTTTAAAGCCTGGTTTTCTTTTACAGTTTGGTCTAACTGGTTTTGTAGATGCGTGAATTTCTTTTGCATTATTTCCAACTTTTCCTCCCAGAAGGCTTCCATCTTTTTGGTCATTTCTGATTCAAATTCTTCATAGGTTTGTGGAGAGTTTCCATTTCCTTTGGAAGGTTTTGGAGCACTTTCTTTTATATTATCTTCTGTCTGCTCTGTATTTTGTATTTTGGCTCCATAGAATGTGTCCAAAGTCGCCCCTTTCTTCTTATTTTTCTTGGTATTTTGGGGCTTCTGTGGTTCTGTGGAGTTTGCCATTTCTGAATGTGGAGGATTAGCTTTTCTTATCTCTGGTGATCCGAGGCTTTAGTCCTGGGCAGATGTTGGTTCTATGAGTTTTCCCTGGGTTAAACTGAATATGCCTCACTGGAACTGGAATGGAAGGGTCAGACCACGAGGCCACACTCTCCCCCTAGCTCGCTTTCAGGAAGTTGCCTTCAGAATCGCTGGCCGTGAGGCTGTTTCGTAGGCCTGCGGGGGGATGGGCTGCAGCTTTCCCAAGCTCTAGGGCAAGGACTTTCACTGCGACTTGGATAGCAGGATCCAGCCCGTGAGGCTGTCTTGCCCGCCCTGAGGGTTGCTGTTGTTTAGACCAGCTCTCTGCAGTGGAAGCCCCAGGCAGTAACTTTCACCGGGACTGTAGAAGGCCCTGAGGGTTCTGCTCTCTGAGCCCGGCCGGGCTGCGGCTTCCGGGAGCCTTGGATTCTGCACTCCTACCCCTGAGGTCCGAGTGATCTCGGGTTCTGGCTTTTAAGGGGAGCTGTACCTTTTGAACCGGGTCCAGGTCCAGGAGGAGGGTTCCCAGGGTCTGTGCTGTTGATCGTTTTGAATTTCGGCGCCTTAGGAGCTTATCGTTTGAGATCGGTCGGGAAGGGTTTTCAGGAGATCTGAGCTTTAGCTTTCTCTAAGCCGCCATCTTAACCGGAAGTCAGAAAAAGACAATTTAGATATAAAGGAATGCCAATCAGGGTCACACAAGACCTTGCAAGTTCTACTCTGAATGATCCTAAGGCATGGAACATGATCTTCAGAAAGGCAAGAGAGCTGGGTCCCCAACCAAGAATCAGCTACCCAGCAAAACTGACTATATACTTCCAAGGGAAAGTATGGGCATTCAACAAAATAGAAGACTTCCAACTTTTTGCAAAGAAAAGACCAGAGCTCTGTGGAAAGTTTGATACCGAAAATCAAAGAGCAAGGAATACCTGAAAAGGTAAATATTAAGGAAAGGGGGAAAATGTTATCTTCTTCTTTTACTCAAACTCTCTTCTATAAGGACTACATTTATATCAATCTATGGAAAATGATTGTATTTTATCCAAAATTTTCCATTTCAGAATTTCCAGGCTTCCATGAATTAAATCATCCCTGCCTATACTTACCTTAAAAATTATAATATGATTTCCTAAAATTATAGAATATATCCAACCCTTTGTAGTATTCTTTTTCTTGGATATTTGAAATTCCATGACAATAGGGTCATTTTAATGAAGGATATTAACTATATTCTATAAAGCAACCAGTACTCTTATTCATCAGATATTATATAATATTGTGTAATAAATGAATGTAATGGCAATCTAGAAAATGGATCTAGTTCTTTTTTATTAATATGTATAGGTAATTTATAGTTAAGTCCAGGTATCAGAGCAGAGGATAATAGGTAGTAACTGAAAAAATGAAACTGAAAAAAATGGAGAAAAATAATGAAATAGAAGTTTGAAAATTCAAGAAAATTCAAAGACCAATTTAACAATGTTAAAGAGGATACCAAACTGGTAGAAATCAGAAATTCTATAGGAACATAATAACAAATATTAGCATAATATTTATTCTGATTTTAGGAATTTTATGAAGTTAGAAGAGTGCTGATGAAAAATGTACCTTTAAAGTTCATCTGAATGAATTTCATTTTTTACTGTATAAGAGTTTTGAAGGAAAAGGAATCATTGCTTTGTCACTTTTTAACATAGTCCACTATTCTTTGTAAACTTTTTGAGTTATGAAAAAGATGTTAAGACTTTATAAAAGTATTACTGATTGACTTGTGTTGAAGGCAGAAAGCTGTGTCTTCTGGGAGCATTATATATTTTTAGTCTGATATGAAATAGAATTTGGAAGAACATATGTTCATTTCTATGCAAAAAAGGAAAGGAAGCTTTTTTTTCTTCAAAACTGAAACCAATTACCAATAAAAATAAACGAAGTTAAAAAATATACTTACTTTGCTGAAACTCCATTCAGTGGATCCTTAGCCAGAGAGATGATACAATTTTCATATAAATATATATATCTATATATTATATATATACATATAGTAAATGTATAGAGAACTACTTATGAGGGAAATACATTTTTAAAAGAGCTTTATACTTTATCTCAAAGTATTTCCATAAAATGTCATAAGCCTTTGATTTAAGATATATTTGTATATTATTTGTACTAATTAAACTGGCACCTAAGTAGGCCAAAAAATCTCACTTAGTCTATTTTAAAACTTGTGCCAGGAAAATGATATTTGGCATTTATTTCTGGTCTTTGAAATAGAGGTGACCTTCAGCAAAAGTAACTTTACAGCAATGAAAAAGTAACAGCTATTATGAACTTTGAAATTGTTATGACCTTTTGGTCTCATTTTTAAAATTTTATTTAAAAATTTTAATTAATAAAATTTATTTCAAGATATTTCAGCCTTCCCCTCCCCATCCTAAACCATAGAAGGTATCACCTGGAGAGAGGTGGGGGGGAGTGAGGGAGAGAAAGAAAGAAAGAAAGAAAGAAAGAAAGAAAGAAAGAAAGAAAGAAAGAAAGAAAGAAAGAAAGAAAGAAAGAAAGAAAGAAAGAAAGAAAGAAAGAAAGAAAGAAAGAAAGAAAGAAAGAAAGAAAGAAAGAAAGAAAGAAAGAAAGAAAGAAAGAAAGAAAGAAAGAAAGAAAGAAAGAAAGAAAGAAAGAAAGAAAGAAAGAAAGAAAGAAAGAAAGGAAGGAAGGAAGGAAGGAAGGAAGGAAGGAAGGAAGGAAGGAAGGAAGGAAGGAAGGAAGGAAGGAAGGAAGAAACAATGAAAGAAACAAATAAACAAAGAAAGAAATAGAAAGAAAGAATGAAAATAAAGAAGACAATCAGTTCATTCTCTGGAGGTGGATATTCATAAGTTATTCTTCAAATATTAATCCTATAGCTGTGTAAAATGTTCTCTTGGTTCTATTTGTTTCACTCTTTATTATTTCATATAGGTCTTTCAAAGTTTTTAAAAATATTAGTCTTCTTGATCAAAGTTTATCTCCTTTAACTTATTTTTTCTTTCTGAGTTTTATTTTTGTTGTATTGTGATATGTCTTCTGTCATGGCATGACAATATGGAGATTATATATATTGCATGAAAAAGCACTGGTTTACCTTACAGAAGACAATTTACCACCTCAGGGAGGGTTAGAGAGAGAAGGGAGGGAAAGAATCTGAATCACAACATTTCAGAAAATAATAGTCAAAAAATTGTTCTACATGTAATTAAAAAAGTTAAAAGTTAAATAAACTAATATGTTCATCATTCATAATGCTTTAGTAGTATTCTATTATAATTATATACCACAATTTGCTCAGACGTTCCCCGATTACTGTGTACATCCTCAATTTCTAGTTCTTTGCCACCAGAGAGAACTGCTATAAATATTTTGGAAATTATAGGTTCTCTCCTTTTTCTCTGATCTCCTTGGAAAAGAGAATAGCAATGCAATTTCTGGGTGCAAGGGTATACATAGTTTTATAACTCTCTAGTTATAATTCCAAAATGCTCACCAACATGGTTGTATCAGTTCACAATTCCACCAATAGGGTATTAGTGTCCCAAATTTTCAATATCCTTTCCAATACTTGCATTTTGCTCTTTTATAATTTTAGATAATCTGGGAGGTGTGAGATGATGACTCAGAATTGTTTTAATTTTCATTTTTCTGATCAGTAGTGATTTAGAATTTTTTGTTGGCATACCTATATATGACTTTGATTTCTTAATCCAAAAAATGCACATTAGATATTTTGCCCATTTATCATTTGGAAGATGGCTCTTATTCTTTATAACTTTGACAAAAAAGTTCCCAATACAGTTTAGCTATAGATATCTATATAAGAAAGTCTTAAATTTCACCCACATTTTTTACTTTTCTTCTAATCTTAATTATATTAGTTTTAATTGTATGAAAACTTTTAAATTTAATGTAATCTAAATGATCCATTTCATACCTCATAGTGTTCTCCATCTCTTGTTTACTAATAACTTACTCTCATATTCATAAATCTCAAAGGTAATACTTCCCCTGTACTTCTAATTTTCTGTTGATATTGCTTTTTATGTCTATGTCACATATCCATTTTGACATTATCTTAGTGAATGTTATAAAATATTGGCATATAACTTGTATCTGCCAACTATTTTCTAATTGTCCTAGGGATTTTTACCAAATACTGAATTCTCATCCCTAAAATTTGGTTCTATACTTTTATCAAATACCAGGTTACTTTATCTTGTATCATTATTTAATGTATTTTTGTTTTGTTCCACTGATCTCACTTTGTTTTTCTTAGCCAGTGTCAGATAGTTTTGATAATTACTGCTTGATAATATAGTTTAAAATCTGATACTATTAGAATTCCTTCCTTTACATTTTTCCATTTCATATTTTTTCTATTTTTCTCCCAAATTAATTTATATTTCTCTGTCCCTCTGTTGAAACTGACAAGCACCCAACTCAACTATTACATCATTCCCTAAAATGCATTCTATCATTAAGTTCTTCCCCAGGGGGACCTCAGGATTAAGTCAAGTAGACTGCTAAAACTTGAATGGGGAGGCAGTATAATTCTTTGAAAAGAGTGCAAAGTTCAAATTCTGACTGTCTTTACTATCTATGTGAACTTGCCTTTATCTCAAGAAATATCTCATTCATTAAAAAAAGTCTTTTTCCTTGAAAGGTATTTTGCTTGACCCTGAGGATACAACAAAAGAAAACCCTCTACTTCTAGAGATATTGTTATTATTATGAGTAATAGTATCTCAATCAAATACTAATTGTAATGTTTTAGTATATTTATGCAATTTAATACCTTATTTTGTCTGCTAAACAAATATGATATGTTGTTGCAAATGCCCAGAGACTATAGATTACTAATTCAAAGCTTCAGAAATATAATAGTTAGGCCTTTCCTTAAAGATTTTCAAGTGTAGGAATTCTATGGTTTCCTAAATGAGGTTATTCTAAAAGGCCATGTGAGAAGTGGGTTCAGAATAAACTATATCTTTAGCAACTATACTTCTTGCTTTGCTACCTACTAACCTAAGTTGAATAAATTCTTAAACTCTGTTATAGGGGGCTTTTTGAAACTGGTTTAAAATTTTTTCTTCATAATATTCAAGACAGTTAAATTATTATGGCTTTAAATCTGTAAAAAGAGATTTCATTTGTTCTTGATTTGATCATTTCTTGTGATCTTCCTTTATTTTTATAATTACATACCAATTATAAAGAGTTATTATGGGAATTTAGGGGAATTTTGACATCAATAGAACTTTTTATAAAGATATTAAATACCTCTTTATTAAGCTATATAGTTCATCGGCATATTTATTCCTAGTATTTATGGAGATTTCCACTTTCTTGTTTTCTTAAAATTATCTAATTCTTTCAATAACAACAACCCATTAACCATATTAAAGAACAGCTGGAAGATTTGGAATCCAGTCATGAAATCATTGTTTAGGAAATATAATGTTTATGTGCCTGGCAAATCAAGGAGTTTCTTAATCCTTTTTAATAAAAATACTTAAAACTGAAATGAATCCAAGGCAGAAAGGAAGGATCTTTTTTCCTGAGAACATTTGGGAAATACTGTTGTCAATAAGAGTCAGATTCTGAACATCTAATTACAAATGGACTTTTTAAAATAATGATTTTTAATAAGATGCCTGTGGAGGAGAGTAGTTTAAGAAACAGATAGTACTCCTGGTTAGTTATTTATTTACTTATTTGTGAGATCTCTGGTAAAAATATAATATAATATAATTGAGTTTGTAATTATCATCCTTTTTCAAAGATAATTATAGACGTAATAAAACCTCACCTTAATACCATTTCTTCCCCCTAAAGTCAAACTGGAGAAAGTATATATTATTTTTCTTGGCAAAATTAGAATCAATACCTTAGAAAATAATTATGGAATGAACATGAAATTTGGAGTCAGAAGTGATTATTTGGAATTATATTATTATTTCCATTTATTAATTCATTAGGGTTTTTTGCAATTCAAGTTGGGTTTTTCTGCTAAATTTAATTTTTTAATTGATAAAAATCTATTTTCTCTTCTCACTTCAATCAGTGCTACACATTGAAAAAATAAAAACAACCCCTTGAAAGAAAATACATGGTAAATTAAAAACTAATTCCTGTATTCATCATGTATAGTACGTGTGCATGTCTCATTTTGTACATAAATTGGTAGCTTGTTTCACGATGGGTTTTCTGAAATCATATTTGGTCATTTATAACCTACTAATTTTAAGCTTCTGTAGTACCTCATTGAGTCCTCATTGCTTATGTATTTATTTGTTAATTCATTCATTCATTCATTTGTTCATTCATTCAATTATTTTCATTTTTTTTTTCAGAGGAAGGGGGTTTCCTCTGACTGGTTTCCTTGGTGCAGGGAATATTCCATGAATAAATGTTCTCCACAGCAGATGAGCAATTCTTCTGAAACTTCCTATTTTAGAAAATTGCCCCGAGAACTTAGATGTTAAGTTCCATGACCAGTGGTCCAGTCAGTATGTTCTAGGGCCTGGGCTTGAAAAAGCTTTGTCTTATTTCTCATTCTTGCTATTTAGCCATTCTGAGCTCCCACTCTTTTAAAATTCTATTAGACAAAACACCTTATTTTAAATGGAAACATAATAGCAATATTTTTCTTCTTTTTCAACATGACCTTGTGAGGAGGGAGAGGGGGAGAGAATACAAATAGTAAAATGTCAAGAAACTATTATTAAAAATGGTATCAACATATAAAAAATAAATTAAATAAATAATAAAATTAAATAAATAAATGGAAACAGACTGAAGAGAGACTCTTTCAAAACTTCTTTCTATTGAAGGAAAAGAAACATAAACAAATTTGAGAAAAAGATATATATATATATATATATATATATATATATATATATATAATAACTATATCCATTTCCTGATTTTCCCAAAAGATTGTCAAAAGACTGGGAATCAGGAAGTAATGAGACTATACCTAGCTAGGGTGGCAAGGAAGCTCTAAGAGACTGGGTGGGGAGGACAAAAGAGCAGATAAAAATTATTTAAATTCTTTTAGTTTGCATTGAAATGCAAATTATTAGGTACTTATCCCAATGGGCACAGGCAGCCTGGAAACCTGCACAAATCCCAAAAATAGACTCATAGATTATCATCATTTCAGCAGTTTTCTTCCTTTCTTTTCCTTATGCTGAAATCCTGTAGCTTCTGTAGCACTGTCAACACTAGGGAGCACACTTTCCCCAGGAATTAGACTGAAAGCTCTATCCTGGGAGAAAAAAAAGCACAAGGCAGCCCTTCTGCAAATCAGCATTCAGCAGGATTCTAGCCAATGCCCTGCTGGATAGAATGACAAAGCATGAGAATATGACAGGGCTAATGGTAAACAATGACAGATCTGTAGAGAGTAGTGGGGAAGGGAGGGAACTGGAGAATGCTTTTCCTATTTGTGTATGAATTGTACAGGAATCAGGGTGATTTTGTTTGTGGCCTGTAAAGATGATGATCTGAACTCTTCACCCCAGTTTTTGCAAATCAGAATTAAAAAAGCATTAGTGAGAGGCTTTCTGATTGTGTGGGTGGAGGGGTAGAGGGTGGGAGGCTATTTTCAGACACTTGAAAAGTAGGACAAAAAGCTTCTTTTCTAGAGGAAAAAAAGAAAAGTTTGGAGGAAAATGTATTTGCTTTTTGTCCCTTTTTCAATGACCTTGGACTTACTGAGACCTCCCTGGGAAATTGTTTCTTCTTCCTCAGGACATGTTTGAATTAATCTACACGGTGTCTAGCACACGAAACAGGAATGAGCAGATGTTTAAGGGGGTAATTTCCCTTTGTTGTAATAGATGATCAATTATGTGAAAAGAGCTGAGTGGTTGAGAGAGGTATGGCTATACTATCCCTACCACAGCGCCACCGCTTCGGACTCTGGAAATATCAAGCCTCCAATTATATGATTTTTTTTTCAAGAATACATTATTATGATTAATGCACCTTAGACTTTTAGATTTTAAATTTCCTTATTTTAGACTTACCAATAAATGACAGCTCCCAGTTCTCTGATCTTTTGCTTCTTAACTTAACATTAGCATTTGTCTTATCCTTTTCACTCCATGATACCCAAGATGTTGTTAGGGTTTTGGTTTTGGATTTGTTTTTTTTTTTTTCATTTATTTACATCTTGTGTGAACAGTGGCTTCAGACTCCTCTTAGATTTCATCTTGATTTGTCCTTTTGGTTGGGATTATTCATCCACTGGACTAACAGTTCTTAAGTGTCTATTATGAGTCAAGTATTATAGTAAGATTTGGGATATCCAGGCAAAAACAAAATTAAAATTATGACAGAAAGTCTCTATAAGAATGTTAAGCAGGTAGGACAAGGTATGCAAATTATCAATGGAATTGTGAAAACATGGGGCAAAGTTATAAGCACTATGCAACTATAAAATATTATTATTAATAATCTTATTTTTAAAGATATAATGGAATAATCAAGCAATTGATCAGTATTCATTGAATATCTATGGTTTCCCAGACAGCTAGGTTGTTAGTTGATAGTGGCATCTTAAAATCAGTAGGACCTGAGTTCAATTTTGGTCCAAGAAATTTAATAGCTGTGTGACGATGGTCAAATCACTTAACTCTTTTTGCATCAATTTCCTCATCTGTAAAATAAGCTAGAGAAGGAAATGGTAAACCACTCTACTATTCTTGCCAAGAAAACTCTTAAGTAGGATTATAGAGAATCTGCTGTAACTAAAAATGACTGAATAATAAATAATTAATAGGTAGGCTGACTAGTAGTTAAAGCATTCTTTGGACATGCCAATTCATAAAACAAAGTAAAAATATAATTAAAAATAACTTTTAACCCCATTTAACAACACTATACTTCTTCAGTAATGTAGGTGGAATTTTGAAAGAGGGAGAAAAGGGGAGCTTATCTTAGCTTTTATTTTGTATAGAAATATTATTTGAACTTTTGCCAACCTAAATTACCATCTCTGTCCAAAGACTCATGATTTGACATTCTCCTGGAAGACCAGAATCAGATTGATATTGAGAGTAACACTAAAAATAGAAAGGAATTTAATTAAAGGATGATTAAAAATTTCAGATAGACACTATTGTAGCAAGAGTGAGGAATAACATCAGAGTTGCACAATGAGCTATGATTTTTTTTTTCATTTTGTTTGATTTGATTTTGTTTTTTGTTTTTTGTTTTTATTTTTATAGATTACATATCAATATTATTTTAATAATTATTTCTGACAACTTTTCATCTATGTTCTCTTATTCCCTCTCACCTTTCACACCTCCCTGAGATGGCAGGTAATATATATAATAGATGTTATACCTGTGCTCTCATGCAATATATATTTCCATATTTGTCATGTTGTGAAAGAACAAATTGCTTATACTAGAGAATAATCCATGAAGGAAATTAAGTGACGAATGGTGTGGTTCAATGGTATGCATTCAGACTCTATCAGTTCTTTCTATGGTCCTGTGAAAACTTTTTTCTTTTTCTTTTTTTTGTCATGAGTCCTTTGGAATTGTCTTAGATCCTTGCATTACTGATAATAGTTAAGTCATTCACAGTTGATCATCATGAGTTATTGTTCTCTTATTTTGTGAGCTATGAAATGTTAAAAAAAAAAATCCTAGAGAAAGGCCTCCAGTACAATCAGTAAGCACCAATAGAAGATTCAGGGGAGTATGTGGACAAGAGTTGCACTGTGGTTATGGCAGTTATTTGCTGAAAGTACCCACCTTGAAAAGATCAAAGAGGATTTCCGGTCAAGATGGCGGCTTAGAGAAAGCTAAAGTTCAGATCTCCAGAAACCCTTCCCTAGAACTCAAACTATATGCTTCTAAGGCACCGAAATTCAAAATGAACAACAGCATAGACCCCAGGAATCCTCCTCCTGGACGTGGACCTGGATCAAAAGGTACAGCCCCCCCAAAAGCCAGAACCCGAGATCACTTGGACCTAAGGGGTAGGCAGAAGGAAGGTCCTGGGACCCATCTCCCAACCCAGAGCACTGAGTCCAGGGCAGCAAAGGGAACCGCAGAGCCTCAGGGCCCACTATACTGAAGGCCGCTTCCTGAAAAAAACCTGACCCTGTCACGGGGGCACGCAGACAGCAGGGAAACAGAGAGAGATGGGGGGAGCCTGCAGTCCCCTGGCTGGAACCTTCCATCCCAGTCTCACAGAAGATCCCTGCCCCAGGGCATACTCAGCTCAACCCAGGGAAAGATAATCCTATCAGGAGTCCTCCCAGCTCCAGAAAGCCGCGGCCCCTCCCCCCTCAGAGTGTAAGCTCTTCTGGCCCACTAAGGCACAGAAATAAACACCCTGCGGAAAGGGCCAAGCCAGGCTCAGAGCGTGGAAGTAAGGCAATAAAGAAGCATTGGGAGGGAACTGAGGAGGGCAGTAACACGGAAACACCAGCAATTCTTGGCTTCCCCGGGAAGACAGAACAACTGCTTAGAACAGACAATCTGCCTAGGGCTAAAACCTCTGAACACCAGACAGAGATAAGAAAACCTAGTCCTCTCTACTCAGATAGAGATGGCAAACTCCACAGAGGCACAAAAGCCCCAAAATTCCAAGAAAAACGAGAAAAAGGTGGTGACTTTGGACACATTTTATGAAGCAAAAATAGAAAATACAGAGGAGATAAAAGAGGAAACACAAACAAATGCCCCAAAACCTACCAAAGGAAAATCTCCACAAACCCATAAAGAATTTGAATCAGAAAGGATCAAAAAGATGGAAGCCCATTGGGAGGAAAAGTGAGAAATAATGAAAAGAAATTCAGGCATCTACAAAACCAGTTTGACCAATGTGAAAAGGAAAACCAGGCTTTAAAAGTCAGAATCAGGCAACTCTAAGACAACGAGCAAGAATTAATAAAGCAAAGCCAAAAGACCAAGAAATTAGAAGAGAACATAAAGTATCTCACTGACAAGGTGACAGATTTGGAAAATAGAGGAAGAAGAGATAATTTAAGAATAACTGGACTTCCAGAAAAGCCAGAAATAAACACCAAACTGGACATGGTGATACAAGATATAATCAAAGAAAATTGCCCAGAGATTCTAGAACAAGGGGGCAATACAGCCACTGACAGAGCTCACAGAACACCTTCTACACTAAACCCCCAAAAGACAACTCCCAGGAATGTAATTGCCAAATTCCAAAGCTATCAAACAAAAGAAAAAATCCTACAGGAAGCCAGAAAAAGACAATTTAGATATAAAGGAATGCCAATCAGGGTCACACAAGACCTTGCAAGTTCTACTCTGAATGATCCTAAGGCATGGAACATGATCTTCAGAAAGGCAAGAGAGCTGGGTCCCCAACCAAGAATCAGCTACCCAGCAAAACTGACTATATACTTCCAAGGGAAAGTATGGGCATTCAACAAAATAGAAGATTTCCAAGTTTTTGCAAAGAAAAGACCAGAGCTCTGTGGAAAGTTCGATATCAAAAAACAAAGAGCATGGAATAACTGAAAAGGTAAATATGAAGGAAAGGGAAAAGGAGAAAAATGTTATCTTTTTCTTTTACTCAAACTCTCTTTTATAAGAACTACATTTATATCAATCTATGTATACTAACATGTGGGGAAAATGTAATGTGTAAATAGAGGGAAAAGAAAGACTGAATAGAATAATCTTTCTCACACAAAGATTCACAAGGGAAGGGGAGGGGAAGAAAACTCCTATAAGAAGGAGAGGAAGAGAGATTTTACTTAAACCTCACTCTCAGGGAAATCAACTCTGAGAGGGAAGAACATCCAGATCCATTGGGATCTTGAATTCTATCTTACCCAACAAGGGAAGGGGGAAGGGAAAACCAAAGGGGGTAGGGGGAAGGGAACACAAAAAAGGGAGGGAAGACGAGGGGGAGGGGGAGAGAACAAAAAGGAGGGGCTAGAAAGGGAAACATATAAAGGTAGGGGACAAGAGGGACTGCTTTAAAGTAAATCACTGGACTAAAAGGTAGAACTGAAGAAGAAAGGTTAGAATTAGGGAAGGATATCAAAATGCCAGGGAGTCCACCAGTGACAGTCATAACTCTGAACGTGAATGGGATGAACTCACCCATAAAAGGTAGACAAATAGTAGAATGGATTAGAATCCAAAACTCTACCATAAGTTGTCTTCAAGAAATACTCATGAGGTGGGTAGACACCCACAAGGTCAGAATTAAAGGATGGAGTAAGACCTTCTGGGCCTCAACTGACAGAAAGAAGGCAGGAGTGGTAATCAGGATATCTGATAAAGCCAAAGCAAAAATAGACCTGATCAAAAGGGATAGGGAAGGTAATTATATTTTGTTAAAAGGGACTTTAGATAATGAGGAAATATCACTAATCAACATGTATGCACCAAATAGTATAGCACCCAAATTTCTAATGCAGAAACTAGGAGAATTGAAGGAAGAAATAGACAGTAAAATCATATTAGTGGGAGACTTAAACCAACCATTATCAAATTTAGATAAATCAAATCAAAGAATAAATAAGAAAGAGGTAAAAAAGTGAATGAAATCTTAGAGAAATTAGAATTAATAGACATATGGAGAAAAATAAATAGAGATAAAAAGGAATACACCTTCTTCTCAGCACCACATGGTACATTAACAAAGATTGACCATACATTAAGTCACAGAAACATAGCATAGAAATGTAGAAAAGCAGAAATAAGAAATGCAGTCTTTTCAGATCACAAGGCAATAAAAAGAATGATCAGAAAGGGTATAAGGAAAACTAAATCAAAAACTAATTGGAAATTAAACAATATGATACTTCAAAATCATTTAGTTAGAGAAGAAATCAGAGAAACAATTAATAATTTCACCGAGGAAAATGACAACAGTGAGACATCCTCTCAAAACTTTTGGGATGCAGCCAAAGCAATAATCAGAGGTAAATTCATATCCTTCAGTGCATATATTAACAAACTAGGGAGAGCAGAGATCAATCAATTGGAAATGCAAATAAAAAAACTCAAAAACAATCAAATTAAAAACCCCCAGCAGAAAACCAAACTAGAAATCCTAAAAATTAAGAGAGAAATTAATAAAATAAAAAGTGATAGAACTATTGATTTAATAAATAAGACAAGAAGCTGGTACTTTGAAAAAACAAACAAAATAGACAAAGTACTGGTCAATCTAATTAAAAAAAGGAAAGAAGAAAAGCAAATTAACAGCATCAAAGACGAAATGGGGGACATCACCTCCAGTGAAGAGGAAATTAAGGCAATCATTAAAAATTACTTTCCCCAATTAGATGACAATAAATACACCAATTTAGTTGATATGGATGAATATATACAAAAATACAAACTGCCTAGACTAAAAGAAGAAGAAATAGAATTCTTAAATAATCCCATATCAGAAAATGAAATCCAACAAGCCATTAAAGAACTTCCTAAGAAAAAATCCCCAGGGCCTGATGGATTCAACAGTGAATTCTATCAAACATTCAGAGAACAGTTAATCCCAATACTATACAAACTATTTGACATAATAAGCAAAGAGGGAGTTCTACCAAACTCCTTTTACGACACAAACATGGTACTGATTCCAAAACCAGGCAGGTCAAAAACAGAGAAAGAAAACTATAGGCCAATCGCCCTAATGAATATAGATGCAAAAATCTTAAATAGGATACTAGCAAAAAGACTCCAGCAAGTGATTAGAAGGGTCATCCACCATGATCAAGTAGGATTTATACAAGGGATGCAGGGCTGGTTCAATATTAGGAAAACAATCCACATAATTGACCACATCAACAAGCAAACCAACAAGAACCACATGATTATCTCAATAGATGTAAAAAAAGCCTTTGATAAAATACAACACCCATTCCTATTAAAAACACTAGAAAAGGACTTCCGGGTAATCATGGCTGCAATCTAGACGCCACACGCTTCCTCTCCCCAGCTACGAACGAAATAGACTACATCAAAGGAGCATAAAATCACCTTTGGAGGAACAAAAGGACTCCCCAGTACCCCACAGAGGCAAAGGTACGTGGGGCTTGAACATTTCCACACTAAAATAAGAAGGAAAAGCTTGCACAGAAAAGTGAACTGAGCCGCCCTTCCCCCACCCCACCTCCCCCACTAAACCAGAGTGAGCTACCTGAGCGCTCACCGGGACAGCGAGTGAGTGGGGAGCGTCTCTGTCGGGGGGGGGCACTCCAGGGTACTTGGGATCTGGGGACTGCCAGGAAAAAACATCTCAGGGCGCTTTCACTGGAGAATCCAACAGAGCTGTACTTGGGGCAGGCTGCGCAGAACACCCCGGCGGGCTGCGCTGAACAACAGGGCGGACCACACACTGATTATCTGGGCAGAGCTGAACACCTGGGCAGTGTGGCTGTGATCAGGGACCCAGCGCTCTAACAAACCTTGGAGGCTGGGAAGAACTAGTCTGAAGCAACCTAAATTCACAGAAAAACCACACATATAACCCAGATCCCAGACCAAAAAGGAAAGGGGAATAAAACCACCAAAGGGATGGCTCACATGGCCCAAAATCAAGCCTCCAGGAAGAAAGGGAAAAAAGTGACTATTGAAAACTTTTATGGTGGAAGTACCCAAGGAAAAGAAGAGAATGAGAAGGAAATCCAAAAAAATTCAGAACACACCTCCCAAAATGGAAACTATCAACAAGCTCTGGAAGATCTCATACTGGAACTTATCCAAAAGATGGAAACATGGAAAGAAAAATGGGAGAAAGAGATCAGCTGTCTGACAGATAAGAATGCTCAATTGGAAAAAGAACTCGAAGCATCCAATAGAAGGGCAGACAAGGCTGAAAAGCAAAACCAGTCCCCAATGACCAGAATTAAGCACCTCGAAGTAAGTGAGATGATAAAACAGCAAGAATCAATAAAGCAAACCCAAAAAATTAATGAATTAGAAGAAAACATAAAATATCTCACTGAGAAGGTCACAGACCTGGAAAACAGGGGGAGACGAGAAAAATCTCCGAATTATCGGTCTCCCAGAAAAACCAGAGGTAAACAACAAATTGGATATTATTCTACAGGAGATTATAAAAGAAAATTGCCCTCACGTTCTGGAGCAAGGGGGCAAAATAGAAATAGAAAGGATACATAGAACACCTTCTATACTAAATCCCCAAAAGACAACCCCTAGGAATGTAATTGCCAAATTCAAGAGCTTCCAAGTAAAGGAGAAAATCCTACAAGAAGCCAAGAAGAAGAGCTTCAGATATAAGGGGGCTCCCATAAGGATCACACACGACTTAGCGGCTAACACACTAAGAGACCGCAAAGCATGGAAGATGATATTTAGAAGGGCAAGAGAGCTGGGTCTCCAACCAAGAATCAACTACCCAGCAAAACTGACTATATACTCCCAGGGGAAAGTATGGGCATTCAAAAAAATAGAAGATTTCCAAGCATTTGCTAAGAAAAGACCAGAGCTCTGTGGAAAGTTCGATATCCAAGCACAGAAAGCAAGAGAAACATGAAAAGGTAAATATGAAAGAAAGGGAAAAGGAGATAAATCTTATCTTTTTCTTTAAGTCAAACTCTCTTCTATAAGGACTACATTTACATCAAATTATATATATTAATATGTGAGGAAAATGTTTTGTGTAACTCTCATAAATTGTATCATCATAAGAGTAGTTAGAAGAAACATGCATAGGGAAAGATTGGGGCATTAAGAAGATTTGGGGAAAGTTGGTGCAAAGAAAGGAAAAGGGAGGGGGGAATCGTGATAATACTAAGATTAACTTCAAGAAATAGGGGGGAATCAATAGAATAAACTTTCCCATATAAAGATACACATGGGAAGGGGAGGGGAAGAACTCTCATATGAGAAGGAGAGGAAGAGAGCGTGAAGTGGAATTACTTAAACCTTATTCTCAGTGAAATCAAATCTGAAAGGGAAGAACATCTAGATCCAGTGGGATCCTGAATTCTATCTTATCCATTAGGGCAAGAAAGAAAGGAAACCCAAGGAGGGGGTGGGGGGAGGGAGTACAAAAAGGGAGGGAAGGAGAGGGGGGAGGGGAAGGGAGCATAAAAAGGGAGGGGATAGAAAGGGAAGCATCTCAAGGGAGGGGACTAGGGGGACTGACCTAAAGTAAATCACTGGTTCAAAAGGAGAAAGCTAAAGAAGAAAGGTCAGAACTAGGGGAAGATATCAAAATGCCAGCGAATCCACAAATAACAATCATAACTTTGAACGTGAATGGGATGAACTCACCCATAAAACGTAGACAAATAGCAGATTGGATTAGAACCCAAAACCCTACCATATGTTGTCTTCAAGAAACACATATGAGACGGGTTGACACTCACAAGGTTAGAATTAAAGGTTGGAGTAAGACCTTTTGGGCCTCAACCGATAGAAAGAAGGCAGGAGTTGCAATCATGATATCTGACAAAGCCAAAGTACAAATAGACCTGATCAAAAGGGACAGGGAAGGTAAATATATTCTGCTAAAAGGAAGTATAGACAATGAGGAAATATCACTAATCAACATGCATGCACCAAATGGTTTAGCATCCAAATTTTTAATAGAGAAACTAGGAGAATTGAAGGAGGAAATAGACAGTAAAACCATATTAGTGGGACACTTGAACCAACCACTATCAAATTTAGATAAATCAAACCAAAAAATAAACAAGAAAGAGGTAAAAGAGGTGAATGAAATCTTAGAAAAATTAGAGTTAATAGACATATGGAGAAAAATAAATAGGGACAAAAAAGAATACACTTTCTTTTCAGCACCACATGGCACATTCACAAAAATAGATCATACACTAGGTCATAGAAACATGGCACTGAAATACAGAAAAGCAGAAATATTAACTGCAGCCTTTTCAGATCACAAGGCAATTAAAATATTGATCGGCAAGGGTACATGGAGACCCAAATCAAAAATTAATTGGAAATTAAATAACATGATACTCCAAAATCGGATAGTTAGAGAAGAAATCATAGAAACAATTAACAATTTTGTTGAAGAAAATGACAATGGCGAAACATCCTTTCAAACCTTATGGGATGCAGCCAAGGAAGTACTTAGAGGAAAATTCATATCCCTGAGTGCATATATTATCAAATTAGGGAGGACAGAGACCAAGGAATTGGAAATGCAAATCAAAAAACTTGAGAATGAACAAATTAAAAACCCCCAGAAGAAAACCATAATAGAGATCCTAAAAATTAAGGGAGAAATTAATAAAATAGAAAGTGACAGAATTATTGAGCTAATAAACAAGACTAGAAGTTGGTACTTTGAAAAAACAGACAAAATAGACAAAGTACTGGTTAATTTAATTAAAAAAAGGAAAGAAGAAAGGCAAATTAACAGCATCAAGGATGAGAAGGGGGACCTCACCACCAATGAAGAGGAAATTAAGGCAATCATTAAAAACTACTTTGCCCAACTATATGGCAATAAATATACCAACCTAGGTGAAATGGATGAATATTTACAAAAATATAAATTGCCTAGACTAACAGAAGAAGAAATAGTTTTCTTAAATAATCCCATATCAGAAAAAGAAATCCAACAGGCCATCAAAGAACTTCCTGAGAAAAAATCCCCAGGGCCTGATGGATTCACCAGCGAATTCTATCAAACATTCAGAGAACAGTTAATCCCAATACTATACAAACTATTTGACATAATAAGCAAAGAGGGAGTTCTACCAAACTCCTTTTATGACACAAGCATGGTACTGATTCCAAAACCAGGCAGGCCAAAAACAGAGAAAGAAAATTATACACCAATCTCCCTATGAATATAGATGCAAAAATCTTAAATAGGATACTAGCAAAAAGACTCCAGCAAGTGATTAGAAGGGTCATCCACCATGATCAAGTAGGATTTATACCAGGGGTGCAGGGCTGGTTCAACATTAGGAAAACTATGCACATAATTGACCACATCAACAAGCAAACCAACAAGAACCACATGATTATCTCAATAGATGCAGAAAAAGCCTTTGATAAAATACAACACCCATTCCTACTAAAAACACTAGAAAGCATAGGAATAGAAGGGTCATTCCTAAAAATAATAAACAGTATATATCTAAAACAATCAGCTAATATCATCTGCAATGGGGATAAACTAAATCCATTCCCATTAAGATCAGGAGTGAAACAAGGATGCCCATTATTACCTCTATTATTTGACATTGTATTAGAAACACTAGCAGTAGCAATTAGAGAAGAAAAAGAAATTGAAGGCATCAAAATAGGCAAGGAGGAGACCAAAAAAGCTAATTGAAATAATCAATACCTTTAGTAAAGTTGCAGGATACAAAATAAACCCACATAACTCATCAGCCTTTCTATATAATTCCAACACAGCTCAGCAGCAAGAACTAGAAAGAGAAATCCCATTCAAAATTGCCCTAGATAAAATAAAATACTTAGGAATCTATCTCCCGAGACAAACACAGGATCTATATGAACACAACTACAAAACACTTTCCACACAACTAAAACTAGACTTGAACAATTGGAAGAACATTAACTGCTCATGGGTAGGACGAGCCAATATAATAAAAATGACCATCCTACCCAAACTCATCTATCTATTTAGTGCCATACCCATGGAACTTCCAAAATTTTTTTTTTCTGATTTAGAAAAAACCAGAACAAAGTTCATTTGGAAGAACAAAAGATCAAGGATATCCAGGGAAATAATGAAAAAAAATACAAAGGAAGGGGGTCTTGCAGTCCCAGATCTCAGACTATATTACAAAGCAGTGGTCATCAAAACAATTTGGTACTGGCTAAGAGACAGAAAGGAGGATCAGTGGAATAGACTGGGGGCAAGCAACCTCAGCAAGACAGTATATGACAAACCCAAAGATCCTAGCTTTTGGGACAAAAATCCACTATTTCATAAAAACTGCTGGGAAAATTGGAGGACAGTGTGGGAAAGATTAGGCTTAGATCAACACCTCACACCCTACACCAAGATAAATTCAAAATGGGTGAATGACTTGAACAAAAAGATGGAAACTATAAGAAAATTAGGCGAACACAGAATAGTATACATGTCAGACCTTTGGGAAGGGAAATACTTCAAAACCAAGCAAGAATTAGAAAGAGTTACAAAATGCAAAATAAATAATCTGGATTACATCAAATTGAAACGTTTTTTACAAACAAAACCAATGTAACTAAAATCAGAAGGGTAGCAACAAATTGGGAAACAATCTTCATAAAAACCTCTGACAAAGGTTTAATTACTCAAATTTATAAAGAACTAAATCAATTGTACAAAAAATCAAGCCATTCTCCAATTGACAAATGGGCAAGGGACATGAACAGGCAGTTCTCCGCCAAAGAAATCAAAACTATTAATAAGCACATGAAAAAGTGCTCTACATCTCTTATAATCAGAGAGATGCAAATCAAAACAACTCTGAGGTATCACCTCACACCTAGCAGATTGGCTAACATGACAGCTATGCAAAGTAATGAATGCTGGAGGGGATGTGGCAAAGTGGGGACATTAATTCATTGCTGGTGGAGTTGTGAATTGATCCAACCATTCTGGAGGGCAATTTGGAACTATGTCCAAAGGGCAATAAAAGATTGTTTGCCCTTTGATCCAGCCATAGCACTGCTGGGCTTGTACCCCAAAGAGATAATGGACAAAAAGACTTGTACAAGAATATTCATAGCTGCGCTCTTTGTGGTGTCCAAAAATTGGAAAATGAGGGGATGCCCATCAATTGGGGAATGGCTGAACAAATTGTGGTATATGTTGGTGATGGAATACTATTGTGCTCAAAGGAATAATAAAGTGGAGGAATTCCATGGAGACTGGAACAACCTCCACGAAGTGATGCAGAGCGAAAGGAGCAGAACCAGGAAAACATTATACACAGAGACTGATACATTGTGGTACAATCGAAGGTGATGGACTTCTCCATTAGTATCAATGCAATTTCCCTGAACAATCTGCAGGGATCTAAAAAAAAAATACTACCCACAAGCAGAGGATAAACTGTGGGAGTAAAAACACAGATGAAAAACAACTGCTTGACTACAGGGTTGGAGGAGATAAGACTGAGGAGAGACTCTAAATGAACACTATAATTCAAATTCCAACAACAGGGAAATGGGTTCGAGTCAAGAACACATGTGATAACCAGTGGAATCATGTGTCGGCTATGGGAGAGGGAAAAGCGAGGGGGGGGGGGGGAGGAGAGGAAAAGAAAACGATCTTTGTTTCCAATAAACAATGTATGAAAACGACCAAATAAAATAATGTTTAAATAAAAAATAAATAAATAAATAAATAAAACACTAGAAAGCATAGGAATAGAAGGGTCTTTCCTAAAAATAATAAACATTATATGTCTAAAACCATCAGCTAATATCATCTGTAATGGGGATAAACTAGATGCATTCCCAATAACATCAGGAGTGAAACAAGGATGCCCATTATCACCTCTACTATTTGACATTGCATTGTACTAGAAACACTAGCAGTAGCAATTAGAGAAGAAAAAGAAATTGAAGGCATCAAAATAGGCAAGGAGGAGACCAAGTTATCACTCTTTGCAGATGACATGATGATCTACTTAAAGAATCCTAAAGATTCAACCAAAAAGCTAATTGAAATAATCAACAACTTTAGCAAAATTGTAGGATACCAAATAAACCCACATAAGTCATCACCATTTCTATATATCTCCAACACAGCTCAGCAGCAAAAACTAGAAAGAGAAATCCCATTCAAAATCACCTTAGACAAAATAAAATACCTAGGAATCTATCTCCTGATACAAATACAGGAACTATATGAACACAACTACAAAACACTCGCCACACAACTAAAACTAGACTTCAGCAATTGGAAAAATATTAACTGCTCATGGGTAGGATGAGCCAATATAATAAGAATGACCATCCTACCCAAACTTATTCATCTATTTTGTGCCATAGCCATTGAACTTTCAAAAAATTTCTTTACTGATTTAGAAAAAAAAACATAACAAAGGTCATTTCAAATAAAAAAAGATCAAGGATATCCAGGGAAATAATGAAAAAAAAAAGCACAAATGATGGGGACCTTGCAGTCCCAGACCTTAAACTATATTACAAAGCAACAGTCATCAAAACAATTTGGTACTGGCTAAGAGACAGAAAGGAGGATCAGTGGAATAGACTGGGGGAAAGCGACCTCAGCAAGACAGTATACGATAAACCCAAAGATCCCAGCTTTTGGGACAAAAATCCACTATTCGATAAAAACTGCTGGGAAAATTGGAAGACAGTGTGGGAGAGACTAGGAATAGATCAACACCTCACACCCTACACCAAGATAAATTCAAAATGGGTGAGTGACTTAAACATAAAGAAGGAAACCATAAGTAAATTGGGTAAACACAGAATAGTATACATGTCAGACCTTTGGGAGGGGAAAGACTTTAAACTAAGCAAGACATAGAAAGAATCACAAAATGTAAAATAAATAATTTTGACTACATCAAATTAAAAACCTTTTGTACAAACAAAACCAATGTAAATAAAATCAGAAAGAAAACAACAAATTGGGAAAAATATTTATAAAAACCTCTGACAAAGGTTTAATTACTCAAATTTATAAAGAGCTAAATCAATTGTACAAAAAATCAAGCCATTCCCCAATTGATAAATGGGCAAGGGAAATGGATAGGCAGTTTTCAGATTAAGAAATCAAAACTATTTATTAGCACATGAAGAAGTGTTCTAAATCTCTTATAATCAGAGAGATGCAAATCTAAACAACTCTGAGGTATCACCTCACACCTAGCAGATTGGCTAGCATGACAGCTATGGAAAGTAATGAATGCTGGAGGGGATGTGGCAAAGTAGGGACATTAATTCATTGCTGGTGGAGTTTGAACTGATCCAACCATTCTGGAGGGCAATTTGGAACTATGCCCAAAGGGCGATAAAATAATGTCTACCCTTTGATCCAACCGTAGCACTGCTGGGTGTGTACCCCAAAGCGATAATGGACAAAAAGACTTGTACAAAAATATTCATAGCTGCGCTCTTTGTGTTGGCCAAAAATTGGAATACGAGGGGATGCCCATCAATTGGGGAATGGCTGAACAAATTGTGGTATATGTTGGTGATGGAATACTATTGTGCTAAAAGGAATAATAAAGTGGAGGAATTCCATGGAGACTTGAATGACCTCCAGGAAGTGATGCAGAGAGAGAGGAGCTGAACCAGGAGAACATTGTACACAGAGACTAATACACTGTGGTACAATCGAACGTAATGTACTTCTCCATTAGTAGCGGTATAATGTCCCTGAACAATCTGCAGGTATCTAGGAGAAAAAACACTATTCATAAGCAGAGGACAAACTGTGGGAGTAGAAACACAGAGGAAAAGCAATGGCCTGACTACAGCGGTTGAGGGGAAATGACAGAAGAGAGACTCTAAAGGAACACTCTAATGCAAATACTAACAACATGACAATGGGTTCGAATCAAGAACACATGATACCCAGTGGAATCACGTGTCTGCTATTGGGGGGTGGGGGGGAGGAAAAGAAAATGATCTTTGTCTTTAATGAATAATGCATTGAAATGATCAAATGAAATATTATAAAATTAAAAAAAAAGAAAAGATCAAAGACCTGTAGAGGAATTGATACAAACATTACAAGAAATCATTTTTTTTAGAACCAAGAGAGAATTTTGATATAATATAGTCATTTTTTTCCTAAATTGAGAGATGGGGCAATTGAGATGCTAGGTAACATGACTTAACCTGGGTCCACGTAGCTAATAAAGAACAGAACTGAGTTATTGCACAGACTAGGTTTTGGTTTTTTTGTAAATTTAAAAAATATTGATTTGTTCTTTGATCTGGGTAAGGAGAAGTTAGATAATAAGTGGTTACACAGATATATGATCAGAAAGCCCCAATATATTATAAATATCATTTAAGTGATATAGAAAGTATTAAAAAAATTTAAAAGATTTGAAGGTGTTTGAGGGATAATGTGTTTTGAGAAGGTACCACGGGGGTGGAGACATTTTAAAAGAAGGATGTAACTTGGAAAAATAGAGAGAGGGAAGTAGGCATTTATAGCAATAATAATTTATTTTTTTCTTTTAATTGAGACGTGATTGAATTGATTTATAGAATTCCTCGTGAGAAAACTTCACTTATCAGTGCTAATTATAAAGTATATATATTTTTTTTATCTTAAAGAGTAGCCCTAGGGGGCAGCTGGGTAGCTCATTGGATTGAGAGCCAGTCCTAGAGATATGAGGTCCTAGGTTCAAATCTGCCCTCAGACACTTCCTAACTATATGACCCTGGGCAAGTCATTTAACCCCCATTGCCTAGCCCTGACTGCTCATCTTCCTTAGAACCAATACACAATGTTGATTCTAAAAGTGAAGGTATTTTTTTTTAAGAGTAGGATTTTCAGGGGTTGAATGTCTTGTCCAAGCATATATATATATATATATATATATATATATATATATATATATATATATATATATATATATATATAAGCAGAAGCAGAAGCATTTGAACACACTTCCTGATTCTGAGGCTAGGTCTTGGTTAAGTATGGTTTAGTATGCTTTGTTGTAATTTAATATTTTTTTGAAGATAAACAATATTAGAGCTGGAAGCAGGCTCCATGAGGCTAGCTGGTCTTCTGTTTGACACTACTTCTGGTATAGGCATTTAATGGATTCTTATCATACCAACTAATTATAATCTGAGAATAAAAGAAGTATTTTGAATAGTATTATAATTTTGAGGAAACATTTTAATAAGTATTTATTGTAAGAATATGCCCATCCGGGAGATTTGAAGGATCAGTGTTATCAGGATTCATTTACTATTGTAGACTGACAAAGATAGGTATGTGCCTAGCTCATTTACATCCCCTTTTTTCACTAGATTGATATTGATTTGTGGAAATACTCCCAGTCTTCCAAAACATTTCCACTCACTACTGTGTAGATAGAATTCTCTCCCAAAGCTCATTTTAACCAGTATCCAATTTGTGTTGTGAAGATGGGATCAACTCTTCCCTGCCCATTTTTAGATTTAAACACACAAATTAATCACTGTCCCTTGGGCAGTCCTAAGCAAAGCTTTAGCTTTAATTGGTACACATAAAATGGAAGGAAGTAACAGGAAGTGATGAAAAGGAATGGTCTTTAAAAATGCCAAGAACTTCCTGTGAAGAGGTATTTCACCTTGAACTTAACCTTGGAGGAGTTCTGGCTGAGGACTGCTTCTATCATGTGATAGAGTGAGAAAAGCTGACTCCTTTCCTGGATTTTCTGAAGGGACTAGCCTCAGGAAAGGCCTCCCCTCTTCAGAGAGGTTTTGTGACTAAAGCTCTTGTTTCATTCATCCCTGGTGCCCTGCTCAAGGCTCAGTTCCTCTGGCTGAGGACCAATTAGCCCTGCCTGGGTTGAGCCAGGGGCTGAAGCAAAATACTCAGTGTGTTAGGTTAGATATCTTACCTCTCACCAATTTTCGTACTTTCACTTTTTCTTTTATAAATAAATTACTAAAAACTCATTTGGAATTGACTAAATTCCTGGTGACCATACTCTTGAATAATCTAGTCCAACCCTTTACATTTCTGCCCCTTACTGCTGCGTGAATGCTGAGTGAATGGATGGAGGATAAAAGTTTTGGTGTCTCTCTGTTTCCTAATAGGTGGCTGAGGAAATTGGCTGAGAGCCAGGAGGTGGTCAGTTAGGTAAGTTCTATCCTTTTTATTTTTTCTACTTTGTGTGAATATTAATAAGCTTTATAAAAATTATTCTTGGGATTATTGTTATTAAATTTAAATTTTACACTAAGAAAGGTAAAAATTTAGATGTATGTCAATGAATGTATTTTTCTTTGTCAGTAAAAAATGGTTATAGTGCTGTTTAGGTCATTATAGCAAACATGAAATTGCATATATGAAGTTAATAACTTTATTTTATTGTTCTTTTTGAAAATGAATAAAATTTTTGGCTATAAACAACTGTAATAAAATAGGTAAAACAGGAAAGGACAATCAACTAGTATTAGAGTACAAAGAGAAATGAATGCTTCAGAATCTTGATTTTTATGGGCTAGTTAACCACACTGGATTCATAAAACCACCAAATCTTAACCTCAATTGCCATCATCTGAACCAAAATTCACTTCCATAACCTACATGACTGACTATAAAAGACCAAGTGAAAGAGGATAGAAACAAACCAGAAAAAAGGTGGCAATAACTGATCATACTTATTGGCATATTTCCCTTCATTTACTTCTTAATGATTAACTTTGGCAAATAAAATTACAATAATAACAATAACAATAATAATAATAATAATCCATCAAACACCGGCTATCATCCAGGTGATAAGTAAAGACTGAAGGTAAAAGAATAACAGTCAAGGCAATAGTGAATAGCTACAAAAGCATGGTGGGAATCCACAAGCATCCATAAATTAAGTTCTGGTGATTGATTTAGCACTCCAGTCAATGAAATGTGAACACTCCCAAAGATCTAAAAACTATATGGATCATCCTAACATTCCAGACTTATACAATGTCAGAAATTGACTAAAACACTAAAATTCTGTAAAAAGCCATCTCTAGTAGCACTATTTGGTAGTGAAAAAAGTGGCAAAAAAAAATCAAGACTTTGAACATTATCTCCATAAACATGAACATAGAGATAACTACTACATACATATATACAGATATAGGTGTATATATACATATCCACATATACTTAAGTTAGAATTTAAAAGTTCCTTTTGGACTTTGATTACTTGACTCCAATTAACTTTTACACAGATTAAACAAATTAAACAAGTGACCAACATAATAACATTAATAAGAGATTTAAAATTGACTTTGATCTGGAAAAAAAAAAATTAAGTCCTCTGTTATGAAAACCCTGTTAGTTCAGGTTTGCTCTTAGGAAGAAATGAGGTACTTATGGGTAATTGAAATGTTAACAATAAAAGGTAAACAACACTAACAGAACAAGAAAAATGGTAGAAGGACATAGCAGCACAAACTTTCTTTAGATGTTATTTCACTCATTTCTGTCTGTTCAGCAGGGAAGAGTATGAGGACTTCTGTAGTTTTCTGATAACCAAGAAAACTGAATACTACGGACCAACCTTGGGTGAGACCTTTTCATTTCCTAAGTGAACAGGAAGTGATGTAAACAAAACTAAATGTCAACAAGAAATTGCATCAAGGGAAATGCAGCTTGAGCATTGCTCTACTACTGGGATAATCAAATCCTGTCATCATTGCCTTTCAAGTCCTATGTATGTTTGGAGAATGAGAAGTAGAATGTAGAGATCCTACATAATCATCCTACCTCACTTGCTATGGTTCTGCCTAATGAAATAATAATTGATTATTATCACTTCTTAACAGAACTGGCTATAATTTTCAAGTTGAAGAGTGAATCTACAAGATCTAGAAAGATGCATTTTAGAAACATCTAACATGTGAAATTGCATTCTTTGATTATGAATGATTATTGCAAGGGTTTTATTTTGCTTACTTTTCTAGAGGCAAGGGAAGCTTGTAAACCTTAAAATTTCTTAGACTTATAAATGTTGGAAATTCCACCATTGCAAAATTTCATACTTGGAAAATTTCTTACTGATAGTGTATTGGAATGTGAACCCCATTGGCATGGGAGGTTCCTTCTCCTCCCTTCTTAAGATTACTTTAGGACAGAAACCTTTTGCTGAACAATGGAAAGGGCTTTGACCTATGCTTAAGCACAGAACAGGAATTTCTTTGAGTCATGATTGATTTTAGAATTGATACAATAGAGATACTTGGAATGACAGAATCAGGTCTTGGAAAATACAATTTCCACCCCACTCAGTCCTAACAGGATTTAGGAAGGGCTGCAGCATAGATCAACATTTAATTATTTGAGAATATGACCTCCAACAGACATGTGCAAAGCCCAGACCTCTGGGCGGTCCTGGGTTAAGCTAGAGCCTCCATTGGCACAGGGAAATTGATGGACAGTGATTGGTAGATGTGAGAACTGAGGGGAGGGAACTTGGATGGTTTCCTTAAAGATAGGAGGGTCTGAGGACTGAGGGGGTGGTTGGAGAGTTTTGGCTCTGGGTGTTTGGAGAGGTGCTCTGAGAAGCTTGCTCTGAAGGAAGCTGAAGGTGGGGGCCTCTGAGACTGTTTCTCCAGTTTGGTCACGTGAGTAATAGGGACTGATCTCTTTTCTTTGCCCCAGCTATCTAAGGGCTTGGGCCTTTTGGCCCAGCCTAAACAGAAGGGGTATTTAAGCCCTATTCCCTTCTCTTCCCTTTCTCTCTCCCTCTCTCTCTCTATCTCTAATTCCTTTCTTCCTCCTGTCTGTAATTAAACTCTATAAAAAGTTGACGGCTGACTTGAGTTTTCATTTAGGAATTACATAGCTGAATTCCCTGGCGACCTTAAATTAATATATATCAGTCTTTTAAAGTGATTTCCTTGTCACAAGCTGTGTAAAGGATGATAGATATTCAGTTCTAATCAAATGAGGAGGAGGAGAAAATTGGAAAATTTAAGCATTTTTAATGCATAAAGAAACAGAAACATACATTTAAAAAATCAGAAATAAGCAAGAGAGCTTTGACTAATGAACACATATTAATAGAATAGTTATATATTAATAATAAATTAAATTATAAATATCATTTAATAAGGTGTTAAGGATTGAAAAGTGTTTCTGATATACTAACTTTTTATACTTACAACAACCCTGAGAAGTAGGTGTCATTATTATCTTTATTTTACAGATGAAAAAAATTGAGGAAAGCAGAGTTTTAATGACCTAGCCAAATAACATAAATACCAAGTATGTATCATAGCTAGTAAGAATCTGAGTTAAGAATTGAACTGAAGTATATGTGATTCTAAATGAGGTACATTTCCACTATACCACCTAGAGATTTAAAGATTTTTGTACAGTCTTATTTTTCTATTTATAAATTATATACATGGGATCAGATATTTTATTTGATGCTTGTTAATTTTAGAATTATACAACTAGTCATATGTCATATATTTGAATCTATATATAATGATGAACACACAGACATATATATATAATTTTTGATATATACAAACCTGTGTTTTATGATTACATATATACATATATATTGCATGTTATTTAATTTCCTGGAGGATAGTCATAAAAATATTATTCTTTATAAAACATTCTGATTAAAAACAAAGCAAAATAACAAATAACTAAAATATCACATTACTCATTTGATATACATGGATGACAGTATTTAACATCAATCTACTAAGGAGGAAACCACATTATAAAGTTATTTTATAGTGTGAAAATTTGTTTCAACAATATTAAATTATAAGTTGGGCTTTATAAGTATGAAAATCTTAATTAATGCCAAGAAGAGAAATTAGGAAAATGGAAAGAAATATATACAAATATGTTGATATTTGCTCAAGACAGATTGAACACAATATTATTAATGAACACTCAAATTCTTCTCACAAAAGACTGATAGAAAGCCTAAAATAAACATTTAAAGTCAATCAACATTTAAAATAAACATTTAAACAAATAATACTTATTCAAAAGAAGTGTTAGTGTATATTTGGGGCATGGAGAATGGACACTACAATAATTAAAACTTGTACAACATTAATTAAGGCCAAATATTTTACAGTTCTAAGGCAGCTACAGATATATTCCAATTTCCTCCTCAAAAATTTGAAAAGAGTTGGAGTATTGATATTCATGCTCAGATTACAGAATTTAAAAAAAATTTAAAATTTTATAAAAACACTTTTATGACCAAGAAAGAACACTTATAAAATGCAATATTAAAAGCGGATAACTTACTAGATATCAAATGTAGTTGGAAGCATTTAACTTCATATAAAATAGAGGCTATAAAGTAGCAAAGGTAGAAAAGTGGAAGCAAAAGGTCCTTTGGATTCAGTCAAAGACATTATTACAAGAATGAGTGAGTCATGGGGATTTGTACTGAAAAAACAGAGAGGTGTTTGATTCAGTGTAGTCATTGACACAAGTAATAATGAAATGTTTAACCCTAAAGATACTTGACTTACTGATAATAAAGGATTAGGAAATGAAATGGTAGAAACAATGCAATTTGTTATGTTTGGCTTAAAAATGTAGACTCTGTGGAGTCCCTAGGAATGACTAAGTGGATAGAATTACAGACCAAAAGATCTATATTCTTCATTAGCAAGTATATGATGAATCCTTATATTATAAACAAAAATCAACAGTATTTTTCAGAAATCAATATATAAATTACCAGGACCAGAAAACTGTCATTATAGATCAAACCCTTGGCTATAGCTTACCAAATAATACATTGTCCATTAAAAAGAAAAACTTACTTTACTACATGTCTCTATATAAATTATCCATAAAACTAGATAGGAAGAAAAACTTTTACAATAGAAAGTTGTAGTGAAAGAAATCATATTAAATTAAGATAAGGTTGATAAGTGCCTTTCTGCGAAGAGTTATCCTCAAAATGCTTTAAGTAAATCCAGAGAAATTTATTTCCCAATACTTTTATTCAATTGTTAAAAAATATTATTTTTATCTATAATACCCATAGAAAATAAACATAAAAAATCATAATGATAACAGGAAAGCTATTTGTTCTCTCACTTCTCTATCCAAAATTCATAAAAATTAGAACGAGATAATATGAATAATAATGATAAATATTTTGGGCAGATTCTGGGTATAGAAGTCAAGGAAAATGATTCCCCTCCTAAGGAGCTCACCTTCTAATAAGAGACACAAGTGGTAAATGTAATAGTTTACAACATATTTTACAAGATAAATACAATATAATTTTAACATGTTAATGCAATTTTTAATATTTTGACATTTTGGAATCTATGTTCTCTTTCCCCCTTTCCAACCCTCCCTACCCTCTCCCAGAAGGCAGGCAATATGGTATAGGTTATACATACATTATCAAACAATATATAGTTCAATGTTCACCATGTTTTTATGAAAGAAGACACACATTGCCTACATTAGAGAAAAGTTTGTTGAGGAAATAAAGTGATATGTTCATTTGGACTCCATCTGTTCCTTCTGTGAAAGTGTATATCTTTTTTGTCATGAATCTTAGAGTTGTCCTGGATCCTTGCCTTGTTGTTAATAGTTAAGTCATTCAGAGTTGATCATTATACATTTTTGTATTTACTTTATACAGTTTTCTCATTCTACTCTCTTCACTTTGCATGATTTCATGTAAGTCTTTCTAGGTATTTTTAAGATTATATTTGTCATTTCTTATGGTACAATAGAATTCCAAAACAAACATATGCCACCTTTGTGCAGCCATTCTTCAATCGATGGATATTCTTTCAGTCTCCAGTTCTTTGACATTTTACAGTAAGAGCTACTATAAATATTTTGGTTTATTCTCTTTTACAAATCTAGTAATGATATTGCTGGATCAAAGGATATGCACAGATTTATGGTCTTTTGGAAAGATTGCATATAGTTCTTTAGAATAGTTTTATCAATTATCAGCTTGATCAGCAGTGTATTAGTGGCCTGATTTTTCCACATTTTTTCTTGTCATGTTAGCCAGAGAATTAAGCCCATGACTGTGGAGGGTGTACAGATGTTTTTGCTTTCTTTTTTTTTTCAGTGTATTTACAATTTTGAGTGTTTTTATGAGGGTGTTCTTAAAACAATAAATGATATTTAAGTGTGTTTTGCATAATAATACATGTAATACCCATAAAAAATAAAAACAAAAACAAAAAGAAATAAAATAAAATAAAAAGAAAGTGAAACAATATCACAACTTCCATAGTCATGGGATTAATGGTAAAGTCCCATTCTTATGATTTATTAGATAAACAGCTCAGAAAGGCATTGAATTAGCTTTCTGCCACCTGTGGTCAATTTGAATAGGATTAGGGATGGGAATGGAGGGAACATGAAAGAAATAAAGGGACCATAAATTGGGGAAAATGTCATGCATAGTGATTCTTTACACTGCATAGATCATTTTCGTTGGTGCTGATACATATCATTAACTCTTCCTTCCATAATTTATTATTTTTTAATTTCCAAAAAAAAACCTTACTCCATTTATTTCTTTATGGTTTGGTGACTTAAGATTCTTGAAAAGAGGGATGATAAAGTACAATCTTTGACCAGTCCATGAGTGGCTAATCAAAATAGACTACTAAAACTTCCCGGCCCGCAAGAAGTTTTAAGGTAGGAAAATAGAAACAGGATAGAAGTTTTGAATCCCACGAAGGGCGTGAAAGAGCCAACCTTAGAGATGTGAATAAATGAGTCAGTAATCAATTATTAATATTCGGGAGCCACAGCCCTGCTCCGGCCACTGGACATTACTATTTAGGCTATTCCCATCCAATGATCCCAATTTAACACTGCACTGGTCAGAGGATAATACTAGATCAGTAGGAAAGGAGATTAGAAACTAAAGGAGTTAGATAATGCTAGATATTAACATTGGAAAAGAGAGAGAGACAGGAAGGCCTGACCCTGCCTCAGGGAAAAAGATAGAGAGGAGAGATAAAGGAGAAGTTGCTCCTTGGCAAACCTGTCGATGTCCTCAAAGTGGGTGGAGCTGGCTGCTTCCCTTTCTTTTATTCTCTTTGATATACAAATGAGCTCAATACATATTGATAAGTTACATGATGCCTCAATACATATAGATGAGTTACATAGTGTATTGCCATTGGATAGTTGCAAATTATGACAGGGTGAAGGTGGGGTTATTATCCTCAGGTGAGTGAGACAAAGGGAAGCAAGGTTTCACGCCCTAACTTCAGCCACTCTGGGAATAGAGTTCATTGCCATGTGCAGAATGGCCATGTGCTCACTCACAATCCTTGTCTCTCCATAATACCTATGGGCTGGACTGCTACAACTACCTATTAAAAGATGATGGGAGACTTCCGATCAAGATGGCAGCTTAGAGGCAGCAAAAGTTCAGACCTCGGAAAACCCTTCCTTACCGATCACAAACTGAATGCTCCTAGGACACCGAAATTCAAACTGAACAACAGGACAGACCCGAGGAACCCTCCTCCTGGACCTGGATCAAAAGGTATGGCCCTCCAAAAGCCAGAACCCTAGAACACTCAGTTCTAAGGGGTAGGCAGAAGGAAGGTCCCAGGACCCATCCTCCCCAACCCAGAGTGCTGAGCCCATGGTAGCAGCAGGAATCTCAGGGCCAGCAAAAGGGCCTCAGGGCTGGCTATTCTGAAGGACTCACCTTGTAAGCAACCTGAGCCAGTCTCCAGGGAGCCCAACACATAGAGCAGGGAACATAGAGAGAAGGGGGAAGCCTGTAGCCCCCCTGGCTGGGTCCTTCCATCTGAGTCTCAAGTGAGGTTCCAACTTTAGGGCACCAGCTGAACCCAATCCCATCAGGAGCCCTCAGAGTTTCTGAAAAGACAGAAAACTCAGGGCCAGAAAAGGGGTTGCTCTGAAGGACTTACCATGAAAGTAACCTGGGCCAGTCTCTGGACATTCAACACAGATTGTAGAGGGGAGTTTTTTTTTTTTTTTGGTTCGGGGATCATTTGGCCCACACCAGCTGAACTTAATCTCATCAGGAACTCTCAGAACCCAGGGAGGCCACGAACCCTCCCCCGTTAGAGAGGAGAGTCTTCTGAAAGAACAGAAACCTCAGGGCCGGCAAAGGCACTGAGATACCTTGCAGACAGTGTTGTGCCAGGCCCAGAGCATGGAAGTAAGGTAGTGGAGAAGCAACTGGCGGGAACTGAGAGCAGTAACCCCCGAAAAGCCAGCAGGCAGGGTAGGACAGACCCTGGGCCTCCCCGGGAAGACAGAACAACTGAGGAGAAAGGAAAATCTGCCTGGGACTAAAGCCTCAGACCATCAGACAGATACACAAAGAGCCAGTCCTCCTCACTCAGATAGAGATGGCAAACAGTACAGAAGTACAAAAACCTCAAAACACCAAGAAAAGCAAGAAGAAGGAGGTGATGTTGGACACAATTTATGGAGCAAAAAAACAAAATATGAAGGAGATAGAAGAGGAAACACAAGCAAATGCACCGATACCCTCCAAAGGAAATGGAAACTCTCCACAAACTCTTGAAGTATTTGAATCAGAAATGATCAAAAAGATGGAAACCATCTGGCAGGAAAAGTGGGAAATATTGCAAAAGGAATACAACAATTTGAAGCATGAAAAAATGCAACTACAAAAACAGTTTGACCAAACTGAAAAGGAAAACCAGGCTTTAAAGGTCATAATCAGGCAAAAGAACATGAATTAATAAAGCAAAGCAAAGAAATTAGAAGAGAACATAAAATATATCACTGACAAGGTGATAGACTTGGAAAATGGAGGTAGGAGAGACAATTGGAGAATAATTGGCCTTCCAGAAAAATGAGAAATAAATAATAATCTTGACTTTATAATATAAGAAATCATCAAAGAAAAGTATCCAGAGATTCTTGAACAAGGGGGCAATAGAGGCAATGAAAGAGTTCACAGAACACCCTCTACACTAAATTCCCAAAAGACAACTACCAGGAATGTAATTGCCAAATTCCAGATCTTTCAAGCAAAAGAAAAAATTTTACAAGAAGCCAGAAAAAGACAATTTAGATATAAAGAATGCCAATCAGGATCACACAAGACCTTGCTATTTCCACTCTGAATGACCGTAATACATGTAACATGATTTTCAGAAAGGCAAGAGAGCTGGGTCTTCAACCAATAATCAACTCTCCATCAAAACTGTCCATATACTTCCAGGGAAAAGTTTGGGCAGTCAACAAAATAGAAGATTTCCAAGTTTTTGCAAAGAAAAGACCAGAGCTCTGTGGAAAGTTCGATATCGAAAAAGAAAGAACATGGAATACCAGAAAAGGTAAATATGAAGAAAAGGGAAAAGGTGAAAAATGTCATCTTTTTCTCTTATTCAAACTCTCTTCTATAAGGACTACATTTATATCAATTTATATATATTACTATGTGGGGAAAATATAATGTGTTGCTCTCAAAAATTATATGCATCATCAAAATAGTAAGAAGAATCATGCATAGGCAACATTTGGGGCATCAAGATGATATGGAGAAAGGGGGGATAGAAAGGAAAAGGGAGAGGGGAATTATTGATTGTACTAAGATATACTCTAAGATATATGGGGGGGATAGAAAAAAAACAAAAAAAAACCTAAATAGAATAATCTTTCTCTCACAAAGATACACATGAGAAGTGGAGGGGAAGAAAACTCCTATAAGAAGGAGAGGAAGAGAGTTTTTACTTATACCTTACTCTCAGTGAAATAAACTCTGAGAGGGAAGAGCATCCAGATCCATTGGGATCTTGAACTTTATCTTATCCAACAGGGGTAGGGAGAAGGGAAATCCAAGGGGAGGTAAGGGGGGAGGGAACACAAAAAGGGAGGGAAGGAGAGGGGGAGGGGGAGGGAACAAAAAGGGAGGTGCTAGAAAGGGAAACACATCAAGGGAGGGGTCAAGGGGGACTGAATTAAAGTAAATCACTGGCTTAAAATGTTATAGCTAAAGAAGAAAGGTCAGAATTAGGGGAGGATATAAAAATGCCAGGTAGTCCACAAGTGACAATCATAACTTTGAATATGAAAGGGATGAACTCACCCATAAAACAGATGAATAGCAGAATGGATTAGAATTAAAAACCCTGCCATATGTTGTTTTCAAGAAACACACATGAGGTGGGTAGACACCCACAAGGTCAGAATTAAAGGATGGAGTAAGACCTTCTTGGCCTCAACTAATAGAGAGAATGCAAGAGTTGCAATCATGATATCTGACAAAGTCAAAGCAAAAATAGACATGATTAAAAGGGATAGGGAAGGTAAACATATTTTGTTAAAAGAGACTTTAGATAGCGAGGAAATATCACTAATCAACATGTATGCACCAAATAGTATAGCACCCAAATTTCTAATGCAGAAACTAGGAGAATTGAAGTAAGAAATAGATAGTAAAACCATATTAGTGGGAGATCTGAACCAATCACTGTCAAATTTAGATAAATCAAATAAAAAAAATAATAAAGAGGTAAAAGAAGTGAATGAAATCTTAGAAAAATTAGAATTAATAGACATATGGTGAAAAATAAATAGGGACAAAAAGGAATACACCTTCTTCTCAGCACCATATGGCACATTCACAAAGATTGACCATACACTAGGTCACAGAAACATGGCATAGAAATGTAGAAAAGCAGAAATAAGAAATGCAGTCTTTTCAGATCACAAGGCAATAAAAATAATGTTCAATAAGGGTATAAGGAAAACAAAATCAAAATTAATTGGAAATTAAACCATATGATACTCCAAAATCATTTAGTTAGAGAAGAAATCACAGAAACCATTAATAATATCATCGAGGAAAATGACAATGATGAGATATCCATTCAAACTTTTTGGGATACAGCCAAAGCAGTAATCAGAGGTAAATTCATATCCCTGAGTGCATATATTGAGAAACTAGGGAGGGCATAGATCAATGAATTGGAAATGCAAATTAAAAAAAAAAACTTGAAAGCGAACAAATTAAAAACCCCCAGCAGAAAACCAAACTAGAGATCCTAAAAATTAAGGGGGAAATTAATAAAATCGAAAGTGATAGAACTATTGAACTAATAAATAAGACTAGAAGCTGGTACTTTGAAAAAAATAGACAAAGTACTTGTCAATCTAATTTAAAAAAGGAAAGAAGAAAATCAAATTAAGAGCATCAAAGATGAAAAGGGGGACATCACCTCCAATGAGAAGGAAATTAATTAATCATTAAAAATTACTTTGCCCAATCATATGGCAATAAATATACCAATCTAGGTGATATCGACAAAGATACAAAAATACAAACTGCCTAGATTAAAAGAAGAAGAACTAGAATTCTTAATAATCCCATATCAGAAAATGAAATTCAACAGGCCATCAAAGAACTCTCTAAGAAAAAATCCCCAGGGCCAGATGGATTCACAAGTGAATTCTATCAAACATTCAAAGAACAGTTAATCCCAATACTATACAAACTATTTGACATAATAAGCAAAGAGGGAGTTCTACCAAACTCCTTTTATGACACAAACAGGGTACTAATTCCAAAACCAGGAAGGTCAAAAACAGAGAAAGAAAATTATAGACCAATCTCCCTAATGAATATAGATGCAAAAATCTTAAATAGGATACTAGCAAAAAGACTCCAGCAAGTGATCAGAAGGGTCATCCACCATGATCAAGTAGGATTTATACCAGGGATGCAGGGATGGTTCAATATTAGGAAAACCATCCACATAATCAACCATATCAACAAGCAAACCAACAAAAATCACATGATTATTTCAATAGATGCAAAAAAAGCCTTTGATAAAATATAACACCCCTTCCTATTAAAAACACTAGAAAGCATAGGAATAGAAGGGCTGTTCCTAAAAATAATAAACAATATATATCTAAAACCATCAGCTAAAAGCATCTGCAATGGTGATAAACTAGATGCATTCCCAATAAGATCTGGAGTGAAACAAGGATTCCCATTATCACCTCTATTATTTGATATTGTACTAGAAACACCAGCAGTAGCAATTAGAGAAGAAAAAGAAATTGCAGGCATTAAAATAGGCAAGGAGGAGACCAAGTTATCACTCTTTGCAGATGACATGATGGTCTACTTAAAGAATCCTAAAGAATCAACCAAAAGGCTAATTGAAATAATCAACTACTTTAGCAAAGTTGCAGGATAAAAAATAAATGCACATAAGTCATCAGCATTTCTATATATTTCCAACACAGCTCAGCAGCAAAAACTAGAAAGAGAAATCCCATTCAAAATCACCTTAGACAAAATAAAATACCTAGGAATCTACCTCCCGAGACAAACACAGGAACTATATGAACACAACTATAAAACACTCGCCACACAAATAAAACTAGACTTGAGCAATTGGAAAAATATTAACTGCTCATGGGTAGGAAGAGCCAATATAATAAGAATGACCATCCTACCAAAACTTATTTATCTATTTAGTGCCATACCCATTGAACTCCCAAAAAAAATTCTTTACTGATCTATAAAAAAACAACAAAGTTTATTTGGAAGAACAAAGGATCAAGGATATCCAGGGAAATAATGAAAAAAAAATACAAAGGAAGCGGGCCTTGAAGTCCCAGATCTCAAACTATATTACAAAGCAGCAGTCATTAAAACAATTTGGTACTGGCTAACAGACAGAAAGGAGGATCAGTGGAATAGACTTGGGGCAAGTGACCTCAGCAAGAGAGTATATGATAAACCCAAAGATCCCAGCTTTTGGGACAAAAACTCACTATTCGATAAAAACTGCTGGGAAAATTGGAAGACAGTGTGGGAGAGATTAGGTTTGGATCAACACCTCACACCCTACACCAAGATAAATTCAAAATGCGTGAATGACTTGAACATAAAGAAGGAAACTATAAGTAAATTAGGCAGACACAGAATAGTATACATGTCAGACCTTTGGGAAGTGAAAGACTTTAAAACCAAGCAAGACATAGAAAGAATCACAAAATGTAAAATAAATAATTTTGACTACATCAAATTAAAAAGTTTTTGTACAAACAAAATCAGTGTAACTAAAATCAGAAGGGAAGCAAGAAATTGGGAAATAATCTTCCTAAATACCTCTGATAAATGTTTAATTATTCCAATTTACAAAGAGCTAAACCAATTGTACAAAATATCAAGCCATTTTTCATTTGATAAATGGGTATTGGACATGAATAGGCAGTTTTCAGATAAAGAAATCAAAACTATTAATAAACACATGAAGAAGTGTTCTAAATCTCTTATAATCAGAGAGATGCAAAGCACAACAACTCTGAGGTATCACCTCACACCTAGCAGATTGGCTTACATGACAGCAAAGGAAAGTAGTGAATCCTGGAGGGGATGTGCCAAAGTAGGGACAGAAAATTATTATTGGTGGTGTTGTGAATTGATCCAACCATTCTGGAGGGCAATTTGGAACTATGCCCAAAGGGCAATAAAAGACTGTCTGCCCTTTGCTCTAGCCAGAGCATTGCTGGGTTTGTACCCCAAAGAAATAATAAGGAAAAAGACAAGAACAAAAATATTCATAGGTGTGCTGTTTGTGGTGGCAAAAAATTGGAAAATGAGGGGATGCCCTTCAATTGGGGAATGGCTGAACAAATTGTGGTATATGTTGGTGATGGAATACTATTGTGCTCAAAGGAATAATAAATTGGAGGAATTCCATGGAGACTGGAATGACCTCCAGGAAGTGATGCAGTGCGAGAGGAACAGAACGAAGAGAATATTGTACACAGAGACTAATACACTGTGGTACAATTGAAGGTAATGGACTTCTCCATTAGTGGCAATGCAATGTCTCTGAACAATGTGCAGGGATCTAGGAGAAAAACAGTATCCACAAGCAAAGGACAAACTGTGGGAGTAAAAACACTGAGGAAAACCAACTGCTTGACTACAGGGGTTGAGGGGATATGACTCAGGAGAGACTCTAAATGAACACTCTAGTGCAAATACCAACAACATGGAAATGGGTTCGAATCAAGAACACATGTGATACCCTGGGGAATCGAGCATCAGTTATGGGAGAGGTGCGTGGGTGTGGGGGGGTGAGGAAAAGAAAATGATCTTTGTCTCCAGTGAATAATGTTTGGAAATGCTTATATAAAATTAAAAAAAAGATGATGGAAGCTAAAATATTTTTTTCAACAATTGCAATTTATGAAATTCTCTATTTAAGCACTGTGGACCTATGATCTATATTGATAGGGGAACTGCTAAAATCAAGGATCAATAGATTACTGAAGTTTCTTCATTTCTATTATTTTTAAAATGCATCTGAATGATTTCTAAGCATCTTTTATAAAGAGTAGTGATAGTCTCTCAGTGACCTAGAATGACTATTGTCTTTGTGCTTTATCATCTATTGATGTACCCTCATGTGGCTTTGAAGTCCAAAGACTGAGGCACAAAGTTTGTGGCACATGGGTCATGGGACGCCAGTTGTTACGGGAGGTGCAGTTGTGGCCTGCTGTCAGCATTCACGCACAGCGGCAGGACATCCATGTCGCTCATCTTCAAAGGTGGTGGCGGCATGGTGAATGTGGGTTCACCAGCTGCTTCTGACAGAGGCAGCAAGTTCTATTTGCTTTGGTGTAATGCCAGCCCACTTCAAGTTTGACTTTAGCTGATCCTTGAATGTTTTTTTTGGCCAGACTTGTTTCCTGAGTCCAGCTGACGGTTCACCATAGAATACCCGTCTTGGTATTGGCTGTGGGTACATGCGGATGACGTGTCCAGACCATTGTAGCTGGGTTTTGAGGACATGGAAAAGAACATGGAAGCTTAAACATATAACAGTACTAGATTTTCCTATTTATATACCAGGAAACAAAAAAAAATGGTATCTTTCATCAACAATCATAGAATCAACTCATCCAGAGGATTTGAAGACTTATTTCTAACAAACCAATTCATATTTATCCCCATGTCTAAGCCTCCTTTCCCACAGATTCTATTGCATCTGATACAGAACAAATAATAAACCTGAATGGAGAAGAGATAGTGTGATAGGCTTGGAGATAGAAACAAAATTTTGACAAAAGTTCAGATATGTATGCTGAATGAAGAAGTGAGGATCTCACTGAGGTCAAGAACGTAAAAACATAATAATTGCCCATTACTATTAATTGACATTTTAATAAAATTAATTGTAATTTTATTATTAATAGATAATAGTGAATTATTATTATAACAACATGATCCCCTTTTTAAACAATGTAGGGGAGTATTGAAATAAAAATAATGCAGAATGGATTAGTCAAGCCTAAAAAGATATTTCTTTCTGGACAATGTTTAATTATGAGGTTATTGGAAAGGATTAGTTTGGATCAAAAAGACAAATATATATTAAATTAATTTTAGTCTTTTAACTTAATTTCAAATAGTTTGATTATGAGAGTTGTTTATTTTGTTCACATTTCCTCTTTAAAGGATAGAAATGTGATTTGCATTATTAGGAAAACAGTGATCTTTTCACAAGCAAGAGATGAGCTCCATAGTGAACATCACATCAATTAAAATCTTAATTTGCAAATATTTTGGTTTGTATTTTTTTACTGAGAAACATAAGGAATAAAATAAAGAAAATTCAAAGTTTAAAGTAGGTTTTGATTTGTAAAGAAAGAACATTGACTTTTATTTTGTTTATGAAAGATTATAAAGCAAGGCACTGAATTCAATGTGATCATTCTGGCTCTGGACCTAGTCACTTAAAATCATGCTCTGATACTTCAATGACCTGTTTGAGAATTATGTTCTGAAATTCATAAACTAAATATCATAAACTTTGGATTATTATGGCTCGGATCTAGAATATATGGTTCTGAGAGGAAAGATCTTGAGATTTATGACTTCAAAATTGACCTCAAAAGCTTCAATAGTTACTGATAGTTTCAGACATATAAGATGAGAATAATTTTGTTACAGCTACTGTTGCTACCTAACTTTATAGGTCCTTAAGTTTTACTATACCCTCAAAATAGCCTTACAAAATAGATTAATGTTATCATGGTCACCTTCATTTTAGACAACAGAAAAACTAAGCATCCCGGAGATTAATTGCCTTGCCCACAGTTTTACAGCTAGTAAGTTAGAATCCAATGTATATTTAATGAAGTATATATTAATAGGTATATATGCAAATATATGTTGATTCATAGAAAAATAATTTCATTACATATGAATATTAATTTTTTTAATTTCATATATAATCATCTAGTATACATATACATATATACAAGTACTTTCTCTATTATGAAAACCTTTATTCATGACAAAGCCTTTATCAAAAGAATAATATGTGCTTTTTATGTAATTTGTCACCAGCACAAAAGTAGGGATAGAATATAGATATATGATTTCATTGCTATAGGAAACTGCCAGTGAGGAAACTCCTTATTCTGATGAAGAACAGACCCTTGCCTGGGATTTTAAGAAGTTAAATGACTTGATCTGTTACATACCAGCAACTTGCCAGGGGTTGAAACTTGGTCCTTCTGATTCTAAAGGTTTCTTTCTATTTTGACTCTGTTTCCTTTTTCAGTGACAGAAATTCTCAAATGTAATGGCTCATTTATATTTAGTGTCAAGATATAGAGAATTATTTTCCTTACATCTCTAAGAGACTGGGACATGAATGTATTTCAACTTCCATTTAACAGATAAAGAAATTTAAACAGTTAGGACTCTTTGCTCTACCATATTGGTTTCCTGGTATGTAAATCACCACCATAGTAGTGATTTAGGAATTTAAAAGAAAGATTGAGATCTCTTGGATGGTCATAGGAAATCTGAAAAGAGAGTGATTGGTTTTAATTCTAAATATATCTCTTTCAATGAAGCCAGCATTATATTTATTTTAATCTTATACTCCCTTCTTAGTCCATCATTTTTCTACTTCTTTTTATTTCTTTTCTTTTACTTTTTCTTTGTTTTTTTTCTTTCTTTCTTAATTTTCTTTCTTTCTTTTTCTCTTTCTCTCTTCTTAATCTTCTTGTTCTTTCTGTCCTTGTTCTTGTTCTTCCTCTTGTTGTTCTTATTCTTTCACTCCTCCTTTCTCTGCTTCTCCTCCTTCTTTCTTCTCTTCCCATTCTCCTGATTAAAACATCTCACATTAAAAATGGCATTATTTTAAGGAAATAGTTCCAATTCCTTACATTAACTAACTTTTCCCAATAATTAAATATTTGAAAACCATGACCCTTACTACTGTAACTCTACATTTTAAAATAGCAATCATGCAGAATACGTGATGACCAAGCATTTTATAAATTCACAAATTATATTGCTTTCATCATTTAGCCACTTAAAATATCAGTCATCTTGATTCCTTTAGATTGCTTAGTGCCTTTCCATATCCTCCTGATGTTTTCATAAACCTTAACACAAACAATATTCCCTGGCATAACTGTACCTCAGTTATTTAATGGATGATAAAATGTAGGAATGAATTTTATGGCAGATTAGCCTTTAACTGACTCAAGAGAGAACTGCTTGGCTTGTCAGTATCCAGCATCTCAGCAGCTGAGTTATAAGCATGTCAGATTTTCAGTTGTGCCTCTAATGGAGGAAGAATTGCTTCCGTGATAAGCACTTATCTAAGTTTTGGCCTCCTTTCTGTCTCCTTCAGAGTTCCTCAAGGCCAATATCCTAACAAACAAATTAAAGACTGGGGACAGTCTTCCATAGTTGGATTATTAGTATTTAAGTAAATTCTTTTGGCATGATAGTTTATTTTAGTTATGTTGTTATAATGCATAAGATAATCATTGCATTTTACTTCTGCTGGGTTGGCATTTTTGACATAAATTAAAGCTTTTGTTCCTGGGGTAATTTACTGCATCACATGGCAGACTCTAAGACTCAGTGGAATATTACAAGCAATTTTATTAAGCTTCCTCTTTTTGTTCTTTTTTATGAGAACTGGTCTTATTTATTTCAGGGAGAAAATAGATCATTAAATTTGGATAGAAAGAATGCTTAGAGTACAGACATTATGTTTAAGAAGTGACTTGGCCAATCAACTTAGATTGATGTTCTTTCTTGGTTTGTTTAAGCTTTCTCATAAAATAAAATAATACAATAAAATAAATCCCCTTAGGACATGGAGTTTCCATTGATGAGAAGAATCAAGATGGTTTTTTTAGATAATATGCTAAATTTAGAGCCAATTTCCCAAATGGGGTCATCTGCTCTTGACCAACTAAACTTTTGACCAGGACTGAAGAAATGGTAATGTTTTCTACAAATGCTGCTTTAGCTTTAAATATTTTTTCCTTCATAGATTTAGAAAAGAAAAAAAAAACAGCATAGGAGATTAAGGTAGGAAGAAGCTCAGCCTCATCTTTACCTTACCCTTTACCTTGCTGTATTACCCATTCTTTTGGTTCTTTAAATTTTGTAGTGCAGGGAAGGAGCACAAGTTTTGGAAGGACTTGACTAAAAGTAATAGGATGTATAATCTGATTTAACAATCTTGAATCTTTTTCTGTCTTCTTTTAATTATGTGCCTGGTCCAAGGAGTTGTAGTAATGATAGAAAAAAAGAAATTAACACATGAAAAAGTTAGTTGGAAAAGACAGAAATGGACAACAGAATGTATTATGTACACATGTATATTTAAACCTTCTTTATCTGATACAGTCTCCTGTGATTCAATTGGACGAAGTGATTTTCAGACTGACACTAATGAAATAGAAAATGAAAGCAAAAAAAAAAGAGAGCCAAAGCATTTTCAAATTCATTCAATATATCAAAGTATTGAAGTGGACAACCAATCTGAACCACAAATAAAAAGTGTTTTCTCCAGATTTTAAGCATTATGGATAAGGACTGAAATTAACCAGAAAAAATGACAAACTTTATTGAGTTATTTGCTTTTGTTTAACATATGGGCTAAATTAGAGAAAATAATGTGAAACAACCAACATATAACTATAGGTCACATCTGTTTCAGTTATTAAATTAGTATATGTGGTACCAGTCAATAGACATACAAGAGGCATTTATTAAAAGATGATTATATGGAAGGAACTTTGGTAAGTACTGGTGATACAAAGAAAGAAAGACAGAAGTAAAACACTGACTCTGTGGAGCTTGTAGTATGATGGAGGAGGAAGTGTAAAAAAAAATACTTAAAGAATCTATAATACATATCGTGTAAATGGTAGGTGATTTCAGAAGGAAATAGCTAGAAAGGAGAGACCAGCAAAGGCCTCTGACAGACAGAAGTATTTAGACTGAGTCTTAAAGGAGGTCAGAGAAGCTGAAAATGGGAGTGAGGAGTCAGTATTCCAAATATTGGGCTCAGTCAGTAAAAAGACAGATTGTGTCATTGAAATGTCTGATTGGAGAGTGAAAAAGTAGTACAGTGCAGCTAGATTAAAAAGTAGATAGAGGGAAATGAGATTTAAGAGTATAAGAAAGGTTATTGTTGTTCAATCATTTAATTTGTGTCTAATTGTGACCCCATTTGGTATTTTCTTAGCAAAGATATTGGAAAGGTTTGCCATTTCCTTTTCTAGTTTATAGATGATGAAACTGAGACAAACAGTGACTTGCTTAGGGTCACCCAGCTAATAAGTATCTGAAGCTGGATTTCAACCAACATCTTCCTGAGTCCTATCCCAGTGCTTTCTGAGAAAGTTAGGAAGACAGAAAGTTATAGTGGCCAAAATGTGTTTAGCATAAATTATTAGAATAATTGCCTAAATTCATCATGTACTATATCAGTGATGGTGAATATATGACAAGGGTGCCCTAGATGGCATGCAGAGCACTCTCTGTGGTTATTCAGTCCTCCCCACCCCCACCTCCCATCAGAATTCATTACTAGAAAGGCAGAGGGCCTTGGGTGGAGCTGCTTCGCATTCCCTCTCCACCAGGCCTGAAAATATTTTTTTCACAACATCAACCCCTCTGTCCAGCAGTCCAATGGGAGCACATAGTGGGTAATGTGGATGGCTTACAGGCAGCAGAGCCTGCCTGTAAGAAAAGTAATAAAGGCCTCAAGTAGGAAATAGCAGTACTATCACTAAACCTTAAAGGCAGTTTCCTTCTTTGTATAAAAGTTACAAATAATAACTAGTTTCAAATTCTTTAAGACACAATACAATAAAAAGGAAAGATCAAAGTTTGTCTTTGGATAGCTTTTTGTTTCCATCATTTTCTTCTCTAGGCCTCAGTTTATTCAACAGCAAAATGAATTAGTTATACTACATCATCTCTACTTTGTTCTCTAGAATACATCACGTTCACAAAGAGTTTTTTTAGTTTATTTTTTTATTCATTTCTGTTTCTTTGTGACCCCTTTCCTTTTGCAGTTATCTTGGCAAAAGCATTGGAATGGTTTGCCATTTCCTTCACAAGCTCATTTTACAGCTGAAGACACTGAAGTAAACAGGGTTAAGTGATTTGTGCAGAAAAAGCAAAGCTAAGTGTCTGAAGCCAGATTTGAACAAAGAATGAGTCTTTCTGATTCCAAATCTGGCCCTCTATCTCCAGTGCCACCAAGCTGCACCACTCAGGATAAATCTGTTATAACATTTTTTTCAGATTTTATTGATATCTTTATTAGCACAATGATTTCACAACATATTGCTTCCCTTCCCATTTTCTGAAAAATATTATTTAAAACTAAATGATAAAACATGAATTAAAAGAAAGCACTGTAGCAAAACTAGGTAAAACATGACCCAAGTCTGATGATATATTCAATATGCCATATCTATTGTTCCTCATTTCTCCCCTACTCTATAAAAGAAAAAGAGATTTTCATATTTCTTCCTGGAGGCCAACCTTGGTATTCTTTTACTGAGGAGCATAATTGGTGATGGGAAAATAGTAAAGACCATTCCAAATTAAATAATCCTAGACAGTGCAATAACAAATAAAGCATTGAACCTGCAGTCAAGAAGAGCTAATTTCAAATCTGGCCTCAGGAACTTTTAAGCTCCTGGACAAATCACTTAACTCCTATCTACCTTAGTATTCTTAAAAGTCAAATAGAGATAATAATAGTACCTACATCCGATTTTTTTTTCCTGAGGACTAAATGAGTTAATAATTGTAAAGTCCTTGCAGTGCCTGGCCTGCAATAGATTCCTAACAAATTCTTGTTCAGAGAAAAGAAGGAGAAATAAATATTTTTGACATTTTTCCCTGTAATGACACATTATATTGATTATCTTATCTCAATATTTAAAAATAAATATAGCTGTGTAAGGACTGTATTTTTCTATTGTGGATTACTGTTGTGTGAGAGTCTTATGCAATGTTATTCAATATTCTAAAGAGTGAAATAATTGTCCCTTTTAAGTAAATCTATGAATCTGCTTGTAAAAAATGTGGATCAATGTCTCAGCAAGTAGAAAAAGGAGACGGAATCCAAACAGTCTTACAGAAAAGAGAAGTAATGGGCCAATGTCTAATTTTGACTAGATAGCTACAGTTGGTTTAAGAATATGAAAAAAAAAATGAGCACACACAGAGACATTCTGGGAGTCACCCTCAATGACTATTGCATTCCTTAGTAAAACTTTATATGACACCAATTTATATGATTTCTAAACTGTTATTATCCTGATTAATGACTCTTCGTAAAGGTTTATGTCAATGATTTCATATATTACAATTTAACTTGAGATTTCATATAATAGGATTTAGCTTATAAGGAGTTTGGTGGAACTGGGAAAAGACTGAGGGATGAAGAGGATTATGTATAGCCCTGACCACTTATATTCAAATCTAGAGTTCAGAATCTTCTTTGCTTTTCTCTTTTTTCATGGAACAACTCTCTAATAAACAATGTATAATGTAAATATTCTGCCACTCTCCCTGCTCCAAAAGTAGCCCTTTAAAATTCGATAAACAATAATACACAAACCTCTTGTAAGAGAACTCTAGAATTTCAGTGCTGCCACATGTCTGGATCTAGCAACTGTAGTTTGGCTATTCTCCACCACACTGTTACTTCCCTTTCTGCATAATGTTTGCTATTTTCTTGAAATATCTTCTCCTTTCCATCACAGATCTTCTTGAAGTTTCTATTCATCTCATAGTGGTTGCTCATTCAATCATTAGCACATCGGTTGTCATCTGTCTCTCTCTCAAACTTTTTAACAGTTATTCTGTTGTCATCTTCTTTCATTGTCCTCTGTTCCTTCTGACATCTCCCTCAACCTTTAATATGTGGTTCTTGTCACCTTTTCAAAATACTGGGCTTCACACTTGAGACTTTACTTAAGGGTCAGAGGTATACTCCTATCTCAGAGGGAATCAGTGTCTCCAACATCACAAAAAGTCAATATATCATATTTACTATGATGACAATTCTAGTATGTGACCACTCCTCTAGCATCCAAATGTATTTTCTTTCACAATAGTACTTTCTGGTGGTCCAGATGTTCATGTATAACATTCTGTTTTCTCATTGATGGAGCTCTCTTTTTTTCCCTCTTCCACCTTGGCAACTAGGCTGATATTCATATTATTTTAATCTCCCCCAAGTACCTCATAAAGGAAGAGGTCAAATTTAAAAAAAAATTAGATACCACCATTATTTGCTGATTTGAGTATGTTCAATAAGAAGGATCAGGATCCAGGAATATTAAGATCAAATTGGCATTTATAAGTACTAACCTCCTAAGTGGAAATGTTGAAAGTGCCAAGTTGTCTATAATCTTCTGGAAGTAGATCACCATATGTTCCTCATGCTTTTCCTTTTTCTGAGTGTCTGCATTATCTTATTAGTCTAAGAACAACAAAAGAAAGCAATCTCTCTCTCTCTCCCTCTCTTTCTCTCTCTCTCTCTCTCTCTCTCTCTCTCTCTCTCTCTCTCTCTCTCTCTCTCTCTCTCTCTCCTATATGTGTCTGTCTGCCTATATATCACATATATGCATGCACACAACTACACACACACATACATCTATGAGTCAGGAATAACTGAACAATTATCTGGTCTCAGAAAATTATTAACTGTGTGACTTTGGACAAGTTACTTAACCATTTTTGTCTTAATTTCCTCAATTGTAAAATGGTTATTGTAATAGGTACTTGACAAGACTGCTAGAGTAATAATTAGATAATTCTTATATAAAGATAAATAAGATAAAAATAAGATAATACTTATAATGCCCTTAGTAGAATGCCTGGGATGCAGTAGTTCTTTATTCTTTAACCATTGCTTTCTTTTCAATCTCTCCAAGGGGAAAAATCTACAAAATACCATAGAAAATTTAGATATGGGGCCCTGGGAAAGAGGGAAAAACACTTTGTAAGTGAAAAATTAAAAACATTTTACTTTCAATATATTTGAGTTAATTTTCCATTTTGGAACTTTCAATGCCCCTCTACACCCAGAGATGAGAATGTTCCAGAAAACTTCAGAGAATTGAGTAGTAAGATATGGTTCTGTGCAAAGAAGCATAAATTTATATTTGAAGATTTTGACTTGAAAGGTAGCATAGAAAAAAATTCTCCTTGCCCTCAAATATTGATGTTGGAAAAGGACTCTCTTCCCTCTGTTTTAGCATAAAATATCTACTCTTGTGTATCTAGTTGTGTGTGGTGGTGATGGTGGGGTAGATAAAAAAGAATAACACTGTTTCTACAACACTCTTAATTATTGTCTTCTTTTTTGGAAGGGGAAAGAGTGAGTAAAAAGGTTTTAAACTGCCTGCCAAGCCTCTGTTATTATCTGTCAATGTGAGATTAGTTAACAGATTAGTTAACACCAATATCTTAAATTTAACTACCATTTTACAATTAGTCTTTACTAAGATTGGAAAAACTGGGTGATGGAATGGATACAGTGCTTGGCATGAGTCAGGAAAATTTACTTTCCTGAGTTCAATTCCTGTCTCAGTCATTTACTAGCTGTATGAATCTGAGAAAGTCATTTAACCCTGTTTGCAACAGTTCTTCATGTATAAAATGAACTACAGAAGGAAATGGCAAACTACTCCAGTATCTTTGCCAAGAAACCCTCATAAAAAGTCATGAGATATTGAATATGACTGAAAAATACTAATCACAGATATTATCCTGATTAATTTCATCCTTACAAATTTGTGAAGTAGATTGTACTGTATTATTATCTTCATTGATAAAGAAATTGAAGATCATGTAGGTTGACATACCAGTGAGTTATTTGGTAGGGCTGGGATTGGAATCTTTATTTTTCTATGCCTATTATGTTATTAGATATGATTATGTCTTTTTAAAACCTTCTATCTATCTATCTATCTATCTATCTATCTATCTATCTATCTATCTATCTATCTGTCTGTCTGTCTGTCTGTCTATTTATTTATTTATTTACCCATTTATTTATTAAAATACCTTAAAATGTAGCTTGTGGAAGGTAAGAGGTGTAGTGGGTAGATTTTTGGAATCAGTGTTAGAAGGATGATTTTAAAATGTGACATGGTCAGAGAACAATTATTAAAATTATACTGAATGTATATAATCATTTGGAAAAGCATTTTAGAACCATATCCAAAGGTCACAAATCTTTGCATCATACCCTTTGATCCAACAGTACCATTACTAGTTCTATATCTCAAAGAGATCAAAAACAGGAGAAGAATATGTACTTACACAAAGATATTTGTAGCAGCTCTGCTATGGTGGCAAAGAATTGGAACCTGGAGGGATTTGCACCAACTGGAGAATGGCTGAAGAAATTGTGCTATTTGATTGTAATGGGATACTATTGTGCCATAAGAAATGACAAACAGTATGATTATAAGACAAAAAAGTCCCAAAACAAATAACCTGGAAAGACAAGAAGTGACATAAAGTAATATAAGCAGAAACAGGAAAACACTATATATAGTCATAACAATAATGTGCTATGGTCATCTAACTGTGAATGACTTAAATATTGTCTTTAATGCAAGGATCCATAACACTTATAAGAGACTCATTATGAAAAAAAGCTATCTACTACCACAGAAGGAACTAATGGAATCTCAGTGCAGATTGAAGCATTTCATTTTTCACTTTGTTTTCTTCATGGATTTTTTTTCTTATATAAGTAATATGGATCTTTCACAACTTAACAGACATAGAAATATGTCTTGTTTGATATTATATGTATGATCTTTACTATAATACCTGTATATCTCAGGAAGAAGGCAATAGAGGTAGGGAGGGAAAAAAACATGGAATGTGAAATATCAAAAATAATTATTAAAAATCATATAACATAAAAATAAAATTAAAAGTGTCATCATATAACCTGAGAAAATATAAATTAAAATTAATAAAGTGATAGTGGAATATATATATATATATATATTAAACTACCATGGACACTTAATGAGTATGTAAGCCTAGGCAAGTAACTTAACCTTTATTAATATATTTATTTATAAATTTGAAAAATAATTATACCTATCCCACAATGTTATGAATATTATTTGAAATAGTATCTGTAAAAGACTATACAAATCTTAGAGTGCTAGATAAATGTTATTATGAACAGAGGTCAAAAGAGATAGCATATGGAATAAGTGAAATAAAGGGAGAAGCAACAGAGGAAATGGTTCAAGATACAATATTCTAGCAGATTAATACACTCTCATAAATGTAAGAGCAATACTTAGCATGGCTAACATAAGGATTGTATCAATCATGAGGCATTTAGAGATTAAAGGAGCTATCAGTATGATAGAATGGGGGGGCAATGCAGGGAAGAAATTATCATGTATATTTGATCCAGTCAACATTATATATATTGAGAAACTAAAGCTAAGCCTTGGAGATTGGCAAGCTTGAATGAAAGTCATAAGACTTTCCTTTTTGTTTTCTAGAGCCAAAGGCTCTTCAGTAATGTGGTGGTGGTGGTAGTCTCTTGGTAACCGAGGATGACGATTGTCTTTGTGCATTTTTGTGCACAAAGACACTTGTGAATGAAGATTTAAGTGGAAAAGTCGATGCACAGAGACAGTCCCACTCTCGGCGTTGGAAGCCTGGGTCCAGTGGCACAAAAAGTCGTTACACCTGGAAGCTTCCTCAGCTGCATTGGATGGCCCTGTTGTCTTTTGTCCTCCAACACGCCCTAAGCACTCCACAGTGCTTCGCTGCATCGCCATCTCAGCCGTTGAACCTTCTTGTTGGTTTCTTCGGTCTGTTCCGCTGAAGCAGTCTTCACATGCTGGGTGAGCAAAGCCCTAGTTCACCAGGGGTCGATGACCCGATGGCTACCCTCACAAGCTTTAGGAGGCCTATCGAAGCTGTTGCCCGGGGTGTGGCCACTGCCGCATGCTAGCAGCTACTGGGAGCCACAAGTGAGAGCTGGGTGTCAGGTGGGGGCCAGAGGCTGGAGAGCTGCCCTAGAAGGGCACTACAAGCCCTCCATACCAGAGATATTATTCCCCCCTGAGCACCCCATACACCCCTCAGTAATATAGAGAAGCTCTATTCCTAGACATTATAATATCTACAGTAATTCATTGTCCTGAAGAACTATATAGAATGATGAAATGTTTTATGACTTGTTCAGGTTCACAGAATTGGTGTATATCAGTAACTTGAACCGAGATTCTTAGGGTTCTCAAGCTTTTTTTAATTTAATTTAATTTTTTAAACTACAGCTATCTTTTTTTTCTCTTGTTCACAATAAGAGTAGTCATGATGAAGGATGAGTGAGTCCCATAAAGAAGATGAAATTGGAAATTAGCTTCATTTACTACTGAGTTGGCTAAATTATCTTAATGTCTATTTTTTCTATAATTTTGTTAGAGTAGCTCTGAATTACATTTTCAGATTTTTTTAAAGCTAGTTTATATCATATCCCATACATTTTCAGTTGCATAGTTGGGAGCATATTAGAAATATAATGGAAGTATGGCTTCTCTTCTATTGTGTAAGGAAGCAAATTTAGGGATTTGACTAAAATACAAGAATTCTAAAGTAATATTGTGATAGCCATTTAAAATATAGTATAGCTCAAGTCAAAATGACTTTTAATAGCTTTTATTTACAAAGAGGTAGCAAGAGTGAAAGCAGAGAAATATAAGAAGAGAGTAGAGAAAATGTCTAGCCTATTCCACTAAATGTTGCTCTGGTGTCCAGCTCAGCCCTAGCATGGCTCGTTAACCCTTAGCCAGGGGACTGAGTGGTGTCTTATGCAAAAGTTCCAGCAATGCAATCTCCTCTAGGAGAAGGAGGCCTCTCGAGAACTTATCTTTCCAGAAGTCAGTACATGAAGGCCAGGTAGTCACTCACCCAAGATGAAGTCCAAAAGAGAAGATCCAGGAGCAGCCCTTCAAGAAGCAGTTCAAGAGCCAAGGTCCCAAGTTGAAGCTGAGGTCCAAGTTCAAAGCCACCTTAAAGAGGCAAGTCACCAACCATAGCTCTAAGCCAAGGATTCAAGCCAAAGATTCCTTGGACTGGAATTTCAGGACTTTTTATAGTCCTTTTTCCACATCACTTCCTGTTCCTTCCTCCATTTTACTGAAAACAGTTGCAGTCTTTAAATTTGCCTAGCACTGCCCAGAGGAGCAGTGTCTGTGAGATTCACCTCTCATCTTCTGAGGATATAAATTCTTATCAAAGAATTCACAAGTTTCTGACTGCTTGAATTAAAAGGGTGGATCTCTCCAAGTACATAACTTCTGAACTCCCTTACTTAGTGTAAAGTAGAGGTATTTATGTTTTGGGTTGATTAATTCAAAATAGAAAAAGAGAATAAAGAATTCCCTTTTACAATTGGATACTTTCCTTGATTAAACATAACTTTGGTAATATCAGTTTTATATTTGTAATGTTTTATTCTTCTTAAAATAGAATTACTTTACCATATTCAGAGTTCTCTCTTTTGATATAAAAAAGCCTTTTATTACATATATAAATATGCCACTTGTTGGGGGAATGTTATAGAGATAATGAGATGGTCATTTATAAATGAAAAGGCCAGCCAAGGGAATGGACTTTCTGTTAGACCATAACTTTTACTATACTTTTCCTTAGACATTTTTTCATCTTAAACAGGAAAAAAAACCTTCTAGTCAAAAAAATAAACTTCTGGTGATTTTTAAAAAATGTTTTGAATATTTGGAAAACTATCAGCATAACTGACCATATCAGTAATAAAACAAAAGCAAACAAAAACCATGTGATTATCTCAATAGAAATGGGGGGAAAAGGCTTTTAATAAAATGCAACACTAATTTCTATATAAACATGATAAAGAATGGGAATAATTAGAGTTTTCCTTAAAAATGATAAATAGTATCTCTCTAAAACTGCCAACATTATCTATAGTGGGGGTATACTAGAATCTTTCTCTGTAATCCAAATGTGTGAAACAAGGATACACATTTTAATCACTATTATTCAATATTGCACTAGAAATTCCAACTATAACAATAAGAATAAAAAAGAAATTGAAGGTATTAGAATAGTCAACGATGAAACAAAACTATTACTCTTTGTAGACAATATGATGCTCTACTTATAGAATCCTAGGAAATCAACTATAAAAACTAATTGAAGTAAATAGCAACTTTAGAAAAGTTACAGGATATGAAATAAATTCACATCAATACTAAGCATTTCTTCATATTACTATTAAATTCAAGTCTGAAGTAATACCCAGAAATTCCATTTAAAATAACTGGAGAGGGGGCAAGCAGGGTAGTTCAGTGGATTGAGAGCCAGGCCTAGTGATTGGAGGTCCTAAGTTCAAAAAAAAGTGTGGTCAGTTGATGGAAGAGATTATAATCACATGACAGAATTATAAATGATCAGAGTAATCTTATGATTGACAAATCAAAGATTCCAGCTTTGGGGATGAGTTATTATTTGACAAAAGCTTCTGGAAAAACTGGAAGGCAGTTTGTCATAAATTCAGTATAGATCAACATCTCACACTGTTTACCAAGATAAAGTAAAAAATGGGTACATGTTTTAGACAAAACAGGGTGATATCAAAGCATATTAGAGGAATATGGGATGTTTAACTACTATCTATGGACAATTAGAGAATTTATTACCAGAGAAGAGATAGAATTTTGGGATATAAAATAGGTATGTTTTTTATTATATTAAATTTAAAGGTTTTTTTCACACAGCCAATATCACAAGTTAAGCAGAAAAATGAGGAGCAGAAATTGCAGTTTCTCTGATAAATGTTTCTTTTCTCAAATCTATACAGAGATGAATCAAATTTATAAGAAAATAAATCATTACCTAATTAATAAATCACAAAAGAATATGAATAGGTAGTTTTCAGAAGAAATTCAACCTATTTGTAATCATATGGGAAAATGCCCCAAGTAACTATTGCTTAGATAAACACAAATTAAAAAAATTTTGAGGTCCGAGTACACACCTATCAAGTTTGCTAATATGGTAAAAAAGAAAAAAAATGACAAATGTTGGAGGTCAGGTGGGAAAATTAGGACATTGATGCTATATTGGTGCAGTTGTGAATTGATCCAAACATTCTGGAGAACAATTTGGAACTATACTCAAAATATAAATACACCCCAAATATAAAACTTTGCTTACAGATCACATCAACCCAGCAATACAAGTACTAGATCTGTATGCCAAAGAGGTATTTTTAAAAAGGAGAAGATCCTCTATACCCCAAAATGTTTATAGCAATTTCTTTTTTTGTGGTGGCAAAGAATTGGGATTTGAGGGATAGCTATCTATTGGGAAATGGCTGAACAAGATGCAGCATATGATTGTGAAGGAATTTTATGGAACTATAGGAAATAATGGTTAGGATATTTTTAGAAACATCCTGAAAACATTTACATGAACTGATGCAAAGTGAATAAAACCAGGATAAAAGTGTAGATGATAACAATAATACTGTATGATGATCAGCTGAGAATAACTGCTAATTCTTAGCACTAAAATGATCTAAGACTATTACCAAGAATTTATGACCAAAAATGCTATCCACCTCCAGGGAAAGAACTGATGGAGTCCGAATGTAGATCAATGCATACTTTTTCAAGCCTTCTTTTCCTTTTTCTTTTTTGGTGGTGAGAATAATTGTTTTCTTTAACAAAAGGACTTATATAAAATGTTTTGCATGACTGCACCTGTATGACCTATATAAAACACATTTCCTTCTCTATGATGTCTGAGACTCATGAAGAAGGGGGTATATTTAGAACTCAAAATTTAAAAATAATGATGTTAATTTTCTTTCATGTAATTTGAAAAGATGATTAAAAAATTTTTTTTTGCTTGGGGTTAGGATATAAACTGCCACTGACATTAGTGTTTTTCTGTATTATTTTAGGTTGATTACTTCCTTTTTTCCTTGGGGACTTTTGCTTTAAGGCAGTTCAAGACTCCTTGCCAAAACCTTTCTGGAGTTTGCCTTAGACATTTTAAACTTTTGACTTTGCCTTTGGTCTAGTTTTTATTTGCTTTGATGGGTTCGTAATTTGGATAATGAGGCTATGACATTTATGATGATCATTCCCTGATCTCTTCACCTTCTTTGGAGGTTGACACATTATTTAAGCATATGAACTACTCTTAACCTTCCCTCTTCCTTCATATTAATCAAATTTAATATTTTAACTTATCATAATCAACTGATTTAATTACTCCCCCTAACTGATGTAGTTTTATTGGTTTTCAAAGAGCTGGAACTACAAGCACACTTGTCAATCCAAATGCATATTACAAACATACTCCACAGAAGGATAAAATTGATGCCTTCACAGTTTCAGCACTTGAAATAGATACAAAAAGACTCAAAATAACTACTTGAAATCAAGAATCTCTCTATACCTTGCAGAGCTCCATACCTAACTTAGAGGCTAACAAAAACTACTATAATTTTAACATTTTTTAGAAGTGTTTACAAATAAGAATGTGCATTTACCATTGATTTTTGTTAACTTGACACTCTGGAAACCAAAATGCAGTTTTAGAACAAATTGAATCAGTGACTTGGTGAACATAAAGACATAGTACTTTTATAGGAATTATCCAAGTAAGTAAACAGACAGAGAAACCTTGTCCTTTTTGAAGTAAATCACAGAGCAAGCTGGTGTAGTCTATATTTCTGGATGAGGTCTTATGGGTCACAATAGTACCAAGCAAAGATGTCATAAAAATAACAAAATAGTCTGTGGAGTACAAGAGCCAAAGTTTGTGTTCTTACAGCTTAAAGGGAAGAAGATCGATGCCACATTTTCATTATAGAGTTCAAAAAAGGGTCATAGAAAAGGCTACTACTAAAGGAGAAGAAAATATTTGGCAAAGGAGTAGCAATTATCTAAGGTTTTAAGAAACAAATTGAAGTCTTGACCCATTGAGAAGGTAAATGAATACAGTAATAGGTAAGTCAAGGGAAGTCTCCCCACATTCAAATAACTTATTGTATTTTCCTATGGTCAGAGACTTGAGGGTGTTGTTGGCAGAGTTATTTAGATAGTGGAATGTAAACTCCTTGAAGGCAACATCTATTTCTTTAATCCACATCTCGAGGAATAAATTAGTGTCTAACATATAGCAGAGATTTAGTCAGTCCATGTTAGTTCAATGACTGGATAACCTGAAACTATACATGATTAAAGTTTGCTGAAAGCAGAAAAGAGAACAGTTTTACCTTTTATTTTATCCTTAGTGTTTCAAATAGTGTCTGGCACACAGCAGGTGCTTAATGAATATTTAGCATTTATTGATTAATAGATATCAGAATGAATCTGTACAGATTCAATTGTTTAAGAATGACAGTTTTCTAATCCTTATTTCGCTATTCTTGCCTTATTATTCCCAGTTGCTCTTGGATCTAAAACATTTCTTCATCATCATAGATGCAATTTTCATATTAGATCTCTCATTGATAGTGTCCATGACCACTGACTTCTTGATTCTCAAAAAGTTACCTCTTGTTTCTGAATCCTTAACATAAATGATACACTGATGACTAGATCCATTCCAACCAGCTTGGCTTAAACTTCTGTTTCTTTCTGTATGGTTTAAAGCTTAGGAAAGCCAGGTAGTCTTTTGGTTAAAACCCTGGTTGACCTATAAGATGGTACCAGAAAACAAAACCTAACAGAATTAAAATCTATATGTTTATAAGATATATAGAGTGTGAGATAAATCCTTCTCACACCATTTTCTACAGAAGTGCCATTGTGGGAGATTCTACTTCAACCCTTCATCATTTTGAATGAGATACAACTGTGTTAATGATCACAGTACACATCATTACATCCTCCAAAATCCTGTTTTTGGTAGACAAGCAGTATTCTAAAAGTCTCTATTTGTGGATTTTGAAATGATGGCTTCAAATTTACCTTCTAGGGGAAAAAAAGTACTTGCAGATTTTACCAGGTACTGAAAACACTTTTTGTGCCTCCAAGAATCCAAAATCTCTTTAATGAGGATCCTCATTTACCTCTCCATCAGAATAATGGGAATACATAGATCTAGAATGTTAAATTTCCATTTCCATGTGAGCATATCATAACTGCTAACAATGGTAAGACTAGGTGAATTCACAGAGAGGCTTCAAATTCACTGAGTTATCTATACTATTGGATACCTCAGTGATAAGAAAGAATTATATGGTACTTTGTAAATTAGGAAATTGAGATCCATAAAGTTCAAATGAAATAGCCAAGATTATACTGATAATGAAAATCTGATTAAAAGTCCAACATTTCTCACATTCATTTATATATACGTACTCACATGGTTACCATACCACTGTAGTTCCAATCACTTCTTTTTAAAGTAATTTTTTATTTTTTCCAGATTACATGTTATCACAATTTTTAATAGTTATTTTTTGATATTTTGCAACCTATGTTCTCCTTCCCTCTCCCTCTAAAACTCCATCCTCAAGAAGGCAGACAACATGATATAGGTTGTGCATATATTATCACATAATACATATTTCCATGTTCATCATATTGTGAAACAAGACACATATTTCTTATACTAGAGATAAATTAATGGAGGAAATAGAGTAAAAAATGGTTTCTTACAATTTGCATTCACTCTGTTCTTTCTACAGCAGTGGACATCCCTTTTCTTGGCATGAATCTCTTGGAACTGTTCTAGATTCTTATATTTTTATAATACTTAATTCATTCACAGTTGATAGTCACGTATTATTATTACTGTATATGATGATCTCCTGCTTATGTTCACTTCACTTTGCATTATTTTATGTAAGTTGATCAATATTTTTCTGGTGATCATCTTTGACATTTCTTATGGCATAATAGTATTCATTTATAAACATATACCACAACTTGTTCAGCCATTCCTCAACTGATGAGCATCACTTCAACTTTCAGTTTTTTGCTACTACAAAAAGACCTGCTATAAATATTTTTGTATAGGTATGTTCTTTTTCCCTATCTTTAAACTCTTTGAGGTACACACATAGTGATATTGCTGGGTTGAAGGTTACATATAATTTGATGGCCCATTGGTCATTGTTCCAGATTGCTCCCCAGAATAATTGTATAAACTGTATAAAACAATAAATTGTATAAAACATTATCTCTTTCAAACTGGACTATTGCAGTGGTTTCCTAAAACATCTCTCCTCCTTTAGATTCTCTTCATTTTCTAATCTATATTCCAAAGAGTTGTTAAATTGACATTTCTAAAATATTGATCAAATAATTGCAGTCCACTCATCCAGAAATCTAATGATTTGGGGGCAGATAGGTGTATTTTACTTTTCCCAATGCCAAGCCTGGTCACTTTGTATAAAATATTGGAGAGACTAGACAATGCTTGTTAAAATATTTATTGAATATTTTATGTTAAGAGCATGTAAACTTTGAAGATTATTAAAAAGTCAGTTGATTTTATCACGTTTATCCCTCTTCATTCCAGAGATCTCTTGTCAAGATCTGGTCAACTAGGCAAGCTATTAAGTATCAAAGAATTATCATTGATATTCAGCTATTAGTGATAAAATGAACTTAGAGTATCTTTAAATTTGAGAGAATAACATGATCCATATTATATATGGAAAGCAAGCCATAATCTGATTTTAGAAACAAACTATTGGTAGCAATTTAAGCAACCAATAAAATAACCGACTTAGTTTTAGGGTTTGATTTAGTTTTGAAGTGTGTTGGTCAAGCTGTAGATTCTGCTCCTTTCTTTTTTATAGTTGACTTTTATTTTTATAATGCTTATATTTCTCAATGTATGCTTTTCGCTCCCCTCCCAGAATATTTTTTTCTCAGTAACAACCAATTAAAAATGATTAGATAAAACTATCACAGTAACGAAATATAGTGTTCTGCATCCATGTTTCCCTCGCTGTTCTAAGAACAAAATTAGATCATATTTTAGGTTCCCATAATTGGCAAAAACAAGGATAAAATTCTAGGCCCCTTCTAGATGATGATATAATCTCTGGAATGACAAAATAGATCTGGAGTATGTGGGAAAAGATATTAGCTAGTAGTAGGATAAGGATCAACCACTAGGAGAGATGGCTTTCATGCTCACTGCAATACTAAAATGAAAGTCCATCTGAATTTTTATTAGTACCTCAAATTTGACTTCTGTTTTGAAAAACCCATGCAATACTTTAAGTTGCCTTAGTGTACCCATCAATGGTCAGTTTCTGTCTTTAAAATGGGGAAATGAATGACTAGCAGTCACTTGGAATCTCAAGAACAAGCACAGATTCTTAATACCAATTAAGGGCTAGACATGTAATACTGTTTCCACCTCTGGTCTCTATTGTCCTCAGCCTATCATATGTTCCAGAAGCCTAGGTCCTATTACTTAATTTTAATTTCTACTCCTTTATACTTCTATAATTTTTTCAGGTTGGTAGTTCTGGTAGAGACACTAAAAGATATTTATATGAAGTTAATATGATGCTCAGTCACTTTATGAGTCAATTAAAATATCAATTACCTAGGGTATTATAAGAGACAGTATGTTATAGTACATAGATAGCCAACTGCAATCAGGAAGACCAAGGTCTTGTTTCTGCTACATACTGGCTACGTAACCTTAGTCAAGTCTTCAGGCAAATGTTTAAGACCAAAAGTTTCAGAGAAGATGCAGATCTGCATTGCTGAAGAGCATTCCACATAAGCAGTAAAGACACTTTAGGTCTAATATAAATGGGGAAGACTTAAAAATCCTAAAACAGAATTCACTGGAGTATAGTCAGGCAATTTACCAAATTCCTCATTACCCTGAGACAAGAGAAATCTTCAAGGAACTCGATGTGATTGTTTTATTTGATTTATCCTCACTTAGTGGCAAAGGCAAGTGTGGAATCTGAGGCATACTGTTACTGTAGGTCTATCACAGCTCACAGGGAATGATATAATGGTATTTGGATTTGACAAAGGAGTCAGATGCAGGAAGTGAAGTCAAAAGGATACAGAGCCATGTATAAAAGTACATGTAACAATACATGTAATTGTTACATGTATTTTGTACATACATGTACAAATAAATGTAACAAATAAGATATTAAGTTCAGATTTTCTACATGGAGTATAAAGAAAAAAAGAATCAATGTTTTAACCTGTATATTTGATGAAGTGGATGAAATCAGAGTGGCAACAGAATATGAGGGGAAAAAACAAGGAAATGAAAGGAAGAGCTAAAGAAAATAAGTAATTGACAGATATTTCAAATAAAAATATCATCCTATACAAATGGATTATCTTGTTTTCTCTTATTCAGTGAGCTGAGAATGCTTATAGGATTTTAAAGTATTCCCTTTGAATATCTCTCCAAAACTCCATAACTTTAAGAAGTTCTACTTTAATCCTAGATTCTGCAGAATGTTCTATTAGTATTGGTGAAAGTCATCCTTGGACCCCACATGCCCCTAATCTAAGATATCTATCCAAATTAAAAAGACATTGATAGGTCTAGAAAACACTATCAAAATTTTTACATATAAAGGTGCAAGCTATTTGGCACAGTCGATAAAGCCTCAATTCAGGAAGAACTGGATTCACATCTGGCCTCAGACATCTAAGCTGCATCACCCTGAGCAGAACACTTAATTTCATTTGTGTAGTCCTTACCCTTCTGTCTTAGTGTTACTGGGAAAAAAGAAAGTGTAAACAAAAAGAAAGAAAAGCAAAAGAGAAAATTCATTAATGAAAAAATCAGTTAGATTACTCTATAGTCTAATTTTAGACTTGGAAAAGACCTCAGAGACAATTTATTTGAACATTTACTTTGATAGAAATACTACTTTATAACAATCTTTCTGTTGGAGATGTTCATTTTCATGTACTTAGTAAACCTCTTCTGTATTAAATCTCCTCACTTTTATGTACTTTTTAATAAGTTGCTAAGGCTGTTTTCCTAAAGCATGGGATCAATCAAATTATGTGTTTTTTATATTCTCCCATGAATTCCTGCTGTTCAATAAACTTTAAGGAATATCTGTTGCCTCTAGTATCATATATAAAATAATTGGTTTGGTTTTTATTATCTTTTGCAACTTAGATCTTTTCCACCTTTCAGTCTTCTTACCCTCCATTCTCTCCATGTTTCAGAATATAGAATCATTAGACTTTTTGACATTTCTTGTAGAATACATTTCAGCTCCCGACTTCATGTTTTGTTATTCTTTCTTTTTCCTACCTGGAATGAATGCAACCTCTGTCTTCTGCCTTCCCTAGTTTCCTTCAAGATTCGGTTCAAGTCCACTTACTACAGGAGTCTATTTCTTGTCTTTCCACCATGCTGCCTATCGAACAGGATGCTTTCCTTATACAATTATCCATTTTTAATATTCATATATCTTTTGCAGATTTTTTCATGTTGTTCCCCCCCCCATGAGAATATGAACTGTGCTAGATAGGACAGACTATTTTTGTTTTTCTTTGTTTCCCCAGCCTTTAGCATAGTCCCTAAATCTTTGTAAACAATAGCATTGATCATAGAATTACTAAATACAACAATATAGTGATAGGATTAAGTGTGAGGCACAAAACCTTTAGGTGGTGAATCATTTTCTCCATTTTAAAATTTTACTTTAAGTGCATTTTTCATATATGCAAACACATACATATATACATATATATGGGCAATGGAATCTACATTTATTAAATACCTCCTATATGTCAGGCACTTTACAAACATTACCTTATTTAATCCTCATAAAAATCCTGTTATGCTACTAGATCTCAATAATTTTTTATAATTGAGGCCATTGAGGCAGACAGAGATTACATGACTTGACCAGGTCTTGTAGGTAGTAAATGTCTAAGGAAATATTTTAACATAGATCTTCCCTATTCTCAGACCAATACTCTAACCATTTTTATACCTACCTACATATATGAACATGGTTCTCTATGTGGTTGTATATATCCATATTCACTCAAATATACATACATATATCAATATGAAATGGAGATTAAATAATGACTATTAAGCCTGAGTGCCATTTTTAGAGCTTTTAATAGTTAGGTAGCACAGTGTATAGAGTATTGGTCCTGGAGTCAGAAGTACCTGGGTTGAAATCCAGCCACAGATAATTTTTCCCTGTGAAAGCCTGGACAATGCCACTTTTTTTCAGCCTTGGTTTCCTCAAATGTATAATGAGGATAATAATAGTGCTTAACTCCAGGAATCCTTGTCAGGTTGAAATGAGAAATTTGTGAAGGTCAGTGCAATTTTTAAGCAGTATAGGAATGGTAATTATTGTCATTATTAAAATAAATTATAACGCTTTCATTTTCACATATTCATTTATTTCCAGATTTGTCATGGTTCCTAATATTTATACAATACCATGTTTTGATTGCTTCATGGTTAAGACTGTACTGTACTAATATGTTAAATCCCATCATTAAACATTAGATTAACCTTTACCATTCTTGAAGACTAGAAAATATTTCTTTACATTCTTACAGCCTTTTTTCTATTTTTCAACAATTTGAAGATTTAATTTATTTTTAAAATATACATGTATGTGTATGCCTACACATATATATCACTGTATATGAGATAATAATAAATATTCACATACTTATCTATTTAATGATTTCCATGTATCACAACTCATAATATATTGTAATTTCCCTATTTTATAGCTTTTTATTTAAATTGAGAAATGATAAATGGGCAAAAGAGCTTGAAATGATCAAACATTTAGAGGTTATAATGCTTAAATATGTTACATTTCACACATTTGCATTTAGGGATTTACAAATGTGTACTTTAACTGTTGAGCATGAAATAAATGTAGATGATTTTGACAAACAACATGTTTTATGATAGATCATGCAGATGCCTGAAGTCTGAGCAGGAACTTGGGCAGAGTAACTTCAAGAAGCAATTGGATTTTCAAATCCTTTTGGCAACATTTATAGAAAGAAATATTGAGACTTTTAATGTAACAGCAAAAGCATGAATAAAAGACTTAGGAGTCAGAGATGAAGGTGGAATATTTTCCCTGCAGCAAAGAAAATGAATTTGCCGACATTTTCCGCAACCCACCCACTGTGCTGGCAGTGCCCAAGACTTCCAATAACCTCTGTTTGACTTGTCACTTGCAAGACAAATTTGCTCATATATCACGATTGTCAGAGTCTCTTTCCTGCCACTGTATCAGTAATTAGCTATGCCTTGTTAGTGCTCAAGGCATGTGCATTTGTCACATTGAAATAAAGGGCTGACTTTTTCTCCCTCCCAAATAACATGTTCGCCTCTCAGCATCATAGAGCCAACTTAGAGCCACAATATTGATCAAGCCTTCATTTATGACCTTTTAAAATGCTTACATTGCTGGAGACTATCAGAAGCATGGTAAGCCATCTTAAAAGAATATGAAGATTTTAAAAAGAAAGGAAATCTTGATCTAGAATTTTGGATATTTGTGGATTAAGCATTGCCATAAATTTCTTTATTATAAATATTTTAACAAAAAATAATAATGCTCACTGATTATGATTGTCAGAACAGAAATTGTCAGGCAAATTCTTTGAAATGACAAAAAGATACTTAAGCTATGCTTAGAAAACAATTAGCAAAATTAATCAATTAAAAAAAAAGAACTGGACACATCAGTTTTTTTCTGTTATGTAGAAAAAGACACTGATTTACCAATATTGTGGGGAGAAGTTTCAGACATGAGTCAATGAATTATTATAATTTTAAGAAGATTAACTATATTTTCTTTTTCCTTGAGGCTAGAGTTTGCCAAAATTAACATGATCTCATGGTCTTCATTTTTCCCCCTACTACCTGTTCCTAAATTACTTATGAGATAACATTAAGCTATCCTATAATCAATATAGAGTCTGGATAAATGTAAGGTACAACTAGAAGAAATTCTGGGTATTTTTCCTTTGCCCCACATATTATCCTTTTGATAAACATGGTATTCCTAAAGATGTAGTGGAACATTTGCCTAGGGAATGATGAGAAAGGGGCTTTACTCCTGTCAATTCAACTAATTAGCTATGTGATTTTAGACAAGTTACTTGACCATTTGGCCTCAGTTGTAAAATTAGAGAATGATCCAAAGTAATATCAAAATTTCTTTCCTATTCCAATGAGTTATTGTTCTAAATTGCCATTCATTTTTTTAAGAGCCCAAACCTCATACTCATCAGTAAGATCACTTAAGATAACAATGTAAAACCAAATATTCTTAAAATATCATGTAATTCAGCTAGCATATTTAAAAAATAGGCAGTTATGAACATTTTAATTCAGAAAAAAAATGTTAGTCCAGAAAACTGAAAAAAGTTGGAATAATTTAAAATTTTATTATTTCTTCTAGATACTAAAATAATCTAAGTTAATTTATCTATAAATATATATCATATTTAGGTCATTACAGTGATATTATATATGATTGATGATGGTGATGTAGACCTTTATTTAAAAAGCTTAATTATAAGAAATTTATTTTTGTTAAAAGAAATAAAATGTTAATTGCCTCAAGAACTTGAATGACCAGGTAGATATTCTTACTTTCATCAGCTACATCAGCAAAAAAATAAATTGTGTATAAAAATTTTAAAGGTAAATTATTCTATTTGTCTTGATTTAAATTCAACTCTTCCTTTAGAGTTTGAGTATGAAGTATTCACATCAATCAATTAATTTTTAGAAATACAAGTGTAGTTCAGTTTTACAAAGAGTAATTTTATTCTTTGGAGTTTTAACATGTCAGAATATCCATTGGATTCATTGGAGATATGCTAAAAGGCCAGCAGGGACTAGCAAATCCCAAAGTTAATTAGAAGTTTTGACACCTCTCTTTCTATAATTGTTAAATTCCCTTTTATGAACTACCTTCTTCAATACGGAAGCAAGGGAACAAGAAAACCAAATTCCACCTCATTCTTTGCATAATACCTTGAAACTCTTACAGTATCCACAAAGAGAGAGATGATTGACAACCAAAAATCCATAGGTGGGTGATGAAAGGGATCCTGACAATGCACAATGGTCATCATAACTAGGAAGCAGAAGACAATATCTGTCTGTCTGTTTCTTTCTGCCTGTCTCTGTTTTGCTTTCTCATTAAATTGGAGTAGCAAGAAGATAGAATGAGTATTGAGATTATTCATGAAATTGAGAAGTCCAAAGGGCTATTGTAGACTTGCCTATTAAAGGCAACTTATGTGAGCAGGTTTTTACTCTCAGGTATATATATATATATGTACATGCTCAATAATAAATACATAAATATATATATATTTATGTATTTATTATTGAGCATGTCAATGGGAGCTACTAGGCAGCCCTGATTACAGCATTAAATATAAAGTCACAGCCTATGACCTTTTATACAGTACATAGTCAGTGCTATGTGCTAAAAGAATGTACTTTGAATAGAGATACTAAGTTCATCTCTAATGAAAAAAAAAAGAAAATGTTTCTCCTCCCTTCAATGAATCCACAGAATAAAGAAAATATTTTTAATGCTCTTCAATAGAGCATTCTCTAATAGGTAGGAAAGAGAAGAGAATGTCTAAGTTTATTAAAATGTAAATGAATGTGTCCAAGAGTCTGGCAAAGCCACTTATAAAATTTCTAATTTATAACCAGTGTTGCAATAACAGTTAAAAATGTGACTTGGAAGCACATATATTTGGATAGGAAATGTGTTGTTACAGTAAAATTTTTGTCAAGCCAGGTGGTAAAATGATCAATGCCATGACATAGCCTAAAAAAAACCTTCCCAACTAGTTTTATTCATTCTCATAGTTCTTTTTGACACACTTCCCCAAAACTTTATTTTCATGACACTTTACAATATATTTATTTTCAGTCATATTAATATCAGAAAGAAAAGCTGAAGCCAAAAGTTTCTTCCAAATCACAGTCAATTCATTTTGATATATAAGCAAGGGTATAGTCATAAGAGTCCCAAACCATATGACAGATATTTTACCTAAATAATATATGTCCCCCCCAAGACTACTGGTTTTATGTTTTTGTAGTTCTAAAGTCAGATATGCTATATATTACATTATATTTTTTAGCCTAAAGAGCATAAAATGAAGTAAAACAACTCCACTAATATCAAGAGCACAAATACAGACCAGACATTCATTTTTCTATCCATTCATTTATTAATTCTTTTTAAAAATACTTCTTGTATATGATTTATTTATGCCATCTTTACTCTTCTTATTCTTATGAGTTTATCATTGTTTATATATGGTAGCCTATTCATATCCCCTATATAGTTCTCCCTTGGCATTTGGATGATATTCATCTTTTGGAATCCTGAGGCAGTAGTATTCCACATCTCGCTGTCATATAGAAACACTGTTAAAAAGTTAATAATGAAAATACTGGCCTTAATTTGATAAGAAACTAATGACCAAAAGCACATTAAAATGCATGTGCATGTACATTTATGCATGTTGATTTATATATAGTTATACACAGAAATGTAAATATAAGAACATGTTTTTATAATATTTACATATTTTTCTAGTAAATATTTCAGATGCAGTTATATAATATATACATAGGTACATAATTGCTGTACAACACATAAGTTAATAAAAGATAATATATACATTATAGATAGCTAATATCAACATATAAACACACACAAGAAACTTTACCATACCTATATGCATGTATGCTTAAAGTTAAACATTTATACATAGGGTCTCCCAAAAGTCTTAGCACATGTTTAACCACTTATAATTAAATGTTAATAGGAGTAAATTATGTTATCAAAAATTGTAAAAAGAAAGATAAAAAAATAAATTGGTGACATGATAAGACCCAGAGTTGATAAATGGATAGCCAAAGTGACACCATTGGTACCTTTCCATTGTTAAGGGAAAAGAAAAAAAGATCTTCTAGCACCTTATGTGGACACATCAAAGTGAGCACCTGGGAAAATGTGGTCAAAAGATGTTCAGGATAGAAAGACATGAATGACTAGAAGAACTCTGAAATTAAAGTGATCACATATCTACTGTATTAGTTGTTGCTATGCATATACACATGAGGTAATCAAATATTTTATTTGCGCCACTATATTATTAGGCCTAGATATAGACAGTACAGTTTCATAAGGTTATAGTATGATCATTTCAGTGAGAAAGGACGTCATTTCACTCAGAGATACTACTAAACCTATTGGAACAAAATATGTATCCCCCCCCCAATTAAATCTCTTCTTTCTGAGGATGCAAAGTACTAGCTATTAATGAGACCTAGGGACCTGCTTGACCACATAATAAATGAATGTGATTTTTAAGTGTTCATTATTCAGTTCCTCCCTTGTATATCTCAAGACATTTTTAATTGGTGATAGTTAATTAAGCAGTGGTCCATCAGCCTATTCACCCTTCCATATCCTGAGAGGTGGACAGGTCACATAAGCCAGAAAAGGAAAATATTCTTTGAGATTCCTAAGGACAGAGAAAATGCAAAAAGTAGCAGAACTGATGGTATCTCTGACCTAGATCCCAGATACAAAAATACACAGGACTTTTCCTTAATATGTAGGGATTAAGGCAGTATATGAAAAAATAAATTCTCACATGAGACATGCAATTTTAACAGGTTAATTCAATAATTCGTTTTGCTTAACAATAATTATTTGTTATATATATATTTAATTATAGGTATAATGACTAGAAAAGAAAATATATTTTAATTTAAAAGTAACATTTCTAAAAATGGAAACCAATCCATTTTAGAGAGAATAAAAGCATACCACTAATTAGAAAAAAAATCAGAACCAGTAATTCTGAAACACACCTGTGTGTGTATTTGAATTGAAATTTGTTTTACTCATTTCAGATATGTCTGACTCTGTGATCTCTTTTAGAGGTTTTTTTGGCAGATATTGGGAGTAGACTGCCATTTCTTTTTCCAGTTCAAATTTGCAAATTGAGCAAACTGAAGTAGATTGGGTTAAGTGACATATCTGTAGTCATTCAATTATTACATGTCTGAAGACTTATTTAAACTGAGGAAGATGAGTCTTCCTGATTTTTTGGCCTGGCATTCTATCTTCAACACCTTCAATGAACAGGCATTTATTTTTTCTTCTCAACCGAGAGAGAGAGAGAGAGAGAGAGAGAGAGAGAGAGAGAGAGAGAGAGAGAGAGAGAGAGAGAACTAAATAAAAGATTCATTACATATAAACATAATTAAACCAATGAAATTCCCACATTTTTCGTTTCAAAATATCTCATTCTAAACCCTGAGTCTCTCACCTCATTTTAAGAAAGTGAGCAGCATGTTTCATCATAAATCCTCAGGAATCATGATTTGCCATAGTGATAATCAGTGTATTATTTCACCTTTTCTTTAAAAGGGGTCATGATGGAGGAATAAATAGGGCATTAGTTCACTAACTTTGGCATTTTCTGCTTATACTTCATTACCACTCTTACTCTATAAACACTGATTTTAAATCTAGATTTGTTTGGTACTGTCACTTACCATATGAATGATGCTGGACAAGTTCCAATTTTTTTGAATTTCAATTTCCTTCTTTATAACGGAAAGTGAAATTTTTTGCAAATTTTAAAACACTATACATGAATACATACATACATATATACATATAAGTGAACCATTTAATCACTTAAATTTGTTAGATTTAAATTAAATTAATTAAATTTAATAACTCAAATTTTACTTAATTTAATCATGATGTTTCATTATACAAAATAAGGAAATAAAACATCACAATCTATAGTATATATTTCTCACATTAAACAGAAATGTTTATTCATTTAAAATCAACATTAGAACTGAGGTTTAAAACATAGGCCAGGTATTTTCTCTTCTTCAATTTAAGGAAATGTGATACATCCAAATAATCTAAATGGAATGTTTCAATACCTAAAGCTGGTTGAAAGATAAATATGATACCCTAACTTTAATGTTGCCATATGTTGTAATTGTATAAATAAATTAATAAGTAGAAATAGATAAAGTTAAATTAGAAAAATGGTAGAAAATTTAGGTAGAGGGAAATCGCTGTGGGATGATGAAATAATGGAATTAAATAGTTATATGATTACATGATTGTACTGAGAAAGAATGGAATTAGAGTGATGCAATTCAAAATCATAAAGGAAAGTACCTTTTAAATAAGCGTTACTTCAGGGTTAGGAAGAAATTATTTCTAAGTAATATCTAATTTAAAAGGTCAAAAATTATGGACTATTCTTTGTAGGATATTTATTTCATTATTGAGTTTCAGGAATTTTTGGATTAGTCTCTAGATACCAAATTCTGATTTTAATGTGTATGTTGGAAAATATTCTTTAACTTGAAGGCAATATAGCATTTTAAAATTATTTTTATTCATTTATTTATAACAGGATTACATTGGCAAAACTAATACTAAAAGGTAACCTTACCCTGAATTACTGTTTTGTTCTTTAGAAAAGTATTGCACTCACTTTGGTTTCTGAAAAGAATTACAATCTTTTTATAATATATTTGTATATATGTTGACTTGTAGAGTCCAAAGGAATAATAAGAACAGAAGGAACTAAATGAAACCAATACCTATAACCGAAGATAGGACAAATGAAATTGCTCATAATGTCCATTATTTATCGCTTTCCAAATAGGCCTCATTTTGTAAAGATAAAGAAAATAATAGAAGCTATTTTCAGACTGTATGGAGCTACATAATTTATAGTATAGGCTGCCAGCTAAAAGAGACATGATTAAGTTTCACCAGTGCAAGTGCCACATTTTTCACAAGCAGACTTTTCTGATGGTTATGATCACCTTTGAACTGTTTAAAAATGTTTTTATTTGGCTCATTTATGTTGTCGCATCATTATAATTATGATATTTTAAATTGAAAAGCTATATAATAAGGCTTTGTCACCTGGTTGATCCTGGAAGGTATAGTAGCATTGCTCTTTATTTTTAATTGTATGTGAGTTTTCATTTGGGTCAATAAGCACAATTGAAATATTTTAGAAAAAAATAACATTTTGCAATATCTTCTATCTGTGTGTGTCTATCAGGCTTTACTAGAGACAGATCTCATTTGGGGATCTAACAACCTTACCTCACATTTCACGGTTTTCATGAAAAGTATAGGGCAAATAAATGGGGATGGGATGAAGACTGATAGTTAACAATTACAATGATATAGACCAGAAATCCTGTTATTTCTTCCCTCTGTATTATCTTCCTCATGAGTCTGAACAATCACTAGTACATGTATATATTTTCTATTGGTACTGAGGCTAGACATCAGGAGTGTCCATTCTTTATTTAACATTTTAATCGGAAAATATTGGAATATATTTCTTATTGAGAAATTGAATTTATGCTGATGTTTATAGGGGGCTACATGTGACCAGAAATGTGACAGATTTGCATGTTGCTTGACAGTGAAATGTTATGGAAATAGATTATTGAAGTATAGAAGGGAATAAAACTCAGCTAAAATGACTGTTACTTCTCCTATAAGTACATACAATTTTTTAAAACAGATGAAATAAAGTGAAATCCTCAATAAGCATAGATTATACAGGGAAAATGAGTGGGAATGTCAAAATGCATCTCATCAACTTAAATGAGGAGTAGTCAAGTGAATTTATATGGAAGCAGAGAGAATAACATCTATCTGTTATGCCTACCTGGCAAAGGGGAGGAAATATGTAGAATCATTTCTGCATAAAAAATAAACTCAGATAATTTACAATAACTCATTAGGAGCCATATCTTCTTACCTGAGCAAACAGACTAAGCTTGTTGAAAAATTCAAGAAACAAAATATTAGCTCTCTTCTCCCATAGTCTATATATGATGACTATGATGACTATGGAAGACATTTTATTTTCTTATCACATAACAGTGGGGATAGAACGAATCAACCTATTATGACTACGGCATTGTAGTGGGAAAGTTTTAAAAATAATATAATGCTTAGTGCCCTTGCATTGAAGCCTTGTCCAAATACTTATGGTAGCCTTTTTGGCTCTTTTAAAAATTTTCCAGATAATGTTGATTCCTGTGCATTAGCAAAATAACACATCAGCCAGAGAACCAATCCCCCCCTGCAATGATTTATCATCCAAACTAAACCATAAATATTGAAGGTTATCCAATTTAATGTCTTATGTTACTAGGATCCTACCACCAGGCACTAGCATTTGATTTCTTTTTCAAATAACAAAATAATTATTTTCTTTCTTTTCTACCATAATACCACCATGAGTAAAGGAGAAAAAAAGAGAGAAACTTTTTTTTTTTTGTTAAAAATAGCTAGTTAAGCAAAACACATGAAGTTTGGAGGCCTGGGGTTCACATCTGAACTCAGATACTTCCTAGCTATGTGATCCTGAGTAATTCACTTAACCCCATTTGTCTAGCCCTTGTATTTAAATTCTAAAGGTGTTACCAGAACAGAAAGTAAAGGTTCTAGAAAAAACCACCAGTCTAAGATCTGATCAGGCAATCCAATGTTACAAATACCAGAGTGGATCTTTCTTCAGACCAGAGCATCAAAGGGAGACTAGATTTAAAAAATTCCTTCCTCAAATAAAGAAATTTAAATAATTGGAATAATATTAATTATTTGTAGCTACTCTGAGTCAGCATAATAAAAAATGGCACTGTTACTTGAATTATTTTATTTCCTTGGTTTCATATCATTTCAATTATCCAAAGAATCCTTTCTAGGTCTAGAACAAAATAAAAACAAAATTCAATTGTAAGGACAAAAGTTTAAGAATCTCAAAAGAATAATTGAAAAATACTGATAAGTAAGGGAGCCATCATTCAGTATTACAAACTAAATTGCTAATCAAATAATCATCAACATAAAAAACAATTTTTGTTATTTAAGAAATAGAAGTTAATCAATGGAATAGATTATTTGCATCATATATTAAAGCAAACATAGTATATTATAAATCCAAAAATTCTAGTAATTTGGTTAAGAACTGATTATTTAACAAAACCTGTTGTTAGCACTTCTAATCAGTCTGGTGGGAACTAAGTCTAAACCAATATATCCTAACCTATATGACAAAAAAGAAAAAAAGATATATGACTTAAACGTAATCATATTACAAAAATAGAGAAATTATCCATTAGTTCTATGGATAATGAAAGAGTTCATGAAAAAACCATAGAGAGAGTCACAGAAAATGACAATGGAAATTTTTAGATGAATAATATTAAAATTGTTTTTAAAAAAGTAATTAGTTTAGAGGAGTAGTAAATGGGATAATTATCTAAAGCAAATTTCTTTGGTTTTATATATATATATATATACATATATATATATATATATATATATATATATGTGTGTGTTACATGTATACTTGGGGTGTATGGGGTGTTCAGGGAAGGGTAGTATCTCTAGTATGGAGGGCTTGTCATGCCCTCTTAGGGCAGCTCTCCAGTCTCTGACCCTCACCTGACACTCAGCCCTCACTTGTGGCTCCCAGTAGCTGCTAGCATGCGGCAGCGGCCACACCCCGGGCAACAGCTTCGATAGGCCTCCTAAACCTTGTGAGGGTAGCCATCGGGTCATCGATCCCTGGTGAACCAGGGCTTTGCTCACCCAGCATGTGAAGACTCTTTTGGCCAAACAGATGGAAGAAACCAACAAGAAGTTTCAATGGCTGAGAGGGCAACGCAGCAAAGCACTGTGGAGTGCTTAGGGTGTGTTGGAGCACAAAAGACAACAGGGTCATCCAATGCAGCTGAGGAAGTCTCCAGGTGTAACAACTTTTCATACCACTGGACCCAGGCTTCCAATGCCGAGAGAGTGGGACTGTCTCTGTGCACAGACTTTTCCACTTAAATCTCTTTCACGCACAAGTGTCTTTGTGCACACTCATCTATCCTAACCCCATCCACCCTCTTCAAGACCTGCAGCAATGGGGGAGTGGCGATGCAGCAGGTGGAGGTGACCACTGGCAGTTGTAGTCACAAATCTGCATGTAGGAGGCCCACGGACCAGTTGTTGCTCGGCCCTGTAGGGCAGCAGGGACATTCGGCAGCATCCTGGGCGATGGAGCAGCCCTCTCTAGGACAGCACTGCTCACCCTAATCAAGGGAGGGGACTAGAAAAGGTGTCCCAAACATTGCCTGCCCTACAAACACCCGGTCAGCACACCAAGGCTGGTGGGTTATCCCTTTAAGCAGTCGAAATCAAAGAAAAAATACAAAGAAACTCCTACTAGGAGCATGGAACATCAGGACATTACTTGATAGAGAGAATACCCCAAGACCTGAGAGAAGAACAGCTCTAATTGGTAAAGAACTGGCGCTATATAACATCAACATTGCAGCCTTAAGTGAAACACGCTTACCAGAAGAGGGATCACTCGGCGAACCCACCACTGGATACACCTTCTTCTGGAAAGGTAGAGCCACAAATGAAGACAGAATCCATGGTGTTGGCTTGGCTATCAAGACCAGTTTGCTCAAACAGATGCCAGACTTGCCTGTGGGCATCAGCAAGAGGCACATGAAGATCCGTTTGCCTCTCAGCAAAGACTGGTATGCCACAATCATCAGCACATATGCCCCAACACTGACCAGCACAGAGGAGACCATCGAGCAGTTCTACTCTGACCTGAGTGCTGTCCTGCACTCAGTGCCCACAAATGACAAGCTGATACTACTGGGAGACTTCAACGCCCACGTTGGTCAGGACCATGAAAGATGGAAAGGAGTCCTTGGCAAACACGGCATGGGCAAAATGAACAACAACGGCCTACTGTTACTCAGTAAATGCTCAGAGTTCGAACTCACCATCACGAACACTGTGTTCAGAATAGTGAACAAATATAAAACAACGTGGATACACCCACAATCAAAAGAGTGGCATCTCATTGACTACATCATTGTACGCCGACGAGACATCCAGGATGTAGAGATCACCAGAGCCATGAGAGGAGCTGAATGCTGGACAGACCACTGATTGGTTAGAGTGACTCTTCAAATGCTCATTGCGTCTCGCCATCCAAAACGCGCCCAGACAGTTCACGCATTTTACAATGTGAGTCGTCTTAGAGATCCATCTTATTTGCAAACATTCCAGTCCTGCCTGGACAACAAGCTGTCTGCCAAGGGACCACTCACTGGAAGCTCAACCGAGAAATGGAACCAGTTCAGAGACACAGTGAAGGAAACATCAAAGGCAGTCCTAGGCCCCAAACAATGCAACCACCAGGACTGGTTCGACGAGAACAACACTGCTATTGAAGACCTATTGAGTAAAAACAACAAAGCCTTTATGGAGTGGCAAAATAACCCAAATTCTGCTCCTAAAAAGGACAGATTCAAGTCTCTTCAAGCCACGGCACAGCATGAGATCAGGAAGATGCAAGACCAATGGTGGAAAAAAAAGGCAGAAGAAATCCAGTGCTTTGCTGATACAAAAAACTACAATTTTTCAGGTCCCTCAAGACTATCTATGGGCCATTAAAACCCACCACCACTCCCTTGATATCCTCTGATGGTGACACTCTCATAAAAGATAAAAAAGCATCAGCAACAGTTGGAAAGAAAACTTCAGTCAGCTTCTCAACTGACCCACTTCAGTTGACCAAAGCGCCCTTGACCAGATCCCCCAAAACCACACCATTGAATAACTCAACATCCCTCCTTCAATAGAGGAAGTCCAAAAAGCCATTCAACAAATGAGTGCAGGCAGTCACCCAGTAAAGACGGGATCCCAACCAAGGTGTACAAAGCCTTAAATGAAAAGGTTCTCCAGGCATTCCACATAGTGCTGACCAGCATATGGGAAGAGGAAGACATGCCCCCAGAACTCAAAGATGCCTCCATTGTAGCCCTATACAAGAACAAAGGTTCACGAACAGCCTATGACAACTACAGAGGCATCTCACTACTCTCCACTGCTGGAAAGATCCTTGCCTGTGTCATACTCAACAGACTCCTGTTATCTGTTTCAGAGCAGAATCTGCCTGAATCACAATGTGGCTTCCGACCAGATCGCAGCACCATTGACATGGTCTTCATGGTGAGACAAATGCAGGGAAAATGCCTTGAGCATAACTTGAGTCTCTACATTGTCTTCATAGACCTGACAAAGGCATTTGACACAGTGAACAGGGACGCATTGTGGGTGATCCTTAGGAAGCTCGGTTACCCAGCAAAATTTGTCAAACTGATCCAGCTCTTTCATGTCGACATGACAGAGGAAGTCCTATCTGGTGGAGAGACTTCTGACCTCTTCAACATCTCCAATGGCATGAAACAAGACTGTGTTCTCACTCCGGTACTATTCAACCTATTTTTCACCCAAGTATTATGACATGCTGTGATAGATCTAGACCTGGGCGTCTACATCAAATACCGACTGGATGGCTCACTATTTGACCTTTGCCGCCTGACTGCAAAAACAAAGACAACAGAGAGACTCATCCTGGAAGCTCTCTTTGCAGATGACTGTGCTCTCATGGCCAACCAAGAAAATCATCTCCAAACCATTGTGGACAGACTCTCTACAACAACAAAACTGTTTGGCCTGACTATCAGGCTCAGCAAAACAGAGGCGCTGTTTCAACCTGCACCAGGGGGACCAACTAACCAGCCATGCTTTACAATCAATGGCACACAGCTTTCTAATGTCAACACTTTCAAGTACCTGGGCAGCACCATTGCCAACGACAGGTCCCTAGACCACTACATTAATGCCAGAATCCAAAAGGCCAGCCAGGCACTTGGGCGGCTGTGCTCCAAAGTCCTCCAACACAGAGGTGTAAGCACTGTGACGAAGTTCAAAGTGTATAATGCAGTGGTCCTCAGCTCGCTCCTGTACGGTTGCGAGCCATGGACACTGTACCAGAAGCACATGAAACAGCTGGAGCAATTCCACCAATGCTCTCTCCGGTCAATCATGAGGATCCGATGGCAGGACAGAATCACCAATCAGGAAGTCCTCGACAGAGCCAACTCTACCAGCATCGACGTCATGGTCCTCAAAACCCAGCTATGATGGTCTGGATACGTCATCAGCATGGACCCACAGCGAATACCAAGTCAGGTATTCTATGGTGAACTGTCAGCTGGACTCAGGAAACAAAGCTGACCAAAGAAAAGATTCAAGGATCAGCTAAAGTCAAACTTGAAGTGGGCTGGCATTACACCAAAGCAACTAGAACTTGCTACCTCTGTCAGAAGCAGCTGGTGAACCCACATTAACCATGCCGCCATGATCTTTGAAGATGAACGACATCGACGTCTTTCAGCTGCGAGTGAACGCCCACACCAGACCACAGCGGCACCTCCTGTAACAACTGGTGTCCCTTGCCCCACGTGCCACAAATTCCGGGCCTCAGTCTTTGAACTTCAATGCTACACGAGGGTACATCAATAGATAATAATGCACAAAGACAATAGTTATTCTCGGTCACCGAGAGACTACCACTACTACTACATATATATTCTCTAGCTATGTGCTATATAAAATTGATACAAATTTAGCAGAATAAGAGTAATTCCTCAATTGATAATTGATCAAAGAATATGGTTATAAACTTTTCAAAGGAAGAAATCCAACCAACCAATAGTTATTTGAAAATATGCTCTAATTCACTAATAATTGTAGAAAGTTAAGTTAAAATACATTTTATATACCAAATCTCATCCATTAAATTGGCGAAATTCATAAGATAAATGTGATGAATGTTCATGGGGTATTTGTCAGGAAAAAAGTACATTAATGTTCTGTTAGTGGAACTATGGAATTATATTGACATACTGGTAAGGAATTTTCACTCATGAACCCAAAGCATTTTGGACTCAGTGATACAGCCAGTAAATTCAAAATCTCAAATTGATCAACGAAAGAAGGAAAGATTCCACATGTACAAAATATTTTTTGTAGCTCTGCAGTTTTAAAGAATTGGAAACATAATACAGGTCCATCAATTTGGGAATTTCTAGACCATATATGAAGTACTAATTTGTGTGATTGAAAATCTGTTACCCTAAAAAAGAACTACATCTTCCAAGAGCCACCTGACTTCCTGTCATTATGTACTTCCTGTAGACAGAGGATAAAGGGCATGGGCTTTGGAGGCTCTACTCTCATATGTAGAATCAGCAATGATAGTGGTGAGATAGCTAAAAATGGCTCACGAACCATGGACACATGGTCTTTATTTTATATCTTCTTTATTCCTTGATTTCTAATGATCATTAATAAATCTCTTAAAACATAATATTATTATTGAGATTTAATTTTAACTTTTACAAATTGATATTTGCCCTTTTACTATACTAAATTAAGGAATTTGTTCCATAGAAATATGGAAAACTTGTATAAATCAATACAGAATTAAGTGAGCAGAAGGAGAATAATTTATACAATGACCAAATTTTTAAAGAATTAGGAATTGTGATCAATATGATAACCAACTATGACTCTAGAATACTAATGATTTTCTAATATTTACTTTCTCCTTTGCTTAGTTTTGCAGTTCCATGTGGGATAACTATAGGTAGAAAGTTGCTTTGTCAGAATACTTATGTTCATACAAAAAGATAAGAGATCCCAATGAATGCTCTTTCCTTTTTAAAAACCAGAGATGGTAGAATAGGGGCAAGTAAATCCATTATTATATCACCCTACACCTTTCTATTCCCCATCTAAAAGTCTTTGAAAAGCTTTGCATTGATAAGTTCTATTTCTCTTTTACATACCTTACTTAGAGGTGACCCAAGAGCACAAATGAGTTAACACATTCTATATTGATGTTCAGTCACTTTTCATACGGAGGGAAAGAGTAGAATAGTTTTTTGAATATTCTTTCTATATTATAGCTCAATGAACTTCATTTAAAAAAAATATTGAGTGAGATACCCATGTCTCATTTCATTCCTACATTGAACCTTTCCTAACACAAAGTAATTGCTAACTGACTAACTGAAAAAACAGGATATTTGTCTGATTCAGGTCAACTCCTAACGTCACAATTTTTCCCTTCTACTCATACTACACTACTACTTCACTCACTTCAGGTCCTATACCTCCACTTCCTTTCCTAAATCTAAGTACTTTGGGTTTGTTTGCTCATTTTTATTTGTATTACATATCATTGCAGGAAACTTTAATTGGAGAAGCATAGAAGGTAAAAGAAAAAAAAAACTGTTGACAAAGATAAATTTATTTTGGTTTCAATAATATGCCCTGGGTCACAAAGACAGATATATATATATGATGCAAATCTACTCCCAGTGAAAATAATATAACAAAAATGGTATTTTAGTGAGAAAATATATGAATTATTGGCCTTTATTATTTTGAAAATCTTCATTTAACTTTGTCATATGATGGATTCAGTCTTGTTCTAAAGTTAGGTGATTTCAATATTTTATTTTACTGGTTATCAGAGTTGAAAATTAGATTCCCCACAAAAATCTGTATGTTTAAATGAAAAGTGTTCATCTTTGCCTGTTTTTACAAAATCATGGTGGACATTTCTTCAGTTCTAGCCACAGAGTAGTAAAAAAGGCTTCTGTTGAAAGATAGTGAGAATTTTTTTTCTTTCCCAGTGACTTTTTCTCTAATGAATTAAAAGATGTTTCACAAACAGACACACACACACACACACACACACACACACAGAAACACATACATACACAGAGAGAAAACCCTAATCATAACCCTAAAAAATATTGATAGATAGAAATATATCTATATATAGAAATATGTCTTTATTTCTATTTATCTATGCTGTTTAGGTCCTTTGATTTATCTGTCTATCTATCTATCTATCTATCTATCTATCTATCTATCTATCTATCTATCTATCTTCCTACCTGCACAGATGCCACAGCATGAGCCTCTTGCCATTTTTACTTCACATTATCTTCTCTCATTTCTTTGAAACCCTTGCTTTTGTTCTGGTAATAATAATCAAATAAATTATGTGAATCCAGGTCTAGTTCTTATCTAGGATTTCCTTATATAAATAAAACCTCAGATTCAGTATCTGTGATAGGTAAAATGAGATTATGGATAGAAATGTGCTATTTGAGTCAGCTAAATCTGGGTTTAAATCTTGACTAACATGTATTGTCTATGTGAATCTGAAAAAAGTATGTAATTTCTTACTATCCTAGGCCACTCTAATAAAATAAGTAGGAGATAAGAAGTAAATCTTCATTAGTTGAAGTATTTTCCTCAATACAAGTCCCCATTAGAAAAGCAATTTAGATCATTTTTAAAAAGGTTTGATTATGTATATACATAGAAACATGCATAGATACCAATATATTAATATATTTATATCATAACCTGTGTTCAAATACCTATGAGTACTTATATACATGTATGTGTGTAAACCTTAAAATTTCACAGACTTATGAATGTTAAAAATATTACTCCATATTGAGGAATCCTAATAATTCCCTACCCGATAGTGAGAACTCTACTTGAATGTGAAAACTCCTTGCTATGGGAGAAGCTCTACCCCATCCCTACTTGGGACTGCTTTAGGGGAGAAAACTCCTTGCTATGGGAGGACCTCTATTCCACCCATACTTAAGAATGCTTTAGGGCAGAAAACTCCTTGCTAAACAATGAAAGTACTTGAAAACCATACTTATAAAGGAAAGGAGTTCTTTGAGCCATGAATTGATACAATGAGATGCTAAGTGCCTATAAAGGTGGGGCAACTTGTAAACTTCTTAGACCTAAAAGGTGAAAACTTACTCAGAGGTTTTCTCTTAATGAAATTAGTCGACACAGCAGCATTTGTTTTCTGACTTACTAAAGAAATTAATCTACTCAGCTGTGAATTCAAAATGGGCTGTCTTTTGGAAAACATCTACAGTGATTGGTAGATGTAGGGACTTAGGGGAGATGACATGGGAGAAAAACCCCTATATAAGAAAAAGCAGAATCTCTTGAGGATATATCCTTTTGGAGAAATCCTTTTGGAGGATCTCTGATGAGGATTGCTTGGGAAGAATCTCTTGAGAGAGGCTCTGGAGAGGGGAAGCTCTTGGAGGACAATCTCTAAGGAGGTCTCGCTGGAGCTCCTCTAAGGGGACTCTGTCCCTCTGGAGGCTCTGGAGAGAGGCCCTTAGGAACAGTCTCTGGCTGGAAGGTTCTCTGGTGAAGTCAGCTGAGATGGAGCTGGCCTGGTGTCACTAGAATCCTTGCTTAGACAGACCTTGTGGTGAGTGTTAAAAGACTGACTGACTGATCTCTCTCTCTTAAGACTCAGGTCTAGGCCATGTTGGCTTAAGGCCCTTCATACTTATTTCCTTTTTCTCTCTTTCTCTCTTTTCTTTAATTCCACATTTGTATTAATTAAAATCTCTATAAAACCTAGTTGACTTGGGTATTTGAATACTTGGGAATATTTCTCTGGCAACCACCTTATATTTGATTTAAAACCAAGACACTGTAGTGAAACATATTTTCTGCGGTCAAATTTACTCACCCTCTCTTATATCTATCACAATTTATATCTTCCCATTTTAACTCACTACAGTTTAAGATATCAACCATTTTAAATCTAACATGTGCGAAGCTATATTATGCATATATACAGATATACATGTGCATCCTGCATTTCTAATTTCAAGTGTTCCTAATTTATATGAAAATAAAATTGGTCTTATATATTCAGAATAACTTAATATTAATTTAATGAAGAGTGATTTAATTTAAGTGAAAAATATAATTATATTCATAAGTTTTTCAATTTGTACTTCTGCAACTTAACTGCCAGTTACCCTCTGATAATATTATGTTACCAAGATCTACCTGAAATACACTTGAAAAGGAAGATATAATCCTTACAATTATTGGAAAGAGTTCATATGGGAAACATAGACAGAAAAAAAGCTGACAATTCAATTTCCTTTTGATCTTAAAGAGCATTTGTGTTATTATTTTATTAACTTTGATATTACACAGAAATGATTTTACTAATCCAATTGTATTGCAAGCTTATCCTTGTAATAGGTTTCTTGATAAAGAAGAGCTTATACAACTTAGAAACTCCTGCTCACTTTGCCATGCACATTGCACTCCACAGCTATTTTATATATTATGAGAATTAGATGCCATGATGGCTCATTGCTTTCTCGGGGTTTTCTGTAATGGCATGCAGTCCTGGTCATCAGTTACAGAAAAGCTGTTGCCCGAGGTTCTGTTTATGGGTATAAATTCTATTTAGAGAAGATAAACAAAAATCAAAAGTGGCAGCTTTCAATAAATTAATATTGGAAAAATAATTTTTTTTTCTTTAATATCATCACAGCAGCAAAGATCAGGGCATTTTGCCTTATATGACTTGATGCCCTGACTTGACAATTTCACCACTTGTAAATGATCTTTGTGACTGCAGAAAATTTCTGGCGTACCTGTAAGCATAATGCTTTCTAAGAATAAAAATGAATCACCTTCCAAGAGGAATTCAACACTTCTCTTGTGCAATTTTATATGTTTAGAATGATGTTTATCAACCTTGTACCTTCCTGCTTTATTACATCCTCCACCATGCTAATACTTTGACCTTCAGGTAAAAATAACATTCCCAGGCATTTGATTCAGACTTGCAATAGTTCTTAGTTGACCAAGATTAAAATTGGGCTAACTCTAGCATGAAGAAGTTCATTATTGTCACATTTGTGTCTTGTGACTTAAAGAAAGTAATAAGGGAAGTATAAGACCTATTGTATAGAACCTTTGAGAACAGTGATGTTAAAATCAAATAGGAACTGATGGCCAGCAAATGCTTTATAAAGACTCCTGTGGACTACACAGTGACTTTGAAAATTACCAATACTTATTATTTACATGTTCTATTATATTTTTATTTATTTTGTGAAATACTTAAAACTTTTTACATATTTTACTTTTTTGTATTACATTTAATTTTATTACAGGCACCACTCAGGAGTATAATGGGGTGAAACTTATTTATTTTAAAATATGTTTAATAGTTTTTTTTTCCAATAGTTTAAGCAATTAATCTATCTTAACCCAAGCTCAACTAGTACTTTGGGGATGCCAAAACACAAGAAATGCTAGCCTAGCTCTGTTTGTTTCGTCCAAAAATAGGATAGAGAAGGTTGTCTTTGCCTACTCTCAAATCTCAGAAAAGTATAAGGCATTCCCAAAATGCTATAGAATTGAAATGGAGCCAAAATGACAGAATAGAGAAAGCACAGAACCAAGCTTTCTCAATATCCCCCTCTGAATAACATTAAAATATAACTGAAATAAAAGTTTAGAGCTGCAGATCCAAAAAAAGGGCAGGGCAAGATAATTTTCTAGCTGAAGATAACTTAGGACATTTGAAGGTAAGATCTGTGGAAATGAGAATGGAGGCTGTCAGGAGCACATGTGGATGCAAAGCCAGAAGGGATTTTTTGGTGGCAATAGAAACAGAAGTAGCATCAGGAGCTCTCTAGCAAGAGACAGTATAAGGGAGGTAGGCCACTGATTAGAAAAAAAAAATAAAACATTACAGGTTGCCTGTTTTAGCACTGAATGTAAGATCAAATGCAATTTAGCAAATTTTTTTGTACATACTCACTTCTAGGTATGAGGGGGAAAGGGCACTGAGAAGCAGTATGATTTGAGGTCAAAGGGGATCAGGAAAACAAAGGAATCAGGACAGAGGATCAGTGGCACTGAGGTGTTGTTTCCAGTCCCAAAAGATCAGGGGACCTTAGGAACAATATTACTCACAATGATAAGGAAGTAGGGGCTCCTCCTGGATGGGACCCAGATTGTAGGGAAAGCAGGGATAACACCTTTCCGCAGATCATACCAAACTGACAACAATGAAAGCTTCCAAACCCAAGAAATAACTCTGAAAATATCAGTGAGGAAAAAAAAAAGAGTAGGATAGTGTTCTTCCTACACACTGGAAACAGAGCCAAATTCACATAAAATTCAAAGTTAAAAATAATGTGGGAAAATGGACAAACAACAACAAAACCCTAATCCTTAAAAAGCTACTAAGGTGACTGGGAAGATCAAGACATAAAATCAGAAAAAGAAAATCTTGTCAAAGTAGCACCCAATAAGAAATTCCAGAAGAGATAAAAATTGAGATTCAAAATGAAAGGAATAGGGAAAACAAGAGGTAAATAAATGAAAGGAAAGGAGTAAAATTATTAAAAGACAAATATTAGTTTGGTAAGAGGAACAAAAATAGAAAAGAAAACACCACCTAAATATTATTGGCCAAATGGAAAAATTGTTTAAAAATTTACCAATGAATATAAAAAAGGATAATGGGGGGCATCTGGGTTGTTCAGTAGATAAAGAGACAGGATGTCCTGAGTTCTTATGTGGCCTCAGAAACTTCCTACCTCTGTGACAATAACCAAGTCGCTTAACCCCAGTTGACTAGCCTTTACTGCTCTTCTGCTTTGGAACTGATACTTATTTAAATTATGTGATATATGATAAGGGTATAAAAAACTAAAAATGATAATTGAATGAATGGGGAAAAGGCATAAAATGTCATTGGAAAAAATAATTTCTTAATCAATAGAATTTTACAAGTGGAAAATAATGATTCCATGAAAAATCAAGAAACAGTGAATGTTAGAAAGAAAAATAGAATAAAATGTAAAAAATCAGAAAAATGAAACTGACTAGTGAAATAGATGAAAAAGAAAAATTTTTATTATCTTTTTATACATTTTCCTTATTGCATACAGAAAAGATGTCAACATTCATTTTTTGATATTTTATTGTCTAAATTTCCACCATCTCTCCTACCACATGCCATATCCCAATGCACCAACCAATATGATGTTATACAAGTGATATCTGACTCTCTCTCTATATATATATATGTATATATATTTACATTTTCATGATATTTTAGAAGATGATACATATTGCATATTCAAGAAAATCTCATGAAGGAAATAAAGTAAAAAAATGGAATCCTTTGATTTTCATTCAGACTTCATCAATTCCTTCTATGAGTGTGGACAATCTTTCTTATCTCTTGTCTCTTGGAGTGCTATTGGATCAATGAATTACTGATAATAGTTGTCATTCAGAATTGATCAAGAAAATTAAGATAATCCCTAAAGAGTTATTATATATTCAAAAGCTATCAAATGTGTAGCTTCCAGATGAAGAAATCAACACTATACATCATCACATGAAAAAAAATGCTGAATTGCTCTGGATAGGAGAAATGCAAATTTAAAAGCCCTGAATAACGACCTCACACCTATCAGATTGCAAATATGATTATTAAAGGAAAATAATAAATGATGGAGGGGATATGGCAAAATTAGGAAACTAATGCACTGCATCTGGAGTTGTGAAGTGATTCAACCATTCTGGAGAGCAATTTGGAATTATACCTAAAGACCTTTAAAATTATGCATAACCCTTGACCCCAAAATACCAATACTAGGTCCTTATCCCAAAGAGATTTAAAAAAAATTAGAAAGGACCTCTTTGTACCCCCCCACCCCTCAAAAAAAACCAGCAACTCATGGCAGCTCTTTTTGTGGTGCAAAGAAATAGAAACTGAGAGCATGTTCATCAACTGGGAGATACCTGAACAAATTATGGTATATAATTATAATGCAATAGAACTGTAATTTAAGAAATGGTGTGAAGGATGATTTAAGAAAAACCTAGAAAGCTCTATATGAACTGATGCAAGGAACTAAGAGAACATTGTACACAGTCACAGCAATAATATATAATTAACATTTATGAATGGCTTAGTTATTCTTAGCAATAAAGTGACCCAAGAAAATCCTCAAGAACTTATGTTGAAAGATCTACCTCCAGAGAAGGAACTGATGGATTCTTAATGCAGACTGACACATACTATATTTCATTTCATTTCCTCACTTTTTTTTATTTGTTCAAGTTCTATTTCAAAAAAGAACTAAAATTGAAAGACATTTACACTATTACACATGTAAAATTTGCATCAAATAGCTTGCCATCTCAGGGATCATGGAGGGTAGAGAAAGAGGAGAGTGAAAATTTGGTTCAAACTTTTTAGAAAAATGAAGGTTAATTTTTAATGAAGTTGTTGTAAAAATAAAATATTATTAAACAAAAAAGAATTATTATGAAAAATTATATATACTTCCAGAGAGATACTGGAAGAATTCAGAGTATATATTGAAGCATCCTTATTTTTAACTTTCTTTATTTTTCTTCATGGACATTTTATTTTGCAGTATGGCTTACAGTGAAATATGTTTTATATGACTTCTCATGTCTAATCTATATAATAGAGCATGGCTCCTCAAAGGTAGTGAGAGATCAGGAGAGAGAATATGGAAGTGAAAATTATTTTTAAAATAATGTTCATTTTAAATGTAATTGGGAAATAGCTAATGAAATTATATATGTATATATACTTATATACTTATATATTTTTATTATATTATATATGTATATATGTAATTATATATGTATATATATAAATTATATATGTATATATATAAATAACCGAGAGAAGAAAAAGACAGAAAGAGAGAAGACAGAAAGAGAAGACAAAAAAAGACAGAAAAAGAAAGAAAGGGAGAAAGAGCAAAATAAAGAGAGAAAGAAAGAAAGAAAAGAAGAAAGAAAGAAAGAAAGAAAGAAAGAAAGAAAGAAAGAAAGAAAGAAAGAAAGAAAGAAAGAAAGAAAGAAAGAAAGAAAGAAAGAAAGAAAGAAAGAAAGAAAGAAAGAAAGAAAGAAAGAAAGAAAGGAAGGAAGAAAGGAAGAAAGAAAGAAAGGAAGGAAGGAAGGAAGGAAGGAAGGAAGGAAGGAAGGAAGGAAGGAAGGAAGGAAGGAAGGAAGGAAGGAAGGAAGGAAGGAAGGAAGGAAGGAAGGAAGGAGGGAAGGAAGGAAGGAAAGAAGGAAGGAAGGAAGGAAGGAAGGAAGGAAGGAAGGAAGGAAGGAAGGAAGGAAGAAATTCTAAATGTGGTCTGAAGATTCCCAATAGACTATAATATGGTTACTGCTTATCCAGGACTTTATAGTTCCTGATTTTAGGCTAACTTCTGGGTGACCTGAGAGTTCAGGCAACAAACAGAAAAGTAGTTGCCAGCCTGGCATATTCTTCTTGGCATATATATTTCAGCCATTTTAAAATATGCCTATTTTCTGGGTTTTGATCTTTCATACTACAGTTGCATTAAAATTGTTTTATAGGAAAATATGGCCAAGTAATAAATCAATGGCATGTACTAATGGTTTGACCTATTTTAAGATCAAAATAAATAATAATAATATATTCAGTTTGGTTCTATATTCAGAAGATGACAAAAGTTGTCTGCAAAATTTGGTAATTTTCTTATAATCTTTGATTTACATGTGCTCTGATTGCTGTGAGTAGGAAGTTAGAGTATATCTGAAAATTATTTGAAATCAAAATATCTTGTAGAAAAATAATTGCTACTGGGAAATGTATTGAGTTCTCCTGCAAACTTTCAATGTCAATTAACTTATGTGCTTTGAACTTTGGATTCTGTCTTTTACACTCTTTTCATTACTGTTGACATTCCAAGAGAACTAGGAGATTTCATTTTTAATAAGAATCATAGTGTCATTATGAAATGAAGAAAGAGGAGGAGGAAGATGGGAAAGAAGAGCAAGAAGTAGAAATTATGGGAAAATTATTCTTAAGGATTCCATACTCATTGATGAACACAAATTTGGCCAATATTTTCTGGGAAATACAATATAAATATATCATGGCAATTTTCAAAAATGTATTACCTAACAAAGACCTAGAAAGACATGAATTATGCATGAGTAACCCTCTATCCTTCATAAATTGTACAAAGGAAACCTCCAAAATAATCTTGAAAAGTAAACATGTGCCATATTGCTCTCAGATCACCATCACAGTCAAATGTACATATGTACATTGATTCATCAATATTTAAGAACTGTCTAATTCATGTTGTCATACTGAATTCTCAAATATATCCAAGCAATGAAAAATGAAAAGATCACAAAATATAGAGAAATTAAAAAATCAAAACAATTTGGGCAAAAAATAGAATACATATCTTCCCCCAAAATCTTGTCTATTGTTTGAGTGGTCCTAAAGCTAACTTCAATAAGCCTACAAAAGATGAGCATACATTTCAAACATTTTTATTCAAATGTTAAATTAATAATAACAATACCTACTTGGTTTATTGAACATTAAACATAAAGGAATAATACAATGAAAAAAATGTGTACTAAGAATACTAGGATCTGTACTCCTTTGAATATCATAGGAGAATGATAATAACAAGTATATATATTTCTATAGCACTTTAAAATATAAAAACATCCCTTTACTATTCGTATAATACAGACAGTACCTTCTCTGCCTTCATGCATAAAGAAAAGATGTGGTTCTTTCACTTGATGTTCTACAAGTAAAGAAAGACAGTTCATTCTTTCGATTAATAGTAACTGTTTGAAAATGATAGGAAATGTCAGAAAGGAGTTACATAATTATTTGATGAACAAATAAAATTTAGAGATACAGAATATGTTTATAAATATAACACCTTATGAATCTTTTCCTTTTTAATTTGTTTTATATTTCATAACAATATTTTCTAAAGCAATTCATTTTTGGTTGAAATATTTTATTCAGTTTATCATTTAATATTATAGATGAAGTGAATTTCAAATCAGACAGAAGATAGATCCTTTGAACAAATATTAAGAAAATTTTAGGCATTTATCTTTCCTCCATATGAGTATAGAATAACTCACTCAAATAAAATATTTTATAGTCTTAAGAATTTTATGTTTTCAAAGTACTCTAATGAAATGCTCCATCAGAAAAAATATATATAAATACTTCCTGGGTGGATCAGAATTAATTTACAGATATATGGTAGCTTAATAAATCTACATAGGCATTTTAAATATTTTAATTCAGTTAATTTCTTTAAGGATATAAAAGTTACCTGAGGGTAGAAACATTACTTTCTCTTTCACTCCTTTTTTCCTTTCCTTCCTTCCTTCCTTCCTTCTTACATTTCTTTCTTTATTCCTTCCTCTCTTGTTTTTCTTATTCTTATTGTTCTCTTCCCTTCAGTTTAGGACAGTACATTGTGCAAACAAAATAATCTTTATAAATGCACTTCAAAACGAGAAAGAAAATTCAATAATTATTGAAATAATGGTTGGAGTTAGAGGTATATTGGAGCCAGTTCAAAATAATTCATGAGAACCTACTGTTAAATATTAAGCAGGAATATGTATATTTGGAAATTGTCCAACACTCCAAATTCATGTTTGGTTTATTGTTTAATTAATGTCCAGAATTTAAAATAGTGGAAATAATGTTAATAATATGCAGCAAATAGTGTATCATGTGTATGTTTTTTTTTTCTTTTTTACTCAGAATTTGCTTTTGAATATTACCTTTGATTAGAAGGCTAGACAGGAAGTCATTCTATTTTTTCCACTTGCTACATATGTGACATTCATTAAGTTACATTGACTCTCTGTAAGGTAATTTCCTTATAGAGTAAGTGAGATAACAGGGAATATGATAATTATCTTCTAATCTTAAATATACATGACCCTATCAAGGCAGGTACGTGCTATCATGGGTAGAACACTTGGTTCTGGGATGAGGAAGGTACATTTTAAATTCTGCATCAGATGCTTAATAGCGGTGTGATCCTCAGCAAGGACTTTAATCTCTCAGTCTTGTTTATTCATCTGTAAAATAGATATAATAATAACTATCTCACATGTTTTTGTGAAGACCAAACAGGGTAATATGTGTAAAGCATTTCATAAACCTTGCTATATAGAAGTTAGATACTATTGTTTTTGAATGTCTATATTTTGTTACTGTTTTAGGCACAAGAAAGGAACATGAATTACGGTAATCTCTTCAGCAAAAGTTATGAGGGAAGGGAGAAATGAGAAATGTAAAATCCAGTTTGAGGTCAGGAAAAGATAAGATGTAATCAATGTCACAAAATTTGTAGGAATCACAGATGTTCCTGAGAGTATAAGAAGAGTGACATGAAAGGTGAAGAATGGATACAGTGTGGTGACTAAATGGAGAAAACTAAATAAGAAACCTTAAATATGACTTAGACTATATGACTTCAGTATTTCCTCCTGCCTCTGGGATACTTCATGTCTTATACAACAAATGCCACAAAATATAAAAAATGGCAAGACATTATTGCCTAGAATAAATAGAATAGAATGATTTGATGACTTGGGACCTGAGTTAGATGTTGAAAGAATTGTAGGATATGCAAAGAGAGAGAGAAAAATGAAAACCATTCCAGGTAAATAACATAAGGACTTACATTTAAATCCCATTAGTTGTTAATTAGTTTAGATAATAGTCTTGATATGTATACAGTTGTATTATTAGAACATACTATTGATAATGAAATATGATTTGATATAATTATAATCCCCGTATCAACTTTCATCTTTGATTTATGTGTCACTGACATTCACAGGTGAGTTTGCTTGCCTTTAGGATGACACAAGATGGAACAATCTTTCCTATTTCTTTTCTTAGTATAGGGGGGAATAAGGTTCGTAAAACTTAGATAATCCTTAGATGACCTCAACCCCCAGCTACACAACACTTGCCATTTAAAACAATTTCGAATTTAAGGTGCTTGGAGTACTTTAAAGAGATTCATCAGAACTTAAAGAATAGAGATAGACTGTATCACTAATAAAAGCTTTTGGAAATCATTGCAAAACATATCTAGTTAGTTGATTTATTATGAATTTATGTATTTATTAATTGCTTAAAATATTGTTCATTCCAGATTTGTTGATGGAGTCGCATTCCAAAACTTTTCTGACAGATAATATAGGTGGAGATTTGTGTGTTGTAGAAAATCAATCACAGCTATACAGGGTGTTTGAATGAGATAAAATAAGATCTCAAATTTCTGTGAATTTTAGAAGCAATAAGAGATGGACAGATAATGTTTGAGTGGAGGAAAAATGTAATGTAAGCAACAAGGCACCAGGACAGACAGTGGCACCCAGAGAGAAGTACTAGTGGTAATATATTTACTCCCCATTAGTTGGGCACTTAAAAAGCTGATGGGAAATCCCTACCCTTTGTAGAATGAGAGAGTTGTTATGATGTTTGTGCTGTCATTTTATTTTATTTTTTTTTACCCATACAATCAACCCCTTCCCCCTATTCCAGGTCTTTGTGCAATGGTATTCACTTGATTTTAAATTTTGAAGTATTTTGATTGAGTTCATTCTACATAGTTTGAATATTATTATTATGAATGCTTTCTGAGTGCCAAGGAGTGTGGTGTTGGGGTGGGAAGACATCTCTGAACTGTTCTGAGGAAAATTTTATGTTTTATATTTTATATATGTACATATACACATATATGTTCCTGTAGTGTATCTGTGTACACACATACATATATAAAAAGAGACAGAGAGGGACATAATCATAGAGATCACAGAGATAGAAATACATAAATAAGCACAGAGATAGAGACGAAGGAGGGAGATAGAGACAGAAAGAGATTCATTACAATCCTACTCCTGGCATGGTGGTTAAAGGGATTTGACTGTTCAGGGGCTTATTTTATGAGCTTTTTTTTTCCTTAACTGTTTTATATTTAAATACCAATAGTGTAGAACTGAGACAATCTTGAATTTTCTGTAGTCTCAGATGAGTTTGTCTTTCATTTCTATTGATTTTCATGAAATAATGAGAGAAAGGAAGGGATAGAGACAAACTGACAGGCAAAGAAGGAATAAAAAGAACACTAGACAAAGAGAGATAGAACTTTGAGAGGCAAAAATATAAACAGAGATGAGGAAAGGGGATATGATATTAGAGGATTAGAGGATAAGGATGCACTATAGCCACCTAAATGGAGAGACAGAGACAAGGCAGTCTATAACATTTCTGACTCTGACTCTTCATATTTGGGAGAAGTAGTAGTGAGGGCACAGCTATATTTTAACTGCTGTCAAAAGAAAATATAAAAACAAACCTTGTGTGCTTATGTAAATTTATATAGATTAATTTATGAAGTGTTTTAAGGTTTACAAAATGCTTTACAAACAATACCTTACTTTAACCTCATAATGACCTTGATAGACCAAGGACTATGAATTCCCCAATTTACTGAGGAGTAAATTGAGGCCAGTGAGATTAAATGACTTGCTCACCTTCTCAAAGCTAGTGTCTGTGACTGCATTTGAATTCGTGTCTTCCTGAATTCTAAACTCATTACTCTAGTCACTGCACCATGTAGCTAAAAAGTACTTTTAAGAAGGAAGAACACTAATTATTGGTCATAAAATCAGGATCATAGTTTTGGGTTAATTATGCAATCTTTGTCAATATCACATATAAGATATTCAAAGTAATATTTTAATATATTTTATATAATATAATAATTTAATAATAAAAAGTAATATTGCTATGGAAAATATAATTCAGGTTTCATAAGATAAACTTTTAAAAATATGTTTTCATCTTTATAAAAACATTGTCTATAAACTATCATAAATGTGTAATAGCACATATTCTTATCCTGTCCTACCTTCAACCTACCTTTACTACCTTGATTTGAATAGGAGTGTCTATTTCCTATTTGCCAGCCCAAAAGGGTAGAAACTGAAAGGAAAGGAAGTAGTTATGTTTCCAGGGGAATATGGTCAAAGAGAATAAAATCCACTCTTAAAGAATTAATCTCAGTGGTTGTCCTTCATTGGAGGATCTTCCTCCTAACCCACCACCCGAAGTGGCCTCTCATTTTTAAGTATCTACTCATCCTGTGTAGGTAATAAGTGCTTGTTCTTTCTTGTAATCTGCTAACCATTTCACTTCTTGGCAGTATCCCTACTACCTGTCTTCTGCATGAAGTAGTTTCCTAAGAACCACATGTAGATTTGAATGAAAAAAATCGGTTCTCTCAATGTATACAATATTAGAATAAAGTCTACCTCGAACACACTATGGGTTTGTTTATATTAGGCAACTAAATTGCCTTTAAATTGTTTGAAATAGTTTAAACCTTGGTCCTTTTTTGTCAGCAATAAAAATTGATCTAGTGACAGGAAGGGCAGTTTCACTATTAGGACTTTATTTCTAAGACAAAATGCTTTATTGTGATAGAGACACACTTGTTTTTCACTCACTTGGAAAAACTAAAGTTTTTCCTTCTGGAGTCAGCTTCCTTTTAGGAATACCTCTAGCACATTCCATTAAGAAACATATGAATCAATATGAATCAATTGACAGCAGAAATCAAAAACATAAAAAAATCCAAATAAAAAGGAAAAACATAATTCCTGGATGAAATATAGACTATCAAAGTCTTATGTGTAAAAATTTTAAGTAAAGAAATGTAAACCTATAACAGGTCCTTGAATCAGGGCCCAATTAAAGGAATTTTTGTCCCAGAAGATTGTAGGACAAATGCAGTAATATTTCACTTACCCGTTTGCAGCCAAGATTACAGGAAGTTGCCATACTATAAGAGACAAAAAAGGACTAGATTTTTTTGTGAGATAGGGAAATATCATTCCCTAATCTGACTTTACCTTCATTCTTAGGGATAGGAGGAGCCAGGATGATAGCCAAACTTTGGTACTTGTCTGTGAATATTTCACAAAGAATGTGGATACAAGGTGTCCGGCATCTTAATATATGTTAAGTGCCACAATCTCAAGTCTCACAGTAGGTATAAATCCTTCTGTATTGACTTAGAAGTTCATCAATCCTACCTGGATTGGTGTGGTCTTTTATGAGCTTGTGCTTCTTGGCACTGTATAATGGCTCTTTTGTCCCATTCTGGAATCAGACAAAATCATTTATCACAGTCCCATAATATTTATCAATAAATGGCAGTTTTCCATGGTCTAAAGCTTTTGAGTATATATTAAAATTATAGCAAGTATATATTTTAACTTATATTACTACAAAATAAAAAAATAAGAAAATATTTTCAGTACTGGTGACATGTGCTTCAAATATAAAAAGGAACAAAAAAACAAATAGTATATTACACATGCAAGCAAAAACAATAAAAAAGTTTTAAAAATCAAAAATATATAGGTTATAATTATTAACACACTGTGTTAGCTAAGAAAGTTAGAATACAAATATTTTTCAGCAAAAATGAGATCCATTTCCTTTTCAAACTTGGCCATGATTCACTCTTTTCAAAAGTAACAGTTTTTTGTTTTTTTTTTTTTATAAAGAACGATAGTACAACAGGTAATACACATTCAAGAAGTATCAAAACCCCAAAGTTCTAATAGCCCATTTAATGACAATAGCAAACAAACCCACTATCATTAGAATTCACATGAGTCTGCTGTAGATACTTGTCACAAGTTTTTCAGGTGTAGCAATGTTTCAACCTCAGCAGAGACGGTTTTTTTTTTGTTTTTTGTTTGTTTGTTTGTTTTTTAATGTATTACTGCTATCATTACAAAAAATAGCAGAAGAGTCTAGGAAAAAAAAAAAAACCTCTGTACTGTTGATGTTGAGTCTAAAAATGTCACCAATCATTCTGGTGAAATGGTAGAATAAGGAGAAAATTTACAAATGAGAGATGCTCCCTCTTGGTAACCATCCAGGGGTACCATGTCCTGGGACCAACTTCCCAGCTCCTTTGATAGATTGTTACATCCCATCCATTAACATTTTTACAAATGCAGGAGATGAGGATTATAATTGCATTTCACTTCAGCTACTAAAATGGCCTATTTACCTCTTGTTACAAATAACTTAGAATTAGGCAAAATAATCACTCAGAGTTGTTGAAAAAATCTAAAAATCATGTCTAAAGATCCCTTAAAATCAATTTGAGATATTTATCTCATTAAATTTTCCTAAGGTTGTTATACAATTAGAACCAGTTTTGATGAAGTCCATCCAATATCTATGTGACTATTTAACAAATGCAAAATGGGGAAAAAACTGTTTATGTGATTTTAGAATATTTTACAATTTTTTTGTTCAGTAGTGATAGCATAGGAGAATTGTAAAAGAATATATATAATAATTAAAAGACAGTAGATTAAAATGATTCAGTGTAACAGAATAATATCGATCAGATTAATATATGAGCTTAAAGCAACAAAATTAAATCATAAATAAAACAATCAGCAAAATACAATAAAAAAGAGACTTTCATAAAAAAAAGTATGATAAAAGCTTAAAATTTCACCTCTAGACTCTTTAAAGCTCCTTTCTCTATTTTTTCTGATTCCTTTTGTCAGAACTGTGGGATTTCCCATGGTGAGGGAAAATATGATATTGAGGAATCTCAAACTGGATGAATCTTAGAGACTGGGCAGGCCCAAATGGCAAAGACTTGTAGGGAGATGAATTTCTCCCCTGAATCTCAGGCAAGATAAGTGAAAGGATCAGTGTACTTGTGAATGGTAGAAGCTGTTTGAAATAGGTAAGGTATTGCTCTTTCATAGAGTAAGCCATGCTTGTAAAATTTACTTCCTCTTTGGAAGAGTAACTTTGTTCTTCCCATCCTGACCAAGGTCCCCTGCCACATGGAGGCTAACTATTGCCTATGGAAAGCACACCCAGGTCTTTTTATCACCTGCCCGGGAAGTGGTTCCAAGGACACCCAGCTTCTTGACGACAGCAATCAGACCAAAAAGATGAGGAACAGGGGCAGTTACCAGGGTCGGGACCCGGGATTGGGGGGCTGAGGCCAGAGCAGGAGCAGGAGGAGGAGTAATCAGAATCAAGAAGGTCAGGAGCAGATGGCTGTGACAACCCAGGAGGCAGCAGTATCAGTAATGCCAGAAGAAGCAGAGAGGAACTGAAGAACATGGACTCAGGCAGATGGGTGAGAGAAGTGACTTATCTCCTTTTTGCCAAGAGTTCCACAGCTAAAAATAGCTCAGCTTGTAAGGAGAGCAACCAGGCAAAAAGTAGGAAAACAAAAAGACAGAAACTCCAAAAAGAGTTCAAAGTTTCTGAGGGTGGGTAGGGTGGACGAAAAGCCTTGGCAGAAGAAACATGGAATAAAAAAAATTATCTAGGCTATCTTAATAAACCCCATTCATGGTTACCATAAACATAAAAAATAAAATAAATCATCAATAATAAAAGTATTATATTTTAGGAGATTTATTAATGATCATGAAAAATAAAGGAATGAGAGGAATTCAAAATAAAACACCACATGCCAATGGCTAATTAGCCATTTCAACATCCCCACTCACCACCTCCATGCTCAATGACAGGGCCAAAAAGAGGGTAGGACACTCCATGTCCCCACCTAATAACCCCTTTCTACAGGAAGTACATAAGGATAGGAAGCCAGTGGGCCCCAGGGAAATGTAGTTCTTTTTTAGGGTAACAGATTTTCAATTATACATTCTTTTAAAACAAACAAAAAAAAACATTATTTTATTTGGTAATTTCTGAGCATTATTCATTGGAGACAAAGATCATTTTTCTTCTACCCCCTCACCTATCCCATAGCCTATGCGTGATTCCACTGGGTATCATAAGTGTTCTTGATTTGAACCCATTTCCATATTGTTGGTATTTGCACCAGAGTGTTCTTTTAGAGTATCTCCTCAATCATATCCCCTAAACCCCTGTAGTCTAGCAGTTGGTCTTCCTCAGTGTTTTTACTCCAACAATTTGTCCTCTGTTGGGGATAGTGTTTTTTCTCATAGATCCCTGAAGATTGTTCAGGGACATTGCAATGACACTAATGGAGAAGTCCATTACGTTCAATTGTACCACAATGTGTCAGTCTCTGTGTACAATGTTTTCCTGGTTCTGCCCCTTTCGCTCTGCATCACTTCCTGGAGGTTGTTCCAGTCTCCACAGAATTCCTCCACTTTGTTATTCCTTTTAGCACAATAGTATTCCATTAACAACATATACCACAATTTGTTTAACCATTCTCCAACTGAAGGGCATCCCCTCATTTTCCAATTTTTTGCCACTACAAAGAGGGCTGCTATGAATATTCTTGTACACATCTTTTTCCTTATTATCTCTTTGGGGTACAATCCCAGCAGTGCTATGGCTGGATCATAGGGCAGACAGTCTTTTATCTCCCTTTGGGCATAGTTCCAAATTGCCCTCCAGAATGGTTGGATCAATTCACAACCCCACCAGCAGTGAATTAGTGTCCCTACTTTGCCACATCCCCTCCAGCATTCATTTCCTTCCTTTGCTGTGATGTTAGCCAATCTGCTAGGTGTGAGGTGATGCCACAGAGTTGTTTTAATTTGCATCTCTCTGATTATAAGAGATTGAGAACACTTTCTCATGTGTCTATTAATAGTTTTGATTTCTTTATCTGAAAACTGCCTATTCATGTCCCTTGCCAATTTATCAAATGGAGAAGAGCTTGATATTTTTGTACAATTGATTTAGCCTTTTGTAAATTTGAGTAATTAAACCTTTGTCTGAGGTTTTTATGAGGATTGTTTCCCAATTTGTAGCTTTCCTTCTGATTTTGGTTACATTGGTTTTGTTTTTCAAAATCATTTAATTTGATGTACTCCAAATTATTTATTTTGCATTTTATGACTCTTTCTAAGTCTTGCTTGGTTTTAAAATCTTTCCCTTCCCAATGGTCTGACATCAATACTATTCTATGTTCTCCTACTTTTCTTATAGTTTCCTTCTTTATGTTCAAGTCATTCACCCATTTTGAATTTATCTTGGTGTAGGGTGTGAGGTGTTGATCTAAACCTAATCTTTCCCACACTGTCCTTCAATTTTCCCAGCAGTTTTTTTTAAATAGTGGGTTTTTGTCCCAAAAGCTGGGATCTTTGGGTTTGTCATATACTATCTTGCTGAGGTCACTTACCCCAAGTCTATTCCACTGATCTTCCTTTCTGTCTCTTAGCCAGTACCAAATTGTTTTGATGACCACTACTTTATAATAAAATCTGAGATCTGGGACTGCAAAGCCCCCTTCCATTTTATTTATTTTTTCATTATTTCCCAGGATATCCTTGATGCTTTGTTCTTCCAAATGAACTTTCTTATGGTTTTTTTCTAAATCAGTATTCTATGCTTTTTGTTTTTTTGATATCAAACTTTCCACAGAGCTCTGGTCTTTTCTTTGCAAAAAGTTGGAAATCTTCTATTTTGTTGAATGCCCATACTTTCCCTTGGAAGTATATAGTCAGTTTTGATAGATAGCTGATTCTTGGTTGAAGAACCAGCTCTCTTGCCTTTCTGAAAATCGTGTTCCATGCCTTATGGTCATTCAGAGTGGAAATTGCAAGGTCTTGTGTGACCCTGATTGGCATTCCTTTATATCTAAATTGTCTTTTTCTGGCTTCTTGTAAGATTTTTTATTTTGCTTGAAAGCTTTGGAATTTGGCAATCACATTCCTGGGAGTTATCTTTTGGGGACTTTGTGTAGAGGGTGTTCTGTGAACCCTTATATTTCTATTTTGCCCCCCTTGCTCCAGAGCATGTGGGCAATTTTCTTCTATAATCTCCTGTAGAATAGAATCGAGGTTTTTGTTTATCTCTGGTTTTTCAGGTAGACCAATAATTCTCAGGTTGTATCTTCTTCCTCGTTTTCCTGGGCTATCATCTTGTCAGTGAGATATTTTATGTTTTCTTCTAATTCATTAATTTTTTTATTACTTTGCTTTATTAATTCTTGCTGTTTTACAAGCTCACTGTCTCCCAGTTGCTTATTTCTGGTCTTTAGGGATTGGATTTGTTTTTCAGCTTTTTCTACCCTTTTGTTAGAGACTTCCAGCTCTTTCTCCAATTGTGAAGTCTTGTCTATCAGACTGCTGATCTCTTTCTCCCATTTTTCTTTCCAGAAGCTTTCCATCTTTAGAATAAGCTTCAATTTTAGTTCTTCCAGAAGTTGTAGATAATTTCCATTTTGGGGGGCATGTTTTGATTTTGTTTGGATTTCATCCTCTTTCTCTTCTTTTCCTTGGGTACACCCACCATAGAAGTTTTTAATAGTCACTTTTTTCCCTTTCTTCTTGGAGGCTTGATTTTGGGCCATGTGAGCCATCCCTTTGGTGGTTATTTTCCCCTTTCCTTTTTGGACTGAGATCTGGGTGATATGGGTGGGTTTTCTGTGGATTTAGGTTGCCTCAGACTAGTTCTTCCCTGCCTCTGATGTTTGTTAGTGCACAGGACCCTGTGCTCAGCTCACCTGCCCTTGTGCTCAGCGTGCCTGACCCTGTGTTGTGTGATTTCTTCTCACCCATGAGCAGGAATCTCCTCTAAAACCGCTCTGAGGGGTGAATACCTGGTTTTCCCAGTTAGTTTCCAGGAATCCAGGATTGCCCTCCCCTCACTACAGTGAGGGGCCACGCTTTGGCCTTAGGCAGTTTTTACAGACTCTGGAGACTCCTCACTGTTCACAGTTTGTGCACTCTCCAGTGCTCAGAGTTTTCCATGAATCTGCCCTGAGAGGTCATTTCTTAGCAGTCTTTAGATCCCAAAGACCCTGGTGAGCCCCCCCCCCCCCCGACAGAGACGTTCCTCACTCACTCCCTGTCCCCATAAATGCTCTGATTCCCTACTCTGGTTTAGTGGGGGATGTGAGGGGAGAAGGGTGGCTCAGTTCACATTTTTGTGCAAGCTTTTCCTCATTCTTATAGTGTGGCAATGTTCAAACCCCACATACCTTCGTTTCTGTGGGATACTGGAGAGTCCCTCCGTTCTTCCAAAGGTGATTTTTATGCTCTTTTGAGGTAGTCTATTTCTCTCGGTGCCGGGGAGAGGAAGTGATTGGCGTCTAGATTGTAGCCATGTTTACCCGGAAGACTCAATTATACATTCTTAATAAGTTTTTATACTCCCAGCTCCTCAGTTTCCTATATTTTAAATGGAAATAAGAAAAGTGTCAAGTTAAAATAGAACAAATACAAATAACATATAATAATAAAAGAATTGATGATGTTAAAATGAGATAATGTAAGTAAAGAGCACTTCAGATCTTAAAGAGCTGGATAAATGTAAAATAATTGTTTTTGCTTATTTCTGTAATTTCATTAATGAAACTGTACAACTGATTTGCAAATTAAAGATTTTAAAATCTTCTTGGAGCATAGTTTTCTAAGATTTGTGTCAGAAGTAAGAAATGAATCTAAGTTCCCCTGTGTTGAATATCACATCTCTTCTCATCAGTCTTTGTTTCATTATCATTATTATAATCATCAAACCCCTTCTCCACCTTCTCTTGTTATTTTTCATATTTTCTTCCTCTTCCACCCCTTATATCATTGTTATCATCATTTATTACCATTATTATCATCACTGACATCATCTCTGTGCTTTCATCCTTTCTGAGGGGGTTCATATAGAAAAAGTCATGTGTCAATTCACTGTTTTATTATTATTCATTTATATTCAATATTTTCCCATTCTTGAAGGTGAATAAGTAATTGATTTTCATTGTCAGAAGTATTAGTATATACATACCACTTCTGGAATGAATACTTTCCAGTTATGTATAAGATAACAGTTAAGATATTAGTAGGCTTATTGGAGGCAACACAAAGAAGGTAAATTGTTTCCTTGAAAAATTGGCATATTCATAGCAATTGTTTTTTAAATTTTATATTTATATTATAATTTTTATATTTCTGGTAAGAGTAGAAAAGTGTTTGCCATATAATACCAAGTGCCCTCACATTCTCATTATATGTAATTCTTTTTGTTATTTGCAACATGTGAATAAGTTAAAATTAGGAAATAAGTCAAAGTATCATACTTTCATTTTACTTAAGTAGATGCTTTTCATATATATAATGTACATATGTATGCATATACATATACAATAATATAAGCAGATATACATATATAGCATTTATGAAGTTGTTCCTCTCTCGTGCTGTTGAATATTTACCTCCTCTCTGAAATATATATATATATATATGTATATTCAAATATATATATGCAATCATTCCATTTTTATTTGCATCATTGATATTTCATCCATCATTTTCTTAAGTTTACACATTCTACAAAGCAATAAATCAGACCCTATTTTTATCATTTACTGATTTCTTAGATGTAAAATACTTTGAAAATGAAACATTTGTCTTTTGTGTGAGCTGGTTCCATCACACCACTGGAAGCTTTTCATCTCTTACCTAGTCTAATTCCTATTTTATATTGTTACTTATTATGTTCTTTTTATGACTACACCTAAACTTGTCACTGATAGATATACACTCTAAGTCCCATTTCCTTCTATATCAAATTCAGGCTACTATGCCTGGTAGTCAAAGCTTTCTACAAATAGGTGCTTCTCCATAATTTCAGCCTGATGTTATTCTATTCTTCTATACAAATATTCTATAATTCAAATATAATTGATTATTTAACATTTACCCTTCACTTTCTTATTTCCTTCAGTTTGTATAAACTGTTTCATAATCTCTCCTTTCAATTTACTGTCAAAATACCATTCATTCCTAAAAGTAAAATTAAAATATCTAACCCTTCCCAAACAAGTTCTTAATTGATGTAAAGACCAATAATACTAATTCTATCTCCACTCTCAAGTTGTGTTCATCATACTTCTTTTATAGACTCAATTAGACTAGAAAATATAAATGATATTCACATCTTATGTGTTTCTACTAGAATCTACTCTGTTATGAAAACAAAGATTTTGTCTTAATCTAAGCATTTTTATCAGACCCTCTCTTATTAACAATGATTTATTTATAGTAGGCATCAAAGATAGATTTAAATAAATATAATTCATTTGTGAATGATCGTTGAATTCCTAGACAATGCACATGTTATTATGTAGAGAATAAATTTCAATTTAATTCCTGTAACTTCCTTTTATTAGAAACATAGATGTACAGATGGATAAAATCATAGGGGTTCTCCTGATCAACATTCTCATTTTTTTATGATAGATGAAGCACTGAGGGTCAAGAGGTCAAGCAGAATTCCCAAAGTGATACTATTAATAAAAAGTACAGTCAGGAATCGAACCTATATCTTCCCCCCTCATGATTTTATCATGTTGCACATTTTTCACTTTCCTTGAGGAAGTAATTTAATTTCTTGAGAATTCATTTCACTCAGTAAAATTATATCTATTTTATATATTTACAAAATGTTACAAAATTTTCAGCTAGGAATACAGGAAAGTATGAGTGAGATTGGTTATCTAACAACACTATACCCATTGGTAATAGGGTGGGAGGTTAATCCCTGGATATAGGAGAAATCACTATTTCTCCAAATCTACAACAGAGATCTTTTTTGTATATTTGCATGAGAATAGAAACTCCTATATGCTTATATAAAAATAGTCACTTTTTTTAGTTAAATTTATCTGTAAGAATTCTGTATTGAAGAATGGAGAACACCTCTAGATATAGCCTTGTCTTTAATCATTGATATTTATATGGAATAATCATCAAGTTCCCCTTAGTTGAGATTCTACTTAATATCTAATTTTTAAAAAGTCTATTATTTGAAATACTGTTTTAATACTAGATATACTCCTCTATTATAGCCTTTTCTTTTATAACTTAAAGAACAAATGGGAAGAGATAGGTAATACTTCTCAATGTTTTACAATTTTATTGGAATATAAGAATGCAAACTACGCTTTTCCAAGGTAAATATTCATTGATTGCTTAAAATCCATCTTGCCGCCAAAATCAGAAGGAAATATGGGCATATTTCCCAATAATATGGACATCCCAAATGTAATATATTTTTACTAAGTCATCTGTAAGAATATGAACTCTAAGAATAAGAATCTCACATGCCTATTTATTGCAATATCTTCATCTGTTAAATGTACAATGTCACTAAAATGTTGATCTAAAGATTTATTTAGTCATTCTGGGCTAGTCAGCTCATTCAGTTCAATGTTCAATTTCATAGAGCAATGCCCCTTTGACTTGCCAAACTGCTAAAAAATGTATGTTATTGACTATAAGATAGGAATAGAAATATGGAGGCATCTACTCAAATTTATCACGTTATATAACAGTAATTCAAAATGCCAAATTAATGGAGGAAAGGCAAATAGCAATTTCATTTTGATACAAAGTATGTCTTTTTCATTATTTTTGAAGTCTAAACAACCCCATCCCAATTTCAGTGTATTTACAGTAATTTATAGGATAAGAGATAATATTAGTTAGCATTTTATACCAATTTAAAGTTTGCAAGTCACTTTATATGTGCTATCTCATTTAATACTCAAAAAAATTTGAATTACATATTATTTTTATCCCCATTTTTATAGATGATGAAACTGGGAAAGAATATTTAAGTGACTTTTTCAGAGATACACAGCAGGTAAATTTCTGAGGATAGTTTTGAACTCATATATAGTATTCTTTACTCCAAGTGGAACCCTCTATCCACTGTGCCACTTGCCTATCAGATGTGTTTGGAAGAACATAGGCTTATATTGGGCTCCTTTCTCAAAAAGCACAGAAAAGGTTCTAAACTATAATAAATTTAAGTCTAAGTATGCATTTGTATTCAGACCTGAAATCCCTGAGTTTACATCCTTACCATATTTATTCTCTATACCCTCATCATGTTTATTGAACCCTCCCTTTATTTCCATCTTTTGTAGTACCATTACCTCTCTTAAAAGTGTTTTACTGGACTAGTTCTTATTCCACTTACCTTCTTGAAAATAACCCAGAAGGAAAGAGTGTTGGTTTATCAGTAATACCCTGTGTGTGCAGCCTTCTCTAGATCCTTAATGACTGGAGCTATTTTGATATTATATCTGTATGCCGCTATTAAGCATAGTGTTTGGTATATAATTACCACTTAATATTATTTATATTCATTCAAATGTATATCAATGTGTACACATACAAGAGAACATATGGACTGTACATGTTTGTGTACATATATGCATGTATGTGCATATTTTCTCCATGCTACCTGTTGTATTCTAAGAATGTCAAATTAATTTATAAGCTGGGCTCCAAGTCCTGAAATGCCAGGTTTTTATTCAATAGTTATCACTTGGTTGTGTATTCGCTTTGACGCACTGATTATTCTCTAAACTAAAACCAAATAGAGAATTATAAGAAGTAAAAATTAGCATTTAGTAACAATAAAAGGTTCTGATTTTCTCATTTTCACTCATTTTCAGCATCACTTATTTTTCTGAACCTCAAAAGCTGCTTTATTTATAGTATTTTCAGCCTATAAAATAAACAATTGTTATTCTTTGCTGTCAACAAAATTTTATATTTCTGCAGATTTTGTTCCCTTAACATAATATTGATGAAGTGTTATCTAACCTTTTCTGTTATTTAGCAATAGTTGATATAAAAAGGTATAAACTCAACATGGATGACTCATTTCATTGTCTAGAAAGGTATTTGAAGTCTTGTACAGACCTCTAGACTTGGAATGAGATGATTTGGGTTGTTTCCTCTGATTCCTTTGATTCTCTATGTGACTTTGTGATTTCAGTTATCTATTTAATCAAGCTTCATAATTGGAACAAATTAAAATATTTAAGAATGAATTTTTAAGTAAGAATAGAATATTTATTGTGTTTTCAATTTAATTATAACTAAAATAAAATAAAGCACATAATCAGTAAAAGTGACTCATTGTATACATTCATTATTCATCTATATTTAAAATCAGTGCAAATTATTAGATCACTATAAGGTGCCTGATTAACAATTCCTTGAGAAAATCAGTATCTGAAGTGGCTATCTTTTGCAAAAATAAACATTTAATACAAGCATTTTATAAGGAAATCATGAAAAGTATGCCTTTTGTACAACTGCCTGCCTAAAATTATTCCCCATTCCTTCCTTACCATGAAGCAGAGTTTATATATTCTGATGTCACCTTAGCTGCAGACCACAAAATTTTCCTTCATCTTGACAAAAGAGTAAAGAGAGAATGAAAGGAAAATCATTTTGAGGTTTAAACAAGCCCATCAACCTATTTCATTTGCCTTTTCTTTTTAAACGTATAATAATGGACACTGGAGAGTCACCTCCAAGTCAGTACAATCTTCAGGTCATTTCTTCCATTACGGCATTTCTCTCTAGTTTTCTCTCTCTGTTCTGCGCTATCTTGCTCTTCCCTCTTTTTTCCTACTCTCTAAGCACAAGGTATCAAAAGGTTTTGGATGTCAAGAAACAGTATAGCGGAAATTAGATGATTACTCATTTAAGCCAAATGGAAAACTGTGTCTAATTGTCTAACTGCTTCATTGACTTCAAATAGTCTGCAAACAGTCAAAAAGTCTTGATACATTTAAAGCCTTCACAAGGAGCTAAACATGCTTTCTGCTATGTTGAATTTCCATGGGAATTCATAGCATGACTCCTGTTGGTTCTGTGTCTCCTCATGTCATTCACAGGGCTATTTGTGTGTGTGTGTGTGTGTGTGTGTGTGTGTGTGTGTGTGCCCTACAATTGGCAGTTAGGGTTTTGGATACTCTCTAGTTTCTGAAGGCTTGTGAGAGAAACCATCCATATTGATGTAGTCATTCCAAAACCAAAGTAAGATAAGGAGATTTCTAATTGTGATTTCAAATCTAAACAACAGACCAGTAAGATGAGTTTCTGGCTCTTTGAAAATATAAGCTGGTTATTTTAAGCAATTTTCTATTTGACTAAACTGCTCATTAAGTATATATATTTTAAAGAGGCCTGTTCAACTTTAACAATTGATCTTTCCACCCCTCTAGTTAATAAGGAAGTGGTTTTCTAATTATTTCAACCTTTAAAGTTTTCTACTCTTACCACTACCCTCAGCCCTTTTATAGAGTGGGAAATTGAAACAAGTTGTCTGAGAAAGTATATATTAGATACATGAAGGAAACAAAAAGAAATTCCAAGGGATTTAGCCCCTCAAAAATTGTTTAGATCTCTGCTTGGTCTGTTATAAGTGTTTATCAATTTAAAAAAGTTTTATTAAAAAAAGGGAAATATTGGATTATTTTAAATTAAAGAACATATCACTCATGGCAATATTATTGCCTGGCAATCTTTGGCAAAGAATGCTAATGCTTTTGACTCAACCAATTAAAAAAAGAAAAGTCATCACATTTCAAACAAAAAAGTTTTCAAAAACATTATCTAACAGCATTTCATTGATTTCAATAGTGAATATATGTGCACATCTTTATATTATATATGTGAGAGAATGTGTGTGAGAGAATAATTATATGAGTATAGTAGTAGTCTCTCGGTAACCGAGGATGATGATTGTCTTTGTGCACTTTCATCTGTGATGTAGATGAGTGTGCACAAAGATACTTGTGTGTGAAAGAGATTTAAGTGGAAAAGCACAGTGACAGTCCCACTCTCTTGGCGTTGGAAGCCTGGGTCTATTGGCACGAAAAGTCGTTACACCTGGAGACTTCCTCAGCTGCATTGGATGGCCGTGTTGTCTTTTGTGCTCCATCACGACCTAAGCACTCCACAGTGCCTTGCTGCATTGCCATCTCAGCCGTTGAACCTTCTTGTTGGTTTCTTCCGCCTGTTCCGCCGAAGCAGTCTTCACATGCTGGGTGAGCAAAGCCCTGGTTCACCAGGGGTCGACATCGCCCCGATGGCTACTCTCACAAAGTTTAGCTGGCCTGTCGAAGCCTTAGCCCAGGGTGTGGCCACTGCCGCATGCTAGCAGTTACTAGGAGCCACAAGTGACAGCTGGGTGTCAGGTGAGGGTCAGAGGCTGGAGAGCTGCCCAAGGAGGGCACGACAAGCCCTCCATATCAGAGATACTACCCCTCCCTGAACACCCCATATGCCCCTATGTTGAGTATAATAAAAGTGTAAAACATGATTAGTTTTCCCAAATAATTGGGAAAGGAAATTAAATGTTTTATGATTTTATGTGTTTTAAAATCCAAATATTAATAAAAAGTTCATTAATAGTTGAAATAAAAGCAAAGGTATGTGTATGCATATATGAATTTTTTTAAATAGCCTTCTGGAGCAGTGGGAGAATAGTTAGAGATAATTAAGAAAGAATGATTGAATCAGCAGAACAAAGAACTTGGCAGTGGAAGCTGATAGGATCCATCTCCTCAGGGGATGTTAAAACTTCAATAAAGAGAGCAATCAGGAATCATATGGCACATGGTCTACAAAGCCTGAGCAAGAAATAGTATTTGAGGTAAGCAACTGAACTGTATTTACTAGAAACTTGAGGGAATTGGTTTGGTTCAAAATGGAATAGACTAATAGGTAAGAAATAAAATAGTAGGTCTTATCATGGGGGTAATCTGATTAAGGACTTTCGAACTGAGAAAGATTATGGCATTTTAAAATTGCTGGAAGATTTAAAGGTGGAATGTGATATTTTTAGAAGTACGAGTGAGAAAAATGACTTGAACTTGAATTTGGGATCATTTCAAAGCAAGATATTTTCCATTAGCCAACTTAATGTACATGTACTATTAATTCAAACCTGTTGTGTTCATCTAGTTGTGGATTTGCTACAACCAGATGTGAATAGATTACATTAAAAAATAAGGAATTGTCTTTAACTAAAAGATTGTATAAGATCCTTTGGGGAAGACCATTTTTTAAAATTTAAAAATAAACCTCAATTGGCTATGTTTGTCTTGTAGAAATCTTTTGTTCCCTGAAAGTATTCCCATTCTTTTAAACTGTTTTGTCTATCCATTAAAAAGAAACTGTATGTATCTGTGACAAAGAACATGTTTTATATTGTGCTCTGGTCACTTAGCTTGGTTTCAAAGCTCAGTAAAACCTATATCAGTAAGTATGTCAGAAGATTTCTAGGATTTCAGCAAATTTGAATAAGACCAAGTATTTCAGAGAAAAGAACATTTAAAACTTTTGTAACTTATTTCTCATATATTACATTTTGAGTTTTCAAGGTTTATGCCATTTGGTGCTACTTTTACACATCTGGAGTTCCACTTTTTTTATGTTGTTCCTGAGGTGCCACAACTTTAATTAAATTCAATTTTTTGTTTCATCATTAGATTGTAAGATTCTGAGGGCATCATGTGTCTTTTGCTTATTCTGTTATTCTTAGTGTGTAGCACATTGCTTGGCACATAGAAATTGCTTAATAAATATTAAAGGAAAATTAGGTGACTCAGTGAAAAAATTAATTGGTCTGTTGTCAGAAAGACATCTTTCTGAATTCAAATGTATATTATAACACATAAAGCAAATACCAATAAAAATCTCTTCAGATGTCTTATTTTGGTTATACATAGAATGTTTTGTTGTAGAGTGTGGAAAGTAGAGTCCAACCTCTTTATTTTAAAATGAGGAAACTGAACTTAAGAGAAATTAAGAAATTTGTAATAGGTCACATAGCTATTATGTAGCTGAGATAGTAATCCAGCCTACTTTTGTGTACTTTCTAGTCTAATTTTATATTTGCTTTTCTACCTTTCAAGTATGAGATAAATAGTAAACTATTTTCCAAGATCAAATCTATCTCTTTCTTGAAATAAAATCATTAACATTGTATCACCTGTCATTTGTTAATTATATTTCTTTTAGGGTGGTCATAATAACTCATTAAATTACATTAACTATGGAAGTTGAAATGATCAATAATGGTTGAGGAAATAAATAAGTTAATCAGTCAGAAAATAAAAGTCAGAAAGAAATAAAATATAGTGTTAAAAACAACATCTCCCTTCAAGAAGTTCACATTCTAGTAGGGGAGACAACATGCAAAATATTTACATAAATGGGTATATACATAGATAGATAGATGATAGAGATAAATTCATTTTATGATATTATACTGATTGTTTTATTAAATTAATATTTAATATTAATATTTACTAATTACATATTAATATATACAATTTATATACTCATATGTACATGTATATATGTAGTGTGTGTGTGTATGTGTGTGTAACAAGGTAAATGTTCATATCATGGTCAGAGAAAGCATTTTCAAAATCTCCTAAATGTATCTCTGAAGAATTTTAGTATTGATTATGGGAAATAGGAAATGGGGCAAAAGATTGCCCAAAATAATATTTTACCTGTCCTAAGTCAAGCTAAGCTATCATTGATACAGATGAGATGCAGGAAAGTGATGTAAAACCGTCTATATAAGGCATGTCACTTCCTCTCTCTCCCTCTTTCCCTGGAGAGGCAACTCTGGCTAGCAGCATGCTAAGCATTCTGACATCTTGGTGTGGTGGCAGCTATTTGTCTGGGTTTGATGTTGAGTTTGCCTTTGAGATGATTCAGGCTCAGACACCTTGGCTGAGCTCTTTTGAAATTGAGGCTGATTCCTTCCTCCTTCACACTCAAAACCTTACTTTCTAGATCCCCTATTCTACCTGCTCAATACAAGCCAGGTGGGAGAAATCTTTCAACCATTCATAAAATCCAAGATTTAAATTTTTGTTCAAGAAGTATCTTCAGAGAAGAAGCTTGCTAACTCCTCAATCCAGAGAAAGAACTGTTTGCAGACAGATACCTAAACCCTTATACAGGGTTTAGGAATACAGGAAGATGCAGAATGAACCTTGGGGTGTGGTTGATTGAACTGAAGGTTGATTGAACACTTATTTTAAATGTATACTCTTATGCCAAAGGGGACTGCCCTCTAATTGGCTTTCTCCAATGCGCCCAGCAAAACATTGGTTTTGCTGTCTCGCTTTCTTCTATTACCCCCTTATCTCTAACTATTGTAGTTTTTCTCTTAGAGGGTAAAATTTTGTATACACCTGCAGTTAGAAATTTTTGAGGTGCAGGATGCTTATGTTTAGTGTTCAGTTGGGGACTCTAGTACCCCAATCATCATCAGGTGGGAATGTGATTTTTAGATTCTCTCCATCTTTCTTGGTCCAGCACCCAGAAACGTGCACACCCAAATTACACGGGCATGTGCTAGCAAATGACAAATCAGAAACAGCGGACAGAACCCTGGGCTGTCCTAAGTCAAGCTAAGCTATCATTGGTACAGATGAGAAGCAGGAAAGCATGAAACCATCTATATAAGGCATGTCACTTCCTCTCTCTCCCTCTTTCCCCGGAAAGGTGACTCTGGCTGGCAACATGCTAAGCATTCCCACATCTTGGTGTGGTGGCAGCTATTGTCTGGGTTTGGTGGTGAGTTTGCCATTGAGCTGATTCAGACTGAGACATCTTGGTTGAGCCCTTTTGAAGTTCAGTTTGATTCATTCCTCCTTACTTTCTAGAGCCTCTGGTCTTCCTTCTGGCACTATCCAGGCAGGAGGAATCCTACTCCCTTTCCTTCTCCCTTCTTCTTAGCTTCTTTCCACTATATCAATTAAACCACCATAATTTTCCAGCTGACTTGGGTATTATATTATTTGTGATTTCCCCTGCTGACCAATTAAATTTGGATTTTAAGTCACAATGCTAAAATTACCTTTATGCAGGCCAGTGTCTTATATTTATATTTTATTTATTTATATTTTATTATATTTATATTTACCAAGATAAGAGTAAAATGAGGTTAAAATGCAATATTACCTAGGTATAAAGGAGAATAATTTTTGAATGAACAAGATATAGAAAACATTGTGAGATATAAAATGAATAATTCTGAACACATTACATTAAAATGTAGCCAAGAAACATGGAAAAGTGTTTTTAATAGATAGTTTCTTGGATAGAGATCTCGTGCCTAAAATATTCAAAGAATTTTCCCAAATATATAAGAAACTGAGTCATTCCCCAATTGATAAAAGGTCAATAGATAGTGTGAAGGATTAAATTTGGGCAGGTAGGAGATTGAACAAAAACTAATGAATAGTTTATTAAATTCAAACCCTTAGTTTATTATTAGAAAATATGAAACAGAAATAGGAAGGAGTAACATGAAAGTAAGCTTACAATGCCCTAGATCCCATTCCTAACCAAATTTCTCCAAAACTCCCTACATCTATCTGCTTTAGAGGGCAATATCTTTGGCTAGGCCAAAACCCTCACCTACTCTCATACTCTCACTATCTTAAATATAATCACTATCTATCAACCTTATCTACCCAAGTAATTAATAATCAATAAGGTTATTAAGTCCTTAATTCTGTTCTCTGTGTCCAACCAGAGAGAATGCTAGCAGCACAACCTCTCCCCAGGAGATCCAGAGACAAAAAGCCCTTTCGAACACACTGCAACTGACTAACTCCTCTTGACAACACCCTTCTAACTGTCACTGAGAAGCTGCCCAGCAGAGGGGCTCTTACTGAAAATATTATTGCTCCCTTTTCTCTTAAATATAAAAAATCAGAAATTAATAAAAACTCTTTTACCATATGGATAGATAGTTTTAATATGAAGAAATTAAAGCTGTATAAAAGTACATGAAAAAAAGTTGTAAATCATTATTGATTAAGGAAATGCAAATTTAAAAAATGCTGAGATATAATTTCACACCTCTCATATTGACTAAAATGATAAGAGGGTGAAATGAAAAATGTTAGAGGGGATGTGGAAAAATGGGGACACTAAAACATTGTCTGATTTAATTGATGTAATAAATTTGGAGAGCAATCTGAAATAATACTCAAAAATTATAAAACTTTGCATACCATTTCACCTATCAGTACCACTAATAGTTTTATTTCCTAAGGAGAGCAAGGGAGAAAGAAAAGAAACAATATTTTTGAAGCTGTTTCTAGCAGGTCTACTGGAAATTAATGTTACATTCATAAATTAGGGAATGACTTAACAAGTTGTGGTATATAATTGTAATGGGATACTATTGTGCCATAAGAAATGATAAACAATATGAACACTAACAAAAAAATTGGAAACACATATGAGGTGATGCAAAAAGAAATGAGGAAAACCAGGAGAACATTTTAAAAATATAGACAATGATATATGATGATTGACTATGACTTAATTATTATCAAAAAGATATGGATTCAGGATAGCTCTAAGAGACTCATGCCAAAAACATAAAAGGTATGCAGTGACATAAAAGGAAAAGCAATATGTCTTGTTTCCAAACACAATGAAGAGGGAAATATGTATTATATGATAATATATGTACAACCCATATATTATTACCTTGCCCTTTGGGGGATTGGTGTGTGAGGTGAAAAGGAATGAGAGAAAATGGATTGCATAATGTCAGGAAATGAATATTGAAAATTGTAATATAATTATTGATATATAATCTAGAAAAATAAAAAATAATTTAGAGTAATAATGTTCTTTTGATGATAGTGTATTATTGAAAATAATGGAGTACTATAAACTTTGAAGAATCTAAGTTACACATGATTGATCCTAAGAAAAATTGACATATATTTAAGGGTAATCTGAATAATTCCAGTGAAGATTATCTGTGCTGAAAAAGTAGCATAAGAAACCTCACATTATTTTTTTGAAAAGGAGGTGGGCTAGTAATAACTGAGGAATATCACATGCACTTGAACCTAAGCAATGTTATAAAACCTTTCCATGAATCTTATCTTTTTCTGTGTTATGCATGTAACAATGTATTTATGTATTTTTATGTGTTTAATATAAGTATATACACATACATGCATCCGGAAACATACATATATATACGTTTTAGATACACATATAGGAATATATTCATAAATACATACAGATTCATTGAAGTGTATATGCAGATCTTTTTGGAGTCCTTAGACAAAAGGTTAAGAGTTCTGAAGATTTCAACAATACAGTGTTGATATTCCTTGTTTTGAGATTTCAAATCTCACAGGGTTGTTGTGGGAATCAATTGAGTTAGCAAGTAAATCTTTTCATATATCAGTGATATCTATTCTGTGATTATTATTAATTGATATAAATACAATATTATTATACATTAAATTATTGAATAATATGATTACTATTTATATCATTGATATTGGGCTTTAAGGTTTGCAAAACACATATCTTATTTGATCTAATCCTCATAAGGATACTTATGAGGTACTCTTATGATACCAGTTTTAAGCATGGAGAAAGTGAGGTTGCATGAGATTTAATTACTTACCCAATGTCACACAACTATTGTGCTAATTGTTTAAGTAGGATTCAAACCCAATTCTTGCTGATTCAAAGCCCATTATTTTATTTATTACAAATCATGTAGTTGCCTCTGAATGAAGTAGAATTTTGGGTAAAAAATCTATTTTTTAATTCCTACTTTAGCTCTAGATGAAGGATCCTAGGCCAGTCAATGCAAAATATTGATTTGCACATTGACTAATTTTTCTTTAGAATAACTAGTCACAATTCTGATAAATGGTAAAATAAAGTATTAGACCTAGAGTTAGAAAAATGAGTTCAAGTCTGGGCTCAGATACTTACTTGCTCTGTGACCCTAGGCAAATCATTTAACCAATTGGTCTCTTCAATTGTCTCTATTTCTTCAACTGTAAAATGAGGTTAATAATATTATCCACTTCCCTCTCCCCCAGGATTGTTTTGAGAATGAAATGAAATAAAAACTGTAAAACACTTAGCATAATGTTTGGCAACTAGTAAGCACTATACAAATGTTAGCTATTATCATTATTTATAGGAAGTTAATCAAGATGAACTTTTTTTTAAAAATTGATTTCTTTTTTTTAAATAGATTTCTTGTTTGGTTCCTACTCTGACAGTTTGGCATATCCATAAATTTTTTTTTCAATGAAAGTTAAACATTTTACTTAAAATTAAAATCTATTTCTATTATAGCATTATTGAGAACTAAAATATTAAATTTTGAAAATACATAGTGAAATTCATGAGAATAACTTCCTAGTGAAAAATAGAATGACTTTCATGGTGGGAGGAGTGTGAATAGTATAATATTTGCCTGAAAAAAAATCTGGGATTTTTTTCTTCTCCATGCAATTTTAATTTTCATGTGAGTACAATTTAAAAAAAAAAGAGAGAGAGGAAAGGAAATCCCATGGCTATTCTGAAACCATTTTGTTACTTAACCTAATCATGGATTACTTTTGGCAAAGGTCTTAGTGCCCTTTAAAGGTGTGCCATTCATTATTATGGAACATCTGACAACATATTTAACTTTTTTCTTGATGAAATGTTGAATCCTGCTATTCTGAGCCTCAGAGTGCAAAATGTTCTTGTAGTTTAAATTAAGAGTCTCTCTCTGTATGTCTCTCTGACTCTATCTCTGTCTCTCTTTGTCACTCTGACTTAAGTTTTACAAAGGAAAAATAAGTCCTTAAACCTTATAAAAAGTAATTAAATATGTGTCTTTAAAACATACATCTTAAAAATAAAATTAAATTAAAAAAATAAAATTCTCTGATAAAAGGTCTCATTTCTCAAATACATAAAGAAATGTAATAAAATTAATACAGAGAATTACTAGATTTATAAGCATTTATTAGTGAATAGAGAGAACTAGACGAGGATTTTTAGCCTTTCTAACTTTAGGGAAAGATCCAATCCTCCATTACTGATGGCTTCTAACTTGCCACAGTTCAGGAGATAAAGTAGAGTTCCTAGAAAAATACCAGCCCTGAGACAGGTTCAGAAGTCAAGCCACCTCCCTCTACTTCTTGCACTGGTTTTAAACATTAAACTGACTCCATGTTGATATTGTGATGGCTCTGGAACACTGAAACTACAACTTCAGGGTGTCAAACAAGCGACTGATTCCTACATCCTATTGCTGTGGTGTTTAGGATTCAAGCCCCCCAAATAATTACTTCACATAGAACTAATTCAAATTTATAAGAATTCAAGTCATTCCCCAACTGATAAATGATCAAATGATATGAATAGATAATTTTCAGTTGAAGAAGTCAAAGCTATTGAGAAGCATATGAAAATGTTCTAAATCACTCTTGATTAAATATTTGCAAATTAAAATAACTTTGAGATACCACCTCACACCTATCAGATTGGCCAATATTACAGGAAAGGGGAATGATAAATATTGGATAGAATGTGAGAAAACTGGATTGTTAAACCATTGCTGGTGGAGTTGTGAACTGATCCAACTATTCTAGAGGGCAATTTATAATTATGCCCAAAGAACTATAAAAGAGTGATTGCCTTTTGATTAAGTAATACTATCACTACACCTGTATCCCAAAGAGATTAAAAAATGGGAAAGCAGCTATTTCTACAAAAATATTTATAGCTTTTCTCTTTATGGTGGCAAAGAATTAAAAACTAAAGGGATATCCCTCAAATGGGGAAGTGCTGAACAAATTTTGGGACACAATGGTGATGGAATAATACTATCATGCTATAAGGAACAATGAACAAAATGATTTCAGAAAGAGGTTAAAAGACATACATGAACTAATGCAGAGTGAAATAAGCAAAATCAGGAAAACACTGTATATAGTAACAGCAATACTGTGGAACAATCAAATGGGATAGACTTTTTTACTAACAGAAATACAATGATCCAGAACAATTATGAAGGACTTATGAAAAAGAATGTTATCCACCTCCAGAGAAATAACTATTGGATTAAGAATGCAAATGGAAGCATATGATTTATTACTTATTTATTTGAGTAAATGTTTTAAGGTTTTGGTTTTATAAGATTATTCACTTAAAAATAAATAGTAGGGGGCAGCTGGGTCGCTCAGTGGATTGATAGTCAGGCCTAGAGATGGGAGGTCCTAGGTTCAAATCTGGCCTCAGATACTTCCCAGCTGTGTGACCCTGGGCAAGTCACTTGACCCCCATTGCTTAGCCCTTACCACTCTTCTGCCTTGGAGCCAATACACAGTATTGATTCCAAGATGGAAGGTAAGAGTTTAAAAAAAATGAATAGTATTTGAAATATGTTTTTCTGTGATAATACATGTAAAACCCAGATTGAATTGCTTGTGAGCTCTATGAGTAGGGAGGAAAGAAGGGAGGGAGAAATTTTGGATTATTTAATTTAGGAAAATCCATGTGGCATTTTGTTTTTAAAACTTTTAAAATAAAATACATATCTAAAATTTCATTTTTTTCTAATCAATTCCTATGAATTGCTGAAGGAAGATAATATCAGCTAAGTTTACTAAATTCAATAATAAAATGTATTACCAGTTACTGATATATTTAATCCAAGTGATAAAACAAGACCTGATTACCTCAAAACATTCAGGTAAGTCACTTAATAAACACAATTAAATACATAGAAATTCTTATTTAGGCGACTTGAGTAGAGCCTCATCTCCTTTCTCTACTGGGATTTTACAATTTACTATAAGACCTAGACAGCTCTATTTGTATTAATTAATACAAATAAGTTTAAGTTCTTACCTGATAAATGCTTGGCCTATTTCCTACTGAGACTTGACTTAGAGACTCAAGGAATAATGAGAAAGTTTATAGCAGGGAAAAAGGATGATTATGGTACTTAGTGCCAGTTCAGACAATTTAAAGACTAGGTAGGAAATAATATTCCTCATATAAGTAATGAACATGGGGATGGCTATCATAGTAATTATAGTTTGAACTTTATCTTTTATAATTTTTTTTTCCAATTGGGAAATATTTATTTTCTCTCCCTTTTACCTCAGCCCACTGAAAAATGAAAATAAAAATGTGATGAATGCATGGAATTCAACAAAACATTGGTATTTCAATCATGATCAGAAATGTGTCTCTTCCTGCATGTTTTTCCTATTACTTCTGTTAGGTGGTGGGTAGCATACTTATTTATTAGTTTTCTGGGATCATGATTGGTCATGAAGTTGATCATACATGCACACATTATATATATATATATATATATATATATATATATATATATATATATATATATATATATATATATATATGCAAACCTACAGAATAATTCATGTTCATTCAGGGACAATGTGTCCAGTGAAAGCTTAGGTGGTTGTTACTTTGGTACAAGGCTGATATCAATGAAATTCATGTAACAGAGTTGAAACAATTTTGGGTTCAGATTTTCCAGAAGTAAAGTGTAATATTCAATTTGAGACAGAAAATAATCACATTTTACTCTATTTGTGGTATTTGTAACTACTAATCTACTCTCTAATCTGTAAAATTATAATAGAATAACAAGAAATGGACAAATATGCAAAGCTTCTCTTATGTTATTTTCAATATGGAATAGAATGGATATCCTACTGTTGGGAAAGACATGACATGTAATGGAAATATTATGGATATCATTTGATGCATCCTAGTCATTGTGTAACAGTCCAGTTTGCTAACTATATATATATATATATATATATATATATATATATATATATGTTGAAAGAAATCTTTTTGATTGACTTTGTAAACTGAACTTTGGGTGAATAAGAAAGATTCTTCCTGAGAAGTCTCAGCCACAATCTTTAGTTGTTCCCTTTAGTCGTTCAATGCTCTTGGTTTAGCTAATGTGTTGATAGTTTCCAGTGATTTAAAATATCAAAAGAAAGACATGAGACCCTCTCCTGTCTAATGCCAGCAAGCATCCCTGTAAATATTAACATCTGTTCTTTGTTTCAGTGTTTGTTCTTTTATTTTAGGTGGAGAAATTGGAAACTATGATTTTGTTAGTTTTGAAGTACCGGAAGTGAGTCATCCTAGAATCTGTATTTCTGAGTGTCTATGCCTCAAATAAGCAGCAAGTCTAGCATTTCTGCTCTAGAGATTAATAGCCTTATTAACCTAACACAATGGGAGTTAAATAAAGATTTATTAAGCAATAATGCCACATTTAGACATTTAATTGGTGGGAGCAAGACTATGTAGAAATTTTAAATGTGAGCCTGCCTTCTCAGAGACTGATACGACACTGGAAAGAGTGTGTCAATGAGTTATTGAAGGAAGATATTTGTACATTTGATATTGATATAATTTTAAAGAAAAATATTTCTCTTAAAAAGCTAATTCATGTTGAATGGTTGGCCAAAACTAGGGCTGTACTCAATGATATTAGAATGTGGGTAGAACATTACACTGGAGGATCAGGCTACTATCATTTATCTCTAAGTTATGCCCTAGAAATTTGAGGTGGAAATTGTAAAAATAAAAAAAAAATATATAATAATGGAGAGCTACATAAAATACAGATAGAAAATCTGTTCCAGTATAGGTTCAAAACGAATAAAACAAAGCTTATTTTCTAATATCATCTTTAAAGACATAATAGGTGATATATTGACCCCAGAGGACACAACTGCTACAATATCAAGATAAAATATATTCTTCATTGGTGAATGTTTCCTTGATATTGTTAATTTCTACACTTTCAGAAATACAGACAGTGGCAAAAGTCATTAATAGACCAAAATATGGTCCTTTTATATCATATTCATATACATATTATATCTTACAATACAATAGCAAACTTTTTTCTAATGAGCATTCCTCTGGTGTTGGAAGGCCTATATAATTAATCCTATACAAAAGTCACAGACAGAGTCCACAATCTTTAACTGCCAGCATTTCCCCTGTGAGAACTATATGGTACCAAGGTTACCATCAAAAAATAAATGTGTGTTAATGAAACACACTGTAGCTTTGCATATGATTAGGAATGTATGCACATAAATTTTCTCTTGGATTTGAAGATAGTGTTAATATATGTGTGCCAGCCAGTATGCATCATCAACAGCCTTTTCCTCACTGCATACATATCTACTCTTCATTTCATTTCATTTCACAACTGTGACTCTAGTTTTCAGAGTCTGTCATTGTTTCTTCACTTCCTGGACTTTAGCAGGCCTTTGCTCAGTATGAGCTGCCCTGTTTCTGAGTGCTAGCCAGCTTGGCCTGCTGAGTGACAACACTGGTTTCCCCCACAGATCAAAGCTAAAAAAAGGAGCTTGAGATTTGGCTTCAGTGTTTCCTTATGTCATATCCAAGCAGCCTCTGAAAATGTTGACAGATTCTCAAAGGTGTCAATCAAGAAAGTGATAATTGAAATGGTGACAGGGAACAATGCTGATAGAATATCAGTTGCCTGATGGGATGTGGACAAACCAGTCAAGTGGTGGACAAAATATAGTGATATTTAAGAACCATATGTTTATCTCTATGAAAAAATACAATAAAATAACAGGAAAGCAGCAGCTGCCAAGAGACTTATGAGATCAGTGGTGAAGTTACAAGGCAAGAGCCAGTGATAAAAGGAGAAAAAGGAAAGAGAAAAAAGAAGAGAAAAGCTATAGTATTGATTATGCAGGAACTCATGTAGCCTGGACTCAGTTCTGATAGCTACTAGTTGTGTAACTCGGAATAAGTTATTTAATCTTTTCAAACCCTAATTTAGTCATTTTTTTTTTAAAATGAGGATGATGATAATACATTTGCTATCTCCTGTGCAGTGTTGCTGTCCACCCACAAAGAATGGGGACTGGATCTGTGGTTTAATTGATACAGGGAAATCTAGAATGAGAAAACTTCTCTACCAATAACCATCTACAATTTAGACTTAGGCGTTTGAGTAGATCATTAAGAAGTTTAGGGACTTAACCAGGGTCACATACCCAGAATATCTAAGTGATAAAACTTCAATGCAGATCTTCCTAGTTTCAAGGCCAACTTGTTATTTTCTCTATCAAGATGCTGCCCTATTATATGTCCTTTCTTCTCCAGGTTAAAATCCCCAGTTCCTTTAACTAAATTTAATATTAAAGTCTCTGGTCTTCTTATTGTTCTAATTATTCTTCCTTTGGCACCTTATAGGTTCTTAATTTCCTCTCTAAATGTGGCACCCAGAAGTGACAAAATATTGCAGCTAAGATCAAATTAGAATGCAGAATAAATAGAAATTTTCCCATCTTTCTATGTGAACTAGAGACATGTAATAACATGACCTAAGATTGGGTCAATCTTTCTTTTGGTCTCTTGTGTCATAATTTTTACTTTTATTGAACAATTATGTTCTATAAACATGCATTTTTTAAAAAAGGAAATTAAGAATTTTACATTGTTATTTTAAAAAACAATGGAAACTCAGTTTAATTACATTCAGTAAAGCCCTACAAGACCAAAGATACTGTATTAGGTACTAGGAAATAAACCCCAAACCAAAATTGTTCCTGTCCCCAAGATTTTATAGCCAGCCATTCAATTTAGGACATCCAATATTGAATAGGACATTAGATACTGATTACTTGGGTTAATATAGACAAACCTAAATGATTTTTTTAATCTATAAAATGAGTGTAATGATGTTTACCCAACTTACTTCACAGAATTTTGGGGACAAAAACATATTTTAAAACATAAAGCAGGGGACAGCTGGGTAGCTCAGTGAATTGAGAGCCAGGCCTAGAGACTGGAGGTCCTAGGTTCAAATCTGCCCTCAGACACTTCCCAGCTGTGTGACCCTGGGCAAGTCACTTAATCCCCATTACCTAGCCCTTACCACTCTTCTGCCTTGGAGCCAATACACAGTATTGACTCCAAGATGGAAGGTAAGGGTTTAAAAAAAATAAAGCAAAACAAATAATAATTGTTATTATTTTTGTTAAACTTTGTTTTATGGAAGAAAATATTTGGATTAAAATTTGAAAGATAGTTAGGATTCTTATACAAGAAATGAATGTGGGACATTTAAGGCAGGGAAAAAAGAGATATAAGTAAAAGCTTTCCCTCTGCTGACCTGTATCTCCCTGCCTGCTACTCTAGGCATTGTCATAATTAAAATTAACATATCTACCATTTATTATTTTTCATAAAGTTTATTAGAAAAGGTAGATATGCATAGATTTAAAACTATTTTCTTACTCTAAGTTCACAGACCACATGTTCTATTCAATTGGCATCCTCTTCTCTCTCTGTCACCTGTCTGCTCTCTCCCAGAATCCTTCCCAAAAGCTCTGGTGAGTTCCACCATCTTTCTTTTATTGACTTTCAGGACTTAAATCTGGCGCAACCCTAGCATGTAAAGAATGTTGACCGACCAGTTTGGCTACTCAGGAAGGCAAGGGGATAAGATCCCCTCAGCACAGCATCTCTCTTTGTATCCAAGGGTCAACCCCTTTACAAGCATCATATAAACAATTCTCTTTTGGAGAAAAAAAAGAGAGAAAGAAAGAAGGAAACAAAGAGATGAACAGAGAAAAAAAGAAAAAAGAAAGAGAGAGAGAAAGAAAGAAAAAGAGAGAAAGAAAGAAAACAAAGAAAGGAAGGAAGGAAAGAAGGAAGGAAGGAAGGAAAGAAGGAAGGAAGGAAGGAAAGAAGGAAGGAAGGAAGGAAGGAAGGAAGGAAGGAAGGAAGGAAGGAAGGAAGGAAGGAAGGAAGGAAGGAAGGAAGGAAGGAAGGAAGGAAGGAAGGAAGGAAGGAAGGAAAGAGTCAGGAAAATAAATTATGTTAATATATGTAAATAATCGAGTTTATGTAACATATAAATGAATGTCAGGACACATTTTGAGACACTGGGATGAAGGTTAGTGCCGAAATACAGAGGGCTTAATAGACAAGGTAAGGAAGCTGCATGATGCCCGAGTTAAAAAAAAAAAAGACTAGATTCAAATATGGACTTAGAAACAAGTTATGTGATTCTGGGCAGGTCTCACAACCCAGTTTGTCTTCGATTTCTCGTCTGTAAGATGAGTTAGAGAAGGAAATGGCATATCTCTCCAGATTCTTATGCAAGAATAGCCAAAATGGGATCATAAAGAATCAGACATGCCTGAAATGACTAAGCAACAACAACAATGAAGATATTGAGTTTAGCTTCATTTGCTAAGGATTAGCAAAAACTGATCCCTGATAATTATACTGCATTTAAGTTCTTTGTCACAAGACAGGCAATTATTTTTTTTTAACATTCACTATATGTCAGACACTGTGTTAATGCTGACGAAACAGATACAATCAAAAGAAAGGTAATTGCTACTCTCAAGAAGCTTAAATTTTAAGGGCTTAGAGAGACTTAAATAAAACTCAGAGAGAAATGAAACATTGCCCAAATTAGGACCCTCCTTGAAAAAGAAATTCTCAAAGGAAGGAGGCTGGTATTGCAGAAAGGTGTTTGAAGATGTGAAACTATAAAGGAAAAAGCTCTTCCAGGGTTTTTAGGAATAGCAAAACCAATATATGAAATATATAAATCTACTTGTAGAGGTAGGATCATATCTAATTCATTATAATTATATCTAAGACATAAGGAAATGTAGAGGAAATATAAAAAAGAAAATATAGGCTCCAAATTTAACAGAAGTTCAGTAAAGGGGAAATCAAAATATCTAGCATATAATATTTGCTTAATAGATACTTGCTAAATTGAAGAAAATTGAATTTCTTAGCATTTGAGGTTAAAATACCCACCAAGAACATCTCCTGCCTTCCCCTTTGCTTCTTTTTTCTTCTCTCTATACTCCTCTATCATACATTTCAATGTATTAAACCACCATTGAAGTGGGTGATTGGAAATAGTGATGTCTTATGAATCTATCATTCCATTTGTCTATATACCCTTACTCCATTTATATTTGCCCCTTCAGTGTCTTGTTTTATTTATTTAATTTAGAATATTTTTCCATGGTTCCATGATTCATGTTCTTTCCCTCCTCTCCTATCTCCCCCCTCCCATACAGTATCTTGTTTTAAAAATATTGCTCATCAATTGCTAGTACATGTTTTGATAAGTACATTCACTGTCATAAGAGTTAATGCATTACATCTCTTTGATGTATTTGTACATTTCCAACATAGCAGAGATATAGTGAAATTTTGAATATTAATATACATTGTTGAGATAAGTAGATTAGGATTGGGGGTTCTTTCCTATTACCATATAATCTATATATTCTTCTTTGAGATGAGACCAAGCTACATGTTGGCCTTCTAGTCAGAAAGAAGCTGTTCTCACTGGATTCTATAGTAATGAACATAGTGGAATACTAGATAAAGTACTAGACTTGTAATCAGGAAGAAGTGAGTTCATACGGTGTGCAACACATTCTAGCTAAGTGACACTAACAGTTATATTTCTTTTATAAGCCTCAGTTTGCATATTTATAAAGAAAGGAGAGGAGGCTGAACTATATTTCTTACGAGGCACCTTCTAGTTTTAATACTATCACATAGATTCATTCTTATAACAGAAAAAAATAACTGTGATATACCTTCAAAGAAAGCAAATTCTTCACAGCAACTTTTAATATTAGAAAAAAATAAGAATAAAAAAGCAGGGATCTATTGGGGAATGGTTAACTTATCTGTCAATGTGATATCTTATTTTTCAAAAAGGGATAATGAAAAGCACAGTTTTAGAGGAAACCTGGAATGCTTTTATTAACTGATTCAGTATGAAGTGAGAAATAGAAGAACAATCTAAAAATAGAAACCATTTTAATGTTAAAAATAAATTTTAAAGTCTATAGAACTCTGATAAGTACAATGAGAAATCCTGAGTACAGAAGATTAAAGATGAAACATGCTGCTTACTTCTAGGCAGAAAGGTGATGAACTTATTTTTTCTGTTATAACAAATCTATGGGATAGAACTAAAACTGGAAAGTGCTTCACAAGAAAAGATTTATTACAGATGCATGTTAAAAAAATAAACATTTTTTTAAAAGAAGAAAGAACTAGAAGAAGGACAAATGGTCATAATTTTAGATATGAAGGGCATTTTAGAGTCCATGTGGTCCAATCTCTACAAGCTATAGATGAAGAAATGAAAGTACTGAGAGGTTATGTGATTTACTCAAGGAAACCCATGTTATACGCTTCAGAAGCAGAATATGAACTCTATACTATTTCTACATATAATGCATTGCTGTAGGGAAAAGACCATTTCATTCAATTAAGTGTCATCAAATTTGACTAGACATTAAGACCATAACAATCATTCACTAGATTGGGAAAGAAACATTATCAAATTTCTAAATAGATCAGTAAGCGTTGCTGTATCTAGAAAGACTGTAACAAAAGTCACATTTATATGATGTCCACAAGGAAAAATACCTAAAAATAGAAGTGTGCAGATCACTATTTTACTAGAATAAGTCAGTGTAATTTTTTGGCTTTGTGAACACAAGCATATGATAAGGCTCTTTTTGAATATTTCTGTTTGAGTTCTGAAAGTAGTGACATGGAGAAAAACAGAATGACAGATCTTTTTAACTATATCTTTGAAGGGATTAGTTACATCCCTACAATCCAACTTTAAAAGAATGAGTAATTTACCTAGTCATGATATATCTATTAAAGGAACAGTCTTAAAAAATCATATTGAAAACATTTGATTTTCACATGCTACTCTTTGGGAGGTATACCTATAGAATTGAGCCAAGTTTTTGTATATGGCAGATGTAGACTTCTAAAAAATTAGCTTGTTCTGTTTTGAATCTTCATTTGCTCATTTTCCTAACAGTATGTGGTAATGTAATACCCTTACAGTTTTGTTTTTTCAGCTTGCTCCCTTCATCATCCATGAAGCAGAACGCAGACTCCCTTCTTTATTCCTAGTTACCTGTGCCTACTCATCTTAACTGTCTGTACATTCCTTCATTTTAAATAATTGAACATATCAAGAATTGATACTGTTAAAAATGCACAAATACAACTTTCCTTACTTGGGACCCCTTCACACATTTCTTTTCAAGAGATGCTTTGGCTAAAAACATTAATCATCTGGTGGTCAAATCTCTGCTGTCTCTTCTAACTTAGAATGGCTTATGAGATCAGTCATTTGCTAGACACATATATGCAGCTTAGTGAGATCTGCTAAATGTAGTAATTGTTCATAGATCCATACCTTTAGAGCCCGAAAGGCCATTAATGGCCATCTAGTCCATACTGGTCATTTTATAGACCAGTAAACTGAGGGGTAGAAAGTTAAATGAGATCCTGAGGTTACAGAGTAGTAATTAGAAAAGGAAGAATACATTTGCTGGGATAACTTTTGAGAATAATGAAGTATTAGGGCTGGAATTTAATGGAAATTCTCACTTTTTAAAAGGGAAGACATATCATTGTTAATGAATCAGAAATAAGGAGAGTTACTTTGAAAAGGAAAAAAAAACAAAATTTAAACTTTTAGATGACCATCTCCTTACCAAAGCTGTCATAAAATTTCATCTTTGTGGCTATTTCTTATAGTATTCATGAGAGGATTCAATATAATGTGTAAATCTAAAAGAGCATTAACTGCATATATCACTGTTGCCAATGTATCATGGCAGAAAAAAAGAGATACAATTTACTAACAGAAAATTCTAAATTATTGGAAACATGCTCTTGCCTAATAATTATTCAGATGATATATTGCCTAAGAGACAGTCTTACAATATGTGCTCTCTTTAACCTTCAGAAAAAAAATTCTTTACTGCCAGAAATAAAAAAAGCAAAAATGAAAGTGAAAAATGACAGTATTGTGACTGAGAAAAATTTAGAACATAGTAATGGACAGCTGTGGTATTAAAAAAAAAAAAACTTTTACAAATTTTTCTTAGATACTAAGTATCAGTTCCAAAGAACTAGTAAAGGCTAAGCATTGGGGTTCAGAGTCTCAGGCTCACAAAGCTAGGATTGTCTAAAGCTGGATTTGAATGCAGGTTGTTCTAACACTAAGCCTGGCTCATTGCCAGCCCCTATCTATGTCACTTTAAAAGAAACTACCAAAAAAAAACATTAAAGAAAAGAAACTTTATCTGCTGCTTTTTTCTCCAGTTTTCTTAATGTATATGTCACGTAGAGCTGAGAACTCCTTTTCCCTCTAAAAGAGGGACACTGACTTTAAGCTCAAATAGACAAGGAAGTATAATAGAAGTAATAGATTATAGTCTATGTATTAAATATATGCTAATAGATCCTCATGAAGGTTTTATGTTATTTATTATATGATGAAGAAAAGATATAGCCACCTTATAAATAATTATGCTATTTGATACTGAATAACTACTCCTACTCCATAAAGGAGTAGTTAAACATTTTTAGGAAGATAGTAGAAAGGGCCCATAACTAGGTTTGTTCAAGAGATGTGCCCTGAACAAGGGACATGAATAGACAATTTTCAGTCAAAGAAATCAAAACTATTAATAAACACATGAAAAAGTGTTCTAAATCTCATAATCAGAGAGATGCAAATCAAAACAATTCTGAGGTACCACCTTATACCTAGAAGATTGGCTAACATGAAAAACAACTGCTCTATCACAAGGGTCAATGGGAATATGATTGGGGATGTCAACTATAAATGATCACTTGAGTGCAAATATTAATGGTATGGAAATGGGTCTTGATCAATGACACATGTAAAACCCAAAGGAATTGTGTGTTGGCTACAGGAGGGGGATTGAGGGGGGTCAGGGAAAGAACATGAATCTTCTAACCATGGAAAAATATTCTAAATTAATTAATTAAATCAATTTTCAAAAAAAGATATATGCCCTGGGAGAGAGAGAGAAAAAGAGAGAGAGAGGGAGAGAGAGAGAGAGAGAGAGAGAGAGAGAGAGAGAGAGAGAGAGAGAGAGAGAGAGAGAGAGAGAAAGAGAATGAGAGAGAGAGGGAGAAACAGAGAGACAAAGACAGAGACAGAGAGAGACAGAGAAGGGAGACAGAGAGAGAGACAAAGTCAGAGAGACAGAGACCCAGGTACTTTGGTAACTGTGAATCAGAAAATGTGAGGAAATCCTAATTCCTTTATTGGTTAAGCTTCTATAGAATTTACCTTGGTCCATTTGATCTAAGAGCCTGGAGATATATGGACTTTCTATATGCATTTCATTTTGGCTTCAACTTAAATTATATGAGCAGAAACTAAAGTCCAAGTCTTTAAGTCATCAAGAACATGTCTTATATTACTGGAAATGTGGTCATTTTCCCAAGAAAGGTGCAATTTCTACCAGCACCTGAAAACTCATGTCTGTTTTCACTCAAGGTACTGCTGTCATAGCTGAAAACATCCAGCTCTCTGGGTTGCTCTTTGGCAGGAAAAAGATAAAAAACAGAAAAGGCAGCTAGGAAATTGAGATCCAATGATCAAATGTCAGGCTCACTGAAGTCAGCATATGCTCCTAATGCCACATGCCCATAATGCCATTGGAAAGTTAGGAAGAACATACATTCAAGCTCAAGAGATGAGAGACAGACAGAAATACAGACAGATACAGAGACAGATAAGCACAAACAGACAAAGATGGGGAGAGAGATAACAGTGAGGTCAGAGAAATAGGGACAGTTAGAGAAAGAGATAAAAAGAATCAGAGCAGGAAGAAGAGGAGAGACATTGGCTGAAACTGGCTAACCACTCCTTTTAAATCCTGATAAATTAGCAACTTTTCCAGACTAAGTAGGCAATAACATGTCCCCCTAATCCCCTTCCTCTGCTATACTGAATAGTAGAACAGTCAGCATCTTGCTGATCATGAATGTTCTCCTTCAGCAAGAGTCTAGAGCATGGGCTCTTCCACTGTTATAATTAATGGAATGTCCTTCACCATCTCAAGACATGTCCATGGGGTCAGCAATATATGACTGTATTATTCTAAAGCACAAGTCCTTCAGCACTAAATATATGTCTCTTTGTGGAGCCAGAGTACACATGCCCAATTCCAGGCAAGATATCTCATGAGGTTCAGTATATCAAGTAGATTACCCATTATCATATAATTACAATCTTTAATAATTTTTTCTGATTAAAATATCTATAACGAATCTTTATGATATGAAGAATAAGGAAACAGTCAGTTATACATACATTTATTTTAGGTGTATATAATATATATATATATATTTTTTTTCCTTCAGTGAATACATATAGTCTAATATAATAGCTAATGCATCTCTTAAATGTGTAGCAGCAGTCCAGAATTTTCCTCTGAACTCTGATCATAAATTTCTGTCTATGAAAAATTTCTGCTTATATGTCCTGCAATCTTTTGCACCAATATTATATTAAATAAAAAGGGAAATTAAATATTTTCCATTTATCTTTACATAGATCCAGGTTGGTATTTGGTAAAGGACTAGTAGTCAAGGTCTGAAATTTGTAACAGTTGAAATTTAGGGAAGACTGAGGTCATATTTGCCTACATAAATCTAAATCCAAGTGCCCTAATTTTCTCCAAGTACTTCCTGTTTGCAAGTTGGAGATATTCACAATATCAGGAACATATTTTTTGAATGTGTTCACATATGAATTGCTAGTTTTCTTAATGGCAGCATTAAACCCTCATGAAGTAATTATGTATTTGTCACCATCTCCTTCCTTTGTCAATCAGCATGAAGTGTTCCCTATAGGAACATTGAACACAGGCTCTTTGTGAAATGAAGCATTTCAGTCTGGCAGTTTAAAAAAAAATATTACCACCCTAGCAGATGGAACCTCTGTAATTTAGTACTAATCAGCTAGACTGGTTTTACAGAATTTCTGCCTTTAATGTCCTGTGCCTTCATTGTGTGTGATTTACATTGGGGCCAAGAAGAGCTTTAAAGGCTGGCAGCTATCAGTAGCTGGCTGATGCTATCTCCTGGTCATTAGAATTCCTTCCTGCTGCCAAGTAGATCCTGGATCAGGTGACTAGGACTAGCTAAAGAAGGGAGCACACCTGTAATTGAGTTCACTCATTCAGAGCCAGATGACAATTGCTTAGATAAGGGGAAGATAAGTATTCCATTCCAGACCACCAAGTGAACATGCTTTTGTGCTGTCTGCTCTTGGGGAAGGGAAGGAAGAGAAAGGGATATATTACTTGCTGATTCACCCTTGCCCTGAGAGAAGGTAATGACAAATCAGAGTTGGAATCATCCCCCCAACTCACCAAACAGCTGCTATCTTTTCATCAATGCACTGTTTATACCAGCTATACTGAACTGTGATTAATATCACCAGTGTATTTTTTTGTTTTCAGAAGATATTGGAAAGATTCCTGACTCTGACGACTGCTAGAGGAGAGTATATTTTTTCTATGGCAGAGAGATTTGGAATGTAGTGACAGTGTTTTTCTTTTTCTTTTGTTTCTCCCGCAGCTTCTTTTTGAGACTTTTTTTTTTCTCAATATAGTTAAATTAAACAGATGTTCAGTATTGATACAGTGCCTTTTTAAGTCCAGAGGCATTTTTCCCAGGCCAATCTTCTCTACCTTTTTTTAAATTTAATTTAATTTTTAATTTTTTTTCTTTTTTTAAATTTTATTTAATTAGATGATTTAGAATAATTTTCCATGGTTACAATACTCATGTTCCTTCTCTCCCCTCTCCCCACCCCCTCCCATATATGATGCACAATTCTTTTGGGTTTAAAATGTACCATTGATCAAGACCCATTTCCTTATTATTAGTATTTGCCCTAGGGTGATCTTTTAGAGTTCTCTTTCCCAGTCATAGCCTTACTGACCCATTTGATCAAGTGGTTGTTTTTCTTCTGTGTTCCTTTTCCCATGGTTCATCCTCTGGATATGGATAGCCTTCTTTCTCATATGTCCCTCCAAATAGTTCTGGATTATTGCATTGCTACTAGCAGAAAAGTCCATTTGAATTTACCACAGTGCATCAATCTTTGTGTATAATGTTCTCCTGGTTCTGCATCCTTCACTCTGCATCAATTCCTGGAGGTTGTTCCAGTTTCCACGGAATTCCTCCAGTTTATTATTCCTTTGAGCACAATAGTATTCCATCACCAACAGATACCAAAATTTGTTCAGCCATTCCCTAATTGGAAGGCATTTCCTCATTTTTTGATTTTTTGCCACCACAAACTGCATGGCTATGAATATTCTTCTACATGTCTTTTACCTTATTATCTCTTTGAGGTACAAGCCAAGCAGTGCTATGGCTGGCTCAAAGGGCAGACATTCTTTTAGTGCCCTTTGGGCATAGTTCCAAATTGCCTTCCAGAAAGGTTGGATCAGTTCACAATTCTACCAGCAATACCAGTTTCAATTTTGCCACATCCCCTCCAACATTTGTTACTTTCCTTTGATGTCATGTTGGCCAATTCAGCTAGGTGTGAGATGGTACCTAAGAGATTTTTTTTTATTTAAATCTCTCTGATTATAAGAGATTTAGAACATTTTTTCATATGCTTATTAATAGTTTTTTTATTTCTTTATATGAAAATTGCCTATTCCTATCCTTGCCCATTTATCAACTGGGGAATGGCTTGATTTTTTCTACAATTGATTTAGTTCCTTATAAATTTGAATGATTAAACTTTTGTCAGAGGTTTTTGTTATAAAGAATGTTTCCCAATTTGTTGCTTCCCTTCTAATTTTGACTGCATTGATTTTGTTTGTATAAAACCTTTTTAATTTAATGTAATCAAAATTATCTATTTTGCATTTTGTAATTTTTTCTAACTCTTGCTTGTTTTTAAAATCTTTCCTTTCCCAAAGGTTTAAAATGTATACTATTCTGTGTTTGCCTAATTTGCTTATAATTTCCTTCTTCAGGTCATATTCAGGTCATTCACCCATTCTGAGTTTATCTTGGTGTAGGGTGTGAGATGTTGATCCAAACCTAATTTCTCCCATAGTGTCTTCCAATTTTCCCAGCAGTTTTTGTCAAATAGTAGATTTTTTTCACAAAAGCTGGGACCTTTGGGTATATCATAGACTGTCTTACTTACCCCAAGTCTATTCCACTGATCCCCCCTTTTGTCTCTTAGCCAGTACCATATGGTTTTGATGATCACTGCTTTATAGTACTCTACCTTTTTTTGAATGACAAAAGACTATTTTGTTTTTGGGTGAATCCGAAAGGAATCCAGATTTTGACATCCAATACCTAATAATTATTTAATTAATTTTTAACTACTTTTGAAAGTCAGAGGAACATGTTTTCCTGCCAAGATGGAAAGGGAGGTAGTATGGTATATGGTGATAAATATTGGTTTGGGATTCACAGAGTCTGAGCTAAATTCTCTCATCTAATGCTACTATGAAGTTTTATCCAAGTCACTCAACTAATGCAATCTAACCAATAAACATTTATTAAGTGCCTATGAAATGCTAGGCACTTTGCTAAATTGTGACAATATAATCGATAAAATTATAGATCCTGTTTTTGATGAAGTTACAGATTAAAGGAGACAACATGCAAAGAGAATGTCTCAATTCTAAGACAGAAGTGTTTGAATAGAGAGCCTCTGAGGTTCCTTCTATTTATGATATTATACTTGATTTTTATCCATCATAATCTCCCCACCCATATAACTACAAGCATATCACATCTCTCTCTAGAAAGAAATTGTGCCCCCCCAATTGAACATTATGTAACTATCAGATTTTATTTTAACTTAACCAATTTAATGGAAAGATGTGAGCTACCTCTTCTGTTTGGTGATATGATAGAATTAATTTTGCATCCAAAAACTATTGCAAATAGTGACAGCTCTTTTCACAAATGTTTATTGCTTCCCTAAGGAAAGGGGGGGGTAGATTAACATTCTGCTCATATTAAATATAGCAAATGACATCTTGTCACTTTTCTCTGTTAACTTTAATATCTAAGTAATCACAGGAGGAAAGGCAGTTCCCCTATTTAACAATCACACATTAACCTCCACTGTCTAACCTCAGTTCAATTTGTCTATATAGAGAGGCAGAGGACACTATTGGCAAAGAAGTACTTTCCCTTTTCAAGAAAGCTCAAGTTGTGTTTCATTCTCTCTTATTTGGCAGAATCTTCTTTAGTTTCTTTACCAATTACTTTCTCACTGTTTCTAGATGTCAGTATTCTCTCCTTTGACTATGTACATTGTCTCTATATCTTTTTCAGACAAAAATGCCACTTCTTGTCCACCACTCCCCCAAGTATGTTATCTCTTTTATTTAAATGCAAGCTCTTTGATAATAAACAATCTTGGAATTTCCAGTGCAAGGCTTAGCAGAATGTTTGGTGCAAAATAATTCTTTACTACATGCTTATTCATTCAATCAATCATTTCGGAAATAAGCAAAGATTTTGATATTAAAGGAAACTTAAAAGCTGTATCATTTTGCAGATGACACATACGAGATGCAGAAAAGCAAAGAAATTTGGACATGGTTATAGAACTAAAATCAAGGATGCATTTCTGCCAGCCCCATGTTGTTTGTTTATTTGATTTTTTCAGTTGTGGATACTGTCCTGTGGTATTATTTTCCAGTTAGAAAATTTCATGTAACAAATTAATATTCCTTATGTTTGAGTGAAATTACATTAGTTATCATTTAATAATTTCTATTTTCTCCCCTATTTTCCTTAATTTAGTTCTAGTTTTTATGTCATGAATGCTTGCATTTTGTCTATTTTGTTAAATATCCATTTTATCCCCTGAAAGATTATACCCAGTTTTTGTAGGTTGGCTATATTTGGTATTAATTCTGGCTGTTTTATCTTCTAAAATATCATTTTAAGGCAACTCCATTCCTTTAACGTTGTAACTGCTAAATCTTGTGTGATCCTGACTATGACTCTGCAGAAAATAAATTATTTAATTCTGGTTAGTTACAGAATTTTTCTCCTTTTTCTGGGAAATCTGGAATCTGGCTATAACATTCCTGGAAGTTTTAATTTAGGGAATTTCTTTCATGAAGAGAACACTGGATTCTTTAATTTTCCATTTTGTCCTCTGATTCAAATATATTTGAGGAGTTTTCTTTTATATGTCTAAAAATATAAGGCTTAGGATAATTTATCTGAACAAGACATAGAGAACATTATGAATGTAAAACACATCACTTTGATTACATTAAAGTAAAAAGATTTTGCCCAAATAAAACCATAGCAATTAAGCTTTGAAGAAAAACAATAAACTAGAAAAAAAAAGTATAGCTAGTTTCTCTACCAAAGGCCTCACTTCTCAAATACTTAGAGAACTGAGTCAAATTTGTTAGAATATAAAGTATTCCCCAAATGACAATAGGTCAAAGGATAAGAAAGGCAATTCCCAGAAGAAGAAATTAAAACCATTTTCAGTCATATAAAAATGCTCTAAATAACTATTTATTAAAGAAATGTAAATTAAAACAATTCTGAGGTACCACCTCAAACCCACAAGACTAACTAACATGACAAAAAAAAGAAAAATCATAAACATTGGAATGGGCATGGGAAAATTGGGAATCTAGTACACTGTTTGTGCTGCTATGAAATGAAGCAACCATTCTGGAGAGCAATCTGGAACCAGAATTCTCTCAATTAAGTGATATCATAGGATTTAAAGCTTGAAGGAATTTTAATAGCCATAGTATCCAGCCCCTTCATTTAATAGATTAAAAGACTGAAATTGACAAATTAAATGACTTATCCAAGGCCAGATAATTTTGTAATCCTTGAAGTTAGATTAAAACTCTGGTCTTTCTGACTCCAATAAGGCTATCTTTGACTCTTATCTTTCTTTCATTATCCATATATGTTAAGTTGCCAATAATTGTTATTTTAATCTCTACTAGATATATGTTAAGAAACTCCTTCATCCCTATTTACTCTACATAGCCACCACATTACTTCAGGTTTTTAATACCTCTCATTTAATAACTCCCATTTTAATACCTCTCATTTAATACCTCTCAATTATAATCTCACAACTCCTAGATTCTGTTATCTTCCTCTTTTGTTCCCTCCTTCAAGTAGGCATAGATTGGATGATTATACTTATCACTATCAAATTCTGTAGTCAGACTTATTTGGGGACATGTCTAGTTAGTTCCAGTGAACAAGGTACAGAACTGTTACATTTTTCCTGAGTTTCTAACAGCCGTATAATTGAATGTGTTCAAATTTTCAACATTTGTGAATCTCCCTGACCCTTTGACGCATTGTTTGCAAGTCATGTATTTAATATCTGACGTTTTCTTTTTTCCTATAGCTCTCTTTTAATTTATATCCCCACATTCTAACACTTGCATCAAAGTGGCATATTTTAAATATCTGTATTTCATTTTAGAATTATTTAATTCTCCTTTTATATCTATATTACTGTCTCTCTGATAATTAATAGTAAGGAGGGGCTCAGAGGTCAGGATTTGTCCAACATCACTCTTTTGATGGATTAATATTGTTGCTTAAAAGTATTAATTTCTACAAAGTCAGAATTATGAGGAACTTAAAAGGAATCTCATGCAAATAATTTATTTTTTTTTAAGAAACCAATATTTAGAAAGATGGAGTGACTTGTTCAAGGCAGAGGTGGGATTAGAATTCAAGTCATTTGAATCTTAACTTGATTCTTTCCCTTTTACAACTTGGATCCTTTCTTACCACTTGATATTTGTCCTACAATGGGACTTCCAGGTAAACATGACTGTAGCTTAGATGCAGTAATCTACCTCTTCTCAGCACCTACTGATATAGACTACCTCAAAAATGACAAAAAGAACAAAACAAAACTCTGAATTCATATGAATGAAGGGACTCTACAGTAGGGCGCAGCATTCAAGGTGTGTGGGATTTGGCCATTTCCACACTATAAGGAGGTGAAAAAGCTTCCACCAAAATGCCAGCTTATATACCCTCCCCCACCCCACCTACAGAGCCAGTGCACTGAATTCAGAGCCAGGGCGTGCTATATAATCAATGAGCGAGCCAGGGGCACCCCTAGGTGCTTGGCAGATGACTAAGACCACCAAAGGCCTACTCCTGAGAGCAGTTAGACTTGAGACCCCAATAGGAAGAAAAGCACAGACCTAGGATATGGAGATAGAGCAGAGAAGGGCTGCAAACAGTAGAGCTAAATCACTTATATAAAAAATCAAGCCATTTACCATTTGATAAATGGGCAAAGGACATGAATAGGCAATTTTCAGATAAAGAAATGAAAAACTATCAATAAACTCATGAAAAATGTTCTAAATCTCTTATAATCAGAGAAATGCAAACCAAAACAACTCTGTGGTATCACCTCACACCTAGCAGATTGGCTAAAATGATAGCAAAGGAACGTAATTAATGCAGAAGGGGATGTGGCAAAGTCAGTACATTAATGCATTGCTGGTGGAGCTGTGAATTAATCCAAGCATTCTGAAAGACAATTTGGAACTATGCCCAAAGGGAGCTAAAAGACTGCTTATCCTTTTATCCACCCATACAACTGCTGCATTTGTACTCCAAAGAGATCATAAGGTAAAATACATGTAGAAGAATATTCATAGCTGTGTTCTTTGTGGTGGCAAAGAATTGGAAAATGAGGGGATGCTCTTTAATTGGGGAATGACTGAACAAATTGTGGTATCTGTTGGTGATGGAATACTATTGTGCTTAAAGGAATAATAAAGTGGAGGAATTCCATGTGAACTGGAACAACCTCCAGGAACTGATGCAGAGTGAAAGGAGCAGAACCAGGAAAACATTGTACACAGAGATACACTGTGGTACAGTCAAATGTAATAGACTTCTCTATGAGTAGCAATGCAGTGATCAAAAACAATTCTGAAGTAATTATCAGAAATAACACTATCCACATTCAGAGGAAGACCTGTGGGAGTAGAAACACAAAAGATAGACAATTTCTTAATCACATGGGTCAAAGGGAATATGATTGGTGTTCTAAACCCTAAATGATCATGCTAGTACAAATATCAATATTATGGAAATAGGTCTTTACCAATGACACATATGAAACCCAGTGGAATTGTATGTTGGCTATGGCTACAGGAGGGTGTCTAAATTAAAAAAAAAATATTTGTCCTACTACAGAACATAATTAATGTTCTGGATTTTGAAAGCTATGCATGATTTTGAAAGCTAAAGTCATTTAAACAATTAGCATCAACTAAACTTCTGAATTAAATACAAAAAAAAATGACATATCATTAAGAATTCCAAAAAATAATCTTAAAGAATGATCTCCTTATAATTATTAAAATAGAATGCAACAGAATTATTTTACTCTCAGTTTTCCACTGTGAGGATTTAATACAAGACAAATATTAATGTGACCGTGAATAACAACCATGGATTCTAAATGCCTTATAATACTTTTTTTTCTCTGTTAGAGGACAAGGTTTTATTATTATACAAGAAAGAAAATAAACATTTTTGCCTTAGGGACCAGATTTTGTTCTAACAATTTTATAATGTATATTTTTTTCATGAGGACTTAAATAGTATTCTATTCAATTTAGAGCAAGACATGTTTCCCAATTTTTTCCTTATCTTGTAATTAAAGACTATTAAATATGGAAATCTTTCGATGTTGAAATATGATATATTAGGAGAACAATCTCTTTTTTAAAATTGTCCTTTTTAATACATCATTTTGTGGGACAGCTAGATGGCTCAGAGGACAGGGAACCAGTTCTAGAGGCAGGAATTCCTGGGCTTTAAATCTGGTTTTACAGTTTCTAGCTGTGTGACCCTATGCAAGTCACTTAATCCCAACTACCTGGCCTTTGTAACTCTTTTGCTTTGCAGTTGATACTTAGTATCAATTCTAAAACAGAAGGTAAGATTTTTTTAAAGTGCACCAATTTTTTTAGCAATGGCTTTCTTTACAACTCACATATTTCCTTTTTACCTACCAAAAGAAAGAGAAAAGGGAGATATTCAATGGTAAATATGAAGAACTTAGTGTTCAACTTCTTCATTCTTGTCCCAGTCATAGTAATTTGTTCTTAGTTGTATGTTAGCATAATGATAACTGAAAACGAAACATCTAGTTGAAATATTGTCAAAAATTTCTAGAGAAAACAGTATGGAATGATATATCGTTGTATAGGAAATATGAAAGGGTTAGAGAAATATTTTGGAGAATATAAATTGGAGAAAGCATAGTTTATATCAAAGCTTATTTGAGGGTGGGAGGAAGGATTCAAAGACTTTAGAAAACTTCAAAGGAAGTATGATTTAATTGCAGCCCCCAAAATTGAAAGTAATCTTAAATTCTGGAGGAGAAATAGGGAACAAAGCCAAAGAGGGGATAATTAATATATACATTGTATTAATAAAATCACATCTGAATCATTGTATTCAATTTAGAGTGTCACAAAAAATAAGACTATTAATAAAATGAGGAGAAAAGAGGTCAACCAGGATGCTGAAATGAATCAACTTTAATATAAGCAATAGCTGAAGAAAATAATTACTTATCTTGTGTAAGAGAAGATCAAGTAGGGATATCCCCTCACCCCACTCTGAGTTGATGGCAATTTCAACTCTGGCTTTCCATTAAACCATTTATTTTCACCTTTCTAATTTAATAGGGTGGGGGGGGGACCAGTCATTAGAACTCTCTATATCAACTATTTCTTATAAGAATCTGATGTCTAGGGTATGCATATATATAAGTAATAGAAATATATACAACTGAATATACTCCCATAATTGATGAGTAGTCCAAGGATATGTATAAATAGCTCTTAAATGAACAATTATACATTATTCACAATAATCTAAAATATTATATTTAATAAACAATTCTAGAAGTAGATAAATTTGAAGTTAAAGAGATCTTATCTTACACTTAGTAAATTTGAAAAAAAATCTCACAAAATCCAAAGAGTCAATCTCAGCTGGATTATAGAAAGATGGCAATACTAAATTAATGTAAATGGAGCTATGAGTTGGTCCAAGTAATCTAGGAAATGATTTGAACTTTTACAACTCAAGTGGTTAAAATACATATTTTTGTTTGACCCATACATTCCATTATCATCAGTCATGTATCCTAAGAAAATCCAGGCCAAAAAGAAAGATTGTATGGACACCAATTAATATGTCCACATTCTCATTGTGATAACAAAAAAATAGAAACCAGATAGATGACTGTGAATTCAAGAATGGCTAAACTAATTGTAATATAGGAATGCAGAAGAGCATTTCTTTTCTTTAAGAAATTATTAATATAATAATTATATTAATATGAGTTTAATATTAACTGAGGCAAAGGAAAGTATGCAGAGCTAGGGAAGTAATATGACAGATAATTGCAAAAATGCAAATGGAAAAAATAAACCTAGAAAATATTTGCTATGATAATTGTTACACTGGGCTTTGTTTTATTTTTTTAATAGAGGCAAGAAAGATAAAAATGCATATTTGTTCACCCAAAGAATAAAATTAAAAAACGAGTATTTGGGAATTACAATGACCAAGATTGTCTTGAAAAAAAATTTGGTAAAATAGTACCTTCTGATTTTTACCAACATGGGGAAAATATCCCACTGATGCATATATGACTATATTGCTTTATAATATTTTAACCATTTCCAGGTTTTGTGTCTATTTTCTTTTTTTTATAATTTTTTTCTAAAAATAACATATGTACATATTAAAGTCCTCCTTAATGAAACATATGAAGAGATAAATGTCTTTAGGAATTTTTTTGCTTCATGTTTAAATGATATTTTATAAGAAAACCCTCTTTTTCAGTCCCACAGCTACTTAAAAGCATTAGGCATATAAGATATAACTGTGTTTATAATTTTTGACTATGAGAAATGCAGTTTATTGCAAAGTCAGATCAGCAAGCATATGTGTTTGCTATGTGCCAAACATTAAGTTACTGATAATAAAAATATAAATGGAAAGAAAGGCGATATCTGCCTTCAAAGAGTTTATATTTCAGTGAAGGAAGAAAACATATAGAAGAGAGCTGTAAAGAAGATTAGGGAGAGAGGAAAAGAAAATACCCTTAGTGGCAGGGTAAAGAAGTCTGGAAGGTCAGGAATACACTCTGGGGAGTAATAAAGACAATGCTGACATGAATATTTTCTCTAAAATGAAATTTCTGGTGGGAACCATTAAGTCAGAGAAAGAGGGAATACAGGTACAGGATAATTCCACTGGGAAAAATATAAAAGTGATTCAATTTTTGGAGGGGAGAAGTTTTATTGGAAAGGTTGAGAAGTCTATAAAGTTTGGTGAAGAAAAAAATTTTGTCTTCAAGGCTTTTTAAAAATAAAATATCCTATATGAATATGATAAACTCACAGGAAATATCTTCACTTTCATTAGTCAGTTAGACATATTTTAATGGTCCTCTTATTACTGTTATGAGGTAAAATATAACATAGAGGGTTATATGCCTATCAAATGTATCTGTGGCATTACATAACAGAATTCAAAAAAAAGATCTATTTCTTGATGGTAGGGTCCTTCAAATGCTATTGTTTGAGAATCATATTAAAATGAATGATTCAAGCCTCAGAATCTGGCTTAGATTCTTTAGTGACATTCTGTGTCATTTAGTAATGCCTAACAATCTCAATAGAAAAAGCTGTGTTAAAAAAATAAATACTGTCTGTTTTAAGACATATAATTTGAACATTAGACAAATAGTACAAAAATTCAAATAGGCACCATAGATAGCAAAATGGGCACAGCCATGCATACAAAGAAGTGAGAAATCTGGACTGTAATTGGGAAATTATTCAGGACTTTTAACTATCCCATGCTGCTCCTTGACCCATACTCTTAACAAAAATATTCTTCCAATTATGGTAACCATAAGAGAGTCAATAAACATTATTATCTGCAAAAGGCAGAAAAAGGGCAATGGAAAATTGCATTATAGTACGAAAAAATATTTTTTACCTTGTTTGTATCATGGAAACATTTACAAATGTGCTCAAACCAATGGATCTTTTCCTAGAAGTATAGATATTTAAGAATTGAAGGAAATGTAACATTTCAATTAGACATTAGTGAAAACAAAGTAGTATTATTTTTTTCATTTCAAATATATACACATACTGAAATCTCTTCTTGAAACCCTGTGGTATCGATAGATGTAAAGTTAAGAACCTTTGATTTAAATATTGTAGAACATATTTCTAAACATTGTGTCAATGAAAGAAATGGAAGTAATAAATAAGGTGAAGAAAATGAATGAGCATTTATTAAACACCTCCTATGATTCAGATACTATGATCAATATTGGAAATATAAGTATAAAAATGAAACAATTCTGATCTAAAGAAGCTTTGAATATCAAAGAAGTCAACACATGTTTATGCATATGCATATATAACATATAGTCATGTATATATATATATGTGTGTGTTAGGACATATGAATATAGTTTGAATAAATAAAAAGTATGTATATGAAATATTTTGGGGCAGGGAGAGTACTAGCAGTTGAGATTGTAGAAGATGTGTCTGAGTTGCATCTTAAAAGAAGAAAGGGATACTATTAGGCAGAGTAGATGAATGAATAAATGTTAATGATGACCACTACAAAGACTTAGAATTGTGAAATGAAGTTTATGCTATTTAAGTACATTATGATGGTCAATTTGACTAGACCATAAAGTAAAGGAAAGAGAATACTGAATGAATAAGATTTGAAAGGTGAACCTAGGTCAAATTGTAAAGAACCATAAAAAAATAAACCTAGTATAGTGTTTGCTACATTGAACAAGGAATTACTGGAGTTTATGGAATTGTTTAGTGACCTAGGAAGACCAACAATTGAACAAATCATTTTGGTATTGTATGGTAGACAGATTAGAGGAGTCAAAAGATACTTGAGTCAAGCAACTCAATTATAGTACCATTTAAGTAGTTTGGGCAAGAGATGATGGAGACCTGAACCAAAAGTCTAGCAATATAATAAGTGAGAAGACAAAAGGTTTGAGAGATGGATGGGAGGAAGCAATGCCAACATCTGGCAGCTAATTGGATAAAGAATGTGAATGAATGTAAGGACTCAAGTAAAAATCAGCAGTGTTATATTGGCTAGAGTACTGTAGTTAGAGTCAGAAAGACCTTGGTTTTTATCTTGGTTCCAAAATGTACTACTTGTATGACCCAGGACAATTCAATTAACCTATCTCAACCTCAGTTTCCAGTTTAATTAAATGATGGGATGGACTCCATGGCCTTGAAGTTTCCTTCTAGAACATTATCTATAATCCTCTACTACTAGAGACTGGGAAAATCATGTTTTTCCTGAATCTTCTGACAATTCTGTGGCTAGTATAGTAAGTACATGAATCAAAAAGTAATAATGTGGGATAATAGCTGCAACTCCTGAGTAATGAATGGGTAAATGCAGGAGGTTAAAAAAAAAAAGAAAAAGATGCACCCCCCCCCCAAACTGGACATATCTTCTCTAAAGGAGAACATGGAGAAAATAATTATACCAAAAGGGAAGGTATTAGTGGGTTACATCATGAACCTTATATAAGAATAGTCACAATAATTGTGATAATAATTCCATTAAATTATATTGGAGAGCAGTTTTTTTGTATACTTTTCATATTCTTCTGCTATAATGTAAATTTGAAGTGAGTAGAGACTGTACCTTATTAGACTTGGTTCTCTCATATAATTTGGACACTGTATAAATAAATACTGAATTTGATATTACAAACATAAATGTAACATATTCAATATCCACTGGTCTATTTAGCTATTATTTAAAAATATTTTGAAGTGCTCAGATTCTCAAAAGAATTTATATAAAATAGATGAAAACTTGAAAAAGGAAGATATTAAATCATAAAAATGTGAAAGAATTAGCTAATTGTGGGTATTTTAAAATATCTTTGAAGTTCATTGACACATTACCAGTCTGAAAATAAGTAGAAAGTAAAATAACCTTATTCATACAAATATTAACCTGAGGTTTTAAGGAACATATTTTCCAAGAAATGTACTTTGTAAGTTTACTTCTATTTTGGTTAATTGTACTTACTGAGTAAAAAACAAAGCAAGATGCTGAGATTTATCTTAATCTCAGTACATATAATTCCTTTAGAAATAGTCTATAACCTTTGCCAAGGCAGGAGGGCATTGTGGGTCTATGAGTGTTTCAGTATGATCTTTTCATAGGTGATGATCAACTTGGGGGTCCACCGGGCACCTGAAGGTTAAGTGAAGTTACACGAAACCACCAAAAGTAATTAAGAAATGCTAAAAGTAAGCATATTTGACATAAAAATAGCCTGGCTCTCCTGCTGTGAAAGTTATTGTTGTGGAATCCAGTAAGCAGCCTCATTAACGTTGCTAATTATCTCCTGCTGTTTTTTAACTGTACGTTAATTTCTGAAAGTTTGTTTAGCTGGTAGTATGTCTAGAGTTGTAACAGTACTACAAACGAGGTCACTAAGAAGATGATGGGATTTCTGATGGTAAGACCTGTGGCCATGGAGGGCTGTCAATGATCATTCACTCCATTAATTTTACATAGGTTGTAAAGGCTTTTGATAGTAAAATGGTGATTGTCATTCATTTTGAGTTTCTGTCCCACTTATTAAAGGGCATCCTAGGGAAGAGTTGAAAATGATTGGGAGAATGGTAGTGGCCATTATAGCATTCACTGATATCTTGACAAACAGTATTTCACATGGAAGCTTTCTACAGTCATCAGTTCTGTGGAACCAATGATATATCTTCAAGATGTAATTACAGTTCAGATCCCTTTAGACTTAGTACATGGAGTCAAGCACACGAATCACTTGTGTTTCTTTTCTGTACTTTAATCATAACCTTGCCAAAGAGGCCAAGAAAGATTCTCAGCACTTGTAGCATCTATCATTAAACTGCTTAAGCACTTCAAGATCCTCAACACATGACAATTATAGAGATGAATCTTTTTTTTTTTAAATATATTTTATTTGATCATTTCCAAGCATTATTCGTTAAAGACATAGATCATTTTCTTTTCCTCCCCCCACCCCCCATAGCCGACGCGTAAGTCCACTGGGCATTAGATGTTTTCTTGATTTGAACCCATTGCTTTGTTGATAGTATTTGCATTAGAGTGTTCATTTAGAGTCTATCCTCTGTCATGTCCCCTCAACCTCTGTATTCAGGCAGTTGCTTTTTCTCGGTGTTTCCACTCCCATAGTTTATCCTTTGCTTATGAATGGTGTTTTTTTCTCCTGGGTCCCTGCAAGTTGTTCAGGGACATTACACCACCACCAATGGAGAAGTCCATTACGTTCGATGATACCACAGTGTGTTTGTCTCTGTGTACAATGTTCTCCTGGTTCTGCTCCTCTCGCTCTGCATCACTTCCTGGAGGTTGTTCCAGTCTCCATGGAACTTCTCCACTTTATTATTCCTTTTAGCACAATAGTACTCCATCACCAACATATACCACAGTTTGTTCAGCCATTCCCCAATTGATGGGCATCCCCTCATTTTCCAGTTTTGGGCCACCACAAAGAGCGCAGCTATGAATATTTTTGTACAAGTCTTTGTGTCCATTATCTCTTTGGGGTACAGACCCAGCAGTGCTATGGCTATTCTTTTAGCACCCTTTGGGCATAGTTCCAAATTGCCCTCCAGAATGGTTGGATCAGTTCACAGCTCCACCAGCAATGAATTAATGTCCCTATTTTGCCACATCCCCTCCAGCATTCATTACTTTCCTTTGCTGTTATGTTAGCCAATCTGCTAGGTGTGAGGTGATACCTCAGAGTTGTTTTGATTTGCATCTCTCTGATTATAAGAGATGTAGAACACTTCTTCATGTGCTTGTTAATAGTTTTGATTTCTTTATCTGAGAACTGCCTATCCATTTCCCTTGCCCATTTATCAATTGGAGAATGGCTTGATTTTTTGTACAATTGATTTAGCTCTTTATAAATATGAGTAATTAAACCTTTGTCAGAGGTTTCTATGAAGATTTTTTCCCAATTTGTTGTTTCCCTTCTGATTTTAGTTATATTGGTTTTGTTTGTACAAAAGCTTTTTAGTTTGATGTAGTCAAAATTATTTATTTTACATTTTGTGATTCTTTCTATATCTTGCTTGGTTTTAAAGCCTTTCCCCTCCCAAAGGTCTGACATGTATACTATTCTGTGTTTACCCAATTTACTTATGGTTTCCTTCTTTATGTTTAAGTCACTCACCCATTTTGAATTTATCTTGGTGTAGGGTGTGAGGTGTTGATCTATTCCTAGTCTCTCCCACACTGTCTTCCAATTTTCCCAGCAGTTTTTATCGAATAGTGGATTTTTGTCCCAAAAGCTGGGATCTTTGGGTTTATCGTATACTGTCTTGCTGAGGTCGCTTTCCCCCAGTCTATTCCACTGATCTTCCTTTCTGTTTCTTAGCCAGTACCAAATTGTTTTGATGACTGCTGCTTTGTAATATAGTTTTAGGTCAGGGACTGCAAGGCCCCCATCATATGTGTTTTTTTTCATTATTTCCCTGGATATCCTTGATCTTTTGTTCTTCCAAATGAACTTTGTTATGGTTTTTTCTAAATCAGTGAAGAAGTATTTTGGTAGTTCAATGGGTATGGCACTGAATAGATAAATAAGTTTGGGTAGGATGGTCATTTTTATTATATTGGCTCGTCCTATCCATGAGCAGTTAATGTTTTTCCATTTGTTCAAGTCTAGTTTTAGTTGTGTGGCGAGTGTTTTGTAGTTGTGTTCATATAGTTCCTGTGTTTGTCTTGGGAGGTAGATTCCTAGGTATTTTATTTTGTCTAAGGTGATTTTGAATGGGATTTCTCTTTCTAGTTCTTGCTGCTGAGCTGTGTTGGAGATATATAGAAAAGCTGATGATTTATGTGGGTTTATTTTGTATCCTGCAACTTTGCTAAAGTTGTTGATTATTTCAATTAGCTTTTTGGTTGAATCTCTAGGATTCTTTAAGTAGACCATCATGTCATCCGCAAAGAGTAATAACTTGGTCTCCTCCTTGCCTATTTTGATGCCTTCAATTCCTTTATCTTCTCTAATTGCTACTGCTAGTGTTTCTAGTACAATGTCAAATAGTAGAGGTGATAATGGGCATCCTTGTTTCACTCCTGATCTTATTGGGAATGCATCTAGTTTATCCCCATTGCAGATGATATTAGCTGTTGGTTTTAGATATATACTGTTTATTATTTTTAGGAATGACCCTTCTATTCCTATGCTTTCTAGTGTTTTTAATAGGAATGGGTGTTGTATTTTATCAAAGGCTTTTTCTGCATCTATTGAAATAATCATGTGATTCTTGCTAGTTTGCTTGTTGATGTGGTCAGTTATGTGGATGGTTTTCCTAATGTTGAACCAGCCCTGCATCCCTGGTATGAATCCTACTTGATCATGGTGAATGATCCTTCTGATCACTTGCTGGAGTCTTTTTGCTAGTATCCTATTTAAGATTTTTGCATCTATATTCATTAGGGAGATTGGCCTATAGTTTTCTTTCTCTGTTTTTGACCTGCCTGGTTTTGGAATCAGTACCATGTTTGTGTCGTAAAAGGAGTTTGGTAGAACTCCCTCTTTGCTTATTATGTCAAATAGTTTGTATAGTATTGGGATTAACTGTTCTCTGAATGTTTGATAGAATTCACAGGTGAATCCATCAGGCCCTGGGGACTTTTTCTTAGGAAGTTCTTTGATGGCTTGTTGGATTTCAATTTCTGATATGGGATTATTTAAGAATTCTATTTCCTCTTCTGTTAGTCTAGGCAGTTTGTATTTTTGTATATATTCATCCATTTCTCCTAAATTGGTGTATTTATTGCCATATAATTGGGCAAAGTAATTTCTAATGATTGCCTTAATTTCCTCCTCATTGGAGGTGCTGTCCCCCTTTTCATCTTTAATACTGTGAATTTGCTTTTCTTCCTTCCTTTTTTTAACTAGATTGACCAGTACCTTGTCTATTTTGTTTGTTTTTTCAAAGTACCAGCTTCTTGTCTCATTTATTAAATCAATAGTTCTATCACTTTCGATTTTATTAATTTCTCCCTTAATTTTTAGGATTTCTAATTTGGTTTTCTGCTGGGGGTTTTTAATTTGATCGCTTTCCAGTTTTTTCATTTGCATTTCCAATTGATTGATCTCTGCTCTCCCTTGTTTGTTAATATAAGCATTCAGGGATATGAATTTACCTCTGATTACTGCTTTGGCTGCATCCCAAAAGGTTTGAAAGGATGTTTCGCCATTGTCATTTTCCTCGATGAAATTATTAATTGTTTCTATGATTTCTTCTTTAACTAAACGGTTTTGGAGTATCATATTGTTTAATTTCCAATTGGTTTTAGATTTGGTTTTCCATGTACCATTACTAATCATTATTTTTATTGCCTTGTGATCTGAGAAGGCTGCATTCATTATTTCTGCTTTTCTGCATTTGTGTGCTATGTTTCTGTGACCTAATGTATGGTCAATTTTTGTGAATGTGCCATGTGGTGCTGAGAAGAAGGTGTATTCCTTTTTATCCCTATTTATTTTTCTCCATATGTCTATTAATTCTAATTTTTCTAAGATTTCATTCACTTCTTTTACCTCTTTCTTATTTATTTTTTGATTTGATTTATCTAAATTTGATAATGGTTGGTTTAAGTCTCCCACTAATATGGTTTTACTGTCTATTTCTTCCTTCAATTCTCCTAGTTTCTCCATTAGAAATTTGGGTGCTATATTATTTGGTGCATACATATTGATTAATGATATTTCCTCATTGTCTATAGTCCCTTTTAACAAAATATAATTACCTTCCCTATCCCTTTTGATCAGGTCTATTTTTGCATTGGCTTTATCAGATATCATGATTACCACTCCTGCCTTCTTTCTATCAGTTGAAGCCCAGAAGGTCTTACTCCATCCTTTAATTCTGACCTTGTGGGTGTCTACCCACCTCATGTGTGTTTCTTGAAGACAACATATGGTAGGGTTTTGGATTCTAATCCATTCTGCTATTCGTCTACGTTTTATGGGTGAGTTCATCCCATTCACGTTCAAAGTTATGATTGTCATTTGTGGACTCCCTGGGATTTTGATTGCCTTCCCTAATTCTAACCTTTTCTTCTTTGGCTCTACCTTTTAGTCCAGTGATTTACTTTGAAACAGTCCCCCTTGTCCCCTCCCTTGATGTTTCCCTTTTTAGTCCCTCCTTTTTTGTTCCCTCCCCCTCCCCCCTCTATTTCCCTCCCTTTTTGTTCTCCCTCTCCCCCTCCCCCCCTTGGTTTTCCCTTCTCCTTACCCTTGTTGGGTAAGATAGAATTCAAGATCCCAATGGATCTGGATGTTTTTCCCTCTCAGAGCTGATTTCCCTGAGATTGAGGTTTAAGTAACCCCCCCCCCTCTCTTCCTCTCCTTCTTATAGGAGTTTTCTTCCCCTCCCCTTCCCATGTGAATCTTTGTGTGAGAATGATTATTCTATTTGGTCTTTCTTTACCCCCTATTTATACATTACATTTTCCCCACATGTTAGTATACATAGGTTGATATAAATGTAGTCCTTATAGAAGAGAGTTTGAGTAAAAGAAGAAGATAACATTTTCCCCTTTCCTTAATATTTACCTTTTCAGGTATTCCTTGCTCTTTGATTTTCGGTATCAAACTTTCCACAGAGCTCTGGTCTTTTCTTTGCAAAAAGTTGGAAGTCTTCTATTTTGTTGAATGCCCATACTTTCCCTTGGAAGTATATAGTCAGTTTTGCTGGGTAGCTGATTCTTGGTTGGAGACCCAGCTCTCTTGCCTTTCTGAAGATCATGTTCCATGCCTTACGATCATTCAGAGTAGAACTTGCAAGGTCTTGGGTGACCCTGATTGGCATTCCTTTATATCTAAATTGTCTTTTTCTGGCTTCCTGTAGGATTTTTTCTTTTGTTTGATAGCTTTGGAATTTGGCAATTACATTCCTGGGAGTTGTCTTTTGGGGGTTTAGTGTAGAAGGTGTTCTGTGAGCTCTGTCAGTGGCTGTATTGCCCCCTTGTTCTAGAATCTCTGGGCAATTTTCTTTGATTATATCTTGTATCACCATGTCCAGTTTGGTGTTTATTTCTGTCTTTTCTGGGAGTCCAATTATTCTTAAATTATCCCTTCTCCCCCTATTTTCCAGATCTATCACCTTGACGGTGAGATATTTTATGTTCTCTTCTAATTTCTTGGTATTTTGGTTTTGCTTTATTGATTCTTGCTCTTTTACACGATCGTTGTCTTCCAGCTGCCTGATTCTGGCCTTTAAAGCCTGGTTTTCTTTTACAGTTTGGTCAAACTGGTTTTGTAGATGCGTGAATTTCTTTTGCATTATTTCCAACTTTTCCTCCCAGAAGGCTTCCATCTTTTTGGTCATTTCTGATTCAAATTCTTCATAGGTTTGTGGAGAGTTTCCATTTCCTTTGGAAGGTTTTGGAGCATTTTCTTTTATATTATCTTCTGTCTGCTCTGTATTTTGTATTTTGGCTCCATAGAATGTGTCCAAAGTCGCCCCTTTCTTATTATTTTTCTTGGTATTTTGGGGCTTCTGTGCTTCTGTGGAGTTTGCTGCCATCTCTGAATGTGGAGGATTAGCTTTTCTTATCTCTGGTGATCCGAGGCTTTAGTCCTGGGCAGATGGTTCTATGAGCTTTCCCTGGGTTAAACTGAATATGCCTCACTGGAACTGGAATGGAAGGGTCGGACCACGAGGCCACACTCTCCCCCCGGCTCACTTTCCGGAAGTTGCCTTCAGAATCGCTGGCCATGAGGCTGTTTCGTCAGCCTGCGGGGGGATGGGCTGCAGCTAGCCCAAGCTCCGAGGGCGAGGACTTTCACTGAGACTTGGATAGCAGGATCCAGCCCGTGAGGCTGTCTTGCCCGCCCTGAGGGTTGCTGTTGTTTCGACCAGCTCTCTGCAGCGGAAGTCCCAGGCAGTAACTTTCACCGGGACTGTAGAAGGCCCTGAGGGTTCTGCTCTCTGAGCCCGGCCGGGCTGCGGTTTCCGGGAGCCTTGGACTCTGCTCTCCTACCCCTGAGGTCCGAGGGATCTCGGGTTCTGGCTTTTAAGGGGAGCCGTACCTTTTGATCCGGGTCCAGGTCCAGGAGGAGGGTTCCCAGGGTCTGTGCTGTTGATCGTTTTGAATTTCGGCGCCTTAGGAGCTTATCATTTGAGATCGGTCGGGAAGGGTTTTCAGGAGATCTGAGCTTTAGCTTTCTCTAAGCCGCCATCTTCTGGTGCTAGTTTTTCCCCAGGAACTCTTTTTAAAAACTAGAGATGAATCTTAAGTAAAGATTAGTTTTATCTTTTCCCCCTCATCCATTTAGATAAACTCCAATAGATACATCTAAGAGAAGGGTGCTATTTCCACAATTTAATTAACAAGCTAGCCTCAATTTATCTTTCTAGGCTCAAGATACATTATTTCCTCTCAGGTTCTGTAAATTAAACAAGATGGTTTCCCCTCTATGTTTCTTACACATGACATTCCATTTTGTGTCTCCATGTTTGAACTGCTAGACCCACACCTGGAACACAGTCCATCAAGACTTTTCTTAATCACTTCCTTTTACATGAAGCTTATCTTGATCTCTTCAACAACAGCTAACTTCCCCCATTCTATTTTTTAAAAATCATTTACTTAATTAATTAATTTAGAATATTTTTTTTCCACGGTTACATGATTCCTGTTCTTTCCCTCCTCTCCCACCTCCCCCTTCAGGAGTTGATGAACAATTCCATTGTGTTATACTTGTATCATTGTTCAAAATTTATTTTCATGTTATTAATATTTGTAATAGAGTGATCTTTTAAAGTCAACATCCCTAATCATATCCCCATTGAATCAAGTGATCAATCATATGTTTTTGTTCTGAGTTTCTGTTCCCACAGTTTTTTTCTCTGAATGTGGATAGTGTTCTTTCTCTTAAATCTCTCATAATTGTCCTGGATCTTTCTTTGGATGCTAGTAGGGAAGTCTATTATATTCGATTGTGCCACAGTGCATCAGTCCCTGTGTATGATGTTCTTCTGGTTCTGCCCCTTTGTCTCTGCATCAATTCCTAGAGGACTTACTAGTTCACATGGAATTCCTCTTCATCATTCCTTTCAGCACAATAGTATTCCATCACCATCAGATAGGATAATTTGTTCAGTCATTCTCCAGTTGAGGGACACCCCCCCATTTTCCAATTTTTTGCCACTACAAAGAGTGAGGCTATAAATATTTTTGTGCACGTATTTTCCCTATTATCTCTTTGGGGTACAAACCCAACAGTGCTATGGCTGAATCAAAGGGCAGACAGTTTTTTAAAGCCCTTTGGGCATACTTCCAAATTGCCTTCCAGAATGGTTGGATCAATTCAGAATTCCACCAGTAATGCAATAGTGTCCCAATTCCCGGCCAACATTTATTATTTTCCTTTTCTGTCATGTTGACCAATCTGTTAGGTGTGAGGTAGAACCTCAGAGTTTTTTAGATTTGGATTTCACTAATTATGAGAGATTTATAACACTTTTTCATGTGCTAATTGATAGTTTTTATTTCTTTATCTGAAAATTGTCTATTCATGTCCCTTGCCCATTTATAAATTGTGTAATGGCTTGATATTTTTGTGTAATTGATTTATCTCCTGTCACCAAAATCTTCCCTCCTTTCATTGTATTGGTCTTCACCTCCCCTTCCCCCATGCACTTCTTTACGAAATATATATTTATCCCATTTTTTCTCTTTTCCCATTTTTCTTAGTATTATTCCCTTTTTTACCCCTAGATTTTTAATATATTTTGACATGTCATCCTATGGTTTGTCACTTTGCCCTCCAAGTATACTTCTAACTACCCTGATGATAATAATAATTTTTAATAGTTACCAATATCATCTTTTCATATGAAATACAAATCATTTGAACTTATGGGGTCCCTTAATTTTTTTTCCCTTTCTTAATTACATTTTGATGATTCTTTTGAATCATCAAATTTCTGTTTAAGTCTGGTCTTTTCTTTAGGAATGCTTAGAGATCTTCTCTTTTATTAAATGACGATACTTTCCTCCACAAGAATATAGTAAAATTTGCTGGGTAGTTGATTCTTGGTTTTAGATCCAGTTCCCTGGCTTTCTAGTATATCATATTCCATTCCTTCTTGTCCTTCAGTGTGGATGCAGCTCAGGTCCTATGTAATCCTGAGTGTGGCTCCATGATAACTGAATTGTTTCTTTTTAGCAGTTTGTAGTATCTTTTCCTTGGTCTGGAAGGTCATGAACTTGGCTATAACATTCCTGGGAGTTGTCAATTGGGAATTTAATGCAGGATGTGATCTGTAGATTCTTTCAGTCTCTACTTTGCCCTCTTGTTCAAGAATAGCAGGACAGTTTTCTTGGATAATACCCTATAGAATGATGTCCAGGCTCTTTCTTTTGTCATGATTTTCTGGTAATCCAATAATTCTTAAATTTTCTCTCCTGGATATATTTTCTAGATCTGTTCTTGCATATTTTACTCAATTTTTTTTTCATTCTTTTCATTTAGTTTTAAAGACTCTTGCTGCCTTGTGAAGTCATTTGCTTCTAGTAATTCAAGTTTAATTTTTAAATACTGAATTTCATCCCTGGCTTTTTGATCCTCTTTTTCCATTTGATCCATTTTTCTTTGCAGGCAATCTTTCAATTTCTTTGCCTCATTTTCTAGATGGTCAATTCTGGCTTTTAAAATTCTATTTTATTATTTTAATTCATGTGCCTCTGTTTCCAGATGACCTATTTTGCTTTTTAAGTTCTTTTCACAATTTTCTTAAACCTCTGTTAATTTTTTATTGTGTTTTGAGTTCTTCCAAAGTCTGAGTGCAATTTGCCAGAATTTTTGAGTTTATGCTTGGTGTTCCTTGTTCCTCCTAATTTCTTTTTCCTTTTTCTGTTGTTTACTCATATTTTTTCTTCCTGTATTCTATCCTGTATTGGCTGTGTTCTTGTTCCTATGTTTATTTGCTGGATCTGTGGGTTTGGGCTTTTCAGTCCTGAAGGGGCTTCTTCTGTGCTTTGCTGATTAACTGGAGTACGTTGATGGAGCTGGCCTGTTTTATTAATGTTTCATGAGGCCAAATCTTCCACAGCTGCCAGTAACTGAAGATGAAAGTGAAGGTGTAGAGGTTGAAGATAGTTACACTTGATCTCCTCTCTTGCTTTCTGTTAGCCCTCCTCTCTGCCAGCTGCCAGGTCAGAACTCTGGGTTTCCTTTGGTGGTACCAAGGTAGTCTGTTGCAACTGTAACCTTTGCCTTTGGATCTTAGTCAGCTGGATTCTTACCACAGGTCTCAGACCAGTAATTGAGGGAGGGGTATTGGAGTTTGAGTTTTCTGCCCTCTGGTGGCTTCTTTTTTTTTTTGTTTTTTTTTTTGAGGCCTGATTTGAATTTTTTATTTAAATAACAAATTTCCACATAAGTTTTCCAAAGTTATATGAGCCTCCTTTCCTCTCCACTCCAGGAGACACTCTGGGTTATACATATATTATCACTCAAAATATATTTCTATATTATTCATTTTTGTAAGTGAGTAATCCTATAAACCCAAAACCCTAAAACATACCCAAATAAGCAAGTGATAGTTCATATGCTTCCATTTACATTCTTACTCCAACAGTTCTTTCTCTGGAAGTGGGTAGAATTCTTTGTCATAAGTACCTCAGAATTGTCCTGGGACAGTGGATTGCTTGCTATTATTTGTTCCACAATATTGCAGTTACTGAGTACAATGTTCTCCCGGTTCTGTTTATTTCACTCTGCATCAGTTCATGGAAGTCTTTCCAGCTCTTTCTGAAATCCTCCTGTTCATCATTCCTGTTGTGCTAACAGTATTACATTACCATCATATGCCACACCTTGTTCAGCCAATTCCCTTTAGTTTCCAATTGTTTGCCACCACAAAGAGAGCAGTTATAAATATTTTTATACAAACAGGTCCTTACCCCCTTTTTATATCTTTTTGAGATACAGACCTAGCAGTGGTATTGCTGAATCAAAGGGTATGCATTCTTTTATAGCCTTTGGGGCATAATTCCAGATTGCCATCCAGAATGATTAGATCAATTCACAACTTCACCAGCACTGCATTAGTATCTGAATTTTGTGAAGCTATATTTGAACCCAAGACTTCCTATCTCCAGAGTTGGAGCTTTTTCCACTGAGCCACCTAGCTGCCCCTTCTTTGTGTCTTTTTTTTTATTTAAACATTATTTTATTTGGTCGTTTTCATACATTATTCACTGGAAACAAAGATCGTTTTCTTTTCCTCCCCCTCTGGTGGCTTCTTATCTGCACTATTGATAGCCTGGATTAAGCCATGTTGAGTTTATCTGCAGAGCAGAATGTGTCCTGAGGCTAAAACTTCCAGAGTCAGAGGCCCAACATGGAGAAGTGGTAGTTGAAGGCTGCAACCAGGATACCCTACTTTCTGCCCCTCTCCTCCAGCTGCTTCCCTGCCAGCTATGGTCAGAGCCCTGAACCTTGAATATTTGTGGTAGGAAGGCACTCTCTCCAGGCTAGAGCCCTTGCCCCATGATCCCACCAACTTCCAGAGTCTCAGCATAGTAGGTGGGGGGAGGGGACCTGAGACAGTTCTTCTTTCTTTTCCTGACACCTGAGAATTCATTCTTCTCTTTGTGCCTTTTAAGTTATATTAAACAGGAGACTCACCTAGCTCTGTCTTGATTCTGTTTTTGGTTTTCTCTCCTCCTCAAAGGACAGTTTTTGATTTTTGTAGAAGGGTCTCCAAAGAGGAATCAACCCTTCATACTTCGAAGCCACCATTTTGACCCCAATAACTTTCTCCATTCTAAATGAAACTTTTTGAACAATTTTGCCTTTATTTGCATTTTTTCTCTTAATATCTATTTTGAATATATATCATAGTCTCATGCATTACAATGCAAACCTCTTATAAGAGAGATTATTTCAGGTTTTGTACTTATATCCTCACTGCCTAGAATAGTATACAGTTTAGAGTAGGCAAGTGATAAATATTTTGTGGTTGTCATATTGGTGTGATATAAGTATTTGAAGAAATATGCAGGAATGTCTATAAGAGAGGACTTGTTTTCTCAGGGTTCATTGAATTTTTGTCATTTCTTTATGAGAAGTCATTTTATTTCACTTCTATCCATGTCTCTGGTTTAATAATTGCATCTCACCACTGATATTCATTGTTGACTACATTATCATTCTGCTATTTCTATAAGAATATAGTTTCAAATTGTAATGACTTTCATATAATCAGATGTCTTTGTAAGTTAGATTACATATGTGGAAAAATATGGAGAGATGCATGTTTTATATTTTATTTATATTTTCATTCAGATTGGGAAATAGAATTGGTAGACTACAGTGCTGATAAAAATTAACTTTTTTATAAATTTGGGCTAGTTATATAAAATCTTATAAAAGGATTCCAGAATATTACAAAAGTATCTAAGTCACATACTAAATTTGTAAGCATTTGAATTTATTTATTTATTTATTTATTTATTTATAACTTGAACTTCAAATTTGTTAATTTCATCTTAATCCCTTTAGTTAGTTTGGAAAAAAAAATGTATATTTTTCTGCTAAGCTGGATTCTAATACAGTCAAAAAAAGCTAAGACTTGTTGTTTCAAAGAACTTAGTTCAAATTTTTACTCTAACATTTCTTAAATGTGTGACAGAAGACAAATTGTTGGACCTTGCAGTACTTCAAGCATTATTTGAGACTCCAAAATTATAAAGTACAGATAGAGTTGTCCTAAGCTTCTTGGTTAGAAAGTCTGATCTATATTATAGGAAAAAGGGGGAAAAAAGAAGGAAGGAAGGAGGAAGGGAGAAAGGAAAGTGTTAATTAAGGACTTAATTTATGTTTCATAATCTAAGTCGATGTTATAAATATTATCTCATTTGATTTTCACAAGGACCCTGGCATATAGGTGTAATTACTACTCTCATTTTATAGTTGATGAAACTGAGGTTAATATAATATTAAATAGTTATCATGTAAAAGGCACTATGATGAGCTTTGACTATGAAAGCACAGGCAAGAGGTGCTAAGACAAGATGAGTGCATAAAGGCAAAGACTTACCTGAGCTCTCCAAAATTATCCTACAAAATAATTTTAAAATGATGCTTTAAAATGAATTCTGGAGCAGCAAAAAGAACAAAAAGATGGATTGAAACAATTTTCTTATCTAAGACAACTTAAGAGTTTAGCAGGAAAGGTCTTTCTCACTGGGGTGAGAATGGAATGCAATCCAGTGCCTTACCTGGGCATGTCAGCAGAAGCCCATGCCCAGGGACCAAGCAAAAGGACTGCTCACCAAGCCAGCAGTGCCTCAACATGCCAATAGTTGGCCCAGGGGTAGACATATTTGGTAGTGGTGGCTCCCAGAGGTTTTAGTCTACAGATATTAAGGGGGTTGGGAAAATTCTCAGAATGAAATTATTGGGAATTTTTACTAGGTTTTTGGTACAGGATTATATTGCATTATTCATAATGTAATCCTAAACAGTGGCACTGTTTGCATTCTCAAAGTGAAGAATAACATTAGCACAATAGAACTCATAACCACAGTAAAAGTGAAATGCTGGTTATGGTGTCAGGACTTGAGGATCCTCACAGATCATAGCACAAGCCAGTAGAATAATTCCCACACTTCTCTTTAGATCATATCACCTTGTAAAATATAAAAAAACTTTCAGATTTTCAGAACTGTCTAAAAATAACACCATCAAAGAAAACTTGACCTTGGAACAATGATGCCTCTACTGTGGAAGTAGAGTCCAAATCTAATAAGAGAAGGGAAAGAAATAATCTCAACAACAAAAATTACTCAACAACAAAAAAATAACCTGACCATATAACATTACTATTGTGAGGAGGATTCAATTTTACACTCAGAAGATGATAACAAAGTATAAAAAAAAAACTACATGCCATACAAATATAAATTTGTAACAAGTCTAAAAATGGATGAACTTTAAATACTTTAAATTATAAATAAGAAATGAAGAAGAAAAATTAGGTAAATAATTGAGATTTATGTAAAAGTATCATGGAAAAAAGAGTTAGATGATAGGTAAAGGAATTAAAAACTGGCAAAGGGAGATACAAACACTAAAAAACTTTAAAAATTAGAATAGAACAAATGGAAGCCAATGACTTCATGAGGTTTCAAGAAACATCAAAAGGAAAAAAAATAGAACAAAATGAGAAAAAAACAATTAAAAAAACAATATGGAAAATAGATTAAGGAGACATAAATTAAGATTTATTGGAGACTTTTGGGGAGTGGAACAAAGATGGAGGAGTAATCCTCAGTAGCCCTGTGCCACCATGAGAATCCTCTCCAATCAAGATTAAAATATCATCACAAAACTAATACAGGCATGAAAGAACCAAAAAAGAGATAGAGTGAAACAACTTTCAAGAAAAGAAAAACCCAAAAGCTAGGAAATGAACATATGGGGCACTGGGGTAAGAGGACAGCAGACCCAGCAAGAAGTTGTAATAAGAAGGGAAGCTCAAGCCAAGAGTGAGCCACCCCATCTCCCTCCACTTCTGCTGTCTGAGGTTTGGGAACATATACCTGAGCCAACATCCAAATCTGGAGTCCCTGCCTGAGCAAATAGAGGTACAAGCCAACAAATATCCCTTGGAATTTCAAACTTGTGGAGAAGTCTGGAGCCCCAGAGAGGGACTTATAGTCCAGGCTTGGGACAAGGCCTTAATTGTCACTTTGGGGAGGATGATATTTCTAAGTACTAAGTACTGATCTTTTTGCCTAAAGCTCAGTGCAGGGCTCCAAGAGAGGACAATCAAGGATATGCCTAATTGGATCAAGTACACAGTGCTATCAAAAAATTAAGACAAAGTCTGAGGCTAGAATTTGAACAGTCCCTGACCTGATCAAGATAAGAATGAGATCAAAAGCTTACACCTAAGCCAGAGACAAGTCTTTAAGCTATTAGCTTCAATTATTAATTGGCAAGGGTCCATTGAATCAGCAGGGGAGGTGGATTTCAAAACTCTAAGCACTCAGACCATCACATCATCCACCCAAGCCAAACTATAATTAGTTAGGAAAAATGAGCAAAAAACAACAATAAAAACACCTAAAACTAAAGAATTTTTATGGAGATGAAGAGCAATGTACAGACACAGAAGGGGACAATGAAAGCAAATGAAACACACCCAAAGTCCAAAAGAAAAATATGGCTTGGACACAGATTTTATAAGAACTCAAAAAGGACTACAAAAAGGAGTTAAGAGAGGCAGAGGAATAGTGGGTAAGAGAAATGAAAGGGATACAAGGAGAAATGAAATAATACAACAAGAAATAGGCCAATTGAAAAAGAAGAACCAAAAAACAACAGAGGAAAATCAGCTCATAAAAATCAGATTTCACTATCTATAAACTAATGATTTCATGAGAAATCAAGAAACAATAAAAAAGAATCAAAGAAATGAAAAAAATAGAGGAAAACATGAAATATCTTACTGAAAAAACAAACCTAGAAAATAGATCTAGGTGAGACAATTTTGGGAATTATTGGACTACCTGTAAGCCATAAAAAAAAGAAAAAAATACCTTGGCAACCATATTATAAGAAATTATCAAAGATAACTGCCCAGAGGTCCTCAAACTATAAAATAAAATTTAAATTGGAAGATTTCACAGATCACTTCCAGAACAAGATCCTCAAATGACAACTTCCAGGAATAAAAGAGTTAAATTAAAGAGCCTTCAAGCCCAGGAAAAAATACTTCAAGATTTCACACACACACACACACACACACACACACACACACACACACACACACAAAATATTCAAATACCATGGACCTACAATCAGGATCACACAGGACCTAGTTTCTACATTAAATGGACAAAATGCATCGAATATGATATTCAGGAAGGCAGAAGATTTGGGTTTACAACTCAGAATTGACCTATCCAGCAAAACTGAGTATTTTGGGGGATAGGGATGGACATTCAAAAATGTAGAAGATTTCCATGCATTCCTGAGGAATAAGCCAGTCCAAAACAAAAAAAAAAAATTGAAGTCTGAATATGAGACACAATAGAAGTCCAAAAAGATAAATAAGAAAGAGAAAATTTAAGGACCTCATTAATCTCAAAATGTTTATATGTCTACATGGAAAGAGGATTTTTCTAATTCACAAAAATTACTCTTACTAGTAGAGAAGATAGAAGGAAATTACTCAGAAAAAGGGTGGAGAAGTAACTTGATTATGATGATATGATGTATATGTAAATGTGATGATATGGAATGATACATATGTATAATATATATAAGCATATGTATGATATGTATGCATATGAATGATATGCAAAAAATTAATCAAGGGCTAAAAAGGAGGGTTGCACTAAGAAATAATCTAAGGGAGAATTACAATGGGGTAAATTATAGAGAGGGGAGAATAAGTGTGGTGATGGGCAATACTTAAAATTGCTCTTATCATAAAGGGCACATAGAGGGTAAAATAAGTATACTCAGGGGGTTACTGAATTCTATCTTACCCCACAGAGAAGTAGAATGGATATAAAAGAAAGGTAGAGGGAGAAAATTGGAGGGAGGGGGAAATGGGAGGGGATTACAAAAAGAAAAAACACTGGTGAGGAAAAACAGAGAGAAAGGGAATAGAGCTGGATTTAAAGAGGGTAATATGATAGAGGGCAAGGTAATAATTGAAACGAGTTTGACAAATATTAGAATTTTAAAAAATTGTTTGCCATTTACAATAATTAAATATTAAGTCATGAGACTGTTAGTAGCCTTATGTAAAAATGGAGATTTTAACCCCGGACTTCAATTCCCAGAAGTCCTTGGTAGCTCCCAGATTTCACTATAATCCCACCTGAATTCCTACCAGGGCCGCCAGGAAGAGAAATTGTATTTCAGCTGTGTCTGCACCTATTTCAGGTATCTCAGCTTCCTCTTCTAGTGACTTGCATCTCCCAAGATGTAGTAAATGAAATTTAATGGGCCTTTTGGCCCTCCTAGGCACATGCTTTCTTGTTTTGTATTTTCTTTATTTCTTAATTTTTAATGAACCTTATGTATATATAATATAATGATATAATATAAGATATAATGTAATATATATATGTATATATATATGTAATATATAATATATATAATGTAATAATATAAGATATAATATAATAAGATATAATATAAGATATAATGCTTTTAGCAGAGAAACTAATTTTAATCTTAACACTTATGGTGACCACGAAGGGACCATATTACCATACTGAACAAACATTATTGAGTAGGCCCATATAAAAAAAACTTTTCTATTTTTGGCTTTGTAAATTGTCACATAGAAGTTAGATGGACTCAATCAGAAAATTGCTACAACAACCTTTGGAAAATTTAATGAGCTAAATATCTAAAATTGATTTTAAGGGTTCTTTAGACATGATTTTTAGAATTTTTCTTAACAATCTCTGTTCATTTTGCCTGCACCTACCATGAGGTAAGGCCCATTTTAGTAGCTGAAGAGAAATAAAACTATAAACCCCAACTCCTGCGTTTATAAGAATGTGAACAAAAGTTGGGAATGTGGAATGTGCCCATAGGGCATGTGCCCATAGAAGCCTCCCAAAGGAAAAAAAAAGGAGCATCTCTCATTTATAACTCTTTTTTTTACATTAAACATTATTTAATTTGGTCATTTCCAAACATTATTCATTGGAAACAAAGATCATTTTCTTTTCTTCCCTCCCTACCCTCCCACCACCTTTCCCATAGCCCAGGTGCTATTCCACTGGGTATCACATGTGTTCTTGATTCAAACCCATTTCCATGTTGTTGGTATTTGCATTAGAGTGTTTATTCAGAGTCTCTCCTCAGTCATATCCCCTCCACCCCTGTAGTCAAGTAGTTGCTTTTCATCCGTGTTTTTACTCCCACAGTTTATCCTCTGCTTGTGGATAGTGTTTTTTAGATCCCTGCAGATTGTTCAGGGACATTGCATTGACCCTAATGGAGAAGTCCATTACTTTCTATTGTACCATAGTGTATCAGTCTCTGTGTACAATGTTTTCCTGGTTCTGCTCCATTCGCTATGCATCACTTCCTGGAGGATGTTCCAGTCTCCATGGAATTCCTCCACTTTATAATTCCTTTTAGCACAATAGTATTCCATCACCAACATATACCACAATTTGTTCAGCCAATTGAAGGGCATCCCCTCATTTTCCAATTTTTGGCCACTACAAAGAGTGCAGCTATGAATATTCTTGTTCAAGTCTTTTCCTTATTATCTCTTTGGGGAACAAACCCAGCAATTCTATGGCTGGATCACAGGGCAGACATTCTTTTATCACCCTTTGGGCATAGTTCCAAATTGCCCTCCAGAGTGGCTGGATCAATTCACAACTCCACCAGCAATGAATTAGTGTCCCTACTTTGCCACATCCCCTCCAGCATTCATTACTTTCCATAGCTGTCATGTTAGCCAATCTGCTAGGTGTGAGGTGATACCTCAGAGTTGTTTTGATTTGCATCTCTCTGATTATAAGAGATCTAGAACACTTTTTCATGTGCTTATTAATAGTTTTGATTTCTTTGGCTGAAAACTGCCTGTTCATGTCCCTTGCACATTTATCAATTGGAGAATGGCTTGATTTTTTGTACAATTGATTTGGCTCTGTAAATTTGAGTAATTAAACCTTTGTCAGAGGTTTTTATGAAGATTGTTTCCCAATTTGTTGCTTCCCTTCTGATTTTAGTTACATTGGTTTTGTTTGTACAGAAACTTTTTCATTTGATGTAGTCAAAATTGTTTATTTTACATTTTGTGACTTTCTAAGTCTTGCTTGGTTTTAAAATATTTCCCTTCCCAAAGATGTGACATGTATACTATTCTGTGTTCACCTAATTTACTTATAGTTTCCTTCTTTATGTTCAAGTCATTCACCCATTTGGAATTTATCTTGGTGTAGGGTGTGAGATGTTGATCCTAACCTAATTTCTCCAATATTGTCTTCCAATTTTCCCAGCAGTTTTTGTCAAATAATGGATTTTTGTCCCAAAAGCTGGGGTCTTTGGGTTTGTCATAAACTGTCTTGCTGAGATCATTTATGCCAAGTGTATTCCCCTCATCCTTCTATCTGACTCTTAGCCAGTACCAAATTGTTTTGATAGCCACTGCTTTATAGTATAGTTTGAGATCTGGGACTGCATGTCCTCTTTCCTTTGCATTTTTTTCATGATTTCCTTGGATATCCTTGATCTTTTGTTCTTCCAAATGTACTTAGTTAGGTTTTTTCTAATTCAGTAAAGAAGTGTTTTGGTAGTTCAATGGGTATGGCACTAAATAAGTAAATTAATTTGGGTAGGATTGTCATTTTTATTATGTTAGCTAGTCCCACCCATGAGCAATCAATGTTTTTTTTCCAATTGTTTAGATCTAGTTTTAACTGTGTGGAAAGTGTTTTGGAGTTGTGTTCATATAGTTCCTGTGTTTGTCTCAGCAGATAGATTCCTAAGTATTTTATATTGTCTCGGCTGATTTTAAATGGTATTTCTTTCTAATTTGTGCTCAAATGGGTTAGAGATATATAGAAATGCTGATGACATATGCGGGTTTATTTTGTATCCTGCAACTTTGCTAAAGTTGTTGATTATTTCAATTAGCTTTTTGGTTGATTCTCTAGGATTCTTTAAGTAAACCATCATATCATCCACAAAGAGTGACAGCATGGTCTCCTCATTGCCAATTTTAATACCTTCAGTTTCTTTTTCTTCTCTAATTGCTACTGCTTGTGTTTCTAGTACAATGTCAAATAATAGAGGTGATAATGGCATTCTTGTCTTACTCCTGATCTTATTGTGAAGGCTTCTAGTTTATCCACATTGCAGATGATGTTTGCTGATGGTTTTAGATATATACTGTTCATTATTTTTAGGAAAGGCCCTTCTATTCCTATCCTTTATAGTGTTTTCAATAGGAATGGGTGTTGTATTTTATCAAAGGCTTTTTCTGCATCTATTGAGATAATCATGTGATTTTTGTCAGTTTGCTTATTTATATGGTCAATTATGTGGATGGTTTTCCTAATGTTGAGCCATCCTTGAATTCCTGGTATGAATCCTGTCTGGTCATAGTGGATTGCCCTTGTGATGACTAGCTGGAGTCTTTTTGCTAGTATCCTATTTAAGATTTTTGCATCTATATTCATTTGGGAGATTGGTCTATATTTTTCGTTCTCTGTTTTTGACCTGCCTGGCTTTGGGATCAGTACCATGTTTGTGTTGTAAAATGAATTTGGTAGAATACCTTCTTGGCTTATTCTGTCATATAGTTTGTTTAATATTGGGATTAGTTGTTCTTTGAATGTTTGATAGAATTCATTTGTGAATCCATCTGTACCTGGGGATTTTTTTCTTAGGGAGTTCTTTGATGACTTGTACAATTTCTTTTTCTGATATGGGGTTGTTAAGGTAATTTATTTCTTCCTCTTTTAGTCTAGGCAGTTTATATTTTCATAAGTATCCATCCATATCACCTAGATTGCCATATTTGTTGCCATATAATTGGGCATAGTAGTTTTTAATGATTGTCTTAATTTCCTCTTCATTTGAGGTGAGGTCTCCTTTTTCATCTTGGATACTGTCAATTTATTTTATTTCTTTCCTTTTTTTTAAATTTGACTGAGTAGTACTTTGTCTATTTTATTTGATTTTTCAAAATACCAGCTTCTAGTCTTATTTATTAAATCAATAGTTCTTTGACTTTCAATTTTATTAATTTCTACTTTGAGTTTTAGGATCTCTAATTTAGTCTTCATCTGAGGATTTCTAATTTGTTAGCTTTCCAATTTTTTAATTTGCATTCCCAATTCATTTACCTCTACCCTTAATTTGTTAATATATGAAGTCAAGGATATATATTTCCCCCTGAGTACTGCTTTGGCTGTATCCCATATGTTTTGAAAGGATGTCTCATCATTGTCATTTTATTCAATCAATTTATTAATTGTTTCTATGATTTGTTCTATAACTAACTGGTTTTGGAGAATTGTATTGTTTAATTTCCAATTAATTTTCGATTTGCCTCTCCATGTTCCCTTACTAATTGTTATTTTCATTGCATTGTGATCTGAGAAAGTTGCATTTATTATTTCTGCTCTTTTGCACTTGTTTTCAATGTTATTATGCTCTAATACATGGTCAATTTTTTGTGAATGTAACATGTGCTGCAGAAAAGAAAGTATATCCTTTTTTGTACATATTTATTTTTCTCCACATGTCTACTAACTCTATTTTTTCTAAGATTTCATTCACTTCTCTTACCTCTTTCTTATTTATTTTTTGTTTTGATTAATCTAGTTCGGATAGAGGAAGGTTCAGGTCCCCCACTAATATAGTTTTTCTATCTATTTTGTCCTTGAGCTCATTTAGTTTCTCCTATAGAAATTTGGATGCTGTGCCATTTGCTCCATACATGTTGAGTACAGATATTTCCTCCCTGTCTATATTGCCTTTTAACAGGATGCAATTACCTTCCCTATCTCTTTTAATTAGATTTATTTTTATTTTGGCTTTGTCGGATATCATGATTGCGACTCCTGCCTTCTTTTTGTCAGTTAATGCCCTATAGATTTGGCTCTACTCTCTTACTTTCACCCTATGTTTATCTACCTTCCTCATGTGTGTTTCTTGTAGACAGCATATGGTAGGGTTTGGGATTCTAATCCACTCTGCTATTTGCTTTCTTTTTATGGGTGAGTTCATTCCATTCACATTCACAGTGATGATTACTAACTGTGTATTTTCCAGCATTTTGATTTCTGCTCCTGTTTCTGCATTTTATTCTTTCACTATTTGCTTCTACACCAATGTTTGCTTTAAAATAGTCCCCCTTGTTCCCACCCTTATTTTACTTCCCTTTCTACCCCTCCCTGCTTATTCCCCACTTATTTTCCCTGTAGTCTTTCTAAAATTAACCCCCCGCCCCCTCCCTCCCTTGTACTGCTTCCCTCCCCATCAGACCATTTGTTATCCTTCTACTCCCCTCTCAGGCGCAAATCTATTTTCTGCCCTCAATGGATTGGATTGTTTTTCCTACTTTGAGTCAATTTCAGGGCACGAAAAGTTGAGTATTTCCTGTCTCCGACCCCTTTACCCTTCCAGTGTATTGATGTTCTTCCCCTTCCCACCATGAGCTTCTTTGTGACATATAAATTTACCCCCTTTCATTTCTTTTTCCATTTCTTTTAATATTAACCTATTTTAAGCTCTTGTTATATATATGTATATATATGCATACTCATGTGTATGTATTTATGCATGCATATATCTATATACCTATTTATGTCTTGTCCTTTTATCCTATACAGTTTGTCACTGTTCCCTCTAAGTGTACTTCTTTTTGCTGCCCAGGTAATAACAACAGTTTTTAAGAGTTACCAATGACCTCTTTTCTTATAGGGATACATATAATTTTAACCTATTGACTCTATTAAAAAATTATTTTTGTTTTGTTTTGTTTTTCTTTTTTCAATCTTTTTAAATTACCTTTTGATGATTCTCTTGAGTTCTGTGCTTGGACATCAAATTTTCTATTCAGGTTGCATCTTTTCTTTATGAATTCTTGAAATTCTTCTATCTTGTTTAATGACCATACTTTCCCCTGTAAGAATATAGTCAGTTTTGATGGGTGTTGATTCTTGGTTGTAGACCTAGTTCCCTTCCTTTCTAGAATATCATATTCCATGCCTTTCTTTTTTTAAGTGTGGATGCAGCCAGATCCTGAGTTACCCTTACTGTGGTTCCTTGGTATCAGAATGATTTCTTCTTGGTAGCTTGTAATATCTTTTCTTTGGTCTGATAGTTCTTGAATTTGGCTATAAAATTCCTGGGTGTTTTCAGTTGGGGATTAAGTACAGGAGGTGATCTGTAGATTCTTTCAATCTCAACTTTACCCTCTTGTTCTAAGATATCAGGGAAATTTTCTTTAATAATTTCCTGTAATATAATGTCCAGGCTTTTTCTTTGTCATGGTCTTCTGGTAGATTAATTATTCTTAAATTGTCTCTTCTTGAACAATTTTTCTAGTTCCTCAGTTTTGTGAATGAGATGCTTCATATTTTCCTCAATTTTTCTATTCTTTTGGTTTTGTTTTATAGTGTCCTGTTGCCTTGTGTGGTCACTTGATTCTAGTTGTTTTATTCTGGTTCTTAAAGACTGGATTTCATCCTTGGCTTTTTGGTCATCCTTTTCCTTTTGGTATGATTTTCTTTGGAGGCCATCTTTCATCCTCTTTACCTCGCCTTTCATCTCCTTTTTCTCATCTTTCATTTTCTTCACCTCATCTTTCATCTGCTTTGCCTCATCTTTCATATCCTTTGCCTCATTTTCCAGCTGGTTGATTTTGGTTTTCAAGACACTATTTTCTTCTTTTAGTTCAAGTGCCTCTGTTTCCAGATGACTTATCTTAGTTTTTAAGTTTTTTTTTTTTCCCAATTGTCTTCAGCCTCTCTTAATTGTGTTTTGAATTGCATTTTGTGTTCTTCCAATGCCTGTATCCAATTCGCTGGGATTTCTGATTTTTCCTTTGCTGATCCTTCCCAGTCTGTTTCATTCGCTATTTGTTTATTACCTGTGGAGAAGCTGTCTAATGTAATTTCTTTCTTCTTTTTCTGTTGTTTCCTCGAGTTTACCCCTTCTTTGCTCCCCTTATTTGTCTGTGCTCTTGCTCCTCTCATATTTTTTTTTTTTGGTTTTGGGGCTGTAAGTCTCCCCTCTTGGAGCTTTGTCAGATCTTTTGGTATAGTCTCTAGGGGAGGAATGTTAGCTTCCCTGTCCTCTGGAGGCTTTTGATCGGATTAAGTTCAACTAGGTTGGGCTGTATGTGCTCTGAGGTCAAAGACTCCTGGAAGGTTGGGCCACCCAGGCTCTCTCCATTTCTCTCTAGTTGATTCTCCACTGTCTACAAGGTTCCCCAGTGCCTCTGCCCACCCCGAGTTTCCTGACCTTGCCAGAGGCCCTGCACTCTGGGGGAGAGGGGTCCTGACCTCCCTGAGCTCTGGGGAGTCCTTCTGGGATTAGGTTCAACTGGATTGGTCTGGATGTTCCCCGAGGCAATGGTGAGACTGGAGCCAGATGGAAGGACCCAGCCACAGCCGTGGTCTTTCCCTGGCTTCCTCCCTCCTGTCCATGCTGGATGTTCTGAGCCTGGCACCCCACTGCTCACAAGATAGACCCTCCAAACGAGCACCTTTGCTGGCCCAGAGTTTCCTGCTGCCTCTGGGGCCTCAGCCCTCTGGGTTGTGGGGGAGAGGGGTGCCGGGACCTTCCCTCTGCCTTCCCCTTAGACCTGAGTATTCTAGGATTCGGGGTTTTAGGGGGTGTACCTTTTGATTTGAGTCCAGAAGGAGGGTTCCCCACCTATTTCCTGTTGTTCATTTTGAATTTCGGTGCTCTAGGAGCATTCAGTTTGTGATCGGTAAGGAAGGGTTTTCAGAGGTCTGAACTTTTGCTGCTTCTAAGTGGCCATCTTGACTCTGCCTCCTCTCATTTATAACTCTTTAGCTCACTACTTCCACCAGAATGCTATCTAGAATTCTTGATGATGTTCAAAACCCAAAATAAGTTTCATTTTGTTTAAAAATATGTTTACCAAGGTTGAAAAATTTACTAAGTTTGTAAAAATTGTGGAAAATATCCATCAGTTTATAGGCTTTTAAAAATGCCATACAGCAACTGATGTGAAAAATGAGAGGGTATTTGTTTGTTATTGTAATTAACTGGGCTATTGAGAATTTTGGGGATACTGATATCTACATATTTGTACTACTTTTCTTTATAAAAAATATTAACTTGTAAAATTCATTCATTTATACTCACAGTGGATCATGGCCAGATATGAAGAGGAAATGGATCTCATTTTTGGTGAGAAAGTCTTGTATTCTATATTTTCTTACCTGACACAGTGTGTCAATGATTATAAGCTACATTTTTGAATTTTAAAACTCTTTTATTATATTTTTCTTGCATGTGCAATATACAATTTCAATGTTTTTTCTCTCCTTTTTATATTTGAAGCACATGTCACCAGTATTAAGGTTTTCTTTAACTTTTTGATTTAGCAGTAATATAAGTTTACAACACATTTGCTATAATGTCAATGCATGCTCCAAAAGCTTGAGACTGTAAAAATTATGCTACTAATTGTTTAATAAAAATTATGGGACTTTGCTTAATGATTCTGTCTGATTCCAGGACAAGATACACAAAAGAACCATTACACAGGGAAGAAGAGAAATCAATCCAGGATGAATTGATGTACTTCTAAGCCAATACAAAGGACTTGAACTTAGTGTGAAGACTCAAGGTTGTGATACTTAACCTACATTAATATGTAGACTTCCTTGTATCCACACTCACTCTGAAAACACTTACAGACGAGTATCCCAAAATTGGCTCCTACTTGGCTCCTATAATCTGGTCCCTTTTCCGTATTTCATAGTGTGACAAACTTTTTGTAGTCCTGGCTACTGACTGGGTGAATGCATCATTGCTTAGATAATTTTAATTGGGCCCTGATTCAAGGACCTGTTATGGATTTACTTTTCCTTTACTTGGAATTTTTACACATAAGACTTTGATAGTCTATATTTTCATCAGGAATTTTTTTTTTTATTTAGAACAGGTTTTAATGTTTGCAAAGTCCTTATGTACCTTATCTAATATGAGCCTTGACTTCACCCTTTAAGTAAAGCATTGTAATCATAACAATTCAGATTTTACAAGTGAAGAAAATGAGGCAAATGAAAGACAAGTGACTTGCTGAGAGTCACACAGTAAATTTTTTAAAATATTATTTAATTTGGTCATTTCCAAACATTATTCATTGGAAACAAAGATCATTTTCTTTTCTTCCCTCCCTACCCTCCCACCACCTTTCCCATAGCCCAGGTGCTATTCCACTGGGTATCACATGTGTTCTTGATTCAAACCCATTTCCATGTTGTTGGTATTTGCATTAGAGTGTTTATTCAGAGTCTCTCCTCAGTCATATCCCCTCAACCCCTATAGTCAAGCAGTTGTTTTTCATCAGTGTTCTTACTCCCACAGTTTATCCTCTGCTTGTGGATATTGTTTTTTAGATCCCTGCAGATTGTTCAGGGACATTGCATTGACCCTAATGGAGAAGTCCATTACTTTCTATTGTACCATAGTGTATCAGTCTCTGTGTACAATGTTTTCCTGGTTCTGCTCCATTCGCTATGCATCACTTCCTGGAGGATGTTCCAGTCTCCATGGAATTACTCCACTTCATTACTCCTTTTAGCACAATAGTATTCCATCACATCATTCCAAAACATATACCACAATTTGTTCAGCCATTCCACAATTGAAGGGCATCCCCTCATTTTCCAATTTTTGGCCACCACAAAGAGTGCAGATATGAATATTCCTGTACAAGTCTTTTTCCTTATTATCTCTTTGGGGTACAAACCCAGCAGTGGTATGGCTGGATCACAGGGCAGACAGTCTTTTATCACCCTTTGGGAATAGTTTCAAATTGCCCTCCAGAGTGGTTGGATCAATTCACAACTCCACCAGCAATGAATTAGAGTCCCTACTTTGTCACATCCCCTCCAGCATTCATTACTTTCCTTTGCTGTCATGTTAGCCAATCTGCTAGGTGTGAGGTGATACCTCAGATTTGTTTTGATTTGCATCTCTCTAATTATAAGAGATGTAGAACAAGGACATTTTTTTAATTTGGATTTTTCTGACATCTTTCTAATTTCTCTTGCAAATTTATTCATATACCTCATAACTCAGCCATGCATCCCCAAGTGATCCTGTGTTTTTCAATCACCCTCTTCATGGGTGTACATGGGAAATGTAAAAATATTATTTTAAATTGCAAAGTTACATTCTTTTTGAGAAGAATTTTAGGTTAAAGAAACATGATACCTCTCCGAATCCAGTAACTGAAGTGTTTGGAGAAGACACCATGAAGATTCTTCCAGACAACAAGCTACACGAGAAGATCAAGAATGGACTTTGGGTGTAGCTGATTGAACATTTATTTGTATGTATACTTTCATGCCAAAGGGAACTGCCCCCTACCTGGCTTTTGTCAATGCATCTAGCAATTATTGGTTTTATTCTTTTTTCCTTTTCTCATCAAATTATTGTAATCTTTAAATTAATTATGTTTTCATGATCCTTTTGGGGAAAATCTTTCCCAATAGGATCAAATGAGGAAATTTAAAAATGGTGATTATAACATCAGACTTCAATTCCCAGAAGTCCTTGGTAGATCCCAGAATTCACTACAATCCCACCTGAAATCCCACCTGGGCTGAGAACAGAAATTGTATTTCAGCTGACTCTCCGCTTACTTCAGGTCTCTCAGCTTCAGCTTCTAGGAACACGCATCTCCCAAGATGTAGTAAGTGAAATTGAATGGGCCTTTCAGCCCTCTTAGGCACGTACTTTCTTATTTTGTATTTTCTTTATTTCTTAATCTTTAATAAACCTCATAAAAATATAATACCTTTTAGCAGAGAAACTAATTTCAATCTTAACACTTAGTAGCTTTATTACAGCAAAATATTGATAGTAAGAGAGGGAAATGTAGCGAGGAGGTAGAAAATATTGCCTATCTAAAAAATCCCTAAGTCCAGGTCAGAGTGCCTTCAGATCATGAAAGCAAATCTGAATGCAAATGTTACAGGCCCACAAGAGTGTCTTTAGCCAGGTGTTTCAAAAACCAAAACCATCACCAAAAAGGCTGAGCTGCAAAGGGCAGTCTCACACACCAAGGTGACTAGAGTCTCAACTGAGAAAGAGTTCCTCTTCAGCCTGTTTCGAATGCAGAAAACCAAATTTTCGCCATAATCCAAAGTCCAAATCAGGAAGCCAAAATCCAAATACTCAAAAGACTCTGAGCCATCCAAGAACTTGATTCACGAACGTGCCAAAAGGATCTCACCAAGAGCTCATGCCCATGAGGCAAAAGATCTCAAAAAAAGAATGCTCCCAGGGTCCCAATACACAGTTTTCTCCACCAATCAGCTTTCCTTGTCACATCTCAGAAATCAATCAAAGTTTTCCAATTTGTCTAGTACTGCTCGGGGTGTATGATTGAACATTATTTGTGATCTTCTAGGATATGAATTTTCTTTTCTAGTTAAAGGTTCTTACTAAGTATTAATGAATAACTAAGTGTGAAAGGTGGGAGACTCCAAGTGATTGATTAATTAAGTTAAAATAACCAAAATGAGTTTAAATTCTCCTTCACAGAAATATACCATTAGTAATAATAATGCTGAATGTGAATGGGATTAACTCACCCATTAAGTGAAACAGATAGCAGTGTGGATTAAAAACTAGATTACTAATATATTATTTATAAGAAACACATTTGAGCCAGTATGAAACACAGATTCAAGCTAAAAGGCTGGAACAGATATAATATGCATCATCTAAAGTGAAAAAACAAAACAAAAAAACAGGAGTAGTAGTCATGATACCAGACAAAGCCTAAGTAGAAAATGATGTTATTAAAGAGATAAGGAAGGAAATCTCATTCTATTGAAGGATATTATGAATAATGAAGTAATATCATAACATTAATACACCAAATGGCATAGAATCTAGATTTCTAAAGAAAAAATTAAAGGGGTCATAGAGGAAATAAATAGTGAAACCATCTTAGGGCTTGATCTCAATCTTCCCCTTTCAGAACTAGATAGATCAAACCAAAAAGATAAATAAGAAAGAAGTAAGGGAAGTGAATGAAATGCTAGAATAATTGGAGTTAGAAGATATCTGGAGAAAACTGAATAGGAATAAAAAGGCATATGCCTTCTTCTAAGCAGTATATGGTAAATATACAAGGATCAACCATATACTATGAATTAGAAATATTGCAAACAAATGTAGAAAAGCAGAAATAATAAATATACCTTTTTCAGATCATATTGTCAAAAAAATATACTCAACAAGGGTTCATGACAAGACAAATTTAAATTTAATTGGCATCTAAATAATCTAATTGTTCAAAACTCATGGGTCAAAAATAAATCATAGAAACAATTATGGACTTCATTAAAGAGAGAATGAAAAAGAGGAGACATGTTATCAAAACCAATGGGATACAGCCAAAGCAGTACTCAGGGAAAAATGTATATCTCTGAGTGCCTGGATCAACAAAATTTAGAGTAAAAGTCAATAAACTTTGCTTGAAATGTAAAAAAAATTAAAAAGGAAAAAGAAATTAAAATCCCCAGATAAAAACTAAATTGGAAATCCTAAAAATTGAAGGGGAAATTCATAATATCAAAAATAAAGAAGTATTGAAATAATAAATAGGAGCTGATACTTTGAAAAAACAAATAAAATTGATAAAGTACTATTTTATCTAATAAAGAAAGAAGAGAATGAAATCAACAGCATCATATATGAGTAGGGTGATCTCACCTCTAATCAAGAGGAAATTAAGGTAATTATTAACAATTATTTTGCCTGATTATATGGCAGTAAACATGACAATCTAGGTGAAATGGATGAATATTTATAAAACATATATAAATTGACTAGATTAACCAAGGAAGAAATAGAACACTTAAATTATCCCATCTCAAAAAAAAAATAAATTGAACTACTTATCAAGGAACTTCTAAGAAAAAAATTCCCAGGAATAGATGGATTCCCAATTGAATTCTATGAAACATTTAAAGAACAACTAATTCCAATATTATACAAAATATTTTACAAAATAAGAAGAAAGGAGTCTTACCAAATTCTTTTTATGACACAAATATGGTATTGACTCCAAAGTCAGCCAGACCAAAAATAGAGAAAGAAAACTATAGACCAATCTCATTAATGAACATAGATGCAAAAATCTTAAATAAAACACTAGCAAAAAGACTTCAGCAAATTATCACAAGGATCATCCACTATGTCTAGGTGGGATTTATACCAGGAATATAAGGGTGGTTTAATATTAGGAAAGCCATACACATAATTGACCATATCAATAAGCAAACCAACACAGACCACATGATTATCTCAATAGATGCAGAATAAGTCTTTGACAAAATACAATACCCATTCCTATTGAAACCACTAGAAAATATAGGAGTAAAAGGACCCTTCCTCAAAATAATAAACAGTATATATTTAAAACAAAATTCCTTTCATGAATGAAATATGTTACTGATTCCAAGCCAGGCAGATCAAAACAGAAAAGAAAACTACAGACCAATCTCCTTAATGAAAATAGATGAAAAAATCTGATTCCATTAAGTGATCACGAGGGTTATTCTCTATGATCAGGTGGGATTTATACCAGGGATGTAAGGATGGTTTATTATTAGGAAAACCATACACATAAATGACTATATCAACAATCAAACCCCAACAGGAACCACATGATTATCTCAATAGATACAGAAAAAAAAAACCTTTGACAAAACAGAACACTAATTCCTAATGAAAACACTAGGAAGTATAGAAATAGAAGTGACTTTCCTAAAAATAATAAATTCTATATACATTTAAAGACATCAGCAAGCATAATCTACAATGGGGTCAAGTTAGAAGCCTTCCCAATACAATCAGGAATGACACAAGAATGCCCATTATCACCTTTTTATTATTGTAGTAGAAATGCTAACAGTAGCAATTAGAGAAGAAAAAGAAATTGAAGGCATTAAAATAGTTGATGAGGAAAGATGAGATGGTATGGGGATGATTTGATGGTATCCTTAAAGAAACCTAGAAATTCACCTAAAAAGCTAGTAGAAATAATTAACTTTAGCAAAGTTGCAGGGAACAAGAAAAAACCCGCAAAAAATTCAACATTTCTTTATATTTCCAAAAAATTCAGCAGCAGGAATTAGAGAGAGAAACTACATCGAAAATCACCCTATATCATATAAAATATTTAGGAATCTATTTGCCAAGACAAACACAGGAACTATGTAAACACAACTACAAAACACTTTCCACAAAATTAAAGCTAGATCTAAACAATTAGAATCCATTAATTGTTCATGGGTTGAATGAGCTAACATAATAAAAATGACAATCTTACCTAAATTAATCTACTTATTCAGTGCCATTCCTATCAAACTACCAAATTTTTAATAGAATTAGAAAAATTATAACAAAGTTCAGCTGGAATAACAAAATATCAAGAATATAAAGGAAAGTTTTTTTTTTATGTAAAGGTTGGGGTTCTAGTAGTACCAGATCTTAAACTGTACTATAAAGCAATGGTCATCAAAACAATATGCTACTGGTTAAGAGACAGAAGTGAGTTTCAGTGGAATAGACTTGGGATAAATGGCCTCAGGAAGCTAGTGTTTGATAAATCCAAAGGTCCCAGCTTTTGGGATAAGAAATTGCTAGTTGATAAAAAACTTCTGTGAAGGGTTAAATTTTTGGGTGCAGGAGTTTGATCAAAAGCCAGTGCCCAATTTATTAAATGCAAAACACTTATCATTATATAATTTATCATTAGAGAACATGCATAAAAAATAGGAAGAAGGAAAATGAAAATAATCTTATAATAGATTATAACTATACACAAGATCTCAAATCTAACTAAACTTTTCTAGAAAAGCCTACATCTATTTGCCTCAGAGGGCAGTATCTTCTGCTAGTCCAAAGCCCTCACCTAATCTATTCTATCTAATAATATAACCACTATCTATCCACCTTATCTACCCATTTATTAATAATAAATAGGGCTATTAAAGCCTTATTTTGTTTCTCTGTCTCCAGAGAGTGCTAGCAGCACACCCTCTCCCCAAGAGAGCCAGAGACAAAAACAAACAAATATTAAAAAAACAAAAAAAATATCATTGCAAAGGTCTGCAACTTACAAATCACACTGAGCCACAACTCTTCAAACTGTCACCAACTGCCAAGCTGCACAGCAGGGGTTCTCTTACTGAAAATATTATTGCTCCTTTTCCTCATAAATATAAAAAGTAGTTTTAATTAAAACTCTCAACACTGCTGAGAAAACTGGAAAACAATATGGGAAAAATTAGGTTAATATCAATATTTTTAACCTATAGGAATAAAAACTCAAAATGGGTAAATTACTTAAAATATAAAGAGTGAAATTATAAATAAATTAAGTGAACATAGAATATTATATCTATCAGATCTGTGGGAAAGGAAGAAATTAAAAACCAAGCAAGAGATAGAGAACCTTACAAAATGTAAAATGAATGACTTTGATTATATAAAATTAAAAAGGTTTTTTAAAAACAAAACCAGTGCAACCAAAATTAGAAGGAAAGCAACAAACTGGGAAAACATTTTAATAACAAAACTCCCTGACAAAAGTTTAACTTCCCAAATAGATAAGGAAGTAAATCAAATGTGCAGAAAATCAAGCCATTCCCCAATCAACAAATGCTCAAGGGACATGAATATACAGTTTTCACACGATGAAATCAAAACTATCAATAAATATTCTCAATCTCTCCTAATTAGAGAAATGCAAATTAAAAGAACTGTGAGTACCACCTCACCCCTAGTATATTGGCCAATATAGCAACAAAGGAAAGTGGTAAATGTTTGAGGGAATGTGAGAAAAATTGGGACACTAATTCACTGATAGTAGGGTTGGGAATTGGTCCAAACGTTCTGGAGGACAATTTAAAACTATGCACACACGTCTTTAAAAGAATGCCTACCCTTTGATCCAGCCATACCACTGCTGGATTTGTTCACCAAAGAGATAATAAGGAAAAAGACTTGTATAAAATATATTTATATCTGTGGTTTTTGTGGTGTCAAAAAATTGAAAATTAAGAGGCATCCATTGATTGTGGAATTGGTGAACAAATTGTGCTATCTGATATTATGCTGAAAGGAATAATTAACTGGAGGAATTCCATGTGAACTGGAACGACCTCCTGGAATTGATGCAAAGTGAAAGGAGCAGAACCAGGAAAACATTATACACCGAAACTGATATATTATGATACAAATGAATGTAATACATTTTTCTACTATCAGCAATACAATGACCTTGGTCAATCCTGAAGAACTTAAGAGAGAGAATGCTATCCATATCCAGAGAAAGAACTGTGGGAACAGAAATGCAGAAAAAAATCATGATCGATCACATAGCTTGATAGTGATATGATTAGGGTATTGATATTAAAAGATCACTCTACTACAAATATGAATAATATGGAAATGGGCTTTGAATAATGTTACATGTATAATCCAGTAGAATTGTTTGTCAGCTCTGGGAGGTGAGAGGAAGCAGTGACGTTGAGATCATGAATCATGTAACTATGGAAAAATATTCTAAATAAAAAATAAAACAAAAGAAGCATTGGACTACATATAATCCATGATATAAAATAGTTTTATGTCATATTTCAAGAAATTCTTTTTAAAAATTCTATTTAATTAATAAATTCAGAATATTGTTATTTCCTCCTCTCTTCCTTCACCCCTCCATAGCCAATGAGCAATTCTACTAGTTTTTACATGTATCATTGATCAAAACCTATTTCCATGTTATTCATATTTGCAACAGTGTTCATTTAGAATCTATATCACTAATCAGATCCCTATCAAAGCATGTGATCAAACAAACATTTTTCTTCTGTTTTTCTACTCAAAAAGTTCTTTCCCTGGCTATGGGTAGCTTTCTTTCTCACAAATCTCTCCAGATTGTCCTGGATGATTACATTTCTGCTAATAGAGAAGTCCATTATATTTGATTGTGCCAAAGTGTATCAGTCTCTGTGTACAATGTTTTCCTGGTTCTGCTCCTTTCTCTCTGCATCAATTCCTGGAGGTCATGCCACTTTTCTTGGAATTCCTCCTGTTGATTATTCCTTTCAGCACAATAGTATTCCATCATCAACAGGTACCACAATTTGTTCAGCCATTCCCCAATCCAAAGGCATTCTCTCATTTTCCAATTTTTTGCTATCACAAAGAACACATCTATAAATATTTTTGTACATGTATTTTTTTATCTCTTTGGAGTACAAACTCAGCAGTAGCATAGCTGAATTAAAGGGCAGGCAGTCTTTTAAAGCCCTGTGGGCATAATTCTAAATTATCTTCTAGAATGTTTGGATCGATTCAATACTCCACCAACAATGCATTAGTGTCCCAATTTTGCTATGTCCCCACCAACACTTATCACTTTCCTTTGCTGTCATATTAGCCAATCTGCTAGGCATGATGTGGTACCTCAGAGTTCTTTTGATTAAAATTTCTCTAATTAAAAGAGATTTAGAACATTTTTTCATGTGCTTATTGATAGTTTTGATTTCTTTATCTGAAAACTGCTTATTCATTTCTCTTTGTAAGGATAAAAATTAGGGGTTATTAACTTATTATATTATACTAGTGGTTGCCAGGGATTAATTCAATTCCAATAAATTACTCAAGTCAGTTTGGGATTTTAATGGTGGTGTTAATTACAATAGAAGGAAGAAATTAAGAAGAAGAGAGAGAGAGAAAAGAGAAATTGAACTGCTCTGGCAAGCCAGATAGGAGTCTGGAGGTCAAGAAAATGAGGAAAGGAGTCACCTCAACAAGGATATTCAGGGAAGATGCCTCACCTAGCCCACACTACAGAGATTCTGCCAGTTACCTCACCTCAAGCCACAAATGCCAAACCACAAAGATGCCAATAACACTGCCAAGATGCCAAGCACACCACCATGAGCTACCAACTCGGAAAAATCCCCATGTCTCCAAGAGCCAGTGAGAGCCAGCATGAGAGAGAGCCCAGAGAGAGGAAATGATGTGAAATATATAGACTGTTCTTTGCATCACTTTCTACATCACACATGTACCAACGGTAGCTTAAGCTTGACTTAGGACAGCCCAGGTGGTCTGTCAGTTGTTTTTGATATGTCACTTGCTCTCACATGTTGGTCATAGGCTATCCTCCTCAACACTTAATCCTTAAGTAGGGGTGTATACATTACTGGTTGCTATAATTCTTGACTAAGCAGGGTGGAGAAAATATAAAATTCACAAATTGACTATTTATCAATTGAGGAATGGCTCGATTTTTTGTACAATTGATTTAGCTCCTCATAAATTTGAGAAATTAGGTCTTTGTCAGAGGTTTTAGTTATAAGGATATTTTCCAATTTGTTTCTTCCCTTCTAATTTTGGTTGCATCGGGTTTGTTTGTATGAAGCACTTTTTAATATGATGTAATCAAAATTATTCATATTTAATTTTGTTATATTTAGGTTTCTATCTTTTGTGTGGTCTTAAATTCTTTCCTTTCCCATAGATCTGACAGGTATGCTATTCTATGTTCACCTAATTTACTTATAGTTTCCTTCTTTCAAGAAATTCTCAAGAAAAATTGTCTTGCTACCCTATAATGAAAAGAAAATATAGAAACTGAAACAATTAATGACAAGTAAGTGGCTCATTTAATAGAGAACCAGGCTTGGATATGAAACCTATGAAAATAGGTTCAAATGGAGATAGGTTAAAATATTACCTATGATACTTCATAGACATATGATCTTGAGGAAATGACAATCCAAATTGCTTGTCTTTAATACACTTCTATCTTAAAATCTGTTCTTGGTATTGATTCTAAGAAAGAATATGTTTAAGTGAAGTAATTTAATAGTTCACCAAGAGATCCCACAATAAAAATGCCCTCAAATATTATAGACAAATGGGGGTGGGGAAGAATTGGATGCAGGGAAATGTATACTTACCAGTCACAATTGTAAATGTGAATGGGGTGAACTCCTTCACAAATTGTAGTGGAAATTTGAATGGATTAAAGTCCTGTATCCTGCAGTTTATTATTTACAAGAAACATACTTGAAATAGAAATACAAATAGAGAAAAAAGATAAGGGGTGTAAGGGTAACAAGGGGCTAATTATAAAAAATGGTTGGATTGGATTATATTTAAAATAGGGTCACCATGAATGCAATTTATTTCAAAGAGTTTTACTTATACTTTATTTACAAAATTTAAAGTGAAGTAAGAAAAATCAGAGAGGGGTCAGGGTAAGATATCTAGCCTAAGCACTAAATAATTTATTGCTGGCCCCTGGCTCAACCCAGGCAGGAAGAGTTAGTCCTTAGTTGGAGAGGCCTTGGCAAAGCTGGGGACAATGGGATGTCTCTCTCAAGAGGTAAGTCTCTCCTGAGTCTAGTCTGTTCAGAAAATCCCAGAAAGGAGTCAGCATTTTCATTTACCACATGTCACACCAGAGGGAGAGATTTGAGGACAGTTTTACAAGGAGCCAGGTCTTATGTCCAATCAGCAGATTCTTCACCAGTCTCCAACTTGAACTCAGAATGCCAGATGAAGCCAAAATCCAAGTGTACTTGGACTTGTAACTCCCTTTGAAAGACACTTTTCTTTTGGGTTACTTCCTGTGCCTTCCCTTAATTTTACAACTACCAATCACAGTTGAAGAGCTATTCCATTTAGAACTATAGATAATATAAAATACTTGGAAATCTACATGATAAGCCAAAGCAAAGATCTATATGAAAGCAATTTTTAAATACTTTTCAAACAAAGCCATATAAGAACAACTGAAAAAATTAATTGCACCTCTATTAATAAAAAAGGAAATGAGGATTGTATTACTTATACAGTGCTACACTAAATTACAAGAAAAATATTTTATAAAGCTAGAAAAAATTAAATTCTTTCAGAAGAATAAAAGATTAAGAAATTCAAGGTAATTAATACAAATATGACCCAGCCATATGTTGATTGAGAAATTTACTATTACAGCACATCATTTGTAAAACTTAACTTTTGAAAAAATAGAACTAGCTACATAAAATTCTAATATGTTTGAGAGTCAAGCATTGGAGTATGGCAACTTGTAGACTGGTATAAAAAATAAAAACTTGTGCTTCTGAATCCATGAAATATATTGTGAATTCTTAGCAATTAATATATCAGGTCCCAGAGTGAGAGCATACATTTCAGTTTAAAAGTGCAGACTGATGCACAGGAATATGGAATTTTTATATAACTAGAAAGTAACAAGTGTGTGCTAAACTGTGTCCTGTCCAGTTTTCCTTTTCAAATCTGTAAGCATTCAGAATTTTACAGTCAATATATGTGTGACCCCTTCTATTGATATACTATTTTAGCATAAACTTTCTTTGATAGTAATTGAATTAAGAGGCAATTTGGAGCTGTTCATTATCACCTTGTATTTCTGATGCTTTAAATTAGGTCATCTTCCATGCATTCAGTCTGATTTTGGAGAAGTAGTATTTAAAGACTATGTTTATAAACTATATTCTTTGAATGTGTATATGTTTTTAAAAATTATAAAATACCCAAAAGTTAATTTAATACCTCAAGGACCTGTTTAGCATTTTATCATCTATCAAGTGAACAGAAAATACTCCAGGGAGAAGGAAATCTAGAAATATTCTTCATTTTTCTCTTCAAATCTATGAAAATACTTATTGGTCTTCAGTTAATCATATATGGGTCATTAATTTTAAAAAAAGCACTCTAAGAAAGTGTATTACAAAAGCAATCCCTTTAACTGTTAAACACTATTTTTTGAATGACATCAAATAGCCTACATACATAGAATATGAGCTTAGTGCATGGTGCTGTTCTTAAAACTCATAATTAGGAATGGCATCCTAGAATCTTTGCTTTGCTTTGTGAATTTTTTAAGTGATTACTCTTTTGGCATTAACAAGTAAGTCAACAGGTATTCATTGAGTGAATATTCTGTGACAAGCATAATACTACATTCCTAGGATGCAAAGCTAGGTAAAAGAAACTTTTCTTGCAAGAATTTTGTATCTAATAAGTGAGAACCCATACAAGAAACTATGTACAAATATAATATATCCAAGAAAAAATTTGGGATAATCTCAAAGAAAAACACAAACAAAAAACTAACAAAAGGATGCTGTGCAAAAGTTATTTTTGAGAGTGAACTCACTTCATATGATCATGAGATGCCATTCAACATGCAAATATCTTTTCTAATTTCCAATTTATTAAGTAATCTTCATTTCTTGGTACTTTTATTGACTCATTAAACAATATGAATTTATTAGATATTCTTATCAAGATTAATGGGCATAATGCAGCCAGCTAACTTCAGTCATCTTTTCTACAACTATTCTTCTTCATTTTAAGATATATCTCAGGTGACTAGATTACCCTTTAATTTCAATATTATTCATTACATTTTTTATTGTGCATAGGACATAATGTACATCTAAAGAAGGACAGTTTTAAGTATTGTGCCTTTGTAGCAGTTACTTTTAAAACTGTACAGTAGGTAGATACTTCATAATGCTTACTTCTTTCCCTTCCCCTTGTCCTTAATGACATAATAATATGTAGTCACTGTATTTAGCCCTTAGAAAACAATATTTTTATTTTCCAAGTGCTATGAAAATATTGTACTATTTAAACTAAGTAAATGTTATAGAACAATAGACTTTAAAGAAATAAAGAAATATATTGTAGATTTCAGCATGAAAATTACACAGACTTTTCATCAAATGCTAATGTAAGAAAACAAATATTTAGATATTGAATTGATACAAATTAGGTTGAGTTACATTACCTTATGCTTGGAACTTTTGTAAAAATAGTTACAGTAATTTTATTTTGGTAATTGAGAAAGTTTTAATCCATTTTTCCCTTACAAAAATTCTTTCACTTTTAAAAATTTACCTTTATTTTTTTTTACTTTAAGTTCCAAATTCTCTTTCTTCCTTGAGCTCCTCCATTACCCCTTGAGAAGGCAACTAAGATATACTCAATAAACATGTGAAATAAAGCAGAAAATATTTCTATATTAATCATGTTATGAAAAGAGCAACAAAAAATAAGAAATTGAAAAAAAGAATTTGCCCTGAGTTCATCAGTTCTATCTCTAGAGGTAAACAACATTTTCCATCACGAATCCTTTCCAATTTTTTTGGAACATTTTTTTTTCCAACAGAGTAACCATGTCTTTCCGAATTGATCATTGTTATATTATTGCTTTTACTATGTCAAAAGTTTTGCTTCTTTAGGTCGAAAAAACCCTGATCAGTCTTCAACATTGAAAACAATCATTTAAAAAAATAAAATGTAATAGAGGTAAATGTAAAGTCTTTCCTAGGAGTTCAAAAATCAACTTCAAATCATAATTTGAGGTAGGAAAGATTTAGTTTTTAATTAAAAGGAACTTGTTAAATCAAAATTTATATTAGTCACAGAATGAGTAAAAATTAATGTGTATTTAGGGTATATTGAAAAATTATGATCTAGGACCAGAGGAGTTATACTTCTCCTACAATATATCCTTGTCAGGCAATATCTTGAGTAATTTATTTGGTTCTGAGTGCCATAATTCATAAAGAAAATGAATTTATTTCCCAGAAAAAAGTTAGGATGATGAAGCATTTTGAATTCATGTCATGTAAGGAGCAGTTGAAAGATTGAGGAATGGTTTTCATTCCCATTGTAATATTATGGGAGCTAGAGAGGAGAAGTAGGAATGGTGAAGATGCAATAGTTGATTTTAAATATTTGTGATTCGAAGAACAATTGGAATTTTTCTGTTTGGTTTTCTAGAGTAAGTATCAGCAGTAATGAGTGGGTGTTAAAAAATCTTTTGGCTTTATAATACAGAAAACCTTGATATTTAGAGATGTGCAAAAGTAGTAAGGACTGGTTCAGAAAACCTTGAATTCCTACTCACTGACTACTTCACAGTCAAAATGATCATTTGCTTGACAGGTGGAATTCTATCATCTGTATTAAATGATTTGGCTTCTGAGGTACCTTCCAATGTTAAAGTCTATGATTCTATCAGAAAAGAATACTTTATGGGTACATAAATGTACCTCAGAACAAAGGATATTTGTTTTTTGTTCTCCCCTTCCCCCATTGAATATATTAGTGCTTTCCATGAGGCAAGTGATTAACAAAGTGATAAATAATTGAATCACATTGAAATTACCTTTATATATGTATGAAGTAATATTACTGAATAGGGTGTCAACTAGAAAAAACGCAGAACTATTAAATAGTCAAAATCACTCTTTAATCAAGGGAAAAGGGGTTAGCCCTACTAATAGGACAAGAGAGCTACTTCCCATGACTGCACAGTCAAGAAGCCCTGGTCACTAGCCCCTGGGAGCACTACTAACTCAGGATGGACTCCAAGGAACAAAAGAACTTGGGGAGCCTATATACCCTTTGGAAATCCAGGGGCAGGGAAAGATGATTGACATCACTATGGTTACAAAGAAAATGGGAGTGTTCAAACTACACTGACAAGATACAATCATAGCTAGAGAAAAGAATCATGGCTAGAAGCTAGGGTGCAAGAGAAGGGGGCTGCTTACAATATTTACTAAAGGATGGTTCATGCCCAGGCCTGACCTTCCTGAGAAAGGTTCTAATACAACAGGGGAAGATACCTAAAACAAAGAAAGTCCTTAGCATATGCTTATCTCACCCAACCAGAATTATCATTTCCCTTCAGGGTAGATTCTCATGGGAACAGGGAACAAGTACAAGCTTTTGGGGTCTCCAATCTACAAGCTAAATCTAAAATTGGGGTTCATCAGATCCCACTAGGCCACAAGTTTGGGATTCCTAAATTCCATGTTGACAAGAGATTAAATTTGCTCTGCTTGGTCAAAAAAACAGGACTAGGAGGAAGAGTTGAAATATATGGAGATTTAGATATAGGCTAGTAAAAAATTCCCCAAAATAAACAACTTAAAATTATAATTAGATGCTTCTCAGGAGTTAGTAGTTTCCCTCTCACTAAAGGTTAACAAATACAACAAATATATGTGACTACTTGATGTGTATTTTGTATAAGTATTTGATTTTACATCAGAAAAATGTATTTAAAATATCATGTACATAGACATTTTTGGTAGCTATTCATTTAAAATAGTATTGAGTTATTAGTGAATGGATTTTGTACCATAGCTACTAGGGGTTGTTCTTTGTCAAACCTACTAATTTCTACATACTTGCATTCATATGCTATTTTAATCAAATTTTTTTCTTACACACCTTATACAGTACATTCAACAACATGCTCAGATTTTGAATTTCAGAATTTGAAGACACATTTCATTTCAAATCACACATAAAATAAATCTTCTCAATAATAAAACTAACAAGTAGTCATTCAGTTTGTGCTGGACAGTGTCTGGAGAGCTAAAATCTTTTCTATATCTAGGTCATTTATTTCCCTTTTGGAGAATTCTGTTAGAGAATGACTGTTTCCACTGATATAGAGACTGAAATTTTCTCTGTAATTTTAACCCATTGATCTTAGTTTTGCCTTCTGGAGTCAAATGGAATATTAGTCCCTCTTCCACATGAGTACCATTCAAATACTTTTAGATACAGTAATTTCCATCTTGTCCTTGATTTCACTTTTCATGGTTTCAGTTACCCATGACCCAGGTGGGCAGAATAGGCCAAAAGTTTCCTTCCTCTGGGGAGGAGGCCCACAGGAGGTCTGCTTGTATCTGTAGAAGGTTTATGCCAGTTCTGCTTTCACTTGGAGGGATAGTTTTAGGGTTTATTTTATTTTTATGTGTGGGTATAAGTCAATGAGAAGATGCAGGGAGAGAGAGAATAGTACTATAGAGGAAAGTTAACATAGGTTTTAAAAATTTTAACAATAAATGTCTATATAGGATTGAGAACTATCCCAACAGTTTCAGGTATTCACTAGGGGTCTTGGAAAATATCCCCCCACCAAAAAAGGACACACTAAACAATACTGTATAATATACAATGTACTTTATTATTATTATATATAATATTGGTAGTGCCTTACCATTTGTTTATTGGTTGAATCTCATTATACATGTGTAAGTATAAGAAAATAATGTTACATATGGAGTCAACAGGTATTTGCTTATATCCATGGCTTCAGTCATCCATTGTAGGTTGTGTAACATATCCTGTATAAATACCGGGGCCCTAATTCTATTATCTTTCCATTTCATACACCTAAGTCAACTCTAGGCTATATATGCCAAATTAATACAATCAATATAACATGCAGTGATCCTATTATGATGATATGTGTTCATCCATTCAGACCATGAGTACTTTCAACCATATGGAGCCAAATTCTGCTTAGAGTTTGTAGTGGTAAAAAGTTAGTTCTTTTGCTTTTTGCTAGAGGCTTATAGGCATATCCAGTTAGTTCAGTTCAATCTATATGATATGCACATATTCATACTTTGTGGTAACTTATTTCCTATTTACATCATTTTGAATGCTTTATTCTGAGAGAACTACTATCCATGGCATCCAGTTCCCATATTAGATAGTTCAAATTCTTGTAGATGCCTTCCATACGTTTAGCTGGAATTTTATTCTTTTCAATTTCAAATCAAGGTTCCCAGTTATTTATTCTATAGTAGCATAACACAAATACAAAATTTGTTTCACTTCAAATAGTTTAATATTACTCAAAAATGCTCTCTGAATCGTATTTTTTTGCAGGAAATAGTTATTTTCACATAGTATACAGTGTTATTTATGAGTCGTCTAGGAATCCTGAAGTTTGCTGGTGAGCCTGGAGCAAGGAAGGGAGTTCATTAATAGGTATACATCTTACAACTTCAGTTAGAGTTCATGGAAAAACAAGGGATACTGTACTCCCTTGCTTTTTTATAACACATAGATTCCTTCAACCTTTTCATTATGAGATCCTTTTAGACTGTTTCTTCACTGGAATGAACTAAATGAATTTATATGTTTTTCTTGCAAAACCCTGTCTTTGTTCTTATATATTTTGTAACTTCTGAGGTAACTGAGATGAATTTGCATAAGCACACCTCTCCTAAATCTCCAATTCCAAGTAAGGCAAGCATCTTGAAACAAATTTCTTATGTCTTTTTGCCTTTATTTTTTCTAAATACGTTACCAGTGTCCAATATTTTATTTTAGATATCCTAGAATCTCCTGGGCAACCAAACCGTTTCTTCTTTTGTTTTACCACTTTTTACATTATTTTACCAACAACTTTAACAACAGAAAATACATCATTAAATGCAAGTTTTAAAACATATTTCTTGAACCTAGTGCTTTGAAATCATTAAAAAGAAGAAACATTTTGTTGATCATTGATATTTCATCATACTTCCATTTACTCTTTTCCATATTCTAATTTTCCTCGCATGTTTAAAGTAGCAATCTGTTCTTTCCAATTTGAAAGAACTACTCATTGTTATTTAATATAATCTATGTGGACAACAGTCTGGAACCTTTCATGAAATGTCATCCAACTATGTATAATGTGAATGAAAAATCCCTACCCCTTTATATAAGGATTAGATTTTAATGTTAGCAGTAGCATTGATTTAATTATAATTGTAATTCTAAGATAGTTAAATAATGTTAACAAAAGTGATAATTTTAGTAGGCTTTTGTGATTGTTTTAGTATAAGTATTAAGGTTTTTAATTAAGAAAATAACTCCTTTAGCATAGGTAATCATTGTTAGTAGAAGCTTCAGTTTTTGGCCTTAGCCTTCAATATTGCTGTATCACGCACCCATTGCAATTATGTTCTTGAACTTGTGATCCAGTATATGTCACTAGACATGAAACTGGTTTCAAAGACTGATACCACCCAACATCACCCACTGTTATCATTTATGTCACTGGTTCAGGCTTCCTGACTCCCCCCTTGTTTATTGGGGATAAAAAATCCCTTGTCCCCTTATATAAAGATTAGATTTCAATGTTAGCAATGGCCTTGAGATAATCAGAATTGTAATTTTAAGATATTTAGCATGTCATGATTTTAGTAGTTTTTTTATTTTATTATTCTGGTATAATAATTAAAGTCTTGAATTAAGTAAATAACTGCTTTAGTATAGGCCTTAGTGTCAGCCCCACCTTTCAAAGTTCATGTACCCTCAGAAATAATCATGGTCTTGAATTAGTCCTGACCTGGGGTTTGAAGCTTGGTACCACCTACTCTTTTTTGTGTCCATAGTCCATACTCTAATGCTCCCCTCTTCTTCCATCAAGTTATTTCTAAGTCATCATCAAGTGACTTGTTTTACCAATAAGAAGTACATTCTGATCTATTTTTAACTTGGTATATAAGTTGTGATATTCTTTGTGACATATAGTAAGGTCTGTCCCAGTGCTGGGGGTCTTTTGGTCTTGACCAGATGTCCAGCTTTATTGTGGGATTGGCCTTCCTACAATAAACCCATCTTCCTTTTATGGCTTAGAGATTTTGCTTGTCATTTGTATTCCTGTGGTTAGAAATTATACAACACCATCAAGTGATTTTCAAGTTATCATTGAGTGACTTCTTCTATCAATGAGAAGTATGTCCTGCTCTATTTTTAACATGGTCTTGTATTGTTATTAACTTGATATATAAGTTGTGATATTCTTTTGGGTATATAGAAAATTCTTGCACAATGCTCTGGGTCTTTTGTTCTTGACTAGAAATACAACTTTATTGTGAGACTGTCCCTTTCCCAATAAACCTATTTCCTTTTGTCTTGGAGACTTTGATTCTCTTATTTTCATTCCTGAGCTTAGAAATTTCACAACAATATCCTTTGATCCAGCAATTTCACTACAAGCTCTGTATCCTATAGACATCAAAGACTGGGTAAAAGAACATATATACTAAAATATTTATAGTAGTTCTTTTCATTGTGGCAAAGGTGTCCACCAACTGGGAAATGACTAATGAGTTATGGTATATGCTTGTATTGGAATACTAATTGTGCCATAAGAAATGACAAATAAGATTATCACAAAAAAAAATTGGAAAGATTTATATGAATTGATGCAAAGTGAAGTAACAGAAAGAATGTATAATGACCAACTGTGAATGATTATCAGCAATGCAAGGATCTGGGACAACTCCAAGGAACTCATAAGGAAAACGGCTATTCACTGCCATAGAAGAAACTGAGTCTAAATACAGATTGCGTCATGCCATTCTTCACTTAATTTCCTCTATGCATTTTTCTATAGCCTAAGGAATACATATCTTTTTCACAGTTATTGGAGGATAGCACATGTATAATATTACTTGCTGTTTTAGGGAAAACTATAAGGTGGGAGAAAGGGAAAGAATACGAATAGCAAAATATCTGTAAATAGTTATAAAAATTCTATACACATATAAAAATGAAAAATATTAACTAAATTAGTCTACTCTGAAACACTACATTTACACTGGTGACAAAGCTATTTTCTAATCGGTCTTTGTAGCACACTTTGCACATAGCAGATAATTAATAGATATTTCTAGAATGTGAATCCTCCAATAGCAATTAAACTTTAAATAGAATTTGTATTTTATTTCATTCAAATAATGCTTGGATTTGGTTTCCTGATTTAGATGATATAAAATGTGAATTACTTAAATCCTGAAAATAATTTTGGAAATATGCATATGTATTTTATATAAATTTCTAAATATCTAACACTTTGTATATATCTATATCTATATATTATGATTTGGACCAATTATTAATGTGGAAGCATTTGAGATTTTTATTCTATAAAATGATGAAATTAGTATTGGAAAATAATAGCTTAAGATCTCAGATTAAGGTATGATGTGGGAATGTTTCTAAGTTTCATACCTCTTAACTCAGTATTCTTTCAATCATTCTTGTTTTAATTTGTTTAGATCAATATTATTTTTCCAAAAATTGTCACAAAATGATAAAGGCAAAACAAATGTTGAAAATTCAAAAGAATAGAGGATAATTAACAAAAAGATAATACTACTGTTAAAAGAACACCAAATAAAAAGAATATATAAGCCAATTATTTATTAAACAATTCATTTCCCAAAACTCAATTGTGTTTCAAAAAACTAACAAATGAGATTTGAAGCAATAGTATGAGTGTTCCTGATGGTTATACAAGAACATTTTATCAAACTTTTCCAAAGTAATGCTCATAGTAGACAAATTTTTCTTAAAAAAAAAAAGAGATATAAATACTTTGGCAAATTCCTCTTATGATCCAAATTTTAATGATTTAATGACTTTAAAACATTTAAAGAATTTACTTTGTGTTTAAAATTGTGCTATGTGGTAGAGATGGAATTCAATAATAAATATGATTTCCCATCCCAAGGGATTTATATTGCAATTTGAGAAAAAAAATACATTTTTAGGAGTTAAGGACAGTATAGGGGAATTTGATCATGAAAATTAGAGAAATGATCCTTAAAGATCATTGAGGAATAGCTCATTTCATTCTTTCTAAGAATATTGGTGGAAATGATTTATTCATGGTACCAGAACTGAGGTGCAGTTTTGGAGGGGAGTTTGGAAAGGATGTGAGTGACATCAAGGCAAGTGAGCTTGTCAAGGAAAAGGCCAGAGAGTAAAATATGACTGGAGATTTCCTGAATTAGTAAGGTAATAATGGGAGGTGGGGAGGGTGAGAGGTTCTCTGAGTGGAAATTACATAGGTAAAAAGTTAAAAAACCTTTTTGACATAATCTCAGTCAAGTAAGCCAGTTTGTAAAGCTATTGAGAAGATTTCTTAGAGATAAGGGAATGCAATCCTAATTAAATCAAGGAATAAAAAAGCAAAGAAAGTAATCTGTAAACTGACACCATTAATGAATATGAATTATTTTTTTTTAATCCTGGCTAAATTTAAATAAAAACATTTTTTTGAAACTGAGGATACTTTTCAATGAATAATCATTTCCCTTTAGGAACTAATGTTTAAAACATTGACAATGAAAATTTCTTCATTCAACTTCTACCCTGTCCTTTTCTCTAGTTTATCTGGATTTTTTTTTACCATGTATGTATGAGAGCATACAGAGTGAAACCACTCTATTCCTCCATCAAGGCAAACTGCTTACTGGTATATGCCTTTATCAGCAAGAGGCCTAAGAAGTATAATTTTTCCCAGATGGAAGGAGAGACTGAAGGATAAGGAATTCAGAAGCCTGTTGTGAAAGGGGAAGACAGGGAAATTTTACTCTCCAAGGAGGGGAGAAAAGGGCAGGGCTGATATGTACTATTGGTGAACTGATGGCAAGGGAAGTTGCTGCTACCCCAAATTCAATATAATTATGACCAGTTGGAATCTTGTCTGGCTCACTGGCCTATTTAATTGAATAGTCTCCCAAAATAAAATGTATTGTTTGTCAGTATGTAACTATTGGTCATGCTGTGGAATATGGTGAAATTATGCCCTCTCTACTCTCTTCTCTAGCTCAGCTTTGTAAATTGACATATATATATATATATATATATATATATATATATATATATATATATATATATATATATACAGAAGTTTCCTATATTATTTAGGAATTTTTTTTTTGCATTTGCTTCCCATACTTTTTATAGTGAATTTTGGTTCCATTTGAAAATAACATGATTTTTATTATATTCTGAGGGAATTCTGGCTGTGAAAAAGGAGACCATGAAAAGCAGAGAAAGTAAATAAAAGAATTTAAGGCCATTTGCCTTAAACTTAACCATGAACTTATATTATTTTCCTTATATACCAAAGTGGCCTTCATTTGAATCTGAATACATCAGAAACTATTCCAATAGGATTCAAATAAACCTTTCACAGTTCTATGAAGAATTCATATTCTTATTATTAATTATAGGGTCAGTGTACAAATAGAACATTTTGGGAAATTATATTAACTGATTCCATCCCATAGGATAAGTTATGCTACTGGCATAATAACTTAGAAGATATGCTTAAAGCTTAGAAAAGTTACTTTTGGGTAGTCAATGTTACTTTTTATGGGCGAGTGTCATCTTTTTTTTACACCTATTTTTTCTCCATTACCTAATATTGTTCCTTCTAAGGGTTTAGAGTCTTCCTAATGAGATTTTAAAAAATCAAACAAGCAAAGAAACTAATATCCAGGAAATATTATTATGATTAATTATTATAAGGGGCAGCTCAATGGTTAGAGATTCAAAGTATTATATTCAAATCTTCCCTTTGAGATTTCCCAATTGTGTGAACTTGGGAAAATCACTTCATCTCACTTATCTACCCCTTCCTACCCTTCTGCCTTGGAAATGATTCTTAATATCAATTCTAAGACAGAAGGTAAAGGTTTTAAAAAGATCAATTAATATGACCAGACTGATAGAAAATAAAGGTTTTTCAAACAAAACTTTAAAAAAAAACCAAAAAAATTCATTTTCAAGAAAATGTTTTGGATAGTGGGAGTGATGGTACTGTGTTCTACCTAGGATTTGTGAGGAGAGGCAAGGTGATCATCAGATTATAAAAAGGAATAATCTGAGGCCATTGCTTAAATATATCTCTTAAATCATTTACTAGCTCATCTGCAGGATTTCATTATGTCCTTGATCTGGATAACCTCCCCTCCCTTCAGCTTCTGTTTTATTCATTGTCCTCCTCCATTGGATTGAGAGATCCTTGAGGGCACTTCCTTATACCTTTCTTTCAATCAATCCATAGCATTTAGCATAATGAATAGCACATAATATAAGTCTTTAATAAATATTTATTAGATGAGACTCAGTCTAAGGATACTTAGACACAAGGGAAAGACTTATCTGAGATATAGAAGGTGGAGGATCTTGAAGGAAGGGAATAGGAAACCACATTCAATTAGGAAATTTCTGGATTAAAAAATGTTACCTTTTAAACCAATGAAAATTCCATTGTATTCTGTCAAATTGATGGCAGCACTATTGATATTACTACTGTATGTACTTCCATTTCTTCTTTGTATTTTTTAATGTGAAGAAAAATGAGTTATCACCAAATAGCATAATTGAATTCCATTATAATATTTATGTGTGAAAATATAGTAAACTTCTGATTTAAATTTTAGTGATGAGCAGGCTTAAAGGGCAAGTCTAATAGTAATATTTTAATAAATGTCATTATTACTTGATATTTTTATAGTTTTTACAACCTCTGGAATCACTTTGACCATATCTTTGTTATAGTTGGTACCCAACTTCCTGCCTTATGAAATTCACTTCTTTTATCAATCTCCCTTTATTTCTCTAAAGAATACTACCCATTTGTTGATTCTAAGGGCTACATAAAAGTACAGGCAACTGTCAAAGGTATCTAAAAATAAATCATGACTACTTAGAACAAATGTTTTAGTATTCATATTGTTGTTATTGAGCTTTACAGTAAAAACCCAAGGTTCATGACAGGTTACCCTTTGGGAGATTGCAAGACTCCAAAACTTAACTTAAAAATAAAAATAGAAATGTATTAATTTGGAATTCACGTTGAGAGACTGGAGAGACATTGTTCAAGTGAAGCATTGTCTCCTGGAGGAGATGAATTCTGGGCTTTATATACCCTTTTGACAATAGGGTCTACATGCCTAGAGAAAGGATGATGATGGATGGCATGTTATGGAATCTCTGGAACCTGAGATGGGTCACGTGGTTATGTCCTATGCTTCAAAGTCAAAAGGGGTGAACTGTCTAGTTTAAAGGATAATAAGGTACCTGGAATATAAAGTAGATGCTTATCAGGAGCAAGCTGGGAAGTGCCTATCTGTGCTAATCAAGAATGAAGGAATAGGCCAGTGGACCTAAAAGAATCCTACACAATCTGGGGTATTAGGGTATCTAGAGAAAGCCTTACCCCATGTCAACATCACTTAGGTATGGCTTGAGGCATGTATTTATTGTTCATGCTACAAATCATAAAAAATATATAAACTCAACCCTCAAGAATCATGAACCCTTAGCAATTTGTTAATTTGCCTGAATATATGTGAAATGGCATATTTATTAAAATTATAAAATTTTATTTTAACAAATTATTCTTAATAACCACCCATGAAATTATTACTATTGTGAAAAATCCACAGCTATTGTGACATTTACCCAAATTGGAAACTGAGTAGGTCTTTTAAATAAAATTATATATATATATATATATATATATATATATATATATATATATATATTATTTGAGCGTGTTCCATCAAATGTGACTCATGACTCAACAGAAGAAAAAAAAACAAATATAGAATTGTATGGAAAAAGCTATACCAAATAATTTTCCTCTAAAATAATGAAAGTATTACCTTAATTATTTTTCATTTGGTCAGGTATTTTTCACTTTCAAAATATTTGTATTAGTATATTTGATTGTCCCCTGAAGAACCAAATTATGTGAGAATAAAATGAAGCATGGAAAAAGAAACACAGTTAGCATGTAATGGGTATTACCAAAAGAACTCAAAATATTGAAATTTTGAGTTTGAGTAAAATTAATGTGGCAATAAAGTAGATAAAAATCTAGTAATAGAGTTATAAAGAACTGAGTTCTAATCTATCCTTAGATGTGATCAAATAAGAAAATAATTATTAATTCCTTAGCATAGTTCATGGCATAGGAAAAAAACAAAAACAAACAACTTTATTTCATTCCTTACCCCACCCTCCTACTTGCCTCAAGAATATGAAGTTAGATTGATTTGTAGAATGCTAAAACCAAAAGAAAGATATAAAGAAAAAAAGAACAAAAATATATAAATTTTTCTTTAAAAAATAAGTTTTGACTTCCGGTTAAGATGGCGGCTTAGAGAAAGCTGAAGTTCAGATCTCCAGAAAACCCTTCCCGACCGATCTCAAACTAGAAGCTCCTAAGGCGCCGAAATTCAAACCGATCAACAGCACAGACCCTGGGAACCCTCCTCCTGGACCTGGACCCGGTTCAAAAGGTACGGCTCCCCTTAAAAGCCAGAACCCGAGATCCCTCGGACCTCAGGGGTAGGAGCGCAGAGTCCAAGGCTCCCGGAAGCGGCAGCCGCACCGGGCTCAGAGAGCAGGGTCTGAGGAACAACAACCCTCAGGGTCTTCTACCCAAGTCCCAGTCCGGGTGAAAGTTACTGCCTGGGGCTTCCACTGCAGAGAGCCGGTTGGTCCAGGTGAAAGTTACTGCCTGGGGCCTCCGCTGCAAAGAGCTGGTCGGTCCCGGCGAAAGTTACTGCCTGGGGCCTCCGCTGCAGAGAGCTGGTCAAAACAACAGCAACCCTCAGGACGGTCAAGACAGCCTCACAGGCTGGATCCTGCTATCCAAGTCTCAGTGAAAGTCTGTGCTCTCGGAGCTTGGGGAAGCGGCAGCCCATCCCCCCGCAGGCCGACGAAACAGCCTCACGGCCAGCGATTCTGAAGGCAACTTCCGGAAATCGAGCCAGGGGGAGAGTGTGGCCTCGTGGTCCGACCCTTCCATTCCAGTTCCAGTGAGGCATATTCAGTTTAACCCAGGGAACGCTCATAGAACCAACATCTGCCCAGGACTAAAGCCTCTGATCACCAGACAAAGACAAGAAAAGCCAATCCTCCACGTTCAGAGATGACAAACTCCACAGAAGCACCGAAGCCCCAAAATACCAAGAAAAATAAGAAGAAAGGGGCGACTCTGGACACATTCTATGGAGCCAAAATACAAAATACAGAGCAGATAGAAGAAGATATACAAGAAAATTCTCCAAAATCCTCCAAAGGAAATAGAAACTCTCCACAAACCCATGAAGAATTTGAATCAGAAAGGACCAAAAAGATGGAAGCCCTCTGGGAGGAAAAGTGGGAAATGATGCAAAAGAAATTCACGCATCTACAAAACCAGTTTGACCAAACTGTAAAAGAAAACCAGGCTTTAAAGCAAGAACTAATAAAGCAAAGCCAAAACACCAAGAAATTAGAAGAGAACATAAAATATCTCACCGACAAGGTGATAGATCTGGAAAACAGGGGGAGAAGAGAAAATTTAAGAATAATTGGACTCCCAGAAAAGCCAGAAATAAACACCAAACTGGACATGGTGATACAAGATATAATCAAAGAAAATTGCCCAGAGATTCTAGAACAAGGGGGCAATACATCCACTGACAGAGCTCACAGAACACCTTCTACACTAAACCCCCAAAAGACAACTCCCAGGAATGTAATTGCCAAATTCCAAAGCTATCAAACAAAAGAAAAAATCCTACAGGAAGCCAGAAAAAGACAATTTAGATATAAAGGAATGCCAATCAGGGTCACCCAAGACCTTGCAAGTTCTACTCTGAATGATCGTAAGGCATGGAACATGATCTTCAGAAAGGCCAGAGAGCTGGGTCTCCAACCAAGAATCAGCTACCTAGCAAAACTGACTATATACTTCCAAGGGAAAGTATGGGCATTCAACAAAATAGAAGACTTCCAACTTTTTGCAAAGAAAAGACCAGAGCTCTGTGGAAAGTTTGATACCGAAAATCAAAGAGCAAGGAATACCTGAAAAGGTAAATATTAAGGAAAGGGGAAAAATGTTATCTTCTTTTACTCAAACTCTCTTCTATAAGGACTACATTTATATCAACCTATGTATACTAATATGTGGGGAAAATGTAATGTATAAATAGGGGGTAAAGAAAGACCAAATAGAATAATGGTTCTCACACAAAGATTCACAGGGGAAGGGGAGGGGAAGAAAACTCCTATAAGAAGGAGAGGAAGAGAGGGGGGGGGTTTACTTAAACCTCAATCTCAGGAAATCAACTCTGAGAGGGAAAAACATCCAGATCCATTGGGATCTTGAATTCTATCTTACCCAACAAGGGTAAGGAGAAGGGAAAACCAAGGGGGGGAGGGGGAGAGGGAGAACAAAAAGGGAGGGAAAGAGAGGGGGGAGGGGGAGGGAACAAAAAGGGAGGGACTAAAAAAGGAAACATCAAGGGAGGGGACAAGGGGGACTGATTCAAAGTAAATCACTGGACTAAAAGGTAGAGCCGAAGAAGAAAAGGTTAGAATTAGGGAAGGCAATCAAAATGCCAGGGAGTCCACAAATGACAATCATAACTTTGAACGTGAATGGGATGAACTCACCCATAAAACGTAGACGAATAGCAGAATGGATTAGAATCCAAAACCCTACCATATGTTGTCTTCAAGAAACACACATGAGGCGGGTTGACACCCACAAGGTCAGAATTAAAGGATGGAGTAAGACCTTCTGGGCCTCAACTGATAGAAAGAAGGCAGGAGTGGTAATCATGATATCTGATAAAGCCAATGCAAAAATAGACCTGATCAAAAGGGATAGGGAAGGTAATTATATTTTGTTAAAAGGGACTCTAGACAATGAGGAAATATCATTAATCAACATGTATGCACCAAATAATATAGCACCCAAATTTCTAATGGAGAAACTAGGAGAATTGAAGGAAGAAATAGACAATAAAATCATACTAGTGGGAGACTTAAACCAACCATTATCAAATTTAGATAAATCAAATCAAAAAATAAATAAGAAAGAGGTAAAAGAAGTGAATGAAATCTTAGAAAAATTTGAATTAATAGACATATGGAGAAAAATAAATAGGGATAAAAAGGAATACACCTTCTTCTCAGCACCACATGGCACATTCACAAAAATTGACCATACATTAGGTCACAGAAACATAGCACACAAATGCAAAAAAGCAGAAATAATGAATGCAGCCTTCTCAGATCACAAGGCAATAAAAATAATGATTAGTAATGGTACATGGAAAACCAAATCTAAAACCAATTGGAAATTAAACAATATGATACTCCAAAACCGTTTAGCTAAAGAAGAAATCATAGAAACAATTAATAATTTCATCAAGGAAAATGACAATGGCGAAACATCCTTTCAAACCTTTTGGGATGCAGCCAAAGCGGTAATCAGAGGCAAATTCATATCCCTGAAAGCTCATATTAACAAACAAGGGAGAGCAGAGATCAATCAATTGGAAATGCAATTGAAAAAACTCGAAAGCGATCAAATTAAAAACCCCCAGCAGAAAACCAAATTAGAAATCCTAAAAATTAAGGGAGAAATTAATAAAATCGAAAGTGATAGAACTATTGATTTAATAAATAAGACAAGAAGCTGGTACTTTGAAAAAACAAACAAAATAGACAAAGTACTGGTCAATCTAATTAAAAAAAGGAAGGAAGAAAAGCAAATTCACAGCATTAAAGATGAAAAGGGGGACAGCACCTCCAATGAGGAGGAAATTAAGGCAATCATTAGAAATTACTTTGCCCAATTATATGGCAATAAATACACCAATTTAGGAGAAATGGATGAATATATACAAAAATACAAACTGCCTAGACTAACAGAAGAGGAAATAGAATTCTTAAATAATCCCATATCAGAAATTGAAATCCATCAAGCCATCAAAGAACTTCCTAAGAAAAAATCCCCAGGGCCTGATGGATTCACCTGTGAATTCTATCAAACATTCAGAGAACAGTTAACCCCAATACTATACAAACTATTTGACATAATAAGCAAAGAGGGAGTTCTACCAAACTCCTTTTACGACACAAACATGGTACTGATTCCAAAACCAGGCAGGTCAAAAACAGAGAAAGAAAACTATAGACCAATCTCCCTAATGAATATAGATGCAAAAATTTTAAATAGGATACTAGCAAAAAGACTCCAGCAAGTGATCAGAAGGATCATTCACCATGATCAAGTAGGATTCATACCAGGGATGCAGGGCTGGTTCAACATTAGGAAAACCATCCACATAATTGACCACATCAACAAGCAAACTAGCAAGAACCACATGATTATCTCAATAGATGCAGAAAAAGCCTTTGATAAAATACAACACCCATTCCTATTAAAAACACTAGAAAGCATAGGAATAGAAGGGTCATTCCTAAAAATAATAAACAGTATATATCTAAAACCAACAGCTAATATCATCTGCAATGGGGATAAACTAGATGCATTCCCAATAAGATCAGGAGTGAAACAAGGATGCCCATTATCACCTCTACTATTTGACATTGTACTAGAAACACTAGCAGTAGCAATTAGAGAAGATAAAGAAATTGAAGGTATCAGAATAGGCAAGGAGGAGACCAAGTTATCACTCTTTGCGGATGACATGATGGTCTACTTAAAGAATCCTAGAGATTCAACCAAAAAGCTAATTGAAATAATCAACAACTTTAGCAAAGTTGCAGGATACAAAATAAACCCACATAAATCATCAGCTTTTCTATATATCTCCAACACAGCTCAGCAGCAAGAACTAGAAAGAGAAATCCCATTCAAAATCACCTTAGACAAAATAAAATACCTAGGAATCTATCTCCCAAGACAAACACAGGAACTATATGAACACAACTACAAAACACTTGCCACACAACTAAAACTAGACTTGAACAATTGGAAAAACATTAACTGCTCATGGATAGGACGAGCCAATATAATAAAAATGACCATCCTACCCAAACTTATTTATCTATTTAGTGCCATACCCATTGAACTACCAAAATACTTCTTCACTGATTTAGAAAAAACCATAACAAAGTTCATTTGGAAGAACAAAAGATCAAGGATATCCAGGGAAATAATGAAAAAAAACACATATGATGGGGGCCTTGCAGTCCCAGACCTCAAACTATATTACAAAGCAGCAGTCATCAAAACAATTTGGTACTGGCTAAGAAACAGAAAGGAAGATCAGTGGAATAGACTGGGGGAAAACGACCTCAGCAAGACAGTATACGATAAACCCAAAGATTCCAGCTTTTGGGACAAAAATCCACTATTCGATAAAAACTGCTGGGAAAATTGGAAGACAGTGTGGGAGAGACTAGGAATAGATCAACACCTCACACCCTACACCAAGATAAATTCAAAATGGGTGAGTGACTTAAACATAAAGAAGGAAACCATAAGTAAATTGGGTAAACACAGAATAGTATACATGTCAGACCTTTGGGAGGGGAAAGGCTTTAAAACCAAGCAAGATATAGAAAGAATCACAAAATGTAAAATAAATAATTTTGACTACATCAAACTAAAAAGCTTTTGTACAAACAAAACCAATATAACTAAAATCAGAAGGGAAACAACAAATTGGGAAAAAATCTTCATAGAAACCTCTGACAAAGGTTTAATTACTCATATTTATAATGAGCTAAATCAATTGTACAAAAAATCAAGCCATTCTCCAATTGATAAATGGGCAAGGGAAATGGATAGGCAGTTCTCAGATAAAGAAATCAAAACTATTAACAAGCACATGAAGAAGTGTTCTACATCTCTTATAATCAGAGAGATGCAAATCAAAACAACTCTGAGGTATCACCTCACACCTAGCAGATTGGCTAACATAACAGCAAAGGAAAGTAATGAATGCTGGAGGGGATGTGGCAAAGTAGGGACATTAATTCATTGCTGGTGGAGTTGTGAACTGATCCAACCATTTTGGAGGGCAATTTGGAACTATGCCCAAAGGGCGACAAAAGAATATCTACCCTTTGACCCAGCCATAGCACTGCTGGGTCTGTACCCCAAAGAGATAATGGACACAAAGACTTGTACAAAAATATTCATAGCTGCGCTCTTTGTGGTGGCCCAAAACTGGAAAACGAGGGGATGCCCATCAATTGGGGAATGGCTGAACAAACTGTGGTATATGTTGGTGATGGAATACTATTGTGCTCAAAGGAATAATAAAGTGGAGAAGTTCCATGGAGACTGGAACAACCTCCAGGAAGTGATGCAGAGCGAGAGGAGCAGAACCAGGAGAACATTGTACACAGAGACTAATACACTGTGGTATAATCGAACGTAATGGACTTCTCCATTAGTGGCGGTGTAATGTCCCTGAACAACTTGCAGGGATCCAGGAGAAAAAAACACCATTCATAAGCAAAGGATAAACTATGGGAGTGGAAACACCGAGAAAAAGCAACTGCCTGAATACAGAGGTTGAGGGGACATGACAGAGGATAGACTTTAAATGAACACTCTAATGCAAATACTATCAACAAAGCAATGGGTTCAAATCAAGAAAACATCTAATGCCCAGTGGACTTACGCGTCGGCTATGGGGGGTGGGGGGGAGGAAAAGAAAATGATCTATGTCTTTAACGAATAATGCTTGGAAATGATCAAATAAAATATATTTAAAAAAAATAAGTTTTATTTTTGTTTCATTTTCATATTGCCTTGTTTTTCCAAGTTTCTCTGTATTTGGCATGTTCTTTTTCATTTAGCTCTTACTCCAAAGATGAGCAAATTTTTGTTTCCAATTCCTTATTAGAACTAGAAATTATATAAACATTTTGGTTCAGATAAGGGAGGGACCTTTCTTTTTGTTTATAATTTCCTTGGTTATATGTTCAATAGTTGGGTCTCCTGGTTAAAAGTTATAAATATTTTAAAATTTTTTTCTAATTTTCTAATTGATTTTCATAGTGATTGAAGTAACTCACAGCTCCACCTCAAATAAAAGTTCCTGTTTTATCAGTCCCCACCAACAACTATTCATATTTTTGTAATCTTTGAAACTGTTACATTTAAAGTGCCAGCAAATTACATGGGTATGTTAGTTAGAAGTGCATTTCTCATACTATTATTAACTTGATTCACTTTTATATGTTGTTAATAATTTGCAAATTGTCTTTTCAAAGCTCTTTGTTCATTTTCTTTTGCCACTTAATTTCACTGGGAAATGGCTTTTTTGTCATATGAAGAAAATTAAATTCTATCTCTAGATTAGATTTAGAGATTATTCCAGACAAGAACCAGACCCATGCCCTCCAATAGGAGGAGGGTAAGGCAGGCTTACACTTCAATGCTTAGAATTTGTAATAAAACAACAAAGGATCAAAAAGTAGGAGATAGAGCTATCATATGTTATATAGATTTAGATCTAAAAGTAGATCTTGTTTGTATATTCTTGAAATTGTATACATCATTTTTTCCTTCTAGTTGAGAATGTCCCTTCTTATGTTATGCACATTAGGTTTTTTTTTTGTTTTGCCAAAGCTTTTAAATGTCATAAAATCAAAAATGATCATTTTAACTATTACTACTTTCCTCTTACCTTTATTTAAGAACTGATTTCCTAGCCATAACTGTGTAAGATCCATGAACTTTAATATTGAAGTTATGTATCAATTTAAGTTAATTATGAAAATTGGATAAAGTATTACTCTCAATCTTTTTTTTTGTAGACAAGGTTTCCAAGTTTTATGGAAAATTTTTATCAAGATGGGAGTTCTTTCTTAAATAATACCTATTTTTAATGACATAACATAATGTTACTCAATTCCATTGTAATAATTCCATTTTTCTGATTCTATCTTGTTTTTCATTGATATATTTTCTGTTCTCAACTTTCAAAATAACTTTAATGATTGCTCACACACATAAACACATAGATAGACTTCATTTCTACATTTTGACATAATTTAATTTTATATTCTAGATGTTATGAGAAAAACATAAGCTTAGTAGGAAAATTAAGATTTGCAGAGAACAGATGCATGAGACCTGCAGAGAATGATTTTGTAATGCTGGAAGGAAGGGTTATGCTGGAACTGAACATCAGTTGGCTGTCCCTCTCTGAATGTAACCTGAGGAGTTAGGCTGCCTGTCCTGAGGCTGCTGATCCTATCCTGCTTTTCTATCCTGCTTGCTGTCTTTGTTCTTATTCTGTTGCTGTTTTTCCTTGGGAGAAGGAATCTGTGATCCTGAACCAATTATTTGCACTGTCAGTTAAGCTGAGGTCTGAGTCCATTTGGACCTGGGACCTAGCCTGGGACCCTGCCAAATCTGTCACAGATCATCATCTCTAGTAATAACCAAGAGAGAGGTTTAGTTTAGGTTATTCAGAACAGGGACTGGGTTTGTAGTTTAGGGAGGAGAGGGTGATAAGTGTAGAGTATTAAAATCTTTGAAGACCCTACATGAGGAGGTTTGGACCTGATTTTTGTAGCTAGTGAATTAGTGACAGGGATTCCCCTTACCCTTCAAACCTCTTTCTCCCTCTGGAAATATATTACACCTTCCATTTAATATATTCATCTCTGTGACAGTAAATCTGTGTGCTGCTTCCAGATCAGGCTCTGACCTGGTCAAGGCTAACTATTAGGTTCCTCAACACACAGTTGGAAACCCTAATACCGGCCCAAAGTAATCCACTGATATCTCATCTGAACCTACCTCCCCAATCCCCCCATTGCATAGATCATTTGCTTACAAATATCATTTGATGTTGTAAAGTATTGCTTTGGTAGTGTAAAATGGTCCTATTCTGAATCTATAAAAATAACTGGCAGTTTTGTGGTTTTTGTTAAGTTGACATAGATGAGAGGTGAATGTTGAATATACCCTCAGCTATTTAATTTTTTATTGAATATAAATATCTTTCTAATAATGTATTAAATTTTGAATTTTCTTAGGCAAAATCACTTTCAAAAATTTTTAAAACTGATATTAACTATAATAACTTGAGGCTTACTCTTAATTCATGGTAAGTCTATGCCAATATTTTAATGGCACTACTACCTATGATCAATTTACAAATACCAAAGGTATATTTTACAGGGATAACCCAGTAGAAACAAAGTTGAAAGAGAGAAAAAAAATCTAGACTATACAGCAAAATGATTGTAAAGAAAATATTGAAATGATCAAGGAGTAGCAATTCTAGACCTCATACTATATTTCAAAGCACAAATTGGCAAAACTCTCTGCTACTAGTTTAAATATAGAAAAGTAAATGAATCAAATTTACCAAATAAGGAATGTAACAACTCATCCTATGATAACAACTCTGAAGTTTATCATATTCAGCAATTCTATATAGATTGAAAGAAGGAATAATCAAGATGTAATGATTATGGAAATAGATACAAAATTAATGTTCAGTTAGTGGAATTATAATTTGTTTAAGAATTTTGAAACTTTATATGATATGCAAAGAATGGGTTTATGTTTATTGACTCAAAAATTCAGCTTCAAAGCTTGTAACTCAAAGATATAAATTATTTGAAAGGAAGAAATGCCCCATATATACTTAAATATTTATGGCAGCATTGTTCATAGTAGCAAAGAATGTGAATAAATTAATGTCCATTGAGTATTGAGTAACAAATGGATAAAGTAGTACACAAGTGAAATGAAACATGTCTGTACTCTGGGAAACTAAATATAATGAATACAGAGAAGCATGGAAAGATATTTGGAATGTTTCAAAAGGTATTAAGCAGAACCTGAAAAAATATACATGATCATAAAGTTAAAAACAAATATGTAATTATAGACCAACTATATTATATACATATGTGTGATGATATAATACAAAGTTATATTTTATATGTAACATATGATTTATACAATAAGCACACACACACACACACACACACACACACACATATATATATATATATATATATATATATATAGACTTTAGTGGTCACAGAGAGAGCACAGTGGATTGAGCACTGGGGCCTGGAATAAACAATAACAAAGACCAGAGTTCAAATCTGTCTTAGACAATTACTAGTTGCATGATCTGGCCAATTCATATAATCTCTGTTTGCTTTAGTTGCCACTTCTGTAAAATGAGAATAATTTATATCATCTAACTCCTAGGATTATTTTGAGGATCACATGAAACAAGATATATATATATATATATAAATCATTTAGAATAGTGATGTCAAATAATAGGTACTTTATAAATATTAATCAAAATTAATAGCAATAATAATCAAAGCTATGTAAACAGAAAGGACAAAATAATTTAACTTGAATGCTACAAAATTAAAACCAATTCTGGCACCAAGAAAGAAATATTAGAATATATATTAATTTTTCTTTGCAAGATTGGGAAACTAAGTGTTTGTGTATATTTGTAACACTCAAAATAATGCCAGATATTTTGATATAGAAATTATATTGTTTGTATTTCCCTTCTTCCTTAAATTCTTCATCATTAAGGATGGTTCTCTGGAAAAAGAAAAGTGATATGTATATAAATTAATGTAAACAATATAAAAGGTAAAGTTATCAGTGGAAGTTAAATTGTCTAACAACTATTTTGAACAACAAAATAAATGAAACCTTACATCTAACTTTCTAAGGTGTCTCCTCTATATTTTTTTCCTAGGCATATCTGTTTTTGTTTCTCTGCTTCATCAGATAAGCTTTTCTCCTTCATTTAATTCTTTATTTCTTTCTCCTTTTTCTAGTTTTGCCAATTCTTCGACTACATTATGTCTCTCTCTCTCCTCTCTCTCTCTCTCTCTCTCTCTCTCTCTCTCTCTCATTTGGTGATGTGTTTTATATAAAATAAACTACAACAAATAAAATCACTGCTATAATTATATCATACAAGTGCAATTGGAGGTTTACTTGAGATTGACATGTTAAGAAATCCTTTATGTGACAGTAAATAATATAGTGAAGTAATAATGCTCTGACTTTGTCTATCTTTGCTATGCATATGATATCACATAATGCCACTGTGCTCACTCAAGGGGAATCATAAACAAGCATTGAAGTTACCTGTCACTGATGAATGCAACAGAGAAGAAATTTCTGATGAGTATCATGATGCAAAAGAGATGCACTGTATTTTTGGAATTGGGCCAAGCTACTTATACTTCTGATCTGAAAGGGATTGTGATTACTAATTCTATATTACTAATTCTGTATTTTCCGAGTATATTTCAAAATATGTGTATTATCACAACATACATAAGATGTGCATTTATGTGCACAGGGACATGTATAGATACATAACACACATATGCATATAGAACTTACATCTGTTATGTATACCATATGCACTTGCACATACATGTGTGCAATTCCCACATTTATAAACATTTACAACACAATTGGATTCTAATTGGATGTTTTTGTCTGTTCTTCCTGAGTTCATCTATTTTCTACTTTTGATCTTGTATTTAACTACTGATTTTTCATTCCTCTACATTTTCCTAGACTTTTGTCATTCCCTAAGTATTATGTTTTTATATTGTCAGGTTATCTAAGAAGAGAAAATGAAGTGTCATCTGTCATTTTAACACTATGATACTGATCATTCTGTTCTCCAATATCATTTAAAGATGAAGAATACTTTCATTGTGGAAAAGGAATATTGGTCTATTCTAAGACTGTTTCTTCCTCTGTCTGGATAACAGGCATGCCATGATTATGAGTCATTTCATCCTATATACTAGTAATTGGGTGTACATTCATTCTCAGTTGTTTCCTTCACTGCTTTAAATGTACAAAATAGAATTTATGACATGAGAAAAAATAACAGTTCTAATATTTTCTAGTTGCCATCACTATATCATTCTAGGCTCAAAGTATAGTATCATTTCCCTCTTCATTCTTTTCTTCTGTATTAAATCTCGACAGCTCAAGTAATGTGTTATATAACCTTGCAAATAGGTTCAAAAATATCTGTAGTTTCTCAATCCCACCAAACATTCATCTGTATGCAAATTTGTCATTGACTATTCTCACAGTTGTCAATTTTTATATAAAGGCATGATAGTTTTCTAGGAATCTGGGCAACTGCTAAAATTCTTCTGACTGACTTTCACAATATTTGACAAGTACTTCATAAGGTGATAACTATAAGCCATTACAAAATGATCATAAGTGAATTATTTAAATTACATACCTAAATCAAATTGCTCATATATACTGAGTTTCCACCTCAAGTATTCCCTTCAATGCTGTAAAGAAAATGAGTACCTCAATAAAATACATGGCTAAATAGCACATATGACAGCTAAGTCAGTGAGGTTACACAATAGGTGAAAAGAAAAGAGATTTAATTTGTATCATATGTGGGAGAAGACAATTCTATTTTATACTAAAATAGGGTTCACCAAATCATTGATAATGACTAAATATTCAACAGTTTCTTTATTATACACTTGTTTCTAAATCCTCAGTCAAATAAGGAGTCTGTCCTTGTCACCCCCTAATGGTCATTTCTAGATCCTATATTTCTAAGGACTAACAATGGATATACACATATATTAGAAGAAAATTTAACTACAAAATTTTAATGTAAAAATACTAATATTTAAATTTCTCCTTAAATGAGCTCCTTTTTTTTTTATCAATTCTACCACTTTGTTTTATTTCAAAGATATTTTAGTTTCCCAATTACATGTAATAATAATTTTCAAAATGTTTTCCAAAATTAAGAGGGCTAAATTTTCTCTTTCCCTCTTTCCATTTGGAGATGGTAAGCAATTTGATATGGATCATGCATGAATTATAATTCAAAACACACTTCAATATTGATCGTTGATGTAAGAACACACTCATTTAAAACCAAATCCAAACCCCAAAATAAAACTGTAAGGCTGGATCAAAAGGCAGTCTTTTATAGCCCTTTGGGCATAGTTCCAAATTGCCTTCCAGGATGGTTGGATCAATTCACAACTCCACCAGCAGTGCATTAATGTTCCAACTTTTCCAAATACCGTGCAACATTTATTATTTTCTTTTGCTGTCATATTAGCCAATCTGTTATGTGTGAGGTGGTACCTTAGAGTTGATTTGATTTGAATTTCTCTGATTATAAGAAAATTAAACCACATTTTTTCATATGCTTAATGATAGTTTTGATTTCTTTATTTAAAAATTGCCTATTCATGTCCTTTGCCCATTTATTATTTGGAAAAGATCTTGGATTTTTGTACAATTAATTTAGTTTCTAACAAGTTTGAGTAATTAGATGTTTGTCAGAGGTTTTTGTTATAAAGATTTTTTCCCAAATTTGTTGCTACTTTTGTTTTTGGTTGCATTGGTTTTGTTTGTGCAAAACCTTAATTTAAAGTAATCAAAATTATTCATTTTACATTTTTAATATTCTCTATTTCTTGCTTGATCTTAAAATCTTTCCATTCTCAAAGATCTGATAGGTAAACTCTTTTATGTTTCCTAATTTACTTATAGCTTCCTTCTTTATAATTAAGTCATTCACCCATTCTGAATTTATCTTGGGGTGGAGTATAAGTTGTTCTAAATGTCATCACTCTCATACTGTTTTCTAATTTTCCCAGTAGTTTTTGTCAAATAGTGGATTTTTGTCCCCAAAGCTGGGATCTTTGGGTTTATCATAAACTGTCTTGCTGAAGTCATTTACCCCAAATCTCACACCAAGATAAAATCAGAATGGATGAATGTCTTGAACATAAAGAAGGAAACTACAAGTAAATTAGATGAACATAGAATAGTATACATGTCAGATCTTTGAGAAAGGAAAGATGTTAAAACCAAATAAGACTTAGAAAAAAATCACAAAATGTAAAATAAATGATTTTGATTACATCAAATTAAGAAGGTTTTGTACAAACAAAACCAATGTAACCAAAATTAGAAGGGAAGTAACAAATTGGGAAAAAATCTTCATAACAAAAAACTCTGACAAAGGCCTAATTTCTCAAATTTACAAAGGGTTAAATCAATTGTACAAAAAATCAAGCCATTCTCCAATTGATAAATGGGCAAGGAACATGAACAGGCAATTTTCATTCAAAGAAATCAAAACTATTAATAAGCACATGAAAAAGTGTTCTAAATCTCTGATAATCAGAGAGATACAAATCAAAACAACTCTGAGGTATCACCTCACACCTAGCAGATTGGCTAACATGACACCAATGAAAAGTAATGAATGCTAGAAGGGATGTGGCAAAGTTGGGACATTGATGCATTGCCGGTGGAGTTGTGAATTGATCCAACGATTCTGGAGGGTAATTTGGAACCATGCCCACAGGGTGCTAAAACACAGTGATCCTGAACAACCCGGAGGGATCTATGAGAAAGAAAGCTATCCTCATTCAGAAAAACAATTATGGGAGTAGAAACACTGAAGAAGGGAAACTTCTTGATTACATAGGTCGAGGGGGATATGATTTGGGATATAGACCCTAAATGGACATCCTAGTGCAAGCATCAACAACATGGAAATAAGTTCTGATCAAGGTCACATGTAATACCCAGTGGAATTGAGCATTTGTTACAGGAAGGGTGGGCAGATGGGAGGGAAGAATAGAATATGATTTTTGTAACCAAGGAATCAGGTTTGAAATTGACCAAATAATAAAATAAATTAATTTTCAAAATAACAAACAGAATATATTTAAAACCATCAGCAAGCTTCATCTGCAATGGGGACAATTAGAAAACTTCTTAATAAGATCAGCAGTGAAGCAAGGATGCCAATTATCACCTCTATTCTTTAATATTGTACTAGAAATGCTAATGGTAGCAATTAGAAAAGAAAAGAAATTGAAAAATTAAAGTAGGCCATAAGGAAACTAAACTATCAATCTTTGCAGATAATATGATGGTATACTTAAGAATCCTAGAAAAAATTAACTAAACAGTTAGGTGAAACAATTAACAACTTTATCAAAGTTCTAGGGTACAAAATAAACCCACATAAATCTTTAGCATTTCTATATATTTCCAACAAAACTCAGCAGCAGGAGTTAGAAAGAGAAACTACATTGAAAATCACCCAGATTATATAAATATTTAGGAATCTATTTGCCAAGACAAACACCTGAACTTTATGAACACAACTACAAAACACTTTCTACACAATTAAAACTACATCTAAATAATTAGAAGAACATTAATTGCTCATGGGTTGGATGAATTACAATCGTACCAAAATTAATTTAATTATTCAGTGCTATAGTTTTAAAACTACCAAAGAAATTTCATACTGAATTTGAAAAATTATAACAAAATTCATTTGGAAGAACAAAAGATCAATAATGTCAAGGAAAATAATGAGAAAACAATGTGAAACTAGGAGGGGAAGTAGTACCAAATAAACTCTACTCTGAAGCAGTGGTCATCAAAACAATATTCTACTGTTTAAGAGATAGAAGGGAGGATCAGTGTTGTTCCTCTGAATGTGGATAGTGTTATTTCTCATAGTTCCTTCCGGGTTGTTCAGGATCTCTGCGTTGCCATTAATGGAGAAGTTCATTACATTCAATTGTACCACAGTGTATCACTCTCTGTGTACAATGTTTTCCTGCTTCTGCTCCTTTTGCTCTACATTACTTCCTGGAGGTTGTTCCAGTTTCCATGGAATTTCTCCAGTTTATTATTTCTTTGAGCACAATAGTATTCCATCACCAACATATACCACAATTTGTTCAGCCATTTCCCAATTGGAGGGCATGCCCTCACTTTCCAATTTTTTCCACCACAAAAAGTGCAGCTATGAATATTCTTATACAAGTCTTTTTCCTTATTTTCTCTTTGGGTTACAAACCCAGCAATTCTATGCCTGGATCAAAGGGCAGATAGTCTTTTAGCACCCTGTGGGCATGGTTCCAAATTACCCTCTAGCCTCGTTGGATCAATTCACAACTCCACCAGCAATACATCAATGTCCCAAATTTGCCTCATCACTTCTAATATTCATTACTTTTCGTTGATGTCATGTTAGTCAATCTGCTAGGTGTGAGGTGATACCTCAGAGTTGTTTTGATTTGTATCTCTCTGATTATCAGAGATTTAGAACACTTTTTCATGTGCTTATTAATAGTTTTGATTTCTTTGACTGAAAATTGCCTATTCATGTTCCTTGCCCATTTATCAATTGGAGAATGGCTTGATTTTCTGTACAATTGATTCAACCCTTTGCAAATTTGAGAAATTAGGCCTTTGTCAGAGTTTTTTGTTATGAAGATTGTTTCCCAATTTGTTACTTCCCTTCTAATTTTGGTTACATGGGTTTTGTTTGTACAAAACCTTCTTAATTTGATTTAATCAAAATCATTTATTTTATATTTTGTGATTTTTTCTAAGTTTTATTTGGTTTTAAAATCCTTCCTTTCCCAAAGGTCTGACATGTATACTATTCTATGTTCACCTAATTTACTTGTAGTTTCTTTCATTCTTTATGTTCAAGACAGTCATCCATTCTGAGTTTATTTTGGTGTGGGGTGTGAGATGTTTATCCAAACCTAAAGTCTCCCATACTTGTCTTCCAGTTTTCCCAACAGTTTTTATCAAATTCCACTAATCATACTTTCTATCTGATAGCCAGTACCATATTCTTTTGATCACCACTGCTTTATAGTACTGCAAGGACTCCTTCCTTCTCCTTTTTTTTCATTATTTTCCTGGATATCTTTGATCTTTTCTTCTTTCAAATGAACTTGGTTATGTTTTTTTCTAATTCATTGAAAAAAATTTTTGGTAGTTCAATGAGTATGGCACTAAATCAGTAAATAATTTTGCATTTGATGGTCATTTTTATTATGTTAGCTCATCCTACCCATGAGCAGTTAATGTTTTTCCAATGGTTGTGCTTTGTAATTGTGTTCATATAGTTCCTGTGTTTGTCTCAGCAGATACATCTCTAAGTATTTTATATTGTCTAGGGTGATTTTACGTGGAATTTTTCTTTTGAATCCTTGCTGCTGAGATATGTTGTAGAAATATAGAAATATAGAAATGCTGATGACTTTTGTGGGTTTATTTTGTATCCTGCAACTTTGCTAAAGTTGTTGATTTTTTCCTCTAGCTTTTTAGTTGATTTTCTAGGATTGTTTAAATAGACCATCATATCATCTGCAGAGTGATAGCTTGGTCTTCTTATTGTGAATTTTAATACATTCAATTTCTTTTCTTCTCTAATTGCTAATGCTAGTGTTTCTAGTACAATGTTAAATAATAGAAGTTATAATGGGCATCCTCTGTTTATTATTTTTATGAAAGTCCCTTCTATTTCTATACTTTCTGGTGTTTTCAATAGGAATTAGTGTTGTGGTTTGTCAAAGGCTTTTTCTGCATCTATTGAGATAATCATGTGGTTTCTGTTGGTTTGATTGTTGATATAGTCAATTATGTGAATGGATTTCCTAATATTAAACCATCCTTGCATTCCTGATATAAATCCCACCTGACCGTAGTGAATAACCCTTTTGATCATTTACCGAGTCTCTTTACTAATATTGTATTTAATATTTTTGCGTCTATGTTCATTAAAGAGATTGGTCTGTAGTTTTCTGTTTTTGATCTGCCTGGCTTTGTAATCAGTAACATTTCTTTCATGAAAGGAATTGTGTAAAACTCCTTCTTTGCTCATTTTGTCAAATAATTTGTATAGTATTGGTATTAGTTCTTCAAGTGTTTGATAGAATTCACTTGTGAATCCATTTGACTCTTGGGATTTTTACTTGACGGCTCCTTGACAGCTTGTTCAATTTCTTTTTCTGATATGGGATCATTTAAGCAATCTATTTCTTCTGTTAATCTAGGTAAATACTATTTTTAAACATTTATCCTAAAGCCTCCCACCAGTGAGAAGCTTTATGGCAGGAAAATAGAAAAGGGATAGAAGTTTTGGATCCCGCGAAGGGTGTGAAGGAGCCAAGCTTTTGAGATGTCAATAATGAGTCAGTAATCAAATATTATTAATATTTGGGAGCCGCAGCCATGCTCCAATCAATGGATGTCACTGAAAGGCTATTTTCCGCCCAGAGATCCCGTTTAACACTACACTGGTCAAAGGATGATATAGCCCAGCAGGGAGAATGAATAGAGACTAATAGAATTAGAGAATGCTAGGTATTAGCATTGGAAAAGAAAGAGAGAGACACCTGGCAGAAGGCCAGGACTCAGGTAAAGAGAGAGAGGAGAAAGGTGGTGATAGCAAACCTGTAGCTCGTCCAAGAAGAAGAAGAAAGAGAGAGAAGAGGGGAAGAGGAAGAAGAGGAGGAGCCGGCCACGGCTTTTCAATTTATTGTCATTGATAGTGTATTGCCATTGGATAATTGCAAATTATGACAAGGTGAAGGTGGGGTTTTTATCCTCAGGTGAGTGCCATGTGCAGAATGGCCATGTGCCCATTCACAAACCTTGCCTCTTTATAATACCTATGGGCTGGACTGCTACACATCCATATCAGCTATTACCATATTCATTACCATATAATTGGACAAAAATCCTTAATAATTAAATTAATTTCCTCATCATTAGATGTGATATCTCCTTTTTCATCTTTGATACTGTTAATTTGATTTTCTTTCTTTTTTTATTAGATTAACCAATACTTTAACTATATTACTAGTTGTTTTTTTTTTTTAAGTGACTGCTTTTAAGCTTATTTAATTCAATAGTTCTTTTACTGGCAATTTTATTAATTTCTCCTTTAATTTTTTGATTTCTGATTTATTTTTATCTAGGAAGTTTTAATTTATTCTCTTTCTAGGTTTTTTTTTTATTTGAATGCCCAATTTTTTGACATCTTCCCTCAATAATTTGTTAATATATGAACTCAAGGATATAAATTTCCCCCTGAGTCCTGCTTTGGCTTCATTCTATACATTTTGATAGGATGTCTTACCATTGTCATCTCTTTAATGAAATTATTAATCATTTCTATAACAGACATCTCTTCTCATAGCAATGCAATGGTCCAGGACAATTCCAAGAAATGAATGAGAAAGAACATTATACACATCTGGAAAAAGAAATGAGGGAGTAGAAGGACATGAGAAAAATTTGATTGATCATATGGTTCAATGGGGATATAATTGGGGTTTTGCCATTAAATGATCATTCTTTTACAAATATGAAAATTTTAGAAATAGGTTTTGAGCACTGATACATATATAACTGTATTGGAGGGAAGTGGGAAGCATGATGGGAAAAATCTTGAATCATGTAAACATCAAAACTATTCTAAATAAATACATAAATTTAAAAAATAATAATTTTCGGACTTCCATGTTAGTCTTTAATTGGTGATTTTTCATTTTTTTTAGTTTCATGCCCAAATCCTTGGTCACCCATATTTTTCTCTGTTATTGATGTAAGGTTTTAGAGATATACAATTTCCCCTAAGGACTGCTTTGGTTGAATCCTATATATTTCAAAATGTTTTCTCCTGATTGTCATTCTCCTTAATGAATTAAGTGATTGTTATAATTTTTCTTTGACCTACCTCTTTTTTAGATAATTTAATTTCTAATTATTTTTGCCTTTCCATAGATCCTTATTGATTATAATTTTATAGCTTTGTGATCCAAAAAGTTTTCATTTGCTATTTCTGCTTGTTTGAAGTTGTTTGAAATTTTTATGACCTAATATCTAGTTAATTTTTGTATATTTGCCATGTACTAAGAAATTCTTTCCTATTCCTTTCTATGTATATTCAATTTTCCCCAGAGTTTAATTTGTTCAAACTTTTATAAAATTTTATTCACTTCTATTTCTTCTGTCTTGTAATTTTAAAATTTAATTTATTTAAACTCTGAGAGGTGGAAGTTGAGGCCCCCTACTAGTCTGGTTTCACTGACTATTTACTCCTCAAGGTAATTTAATTTCTCCATCTAAAAATTAGAAGCTAGACTTCTGGTCAAGATGGCGGCTTAGAAGCAGCGGAAGTTCAGACCTCAGAAACCTTTACTTACCGATGATCACAAAAAAATGCTCCTAGGACACTGAAATTCGAGCTGAACAACAGGACAGACCCGGGGAACCCTCCTCCTGGACCTGGATCAAAAGGTATGGCCCCCCAAAAGCCAGAACCCTAGATCACTCAGATCTAAGGGGTAGGTGGAAGGAAGGTCCCAGGACCCCCCCCCCCCCAACCCAGAATGCTGAGCCCACAGCAGCAGCGGAAACCTCAGGGCTGGGCCAGCATAAGGGCCTCAGGGCTGGCTATTCTGAAGGACTCACCTTGAAAGCAACCTGAGCCAGTCTCTGGGGCACCCAACACAGATGGCAGGGAAACATAGAGAGAAGGGGGAAGCCTATAGCCCCCTTGCTGGGTCCTTCCATCTGAGTCTCAAGGGAGATCCCAGCTTTAGGGCACCAGCTGAACCTAATCCCATCAGAAGCCCTCAGAGCTTCTAAAAGAACAGAAACAGGGCAGTGAAGGGCTTACCTTGAAAGCAACCTGGCCAGTCTCAGGGCATTCAACACAGATTGTGGAGGAGGAGGTTTTTTGCTTCAGGGCTTTTCCTAAAAATAATAAACAGCATATATCTAAAACCACCAGTAATATCATCTGCAATGGGGATAAACTAGATGCATTCCCAATAAGATCAGGAGTGAAACAAGGATGCCCATTATCACCTCTATTATTTAACATTGTACTAGAAACACTAGCAGTAGCAATTAGAGAAGAAAAAGAAATTGAAGGTATTAAAATTGGCAATGAGGAGACCAAGGTGTCACTCTTTGTGGATGATATGATGATTTTCTTAAAGAATCCTAGGGAATTAACCAAAAAGCTAATCAAATAATCAACAACTTTAGCAAAGTTGCAGGATACAAAACAAACCCACATAAGTCATCAGCATCTCTATATATCTCACAACCCAGTTGTGAATTGATCCAACCATTCTGGAGGGCAATTTGAAACTATGCCCAAAGGGCGATAAAAGACTGTCTGCCCTTTGATCCAGCCATAGCACTGCTGGGTTTGTACCCCAAAGAGATAATAAGGAAAAAGACCTGTACAAGAATGTGCATAGCTGCGCTCTTTGTGGTGGCCAAAAATTGGAAAATGAGGAGATGCCCTTTAATTGGAGAATGGCTGAAAAAATTGTGGTATATGTTGGTGATGGAATACAATTGTGATAAAAGGAATAATAAAGTGGAGGAATTCCATGGAGACTGGAACAACCTCCAGGAATTGATGCAGAGTGAGAGGAGCAGAACCAGGAGAACATTGTACACAGAGACTGAGACTCTGTGGTGCAATCGAATGTAATGGACTTCTCCAGTAATGGCTTTACAATGACCCTGAACAACCTGCAGCAATCTACAAGAAAAAAAAAACTATCCTCAAGCAGAGGACAAACTGTTAGATTTAAAATAGTTTGGGAGCATTAAATAGTTGTAGATAAGAGAGTGGGAGCCATAAACTGTGATAATTAAAATGTTTGGGAGCAAGGGAAATATATATATGAATTATGACCGCTGAAATATGTTTTCTACTGTGTCTTGGGTTTATATAAATATAAGATGGTCACCAGGGAATATATTCCCAATTTATGAATATGCCCAAGCCAACTGGGTTTTATAGAGAAATTTAATTTATAATACACTGATTAATCAATAGAAAAAGAGAGAAAGTAAGAAAGGAATAAGAATGAAGGGCCTCAAGCCAATAAGGCCTAGACCTCAGTCCTAAGAGATAAATCAGTCAATTGGTTTTATCACTCACCCAAGATCTCTCTCGGTAAGGCTTCTCATGCCAACCTCAGGCTCCACCTTCAAGAGAGCCTCCTTTCAAGAAGTGTTTCCAGAGAATTCTCCTCCTGACTCCTCCTAAGTTCTCCTTCAACAGCCTCCTTCAAGAACTCTCCAGCAGCTCTCCCTCCAGGACCTCTCTCCTCTCAGACCTCCTCCAGAGCCAAAAACCTCCTCCTTCTGGGCCTCAGACCCTGCTATCTTTAAGCAAACAATCTAAGTTCCCTCCCCTCTGTTCTCACATCTGCCAATCACTGTCGATGTCTCCCCTGTGCCAGTGGTGGCTCTAACTTAACCCAGGACCGCCCAGAGGTCTGATCACTTTGCACATGTCTGTTGAAGGTCATATTCTCAAATAATTAAAATTTGATCTTTGCTGCAGCCCTTCCTAAATCCTGTAACTCTGAGTAGGGTGGAGATTGTAGTTTCCAAGACCTGGTTCTGTCATTCCAAGTATCTCTATTGTATCAATTCTAAAATCAATCATGACTCAAAGAACTTCCTGTTCTATGCTTAAGCATAGGTCAAAGCCCTTTCCATTGTTTAGCAAAAGGTTTTTGTCCTAAAATAGTCTTAAGTAGGGAGGAGAAGGATCCTCCCAAGCCAAGGAGTTTCATATTCCAATAGAGTTCTTACTATCAGTAGGAAATTTTTTCCAGTATGAAATTTCCCAATGTGGAAATTTCCAACATTCATAAGTCTAAGAAATTTTAAGGTTTACAATCCCCCCTGATGATCATGGGAGACCAGTCTCCCCATTGATCAAACAACATAATCAATTTTGTAATTCTGAATTCAATTCTAACCATAGATATACACAATATTCAATTTTCTAAGAGAATTAGAATAGTGAGAGAGAAAATAGAAAAGAAAAGAAAGCAAAACCAATGTCTTGCTACGCGCATTAACAGAAAGCCAAATTAGGGGCAGTCACTTTTGGCATAAATGTGTACAATCACAATAAATGTTCAAACAAAAGTTCAGTCCAATCAATTATATCCAAAGTTCATTCTTGATCTTCTTGATGAAGTGTAGGTTTTCGGCATCTTTCTGCAACAGTTCATTCTCTGGATATACAAGTTTCAATCTTCTTTCTTGAAGATCTTTTCTCAAACTGAATCAAAATCTTGAATTTTTATAACAGTAAAATCTTAAACAAAAATCAAAATTCTTGGATCTTTATAAAAATACAATCTTAAACAAAAAAAATTCAAAAATTCTTAGAATTTAAATTAAAATACAAAACTGAGGGAGTAAAAACACCGAGGAAAAGCAACTGTCACACTACAGAGGTTGAGGGGACATGATTGAGGAGAGAAGCTAAATGAGCACCCTAATGCAAATACCAACAACAAGGAAATGGGTTCAGAGCAAGGACACATGTGATACTCAGACGATTCGAGTGTCGGCTAGGGAAGGGGTGGCGGGGAGTTGGAGGGAGAAAAATTGAATGAGCTGTTTCCAATGAACAATGTATGAAAATGACCAAATAAAATAATGTTAAAAAATTAGAAGCTATACTATTTGGTATATTTATGTTTTGTATTGATTATACTTCACTTGTCTAAAGTATCTTTTAGCAAGTTGTAATTTCCTTTATCTCTTTTAATCAGATATATTTTTCCTTTAGTGTTGTATGAAATCATTTTCACTACTACTTTTTTTTTTACTTCAGATGATGTTCAATAAATTCTTTTCCAGTCTCTTACATTTACTCTGTCTCTTTGCCTCAAACATCTTTTGTGAAAACAACATATCATAAAATTTTGGATTTTAATCCACTCTGCTATCAATTTCTTTTTTTAACTGGTGAGTTCATCCCAATCACATTTATAGTTACGACTACCAGCTCTTAATTCCCCTCTATCTAATTTTCCTCTTTTGACTCTGCTTTTTATTTTACTTTCACACTTTTAATACTCACAAGTATTTTGATCTTAATAAACACCCTCTACTTTCCCCCACCTCTCTTATCCCTTCTTCTCCTATTCCCTTTCTAATTTTATGGAGCAAAAGAAAGGATTCTAAATCAAAATTAATAGTTGTTATTCCCTCTCTGAGCCAATTATAATGAGGTTAAAGTTTAAGTATTGTCCATCACCATCCTTATATTCCCCTACATTCAAATAGTTTTAAATCCTTTTTAGGGATAATTTAACTCTTTCTACCAGTCCCTTCTCTTTTCTCTCAGTGTAGTCCTCATTTTCATCCTATGAATTTTTTTTTGCATATCACATCATCCTAAACCACTTACTCACACAACCTCCATCTATACTCCTTCTGACTTTTCTAACATTGATTAAAAAATCTAAAACTTACAAATATCCTCCTTCCACATAGGAATACATACTCTTTGAACTTATTGAATCCCTTAAATTTCATCTTTCTTATTTATCTTTTTAGGTTTCACCTGTGTCTTATCTTTTGACATCACATTTTCTATTTAGATCTGGTCTTTTCATCAGAAATGCTTACCTTCTATTTTAATGTCCATTTCCCCCCTAAAACAATATAGTGAGTTTTTATGCAAAGGTGATTCTGGGTTGTAAAGCTATATTTTTTTGTCTTCTAGAATATCATATTCCAAGCTTTCTGATCCCATAAGGTTAGGCTGCTATGTCTTGTGTAATACTGATTGTATCTCCAGGATATTTGAATTATTTCTTTCTGTCTGCCTGAAATATTTTCACCTTGGCTTGGGATCTCTTGAATTTAGATATGCTATTCCTGGGAGTTGTCACTTGGGAATTTATTTTAAGAAGTGATCTATGGATTCTTTCAATTTCTATTGTACCCCCTTGTTCAAAAATATCAGGAAAGTCATTGTTGATAATTTCTTTAATTATTAGTCATTTTTAATAACCACTTTCATATAGTTCAAATATTCTTAAAGTGAATCTCCTGCAGCTATTTTGCAGGTCAGTATTTTAAGGCATATTTCATATAGTTTTTTATTCATCGTTTGGATTTTATTTTATTGTTTCTTGATGTCTCATGAAATTATTAGCTTCTAGTTACCCAATTCTAATTTTTAAGAAAAGATTTTCTTCCATGAGCTTTCCCAAATCTACTTTCTTATTTGGCCAATTTTGTTGTTGTTTTCTTCTTTTATTATTTTTATAGCTCTTTCCTATTTTACCTGTGCTTCCCTTCACTGATTTTTTACCTTCTTTTTGAGTTCTTCCAGAGCTTGAGACCAATTCATATTCATTTTCTTTTTTGCTTTGTAGGTGTTTGCTTTGCTTTCACTGTCCTCCTTTTTGTCTGCCTTGCTTTTTTTTTTTGTCTCCATAAAATTTTTCTATGGTTATATGACTTTTTTGGTCTGCTTTTTTTCTCAGGCCTTTTTTCTTTTTTACTTTCACTTTTATTTTAAAGGTAGCCTTATTTTCTGGGTAGAGGAGGAAATCTCTTAAGCTTCAGTTTTTCCTTGCTCTTACTCAGCTCTCAAGGATAGGCTGAGAACCTTGACAGCTACCTCCCACTTCTGATTCAATCACACATGCCTCAATACTGCTGATGGTTTACATATTTCAGAGCATTGTAAGCTACCCAGTGCTGGGGTTCAGAGTCTAGCCTCAGACTTGGGCAGGGACTTTTGGTCTTACTCTGAGTTTGATGAGGTGGGACACACTATGGACTGCCTTGCCCTGAGGCTTGAAACCTTACCTTAAGCTTGGGTAAATGTTAGCTCTGAGCCTCCATCTAGGCTTACACAAGGGGGAGGGAAATTTGGACTTCTTTGTTCTGGCATTCATGTCCTTATTACAGACTTGGGATGGGATTACTGTCCTTATTCTAGATTTACACAGACCAGAGTATAATAGTTACTGCTTTGTGTTGGGTTTCCAGTCCTCACTCTAAGCTTGGACTGAGGCTCCTAACCTCATTCTGTGCTTAAACATATTAAGCCTACTGTTTGGCTTGTCTTGATATGGGATTCAGGACCTCACTCTATACTGGGGCTTAAAACTTTAAGCACTATGTGGTGTTGCACTACTATGGTGTATCACTACTATGACTTAATCAGGGTCTCAGAACCTTATCATTGTCTTGGGCCCAGGTTCAAAACCTTGGATAATAGATGTGTGTTGGGGAGGATAGGACTTGCTGTTTCCTTGCCCCAGTACTCTTTGGTATTGTCTCCTGTGGGCTGTGTTCCCTTCTCACTCCAATGAGCCAGAGACTCTCTGCTTGCCTTTCAAGTTGTTCTGTACATTAAAGTTGTTTCACTCTGTCACCTTAATGGTTATTTCACTCGAGTACTCATTTTGAGGCATTGTTTTAAGGTTGATTAGAGACGATTCTCAGAGTGGTTTGAGCTTTCCCTGTTTCTCCTTCTCCATCTTGATTCTACCCCTCCATGATCCATTTCTACTCCTTTAAATATGCCTGTGAAAGAATTTATCTATCCTATTATGCAGAGGTCTGGCAGTATTTTGGAGCAATTGAATATTGTCAGAATCTTGTTTTAATGATCATCTTTGTATGTTTGTGATGTCATTTCCATGTATGGGGTATATGGGCAATGTACAAGCTTCAATCCAATCAGTGACTTAGAAGGGGTATCTTTCCTAAGAATGTAAAGAAAACCCCATTGGAATGGTTATATGAAAACTGTTCCTTCCAATTGTTATGAAGGTGGCTGAAGCAGGTATTGTAGAGAACTTATAGTTTAATCAGACATCAAAGTCACTAAGGTCATCCATTGTATCCAGGAAGATTCCCAGTCAGGACTTTATTCTACTTCGGGATTTTGATGACTCAAAGAGAATAAAAAATGACTTCATGCAAATCTGCCTCAGTTAACTCCAACTAACATACATATAAATTAAGACATGACCTGCACAATGTCAGTGGTGCTCTTAGGAAAAGGATGAACAGGAGCATCTAGCTAGATGAGCCCAAATAATACTGAAACATGGCACATGTAGATAAAAAATTTGCCATTTAATTCCAAAACTACATTGTAGGGAATATTGAGAAGATAATTTCTGAAATATTGGGAACATTTGTCAAGTCATTTTCATTGAAGGATTTAAAGACAAATAAGTATATTTTTTGTTTGCCAACATTATAGCTTCTTTCATATTCAATTTCACACAAATATGTATATATATGGTACACATGCATATATATGGAATACATACATGTATTTACACAGTTTTTACAATTATGAATATATACATGTATACCTATATATAATGGATCAATTTATTTTTATAGAGACAAAACTATTTTGCTTTTTTGTGTGAACTTTCTATGGTAAATTCATTATTATTTTTTAGAATTTAGACATCTATTTTTCTTTTTTTACATTCTTGACTTAATTATTAATGAAATTATATATATATACTTATATACATATGCATATATAAATGTGTGTTATATCTATACATGTATAGACAAATGTTTTCTTTTATTTTTCCTATAATATTTGATCTACATCCATGAGTTATAATTTTATACATTTCTGTTGGTAAAACTCATATTCACTAGGTAGATAAGAAATTATTTTTAATTTACAATATCAAGTAGAGTAACTACTTTAATCAAGGCCTTAGACTTAAATATTTTGTCTTTTAATACAGGTGATAGGATTCATTTTTTCAGTCATTGTGTTCTAATAGTCTATATACTAACAAAAATAAAACAAACTAGGAACAATATTCAAATTCCAGTGTGAGTTCCTTGCCAAATAGAGCCCAGAAATATGTATATAATTTTTATTCTCATAAATATATTGTTACAATTGAGATTTTAAATAATTTCTCCAATGTAATAGTAATGAGGAGGGTTTGCAACTTTGAAAACATAAGCTATTGCATTAACTTTATTCATCAAGTATGGATTTGAATTAAAGTAGAATTTATATGCATTAAAAATAAGATGAATACAGTAAGTAATACTAAAAATTCCACTTTCATAATAGCATAAATTTAGTTTCATACTTTTATTTTAACTTTTTTATTGTTTCAAATCATAACATATTTGCAAATTTCTTCTCTTTCAATCACCATTTAACATCAAATCAATACTTTTCATAGTGTTTTTTGTTTATAGGATATTCAATTATTAGTGTGAAACAGGATACATGTACATTACTATAAAGTGTTTTTCTATTATGTCATTATTTTATTGACCCAAACCTTTTGTTTCTCATGTATTCCTGAATTTAGCCTACATTCTGGGGAAAAAGAAAGATATGTTCATTTATAGAAGACGGTAAAATTCTCCCTTATTCAAATATATATTTGCATTATTAAGTCAAGAAAACATAGAAATGATTTTCCACCACGATGAAGAATATTGCATACTCTTTTGAATTGGACAAAAATATTAAGTACATCTGCATATTCAGCATTGAGGAGTGGGAGAAAAAGATATTATATCAAATTGAATGAAAAATTCATCCCTGGAAGCTTTCTCATTTCAACCTCCTCCCAGCTTATTCTCAAAATTATTTTTCTAAGTATTTGATAAGGTTTAAAATTGTCTAAAATTTGTATTTGAGGAGTATCATAATAAATAAGTGAGTAGGAATCATGAATTAAAATCTAGGCATTCCCTCTGAAATATTTTTATTTAATGTTACTGTTTTCTAGTAAAGGTTCAAATATTTATATTTTAGGAAATAAGACAGTTCTTTACAGCTCCTCTTAAATTGTTTTTTTTTTTCTTTTCTTAACAGATTTCCTTAGTAATCTTAATCTCAATATTTTCTCTCCATTTCCTACTAAAGTTCTTAATGATGTGATATTTATTATTTTCAAGGTAAAAAATATAGTAAAGTTGCAGCATTCCACAAAGAGATAGACTATATAAAGAAGGAAGGAAGGCAGTATATGGAAGTAATAAAGGAAGATTAGCAGCATAAAAAAAGAAAAAAGGAGAAAATTTTGACACAGTGAAAACCATAGTCAAAATTATTCTTTAGAAGACATTTACAAAGAGAAAATGAAAGACAATGTGACTGGCCTGTAATTGAGAAAATCAAATGTAAACGATGCCTCAAATTGAAAAAGAGATTTTAATATGGTAGAATCAAAGAGTGGAACAAAGGCAGGATGCTTCTCTCATGAACAAATCTTGAGATAGTTTTAGGTCAAATGCTTGTTTATATATTTTGAAAGTACTTTCTTATTGCCTCAGTAAAGTAGTATTACTATGAAAGCAACCAATATTTAAGTTAATCCATGTTTTTAAACAAAGGTAATAATTATTAATTTGGGAATGATTTCCAAAGAAAACATTTATTAAGAGATTAAATTCATATATATATATATATATATATACATATATGGTATGTAGAAATTTAAAACCTATTTATATATTATTTGATTTGATTTTCTTACATTAAAAGGTATATATTCATATATAATTTAAACTCATACATTTAAACTTTAAACTTTAAATACTTATTTTTAATTGAATGAAGAATTTTAATCAATTTTAAAATGTATTTCACTAAGTAGCTTGCAATTATATATGAAAACATTGTTCAAAGCTTAATTACATATATATAATATTTTATAATATTAGTATAAATTGTGTCAACATCATTATCTCTAAATATTGCTATTTCTGAGGAAAGTTCTAAGTTTTCCCACTCAGTTGAATAGACTGTGATAATTGAAGAGTTAAGATTGTCCTTAATAGATATATATTTTTGCCAAATCATCACTTTAAAAATCACTATTTTCCATATGTATAGAAACAAAATATTTTCCATTCAACATATCCACATTTTCTCCCATTTCAACTTTTCTTATTAGTTTTTAGGAGCCTGCAATTTAACTTTGGAAATTATACAAAAGTAACAACAATTTTAAGGAAACAATACAAATTCCTCTATTTTTTTCTACAATGTAAAGATCAATTATTCACACTACCAGTTCCAAATGCTTCTTCTTTTTTTGAGTCACCATTGCAAATCTGAAAAGTTCTCATATCTGTGGATTTAAAAATAAAACTTGTGAAGTTCCGCTCTTCCATTGAAACAGTCTGAACTGTCAGTTCAGCTAACCTTTGTTTGCCTGTCACTGTGTTCCCATGATTAAATGTGAAGATTATAATCATTAACTGTGCCGGAGGTTCACTGTGGGTGGAATTTTGATATGTGGATGACATTCTGTTTATAGTATGAAGTCAAATCAGACTTCATCTTTTCCAGCTCAACACCCAGAGGTCTCTAGGTTAGCTACTAAGGGCTAGCTGAATTTGTGTCACCTGACTTAATATTAAATACCACATCTAGAGCAGTTTGGAAGCTACTTTACTGTAATCTTTCATCTTTGCCTTTGCTTTAATGAGGGTAATCTTTTGGACTAGTACACATTTTAAGTGACCTAGACATGAAGTTTGTTTAATGGGAAAAAAGAAATAAACATGGTGGATATGTAGGTAACTTTAGTGTTTTATAGATTTATCTGCTCTCAATTTAATCGAGATGAACAAATGTATGTAATTTCAATTTTCAGTATATATGCATATGTATAATTAATTGTCATAGTAATGTTGTAGTATTTAAAATGAATTTTACTATTGCTGATGTTCCGATATTAATTAAATTAATAGATAAGATGACAAAATAATTTTGCTAATATTAATAGATATTTGATGTCTTTAAAAATAACTGAATATGCTTATTACAGTAGGCATGTGAGAAATTGTACTTGGTAATGAAAATGACTCTTTCCATTAATGTGAATTCTGTCTTCAAAGAGCCAAAACCAGATATCACATATGTGGCAATGTTTGGGCTTAATGTTAAACCCAGGAAGAGAAACAAAAATAAAATTAGATTTGACACAAATATTCTAAAAAAGAACTATGCACAAGATTGTTTCATCTTCTTAGCATACATTGAGAATTGACACTAATTTGACATTATAACTACTTATACTAGGTCAAAATTTCATTTCCCAAATTATACCCATTTGGCTAAAAAGTTATGAGAAATTGGCCAAGCAGCTGCTAAAGTTGTAAAGTCCTGTTAAATCACTGAGTTCTTTGAGATGGAGAAAATAATAAAAAATTGAAACAAGAATTTATTATGATGCATTAGGAAAAAAAGCATCCAGATATTCTAGATTTAATACTAAATAAGGACTCTTTACCTATTATATGATAATTATTAATCTTAATTCCATTAAATAAAAGTAACAAATCCAGATATTATTTAAGTATACATTTTTCCTTAAGGCCAATTAATGAGGAAGAATATCATCTGTCATCATCAAATCATAAGCTACCCAAATCTGACAAATTGCTGAAACAAAATATTGTGACATATTAAAGTTTCAATGAAGAATTATAAATTCCTTTTGAGATCATCCATTACTAGTTGATGCAATGTTCCTCAAAAAAGCCAAAAATCTGATTGGAGTGAGGATTCACAGGATATTTGATGAGCAGTGTTTTAAAAATAGTAACTCATTTTTTAAAGCAAAACACTCCTCATTAATTCATATACTATACAAACAGAAATAAATTATTAAGACATACAAAAATTAAATTGAGAATATTCTGACTATTGCTACCTATCATAGATTTGTACTGAGTGAATTTTATATTTTCAAAGCTACAGGTATATATATTTTCTATATTTGATATTATATTGCAACTTTGATCTTCCAGATTCTTGTTAGTGATAATGGCCATCATTTTTCTGGACCTCTATTTATGAGAGGATCCTCCCTACTGTACAGTAACCTAAGGACATTGAGATTCCCTAAAAGGAAAAGACATGCTCAAAGGTTTTTATAGGAATCTGCTAATTAAAGATCAACTTAAATCAATTTCACCTTAGAAAATAGCAAGTAGTGTTATATTTGGGGAAAAGGTAGGCAAAGTCCTGAAAATGGACAAGGGGAAAATTGTAGATTAAAATGTACATATGACTGTTATATTAAAGAGCATGGTAAATTAAAAATAAAATAGCTGTCACAATTTCTCAGTTGAGTCTACCAGAGGTAAACAAAAATGTGTGCTTTCCACTTTATTAGTTGAAACAATGAAAGAGTTGTAAGATTACCTCTAATCTGCAGGTTATGTAGGAAAATCAAATGAAAAAGACCGGAGGAAATATTAAATGGTATTTTGATAGGGGAAAAGGGAACTATGTTCTTCAAAAACAGAGAAAAATTTTACACTATGAAGTTTGGATTAAGGTTAGAAAAATGTGAAAAAAAGTAAGATAGAACATTTTTCTTGAACTTTTAGGATCTGTGTGGTATTTTAAAAGATATTCATCACCAGGAATGGTAGAAGGCTGTGTGCCTGTGTGTGTGTGTGTGTGTGTGTGTGTGTGTGTGTGTGTGTGTGTGATGGTTCCCTTTCACAGTCTTATAACATCTTAAGTATCCCTTCTCAGACTGATTTTGAAATGAATGAAATAAAAAGATAGGATCTGAAAGAAAAAAATGATATTGAAATTAAATTGTAATTTTTTTTCTCAATCGAATCCACAGATGCCCAATCCTAAAAATCAATCATAGGAACTCCTGATTTATGAAGTATCTCTTAGTTCCCAGACTTTATCTGAATGAATTAATAAATGATTTAATGTATGAAAGAATGAAGTTCCTATTTTGACATTTATTAAAATGTTATCATAGACACAACATGATGAAGTCAATTACTGAACCTAGACCTAATAAGTTCTTGTTTAAAGATCCATATCAAATTAATACTTACTTTGAGATCTTGGGGAAATATATCACCTAATCTTTCAATTCTCTAGAAAACTTTCTATAAATTGGAAATAAATTCACCATTTGTATTGATAGAGAGCTTTTCTTAATCTAGTAGTTCCCTGTACAAAAGATTTCAGAATTCTATTCCATATCACTATTCATGCAAAGTGTGACCGAGTGGATACAAATCTGTCCTTGAAACCAAGAAGACATGTTTCAACTTATTTTTCTTGACAGCAGATTGAATCTGAAACTTTAACCATTTACCTAATTAACTATTTAATATTTTGAGAAACTATGTTGAAGAAAAAGATTCCCAGCTGAATTCATTGAGGGGGTTTCCTTTATCAACAAAATCACAGCTCTAGTTCTTTTCCTATTATGTGCTAAACATAAGTATTAGATTTACAAATACAAAAAAATGAAACAAAAAGAAGACAGTCCCATCTTAATGCATATATATTTCATTATAGGAAGAAATATGTATCAGGTGATGATAGCTAGGGAGTGATATTTTGATCTGGAAATGGTGAATGGCTTAATACAAGAATAGTTGACACAGAATAATAATGTTGCATTTAAATCATTGTTCTTCCCAGTGCAAAAGATTGCTAAGGAGTAGTAGGATAGAGGATACAGAAATCATATGGGAGAACGATGTATTGAAAGCAACTTCTTGAGTCTAGGGGCAGCTAAAAATGGTAAAATCCAACAAATTGATTATTCAATCAATAAACATTTGGGTGATGCAATTTGGGCAACTTGGTGGTGAAGTAGATAGAATAGTAAAATTGTCATCAGGCATGCTAGTTAAAATCCTCTTTCAAACCATTACCATGTATATGGCCCTGGGGAAATCACTTGACTTACCTTTGATTTACTTTGCATATATATAAAATGGGGAAAATTATAGTATCCACCTTAAAATTTAGTTGTGATAATCAAATGAAAAAATGGTGTAATGCAAAATCTTAAAGCACTATATGAAAGCCAGCTATTGTTGCTATAATGTGTTAAATGTCGACTATATGCTGGGTGAAGTACTAAGGGTACCCAAAAGAGACAAATATTCTCTCCTTTCCCTAAGTAAACAAATTGACTTCAATGTCATGCTCTTGACTAGGCAGAAAGATAATGATTCTGAAGAGACCAAGATAATAAAATAAAAGATTATTATATTTTTCTTTTCTAGATTACAGATAGATTCAAAGTTTTTAATAGTGAAAAAGATATATACATATTTTGAACTATGACTTTCTTGCTTCTACTTATAAATTCTTTCTCTGTAGGATTTCTCCTTAAAATAGTTCTATCCTTGTATATAATGTTTTCTTGGTATCACTCATTTCACTCTTAATAGTTGCTTGAAGGCCTCTACATTTAGAAAAACTAAGCTGCTCATCATTTCTTATGGTACAATAGTATTCCATCACAATCTTATGCCACAATTTTGTTATCTACTCCCCAATAGCTGGGTATCTTTTCAATTTCTAGTTCTTTGACACCACAAAGATATGTAATATAGATGCTTTAGAACATTATTTATTTATTTATAACAAATATTTTAGAACAATTTTAAGCAGTTATTTTCCCCTTTTCCTGGTTATCTTAGGAAATAAACCTAATAGTGGTATCTCTGGGTCAAAAGATGTAGAGAGTAGTCATAATTCCATGGCATAAATCCAAATGCTTTCCAAAATATTTGGAACAGTTCTGAGTTCACCAGCAGTATATTAAGATATGATTTTAAATAATCATTTTCTGACATTTTATGACCCATATCCTCACTCTCTTTTTCTCTCCTCCCCCCTTCCTGACAAGACAGGTAATATGATATAGATCATGAATGTGATATCATGTAATACACATTTCCATGTTTTTCAAATTGAGAAAAAAGACATGCTGCTTATCCAAGGGGGAAAAAAAACCTCATGAAGCAAATAAGATGAAAAATAGTTTACTTCAATCCTAATTCACATTCCATTCATTTCTTCTATGGTGGTGAAATTGCTTTTTTTTTCCAAAGGATAATAGCTTTTCATTCATCTTCTAACTTTTCTTGTCCTGGAACCTTACCTGCCTCTGAAAAAGATCATCTGAAGATTTTATTTTGTATTATTATGTAATAAGTGTGCTTTTAATTTCTTTTATTTCCAAATTTCATGTTAATACAAATTCAATAATCATTTATGACTTTTTTAATCCATGTTTTTCCTTCCTTGGCTCTTCCCCCTCTTTCTAAGATGGGAGATAATATGATATAGATTATAAATGTGTTATCATACAATACATATTTTCATGTTCTTCATGTTGTCAATGAAGATACATGCTTACACAAGAGAAAAAATCATGGAAGAAATCAAGTGTAGAATGCTATTCTTCAACTGCATTCAGATTGCATCAGGTCCTTCTGTGGAGGTCCTTTTTCATCATGAGTTCCTTGGAGTTGTCCTAGATCTTTGCATTGATGATAATACTTAAGACATTTATACTTCATGTCTAAACATCATTGCTGTTATTGTATATGATGTCCTGCTGTTTTGGCTCACTGTGATGTTTAAAAATTCTAAGAAATTAATTTTCAGGCAAGAGATTACATTTATTGATCTGGCTATTTATAATCAATAAATTAACTGGTGAGTGATCTCTCGGTGGTCAAAGACCATAAAAATCAGGTCATGGAAACAGACTAATTTTCTCCAGAGTTCTATCATGCTTAAATTTTTAAAAACTTCTATTCAAACCTTAATTTATTTCAGGTATATATTTTGATTTGATTTCTCTAATTCTGAGATAAGAAAGTCAATGTTTTCTACTATTATAGTTTAATTGCCTATTTTCTCTCAAAACTCATGCAGTTTCTTCTTTATGCTTTTAAATGTTCTGACATTTGGTGCAAATATGTTTATTATTGATATTCATCATCTATGGCTTCTTTTATCAATATGTGATTTCCTCCTTATATGTTTTAATTAGATCCATTTTCACTTTTGCTAAGTCTGAAATCATAATTGCTCTCTCTTCTTTTTTAACTTTAGCTGAAGCATAGTAGATTTTGATCCAGTCCTTTACCTTTATGCTGTGAATGTCTCCCTCCTTTAAATGAGCTTCTAATAGACAGCATATTTGGGATTTTTGCTTTTGATCCACTGTATTATATTCTTATGTTTTATAGGTGGGTTCATTCCATTCTTATTCGGAGTTATGATTTCACAACTGTGGGTTTCCCTCAATCTTATTTTCCCTTGTTCATTTTTCTTTCTCTTCTTTTTTTCCTTTCCTGGTCACAAATGATTTGCTTCTATTTACTCACCTCCCTGTATTCCCCTTCACTTTTGATCTTCCCTTTCAAGTTTTTGTTCCTCTCCCCTTCTTACTTCTACACTGGGTAAGATAGATTTCTATGTATAACAGAATGTGGATGTTATTCTCATTTTTGAACAATTCTAATGAGAGTAAGAATCAAGAATTCCTCAGCATCCCATATCTTCCCTTGCACTATTTTGATTTGGGTACTCCTTGTTATGTCTCCACATTGTTCTCAGCCAAGGAAGTGCCTCATTTTTTTTTCTTAGTTCTGATGCTCCAGGATTCTTTTTGAGATCCTTTGATTGTTCTGTTATGGTTTTAAGGGTGGCTGGTTAGCTCCACATTTTTCTTACTTTACCATATTGGCAATTAGAAGTCAACCAATTAAACAGTTTTTAGACAAAGAAAATCAGTGTAACCAAAATTTAAAGGAAAGCTTAAAAATAGTGAAAATATTAGAGTAATGTTCTTTGATAAAGTCCTCATTTCTCAAATATGTAGAGAAATGAGCCATATTTAAAAATTTGAGTAATTTCCCATTTAATAAAAAGTCAAAGGATATAACAGGCAGATTTTAGAAAAAGCAAAACATCTATATCTATATGAGAAAATTGTCCAATTCACTACTGATTAGAAAAATGCAGACTAAGATAACTTTGAGGCACAGATCTATTAGATTGACTAATAGGCCAGAAAAAATATAACAAATATTGTTAGATATTTAGAAAAATTGGGGAATTAATGTGCAAGTGGAGGAGGTGTGAAGTGATCTAACCATTGTGGAGAACAATTTGGAACTATGACTAAAGGACTTCCAAACAGTGGACCCAGCAATGCCAATACTGGGTACCAAAGAAATGAAAGAAAAGGGGAAAGGATGTATGTCTACAAAAATATTTATCTTTTTGTTATTGTGAAGAAATGGACAATGAGGGGATGCCCATAAATGGGAGAAGAGCTAAATAAGTTGTGGAATATAATTTCAATGGAATACTACTATGCAATAAGAAATGACAAAGAAGATGCTTTCAGAAAAAACCTGGGAATATTTCCACAAATAGATGCAAAATGAATTGAATGTACTTGGGAGAGGATTGAACACTATACAAGTAATAATGTAATGTTCAATTATGAAAGTTATACCTATTCTAAGCAAAGCAATTATTCAAGATAATTCTCAAGGATATATGATTTTTAAAAAATGCTATCCACCTTCTGGTAAAGACCAGATGGGATCTCATTGCAGATTAACGGAAACTTTTTAATATTTTATTTTCATGCATTTTTGTCTATTTTGTTTTCATGCTTTGCTCTGTATTTTATTTTGCAACATGGATAATATGGATGTGTTTTGCATGATTTTGCAACTGTATACATCATGTCATATTGATGATACTCTATCCATTATGTCATCTATCTGCCCAAGAAATATATATTCAAGATAAGTACTTCCTAGAGTATAGGAACTGGTACTAAGAATGGTTAGAGAACATTTCAAGTAAGAGACTAGGATTTCAGTTGGGATTTAAAGGAAGTCAGGGAGATTAGTATGTAGAGTTGAAAAGAGAGGAAAGTGTGAGAAAATTCCCAGATTAAGAGATGGATTATTTTATTCCTGAAATAGTCAGGAGTCATTTAATGTTGGTTGAAAGACTATGTGACTAAGGCATAAGAGGACTGCAAATGTAGGAGATCAGTTATGAATGTCTTTGAAAGTCAGAACATTGTGGTTTTAATCATAGAGCAATGATATGGTGGGGCCTGGGATTTAGGTAAATCACTTGAGTGATCAAGTAGATGACAGATTGGAATGGGGAGAGACTTAAGAAAGGTAGATTTTTTTGACCTCAGACACTTCCCAGCTGTGTGACCCTGGGCAAGTCATTTGACCCCCATTGCCTAGACCTTACCACTCTTCTGCCTTGGAGCCAATACACAGTATTGACTCCAAGATGGAAGGTAAGGGTTTAAAAAAAGAAAGAAAGATAGATTTACAAGCTATTTGAAAAATCCAGAAAAAAAAGATAAGGACTTGAATCAGGGGAGTGGCAATGTCAGAGGACGTAATCAAAAGATATTACGGAAAGAAGTTGATAGACCTTGGTATAATCAAGGCTGAGAAATAGAGAGGAGTACAGGATGATTCCTTTGTAAGCCTGAGGGTTTGGGAGATGATCTGACTAGTTTGATCCATACTCAATTCACTTTGCATCTCTTCATAGGAAACCTTCCCAGGTTTTCTGAAAACATCTTGCTTGCAATTTCTTATAACACAATAGTATTCCATAACAATTATAATTCACAACTTGTTTAGCCATTCCCCAAATCATGATCATCTCCTCTTTGTCCATTTTATGGCAATAACAACGGAAAAATCTCCAATAAATATTTTTGTACATATAAATGCTTCACCCTTTTATTGATCTCTTTGGATAAAAACCTAATATTGATATTGCTGGGTTCACTGTTTTGAAGTCCATTGGTCATAGTACCAAATTTTTCTTTAGAATGACTAGATTATTTCACACCTTCACGACCTGTACATTAAAGTCCCATTTTTCAAATTACACATCTATTATATTTCTTTTGTAGTATATTAGCCGAAACAATTGGGATGGGTGAGGTTTTTTTAGAAACAGATAATGAATTCTGTTTTGTATATGCTCAGTTTAAATTGCCTTCTGATCATCTAATCTGACATTTTTTAAAGGAAATTGAAGATGTGCGAGTATAGGGACATTAGGCCCTAGAGGTGGTTTGAGAATTGTTGACCTGAGGGAGAAGAGAAAAGGCACAGGACAAATTCTCTGAGGCATCTATATTTACAGCAAATATTCCAGATGAGATTTAGCAGAAGAGAAAGAGAAGGAAGAATCTAATAGGTAAGAGAAAACCAGGAAAATGTGGTTTCATGAAACCTAGAAGGAAGAGAATATTAAGCAGAGAGAGATTGCATCAAAATCCAAAGACAAATCAAGGAGAAACTGGGATTGAGAAAAAGCCATTGGATTTGCCAACTAAAATTGTTGGCAATTTTGCAGAGAATAGTTTTAGTGGAATGAAAAAGCTGAAAGCCTGATTGGAAATGGTTAAAAAGAGAATTAGATAATAAGAAGGTATCTATTAGAGATGGCTTTTTTTTTTTTTGAAGAATTTAACTACCAAAGACAGAAGAAATATAGGATGATAGCAGGGTTGCAAGTATAAAATGAGGTGTTTTTTTTCTTTGTTTTTGTTTGTTTTCTGGATGGGAGACACAAGGATATTAACAATGAAGGAGAATGTGAATGATTTAGCAGATGGCATCAGATTTGATTTTGGAAAGAAACTAGGAATTCTAAGAGGGAAGGTCATGTGAGAGTGACAAATCTGTTTTAGAGGATAAAGAAGTAGAGAACTGTCATGAATGAGTCATTATTCAGAGTAATTTAATACTTATCTTTATATTCACCGACTTAAGTGTGAATATGGGCCCTTAAGAGGAAGACAAAATTGAACTTGGGGAAAAATATATATATTAGAACCAAAAATTAGAAACTTGAAACTATTGATAGTAGCTTTGTATTTCATAAATCATTTTTTTCTTTAGAAGTGAAAAATTGGATTAGGGCACAAAACATTATTTTTTTAAAAGCTTAATTGCCTTTGTCATAGCAGAGAGAAAACTTATGACAATTTTAATAGTCACTCCTGCATCAGCTTTATTTATACATTTAGATCTCTAAATGGTGAGATAAAGTGCAAGTCAAATAAAAATTAGAAGAAATCATGAAGATGAGTAGAAATTTCATAATGGCATAGAGATTTAAAATATAGAGAATCAAAGCTTGCTTCTGCATACATATATGTTTCTATACATACAAACCTACACGTATGTTTAATGCTTTATATTAATTATGTAGCACTACAACCACATTTTAGAAGGAAGAAGAGAGATATAAGTTAAAAAGAGGGGGAAAGTCACAAAGATATTTGTTCATATAGGGAGAAGGCAAAGCTCAAGGACAAACAACCCAAAACAATAGAGTCATCAGGCCTACTTTATACTACAATCTAATTCAATCTGTCAGGCCATAATCAGCTCTGTTTCACAGCACTTTGCTCCATAAAGGCAGATTTGTTTAACCACAACCTTTATTTCAGCATGACTGAAAATGAAGAATAAGGAATGAAGCTAGGCATATCTCTCGGGTTATATTATGGCTATAGAGTGTATCCATCATTTGCTAGAGAGGCAGAGAAAAAGTGACAGGCTCATTCATGCCTCCGAGTCATTTTTAGGACTATTGAAAATTTTAATCTGTGCACTTTGGATGAACCTCCCCACTTCTTAAATTAGTACATGTAGCCATGTGGGGAAGTCTGTCTGCCTCAGATAGGGTAGACTTGCTTCTGTAGGACATCGGCCCCTCTGAGCAGTTTTCTTCTCTAAATTCAGCCTGCCTTGAACTTTACACAGACATATAAGCTCCATTTACAGGAGGATTTCAGAGTTAATTAAATGCTGAATTTGTTTCTTTAGAAATCACATATGCCCCGGAGCTACGGAATAGCATTCCAGCAACAACTTTAATTTAGGATTAAGCATACTGTATATTTCTAAGACATTTTATTTTTATAAGTACACATCTATGGTTGATGGGGCAATTTTCCCCCTTCTGTTAACATAAAAGTTTTTAAAATAGGTTTACAAAAAATAGACCACAGGCTTAAGAAGTGCTGCAAATCAGCAAATTCAAAATCATGCCTTACGCAAAATGCATTTGAGGCTAACAAATAAATGAGAATGTTGTTAAAAATTATTGCTTCACTGATAAATGAGCTGACTACCTTTAGCTGAAAGATGCTGGGTTTGAATTCTCCTTGGTATGGATCATGCTTTGTTGAATGTGCTGTACAAGACATGTACTGAAAAAAGAACTCCAGAGCATGATGTTTACATTTGAGGTAGAGATGACATGGCACATATACATGTATAGGAAAAATATACATGTATATACATATAAATACATATTTATAAGTATTTACAGGTGTGTAAATCTAGGTATAGATAGATTTATACACAGAGAATCTAAACATTAATTTTAACACTCATTATATAAATATTACTGTCCATAATTGCTTTTGCACTCTACATTCTAACCTGGAAATGCGAAGGTATGGGGGTACTTTAGAAAAAAGCAGAAGAAAACCATGAAAATTAAGTATTTCCCAGTGAATCTGTTTGTCAAATATTGCTGTATAAAAACCTCATAATAATTTAGTACCTGGAGTTCATTTGGGGGCACCTTTGGCTTATAACACTTAAAAGATGGCTACATTTCAAAAAACTGTAATAGAAGGGTCATAGATTTATAGTCAGACAGAGAATATTTCTTTGAAGTTCAGATGTAGGAGGATGTTGAAAATATATGGACTATTAAATTTGTAAACCCCAGATTTTCCTCTTTCTATTATTTTCTAGGTCTGATTCCAGGGTAAGATTAAGATATGCTGAGACTCTAAGACTAAGCTATATCAAATTTATGTGTCCCTATATCATGACCACACAGACAAAAATTTGTATAAGAGAACGGACAAAGAAAATAAAAACAATAAAGGCTGATATTTGTATATCTTCCAGGTTAAATGAAAAAAAAAAAAACATTGAACACAATGGACTAAAGGTAGTTTTACAAACTAGAAGTTAGATTATAGAAAATCTAATTACTCCATATCTTGTATTTGAAATGGATGAAATAAAATAATCTTTTTATTGAGATAGAAATATTTAGATCACATCTGCTAATGCAATACAATGAGTAGTTACAATTTACTGCCTATTGAAGTGCAGAGGATATCTGATAGATACTGTGGGTATTCTGCAAATGCTATAGATTTAACATTTACTTTTATTATATTTTGAGAGAAAAGTCACTGATGATGCATGAAAATATTAAGCTACCAAGTGTATCACTTCTCAAGTAGGAGGTTTCAGTACAGATACCTTTTTATAGAGTATCATTGTCCTATGTTCATACTTGATTTATGTGTACTATGGAAATGATCTTTCTTCTTAATAGTTCATCTAAATTCTACAAATGTGGGTCTAGAAGACCTCTTTTTCTATATTAAAAAAAGTTTGTATGGTTCTTAGATGTGAAGTATGATATGATTCTTGAATATCTAATTGTTAACATTATTAATTTGTGAGTAATTGTCCAAAGCCATAGATTCACATTTGTGGACTCCCACAATGCAAAGTTTTATGTTGTGGTTCACTTAAATAATGAATAAATGTAGCACTTATCATTACATTTCAAAATATTTATTTAATATATGTGCTCATTATCTGTCAATTAACAAGAATTTATGAAGTATTTATTATGTGCCAGGCATTCTGTTAAATACCAGGATAAAAGGAAAAAGAAAAATCACAACAAAACTACCCCAAAAAGGTTACATTGTGTTGTCAAAAAGGAACCTGGAATTAATGATATTCATTAAAGATGTCTCTCTCTCTGACTCTGTCTCTCTCTGTCTCTGTCTCTGTCTCTCTGTCTCTGTGTCTCTCTCTCAGCAGCTCAGCAAAGTAAAATTTTGCTTTATTCCTGGACAATAGGTTACATACATGCATACATATATATGTATGCACACATACATGTATATATTCTCAGAGGAGAAGGGACCATCAACTGGTTTGAAATGAAAAGGTCTCAGAAAGAATGTCTAATTTTGTCTAAAATATGGAAGGAAGCCTGGGAAAGTATGAAGTGGAGATTCATGCACTTAGCATAGTGTTTGGCTCATGGTGTTTGGCTTAATGAATGATAATCTATAGCTAAAACAATTCTAGGTACAAGGTAACCAGTGCAAAGTCACAGAAATTGGAGATAATTATCATGTGGAAGGAAGACAACAAATCTGTCAATGTAGCTGAACCATAGACTGCAAGCATGGAGGGGAATAGGTATGATAAAATGTGAGTAGTAGAAAGAGGAAGGGCTATAAAGAACTTCAAATGACAAACTTTTACACTATTGTTTTCTAGTTTATACCCATCTTTGACAAGACAATCTTGGAAGAATTTATAGGAACATGAGGGGAGAGAGCAGATTTGGAAGACTCTACTTCCTTTCAGTTTAAATCTCCCATTAAAAAAATAACAAACCAAATCTCTTTTTGTTGTTGTTGTTGTTCAAATTCATATGAACATATGGATGACTTAAAGGTAAAAAGTTCAATGCATGAGGAAAAGCAGAGACAAATGATGGCTAGAATTCTAAAGGAAAACTAACCAGTTCTAAATCCAAGCAGCCTAAATCCTCCTCCGTAAATCTTATTAATCATAGATGCATGTGAAGAAATTGAGCCTGGGAAAAATGTCCTATCATCCATATGCTCTGGTCTTTCACTACATGAAAAAGACTAGGGAAATATAAGCAGATAATCATATCCATAAATAAAAATTTCAATGTCTTATATATAACAATGCATAATATATAAAATACAAACTTATTTTACATGCTGAATGTGTTCGTCTTTTGAAGATGTCAACTTGTTTAATTATACAACACAGAATAATGTTCTTTGGTTTTTAAAATGATCTGCCTCTTTGTGTTTCATAGCTTAGTGAATTACTTGATCATTTCTTGGTCCATTAAGTTAAAGTAATACACATTTTTAAATGCATGTGGACACTGGTCAGTGCCTTTTGACATCAAAAAAACACAAAAATCCATGATGCCAATTGTTTTTCATTTGAAGGAAAATTGTTTTTGTTCATTGGTAAAAATATTGCCCTTGGAAAAGGAAATTAAATCAAACAAAGCATACTGAGGTAAAGATGAGTGAATATTATCTATATAAGCATTGTAATGCTGTCCTTTTTTTAAGTGTCTAAAAAAGAAACTGATTTTGAATCCTTGATCTGTGGTAAGGAAGTGTTGTACACATGTAAGTATTATCACCAATTTTAAAACAATTTCAGGGTTTAGGTCATTGACATTCTATGTCCTGGGTATGTCTATTTATTTTGTTCTTCAGATCTCTTTGCTCACACGTAAGACTTTGAGTTATATTCCACAAGTTCCAGGAACTATGATTCCAGCTTTTGGGGCAGTTAATTCACCAGTCCAAAACACAGTAACTTTCTGGTTCGCAGAAAAGTTTTCTTAAATCTTGAAGTTAAACATTAGTGATTATCTTCTCTGAGTTAACCTGGACTAGTCCACAATATCCTATATGGGAAAGCTCTCCAATTCAGTAGCAAACTGATAATGAAATCATACAGCACCTTGTTCAGGCCCTATTAAAATGCACTGGTAGTTGTTTCGACCAGCTGTGGCAATTTTCCAACCATTTTGAGAGAATGATCTAATAGTTAAGAAATGGAGCTCCGGACTTCCATGATTCTTTAAAAGTTCACCATGAATTTTAGAATAGTTTTGGAACTCAGAAACTAAAAAGAAGGAGAATTATCTCAAACCTAGGTAATAAAATGTTTGCTTGTACTGTTTCATAACATAAAAAAGTAGGGCCATCTCTATTCCCAGATGAGGAAAAAAGTTTGTTTTAGTATAAAATTGGGTTAAACACATGAAATGATAAGTTTGTTAAATGTTTACTTAGCTAAAAGTTATAGGATGGCTGGGGACATATAATTTAGATGAGATTTCTGACCTAAAGGTATTCATTTGAAATACGTTATTTTAAAACAAACAAATAATAAAAAATACAACCGTATCTTCTAAAAGCAAAAGTTTTGTACATGTATGATTCCATTTGATCTGGCATGTTCATATCTTAATTTTAGTTTTCTACACTTAAGTTTAATGAGAAAGAAACAAATAACAACTATTTTAGCATGTATTGGAAGTGTTTTTTCTAAAATGCCTGGAATATATAGTATTCCATCTACTATACCAAGTTACCTCTTTAACTAGACTTCATTCTGGAACACATGGAATCCTGAGAGACAAATGAGTATAATTCCCCCCAGTTTACAGAAGAGGGAACTAAGCTACATGCAGGTTAAGGCCCAAGGGAAAATATTGCTTACCTGTCTACTTTAGATCTTCGAAGCTGCAGCCTATTTTGGGCTTTACATGAAAGAGGCAAACTTTCAGTTTGATAAGTTGGGCCCCTCAGGATATGCAAGGGAAGAATGAATGTGGATCTAGACAATTTCAATCAAATTATTAGCTTATTTTGGATGATGGTGAGAATCCTTTGGATTTTTTCCCACATCTCGTAGTCCTGAAAACTTGACTAAGAGATTACCAGGTTAACATGATTGCAGTTTAGATGCAAGACTCTTCCTCTCCTCATCACCTACTGACATAGATTACCTAAAAGGCCCCCCCAAAACAAATTAAGATGAATGAAGGGTCTCCACAGTAGGGCTCAGACTGAGGATATTTAGAAATTGGGAATTTGCACACCAAAATGTGAGTTGATCAACCCTTGTCCACCCCATCTACAGAGCCAGGGTCAGAGCCAGAGAGCTAGAGTCAGTGGGCGAGTGAGGGGCACATCTAGGCCTTTGGAAGCTAAGACCTCCAGGGACATACCCCAGAGAACAGCAAGGCCTGAGACCCAGTAGGCCAAAGAGTAAAGACCTTGGGCACAGAGATAGCACAGAGAGGGGTGAGACATAAAAGAAGCTGTGGATACAAGAGGTGGCCTCAAGCAAAAACCACTCTCCTTAGCTCCCTACACAGAAAGCCTGCCCTCCAGCTTAGCGATGGCAAACAATGCCCAAAAAATACAACTTCCAACCACCAAGAAGATCAAGAAGAAGGATTTGACTATGGATAAATTTTATGGAGAAAAAATATAGACTACAGAGGAAGCATCAGAGGAAAATTAACTATTAAATGCATCCAAACTTTCCAAAAAAAAACCCAGAAATTGGAGTTAAATCTGAGATTTTGAGAAAAATGGAGGAGTTTTGGCAAGAAAAGTTGGAAATAGTTCAAAAAAAGTAAATAAAAGTCTTAAAGACAGAAAATCCCAATTGGAGAAAGAAACCCAGAAATCAAATGGAATGATAAATAAATTGGAAGAAAAAATTAAATATCTGGAAACCATTAAAAGCAGGATAGACAAAGCCAAAAAGTAAAATCAAAAGATTATAGTGGAAAACCAAAATATCATAGAGAAAAATCAGTCTTTAAAGACCAGAATTGGGTAGCTGGAAGCCAATGATCTCACAAAACAGCAAGAATTAATGAAGCAAAGTCAAAAGACTGACAAAATAGAAGTAAATATGAAATATCTCATTGAGAATATGACTGATCATGAAAAATAGTCTAGAAGAGGCAATTTGAGAATCATTGGTCTACCTGAAAACCCAGAAATAAACAGAAACCTTGAAATCATACTATAAAAAATTATCCAAGAAAACTGCCCTGATTTTCTTGAACAAGAGGGCAAAATGGACAATGAAAGAGTTCATAGAACATCCTCTACACTACATCCTCAAAAGTCAACCCCTAGGAATTTAGTTGCCAAATGCAAGATCTTCCAAGCTAAGGAGAAAATCTTACAAGAAGCCAGAAAGAGATAATTAAGATATCAAGGAGCACCAATCATGATTACACAAGATTTGGAAGCTTCCACACTAAAGTACAAAAGACTTGGGATATAATATTTAGAAAGGCAAGAGAATTAGGTCTTCAACCAAGAATCACCTACCCATAAAAACTGACTATATACTTCCATGGGAAAGTATGGATATTCAACAAAATAGAAGATTTCCAAGTATTTGTAAGGAAAAGACCAGAACTAAGTGGGAAGTTTGATATCCAAACATAAAAATCAAGTGAACCATGAAAAGTTAAATAACAAAGAGATGGGAAAGAAAAAAAATTACTTTCATTTAAATTTTCTTCTTTAAGGGCTTCAAAATGATCAAATTGCTTATATCATTATATGGAAAATGCTATTTGTAACTCTCAAAAATTATATTCACTATTATAGTAATTAGAAGAATCATTCATAGGTAGAGATTGGGGTAATAAGTGGTCTAAGATAATATGTAAAGAAAAAGGGGGGAAGAGAATAGAAGATAGCATCAAGAGAAACTTGAAGGAATAAGATAAATAGGACAATCTATATCACACAAAAAGGTACATGGGAAGAGGAAGGGAAGAATATTATTATAAGAAGGATAGGAAGAGAGTGCTAATTGGCAATACTTAAACCTTACTCTAAGTGGAATAAATTCTGAGAGGGAAGAGCATCTAGTTCCTTTGGGGTATTGAATTCTAACTTATCCTACATGGAAAGTGAGAAGGTTAAAAGTAAGGGATGGGAGTGAGATGGGGAGTACAAAATGGGAAGAAAGAGAGGGGGAGGAAGTTTAATAGACCCTCAAAAATAATAAGGGAACAAAAATGGAGGGACTAAAAAAGGAGGTAAAATAAGGTTGGGAATTACAGGGACTGATGAAAATCAAATTACTGGTTTAAATGGAAATAGCAAAAGAAGAAAGGGAAGAACTAGGAGAGGGTATCAAAATTTTGGGGAATACAGAGGTGGCAATCATAACTCTGTGAACTGTATGAATGCATCCATGAAATGAAAGCAAATACCAGAGTGTATTAGAAACCAAAAACCTACCACACACATGAGGCAGGTAGACACACTCAGGATGAAGGACAAAGCCTGGAGCAAAATCTATTGGACTTCAAATGAGAAAAAGAAGGCAGGAGTTGTAATCATGATATTTGACAAAGACAATGTAAAAAATAGATCTTATTAAAAGATATAGGGAAGGTAATCACATCCTGATAAAAGGCAGTATAGACAAAGAGGAAATATCAAATCAACATATATTCACCAAATGATATAGTACCCAAATTTCTAAAGGAGAAACTAGTGGAGTTGAAGGAGGAAATTATCTTAAATTATAATAGTGGGAGACCTGAACCTTCCTCTATCAGATCTAGATAAATCAAACCAAAAAATAAATAAGAAAGAGGTAAGAAATTTGAATGAAATCTTAGAAACATTAGAGTTAATAGATATGTGGAAAAAGTCAATAGGGACAAAAGAAACACACCTTCTTTTCAGCAGCACATGGTACATTCACAAAAATAGACCATGTACTAGGGCATAAAAACACTGCAAACAAGTGCAAAAGAGCAGAAATAATAAATGTAACCTTTTCAGATCATAATGTAATAAAGATAAAAATAGTAAGTGTAGTACCCCAAAGAGATAATGGACAAAAAGACTTTTACAAAAATATTCATAGCTGCACTCTTTGTGGTGGCCAAAAATTGGAAAACGAGGGGATGCCCTTCAATTGGGGAATGGCTGAACAAATTGTGGTATATGTTGGTGATGGAATACTATCGTGCAAAAAGGAATAATAAAGTGGAGGAATTCCATGGAGACTGGAATGACCTCCAGGAAGTGATGCAGAGTGAGATGAGCAGAACCAGGAGATCATTGTACACAGAGACTAATACACTGTGGTATAATCGAACGTAATGGACTTCTCCATTAGTAGTGGTGTAATGTCCCTGAACAATCTGCAGGGATCTAGGAGAAAAAAATACTATTCATAAGCAGAGGACAAACTGTGGGAGAAGAACACCAAGGAAAAGCAACTGCCCAACTACAGGGGTTGAGGGGACATGACAGAGGAGAGACTCTAAATGAACACTCTAATGCAAATACTAACAACATGACAATGGATTCAAATCAAGAACACATGTGATATCCAGTGGAATCACACATCAGCTATGGGGGGTTGGGGGGGAAGGAAAAGAAAATGATCTTTGTCTTTAATGAATAATGCTTGGAAATGATCAAAGAAAATATTATTAAAAAAATAAAAAAAAATCCATGATTTTGAATTTTGTTAGAGAAAAGATCTTCAAGGAAGAAGCTTGCTAATTCCTAAATCCAGAAAAGGAACTGTTGGAGAAAGATGCCAGAAAACTTACACTACATCAAGAAGTTCAAGAATGAACTTTGGGTGTAGTTGATTGAACTGAAATTTGACTGAATATTTATTTGAATGTATACTCTTATGCCAAAAGGGGACTGCCCCCTAATTGTTTTTTGTCAATGAGCCCAGCAAACATTGGTTTTACTTTTCTTTGTCTTTCTTCTGTTTCCTTCTTTGTCTAACTATTGTAATTTCCTCTTAGAAATTGAATATTGTATATAGCTATAGTTAGAAGTGCTTTAGGACTACAAGATGATTATTTTAAATGATCAATGGAGAGATTAATCTCCCAATGATCATCAGGGGAATTCGTGAAGATTGGATTTAGCTATCTCCTCATTGTAACAATGAAGATACTTAGTCTGACAAAATCAGGAATGTCTATACCCATACTTAAGGATTAAGTATTCAGGGGGATGACCTTTGATAGACATGTGCAGAAAACAGCTGACAGACCCCTGGGTTGTCCTAAGTTAAACTGAACCTACCATTGGTACAGATGAGATGCAGGAAAGTGATGTAAAACCATCCAAAAATTTCATGTCACTTCCTCTCTTTGGTCTCTTTCCCTGGAGTGGTGGATGTGGCTGGTCACTTCCTATGAGCAGGCCTGGATGCCAGTTCAATCCTGGAACTGGAGCCTGGAGGAGCTCCCTCAGACAGCTTCCTTGAGACAGTCACATGGTGAATGATAAGACTGATTCCCTTTTCCCTTGGCTCTAAGGGGAGGTCCTTTGGCCTAGGCCTTGAACACCTTCCTGTCTCAGCCTGAGCCAGAACAGTTTAAATTAACTCTTTTCCTCTCTCTCTCTCTCTTTCTTAAATTCTTCCCTCTATATCAATTAAAATCACCATGAATTTCTAGCTGAAAAAAAAATAGTAAGTGTATATGGAGAGGCAAATCCAAAATTAATTGGAAATTAAATAATTAAATAATATGATTCTCCAAAACTGGTTAAAGAAAAAAATCATAGAAACAATACTGTCATTGAAGAAAATGACAATGATGAGACATCTTTTCAAAATCTATGGAATGCCACCAAAGCAGTACTCAGGGGGAATTTATATCCTATAATTTACATGGCATGCAAATTAAAATACTTGAAAGTGAACAAATTAAAAATCCCTAAATGAAAGCTAATAAGGGATCCTTAAAATTAAAGGAGAAATTAATAAAATTGAAAGTAAAAGAAGTACAGAATTAGTAAGTAAAACTAGAAGCTGGTATTTTGGAAAAAAACAAATAAAATATTTTTATATATAAAAAATAGGTCTGCAACCTCCCGGCCTGCAAGAGGCTGCAATGGGGGGGAAGAATTTGAGAGGATAGAGATAGAGAAGAAGTTTTTTACCCGCGAAGGGCGTGAACGGGCCGACTTTAGAGATGTGAGTAACCGAGTCAGTAGACGGATATTATTTGTATGAGCCACAGCTAAGCTCCGACCACTGGGTGTGAATATTCAGGCTGAAACCACCCAATGATCCTCTTTTAACACCGTACCGGTCAGAGGATAAAGCTAGTGCAGATGGAAAGGAGGCTAGGAACTACAAGAGGTAGATAATGCTAGATAGCATTAGGAGAAAGAGAGGAAGTAAGGCAGGCCTGGACTAATGACCAGGCCTTAGTAAGGCAGGCCTGGTCTAAGGACCAGGCCTTTGTAAGAAAGATATAGAAGAGGGACAGGGGAGAAGTTGCTACTTGCCAGACCCAGGAATCCTGAACCAGTGGGCGGAGCTTAGAGGAGCTGGTTTATTTATAGTCATGCCAGCTCAATACATATTGAACAGTTATATGATACCTCAATACATATGGATGAGTTATCTGGGGTACCCCTATTGGATAATACAACCTATGACAAGGTGAAGGTGGGGTTTTACTCCTCAGGTGAGTGGGACACAGGAAAGCAAGGTTTCGCGCCTAAACTTCAGCCATGCTGGCAATAGAGTTCATTGCCATGCACATAATGACCATGTGCTCACTCACATTCCTTGCTTCCCCACAACGTCTAGGGCTGGGCTGCTACATCTCCCCCTTTTTGTTTGACACACAAATGAATAGAGTAATATCAAAATGTAACTCAACACACGCTAAATATAAACACACTGGTGCACAATCATAACAATTCACAGTGAGAAAATCAAACCCGATTATAAAATTCAAATATAAAAATCAAGTGTGAACCTTTTTTCTATCTATGTGCTTAACAAAATAATTATATAAAATATAAAATGTCAAAGAGAAAAATAATTTCCATAACACTGATCCTGGTTTCATGAGGTAGAAGTTCTCCGTCTGACAAGATAGGTGCTTCAGTTAACTACGTCACTCTTCACCAGTCAGAACCATGAGAAGTTGTCAGATCTCATCATGATTAGCACAACTGACCTCCTCTGGACCCGAAGGATAAATGCTTTCCTTCTCTTGAACTGATTCTGCATCTTTGGGATCTATTCGCTCTCACTGCCAGATGCCTGCCACCTAAGAAACTGGTTGGAAGGACGATGCCAGGACCTCCAGTGACTGAGGGCGTCAGTGCACTATGTCTCTGCATTCCCCAACCTCAAGCATCCATTTCACATGGAAAATGCATCACCGTGGCTTAGGCTGTCTGGTATTCATCATGATTCCCGTTGCATGCAATCAGACATCACTCTCCAGAATGGTCAACTGAAAATTAACAATTTCTGTCATGTTCTCATGCTTACTGACCGTAAGGTGACTGTAATTCTAGAAATCTTGGCACCTTCATAATTCTGGATCAGAGCATTAACAGTACCTTCTTTATGCTTAAATTTCTGGCCTTAATAGTGCAAAAGAAAAAATCAAGGTTGATCAATCAAGAGTGACTTTAAAAAGTGTCCTCTAAAATATAAATACTGATCTTAGAGCAAAATACTGATCTCTGTAAGATTTCTTAGAAACACTGATCTCTATAAGCTTCCTCTCCCTTTTCTTTTTTATTGTGTGGTGGGAGAGATTCCTTTAAAGAAAAAACATCCTCTCTGAACAATTCAGGAGGGACAGACGTGTGACATAGCAAACATGCCTTCACCTTCTCAGTATATATCAAAGATTGGAATGTAAAATATCATGATACTCTGGTCTTTCATAAAACGGTTGTGTTCAATTCAACATTTTCAGGCACCAATTGCCTAGTGTGATAAGACCGTGCCAATTCTGGCAGTATGCCTCGAATGTAGGCTCTGTTTTTACAGCTTCTGCTGCAAAGTATAATCAAACCAATAGCCAATAATATGAATAAAATGATAGTACCAATGCTGGTTAAATTAGCTCTACCAAACCAATTTTGGGGATCTAGGGAAGATAAAGTTGCTTCCCAATTTGCAGCTATATTTGCAGCTTCATTCTCATATACAATTTGGTCTAATTTGTTGATCTGCTGTTGCAACTTAATAATGTCCAAGGTGCTGTTATGACTTCCCCAAGCACCCTTGATGTGCTGAACGACCAGTTGCCATTCATATGACACATTATCATATGGCAACGGAGTAATACAATAACCCGTTTGATTGTAATGACAGGGATAAGTAATCCTAGTGTGTAAAGCTTCAACCTCTTTACCTAACCAAAACACAGCATCTTTTAAACTGTCCAGCTCATCTCTGTAAGCTAAGTCAATACTCTGCTGAGTGTGCCATAATTTGGAAGAGTTAGACACCACTTCCTGTATGAACTCATGGTTCTGGATAGAGGAAGTTAATGCCAATGTTGCCGTGGTTAGTGATGTGATCATGGCAATTACTGAGACTACGGCTCCTACAACTGCAAAGACCATTCTCTTGGACCTATGTATAACCATGTTAAATGCCTTTTGAACAATGTGCACCGTAGGCGTAGATGCCCACGTCTCTGTCAAGTTGACAGGTACCCACATTAAAGGTGGATGATACATGATAGCAACATATGAATCTTGGTGTTTAGGACTAAGGCATTGATGTAGGCGACATTTTGTGCAGTTGATCTCATATAGACCTTGGTCATTTTTAAAAATTCGTAGGTTGTTACCTACTAGCATTACATAAGGAGCAAAAACACATGCTGTGACATTGATGTGACTGTCATACTCAAGATCAAGTCCTGAGTTCTTCACCTTGACCTTAAACTTGTATATCGGCTGCGTGGCAGCCACTATCTTCCACTGTGTGTTCTGTATAGGACCTGCTTCAATAGCAAGTCTAGAACCAGCCATGTCTACTTCTAGTAAGTCCTCAATTTTCTGAAAATTCTGACATGGCATGTGCCATTTCTCATAGTCAGTGTATTTGTCTAACCGTGTCAGTTGTTCAGAGCGACCACAACGTAACCTGGGTGCCCAATTGTAGATGTTAAAGTCTGTGGTTGCCGGCATCTTAACCTTTCTGGGAACTCGGACAGAACAATCTGTCCATGGCAACTCCTTTTGTACCGTACCTATCTGATTTGGACATAGGTACTTGTTAGCAGGGTGTTTAGGTTGGAACGTCTTACGTGCTAACTCATCTCCCATTCCTATCACACCCATGCCAACCCCTACATAACTGTTGTCAGTGGCATTTTTGACAATCCACGCTTGCTGTCTGCGTGGTACACAGAAAGAATTACCAATAAACGAATTTCTAAAAGACATACAAAATGGAGGATACACAGTAGATCCTGAATAATTGTACAGAGCCCCTTCAGACTCTAGAGGAACACGTTTGGCTAGAATAGGGTGTGGTAGCCAGTCCGTGTTGTTAACATATACCAGAGGGGGCTTGTCCATCCAAGTTAACATTCTCAAAATAGGAGGTTTGGGCACGATGGACCAGTAGACTTCAGCATGACAGATGTTCAGCAAAGTCAAAATAGTGAATGTCATCAGAGTAAATGTAATGTCAGTGTTCAGAGTGCGTGCATTCACCAGTGTTGCCTTCGATCCCGGTGCCCTGCGCTTGACCATCAGGTAGATGACTGGAGACAGCAGCGATGCTCGTCTGCTTCTCGTCCTGGTCTCGGGCAGCCGGTGCGGTGCTAGACTGGTGAGCCTGTTGCTCTGCTCCCCTTGCATCTGGAAGCGGTCCCTTCCACGGTTTGAGATGCTTACTGGGAGTCCAGATCTCTCCATTATCTGTGGAAACACAAGCATAGCCTCGACCCATCGTTATTAGCCTGTTCGGACCTCTGTAATCTTTGTCTCCTGGCAATCTCCAAAAAACCCAGGGCTGCTGCACCGTGTCCATTGTATCATGACACTCAAAATGCGTCTGCATAGGTGTAGCATTCAGCCCTTCTGGGATGGAGAAATGATTGAGAGTTAAAAGTACTATCCTTAACAGTTTGTTAGGGATAATAGGTTTGGGTTTAGAGATATCACCTTCATAAATTGTCAGGTACTCTCCTTTTTGTTTTTGTATCTGGTTCTTGAGAGTCCTGTTAGCTCTCTCCACTATTGCTTGACCAGTGGAGTTACCTGGAATTCCAGTTTTGTGGTTTATATTCCACAGTTTGCAAAATTCTGCAAACCTTTTGCTGGTATATGCAGTACCATTGTCAGTTTTTATCTGACTTGGAATGCCCAAATGCGCAAATGCTTCCAGCAAGTGTGCAATGACATGAGAAACTTTTTCTCCCGTTTGTGCCGTGGCCCATATGACCCTTGAGTATGTGTCAATTATCACATGCACATACTTCCACCTTCCAAAAGGAGCATATTGAGTCACATCCATCTGCCAAAGCTGGTTAGCTTTGAGTCCTCGTGGATTAGCTCCTGAGGGAAGAGGTGTAGAGGAGAACTGGGCACACGAGCTGCATTGCTGGATTATCTCCTGTGCCTGTCTTTTAGTAATGTCAAATTGGCATTTGAGAGATTTTGCATTTTGGTGCAATAAAGAATGTGATCTAACTGCATCTTGAAAAGCAGATGCCACTAAGGTATCCACCTTAGCGTTTCCCTCCGAGAGAGGACCAGGGAGGTTAGTATGTGAACGAATATGTGTTATAAAAAATTTGTTCTGCCTCTGCCATATCACCATCTGGGTGGTACGGAACAAGAGATATAACTCCTCATCAGGTACAGGTTTAATCTTTGCTGTTTCCAGCGAATTAACCAAATTAACTACATATAATGAATCACAGATTATATTACAAGCTTGTACTACATCCCTTAGCACACTGCGAACTGCAGCTAGTTCAGCTTTTTGTGGAGAGCCATAAGTAGTGTCTAATAACATTGTACTATCCTGGACTACAGCTCCTGCTCTCCCATGTTTTGATGCGTCCGTAAAAACGTTCACAGCATCTACAAGAGGATGCATGGATGTCATTCTTGGAAAAATAATAGGAGTCAATTTTACAAACTGCAGTATCTTATTAGCAGGAATGTGATTATCTATCTGTCCTGTATAATCTGCAAAAGCAATTTGCCATGGCAAAGACTGTGCAAATAAATTCTGAACTTGCTCTCTAGTTATAGGCACATGAATTGTACTAGGATCTATGCCAGTTAATTGTCTTGCCCTTTTTCTGATCTGAGTTATCAGCAAAATGATAAGTTCTAGATAGCTAGTGAGGGATTTAGTTTGTTGATTGGCTAAGTGAATCCATTCTATGATGTGTTGATCCTGATGTAAAGCACCTGTGGGAGTATACCTGGTCTGTAGAACAGACGCTATTAAAGGTAATGATGGATCAATTCTATACACTCTGGCTTTTGATACCGCTTCTTCCACTACCTTTAACTCCTCCTCCGCTTTGGGAGACAGTGTTCTAGGGGATGATAAAGCAGCATCTCCCTTTAAAGTGGCATACAGGTGTTCTAACTGTCCTGTAGAGATTTTTAGAAAAGGTCTGAGCCAATTAATATCACCTAATAACTTCTGGAAATCATTCAACGTATTCAGGGAATCTCTACGAATCTCAATTTTCTGTGGACGGATCTCTTGATCATACACTAGTGTTCCTAGGTACTTGTAAGGGGGCGTGGTTTGAATCTTTTCCTTAGAGATCACCAGATTCGCCGCTGTTAAAGCTTTGGTGGCGTCTGCGAGCAATATCTCCACTTCGCCACTAGATGGCGCTGCTAACAGAATATCATCTACGTATTGAATTATGTGACATTTCCCGTGTTTCTGTCTAACCTGTTCCAGTGCATTAGCTACATATTTCTGACATAAACAGCTGCTTACACGCATGCCTTGTGGAAGGCACAGCCATTCGAATCTTTTGAAAGGAGTACCATAATTTATTGAGGGTACAGAAAATGCAAATCTGTGACAATCTTGTGGGGACAGGCGGATATTGAAAAAACAATCCTTCAAATCTATAACTATCAGCTTCCAGTTTATGGGAATCGGACCCGGGGAAGGTAATCCCGGTTGCCTTGTCCCCATGTCCATTAGCTGTTCATTGATCTTCCTAAGATCATGGACTAGCCTCCACTTCCCTGCCTTCTTTGGCACCAGAAAAATCGGGGTGTTCCAGGGACTGTTTGATTCTCGTATGTGACCTAATCTCAATTGTTCCTGTATTATGGCCTCTAAATGTACTAATTTCTCCTTAGATATAGGCCATTGGTTAATCCAAATGGGTTTGGAACTTAACCATGTGATAGGGTCAGCAAATAGTGGGGCGACGCTAGCCGCACCCACAAATTCCGTGTGCAGTCTGTCCGATGTAGTCAATGTTATGTTCATTGCGGACATCACCTCTCTGCCCCACAGAGATTGGGCAATATCTAGTACATAAGGTTTAAATATACCTCTATGTCCTTCACTATCAGACCACGATAAAGAATTCGCTGATTGGAGAATGTGCTCAGGAGTGCCTATGCCTACTAACTTCTGGTGAGGTTCAATGACTTCCCATGATTCTGGCCAATCCGTAGCAGAGATCACCGAGATGTCTGCTCCAGAGTCCAGGATGCCTGATATAACCCTGTCTTCTACAAATAAAGACATTACCATCCTATCCTGAGTCACTTTTTGAGACCAAAACAATCCATGGACTGTGGAGTCAAGGCTGCTTTTTTGAAGCTTGCTCTTTAGAGAGAAATCAGCCTCAGGGAATATGGTCAGATAGGCTAGATTATTGTCCTTTGAAATGCAAAATGCTGGCTTTGCAGCAGCCAGGATGTGGAGCCCATTGGTCTCCTTATCCTGAAACAATGTGGGAAAGATTTCTAAACCCTTTGCAATGAGGTCAGGGTCTCCTAGTATTAACCCTTTAGCACCTTGAGGTACTGGGAAACGAAAGCTAGCTGGAATCCAAGTAGGTTCTGAGTTCTCTTTCAATACTATGCTTTCGGTTGCTATAATAGGGAAACGAAAAGAATACCTCATGGTCCTGCCCTGATTTGCTCCTGGGCTCAAGGCTGGCCCGAAGTCTAGTTTAACTGGGTGTTAGATCCTGTGTTGGGAAGACTTCGCTTATTGCTAGCTCTGCACGTGGAAGCCCAGTGCCTGCCCTTTCTGCATTTGGGGCAGATACCTGGAGTCTTTCCTGGTCTTCTATTTGGACATGCTTTACGATAGTGACCTTTCCTGCCGCATGCATGGCAATGCCCTGTGAGCATTCCCTGCTGCTCACTCACTGTTAAAACAGTTCGTGTCTCACCCATGCCTATGTCTTGGCAAGCTCTTAAAAAATCTGTCAGGGTCCCTGTAGCTTTAATGGGAGCTAAAGCTCTCCTGGCCTGTTCATTAGCATTTAAAAAAGCAAGGTCCCGAATGAGAACCTTGGCTGCATCTTCGTGAGGGATATGTCTGCGGACTTCTGTACTGAGCCTATCCACAAAGTCAGCAAAAGATTCGTTCTGCTTTTGGATAATCTCTGTATACAAGCGCTCTGAATCCTTCCCGGGTAGGGCTCTCCATGCCTTAGTGGCCGCGCTGGCTATCTGGTTAAAAATCTGCTCTGTCGCTGTAATTTGCCTAGCAACAGGTTCAAATTCTCCTTGCCCTACCAATTGTTCAAAGGGCACGTTGATTCCTGCCTGCCTGTTCTCGGAGGCCTGCAGGGAACATAGATCATGGAATTTCAGTTTCCAGGTCAAATAGTCACCTCCGCTGAGGGCGGACTCGGCTGCCAGGTACCAGTCAGCCGGCGTGAGTGTCTGTTGAGCCAGGTTACTGAGGAGCGCTAGTGTGAATGGCGCGGTTGCCCCGTTTTTCACTACGCTGCTTCTGAGCATTTTCAAGACCTTACAGTCTATGGGCTTATGCTGGGCAATGCGTCTGTTGGCATCCTCAGGGTCCTCTATATACCTGACTGGGAAAGCAGAAATGCCTTCCTTGTCTTTTTGAGCAGGCGTGATCGGCTCATTCCTGGGTGAATAAGGCTTAGAAACTTCAGGTGAGCAAGGTGGGGGTGGGGAGGCCACGAGGGAGACTCGTGAAGCCAACCCGTAGTCTGGTGGAGGAGTGGGAGGGGGAGGGGTCAGAGTGTCTAAGGAAGGATACAGCTTTGGAGTTGCAAATGACTCTTTTGTTTTACTCCTCTTCCAGCTATAGCCTGGGGCCTCTGGCGGATCCCTAGACCACTCTGAACACTCTCCTTCCCTTCCCCCATCAGTCTCCTCAGGAGCAGTGCCTTTGAAATCCTGCTTTTTTAATTCCTGAGTCTGTGGAAATTCCTTCTCCCCTGCAGTATAGGTACTAGTAGCTAAATCCTCTAGAATGGTTCTGATAATTGACCAGGTGTTAAATACCGTCTTCCTGACTCTGTTACCTTCCTTTTGATAGTCCTTTAAAGACTGTCCGATTAGGTCCCATTGCGCAACTTCTAGCGTCCCCTTGGCTGGGAAGGCTGGGAAAGCCTTTTGAATCACCTGTAGCAAGGCTTTGATCTGCGCTTTGGAGACCTTCCTACCTCCCTGTTCCACTAACGACATGAGGAGTCGTATATAGCCTGCGTGGGAGGAAATATTCAAACCCATCTCTGAGACCAACTCACCTTCCTTTTTCCAGACCTGAAGGGAATCGTCTTTTGGCTTCGTTCACGCGAGCCTGAAGAATTCCTTCACGTGTTGGGGCGCGCCCTCCCAAACCGCTGTGAGAAATAAAGTTAGAATGCCACGAGAGTGCTAGGAGTGGGCCTTAAGCACGTGTGGCGCCAGAATGCAACCTCCCGGCCTGCGAGAGGCTGCAATGGGGGGGAAGAATTTGAGAGGATAGAGATAGAGAAGAAGTTTTTTACCCGCGAAGGGCGTGAACGGGCCGACTTTAGAGATGTGAGTAACCGAGTCAGTAGACGGATATTATTTGTATGAGCCACAGCTAAGCTCCGACCACTGGGTGTGAATATTCAGGCTGAAACCACCCAATGATCCTCTTTTAACACCGTACCGGTCAGAGGATAAAGCTAGTGCAGATGGAAAGGAGGCTAGGAACTACAAGAGGTAGATAATGCTAGATAGCATTAGGAGAAAGAGAGGAAGTAAGGCAGGCCTGGACTAATGACCAGGCCTTAGTAAGGCAGGCCTGGTCTAAGGACCAGGCCTTTGTAAGAAAGATATAGAAGAGGGACAGGGGAGAAGTTGCTACTTGCCAGACCCAGGAATCCTGAACCAGTGGGCGGAGCTTAGAGGAGCTGGTTTATTTATAGTCATGCCAGCTCAATACATATTGAACAGTTATATGATACCTCAATACATATGGATGAGTTATCTGGGGTACCCCTATTGGATAATACAACCTATGACAAGGTGAAGGTGGGGTTTTACTCCTCAGGTGAGTGGGACACAGGAAAGCAAGGTTTCGCGCCTAAACTTCAGCCATGCTGGCAATAGAGTTCATTGCCATGCACATAATGACCATGTGCTCACTCACATTCCTTGCTTCCCCACAACGTCTAGGGCTGGGCTGCTACAAGGTCAATCTAATAAAAACAAGGAAAGAAGAAAATCAAATGAACAGTATCCAAGATGAAAAGGGAGACGTCACCTCTAATGAAGAGGAAATTAAGGCAATCATTAAAAATTATTTTGCCCAACTATATGGCAATAAATATGGCAATCTAGGTGATATGGATCAATATTTACAAAAATATAAATTGCCTAGATTAATAGAAGAAGAAATAGAATGCTTAAATAATACCATATCAGAAAAAGAAATTGAACAAGCTATCAAAGAAGCCCCTCACTAAAAATACCCAGGACCTGATGGATTCACAAGTGAATTCTATTAAACCTTCAAAGAACAACTAATCCTAAGAGAATACAAACTATTTGACAGAAGAAGAAAAGAAGGAGTTCTACCAAATTCCTTTTATGACACAAACATGGTACTAATTCCAAAGCCAGGCAGGTCAAAAACAGAGAAAGAAAACTATAGACCAATCTCCTTAATGAACAAAGACACAAAAATATTAAATAGAATACTAGCAAAAAGACTCGAAGAAGTGATCACAAAGGTTATTCATTATGATCAGGTATGGTTTATACCAGGAATGCAAGGATGGTTCAATATTGCCACTAGGTTTAGAACAATATCTCACGCCAGTCACCCAGATAAATTCAGAATGGTTGAATGACTTGAATATAATGAAGGAAACTATAAGTATATTAGGTGAACACTGAATAGTATACTTGTCAAATCTTTGGGAAAGGAAAGATTTTAAAACCAAGCAAGACTTAGAAAAAATTACAAAATACAAAATAAATAATTTTGATGATTTTAAATAAAAAAAAAATTTGTACAAACAAAACCAATGCAACCAAAATTAGAAGGGAAGCAACAAATTGGTAGAAAATATTCATAACAAAAACCTTTGAGAAAGGTCCAATTTCTCAAAGTTTTAAGGAGCTAAATCAATTGTACAAAAAAATCAAGCCATTTCCCAATTGATAAATGGGCAAGGGACATGAATAGGCAATTTTCAGATAATGAAATCAAAACTATTAATAAATATATGAAAATTATTCTAAATCTCTTACAGTCAGAGAAATGGAAATCAAAATAACTCTGAGGTATTACCTCACACTCAGCAGATTGGCTAACATAATAGCAAAGGAAAATAATGCATGTAAGAGGGGATGTGATAACATTGGGACATTAATGCATTGCTGGTGGAGCTGTGAACTAATCTAACCATTCTGGAATGCAATTTGGAACTATGCCCAAAGGGCTTTAAAAGAGTGTCTGCCCTATGATCCAGCCCTAGCACTGCTGGGTTTATATCCCAAATTGATAATAAGGAAAAAGATGTGTAGAATAATATTCATAGCTGTGTTTTTTGTGTTAGCAACAAATTGGAAAATGAGAGGATGCCTTACAATTGGGGAATGGGTGAACAAATTGTGGTATATGTTGATGATGGAATACTATTGTGCTCAAAGAAATATGAAGTGGAAGAATTTCTTGTAAACTGGAATGACCTCCAGGAATTGCAAAGTGAAAGGAACAGAACCAAGAAGAGAACATTGTACACAGAGAGTGATACACTGTGGTCCAATCGAATGCAATGGACTTATCTAGTAGTAGTAATGCAGTGATTCAGAGCAATTCTGAGGGACTTATGAGAAAGAATGTTATTCTCATTCAGAGTAAGAACTGAGGGAATAGAAACACAGAAGTAAAACAACTGCTTGATCACATGGTTTGTTGGGGATATGATTCGGGATAGAGACTCTAAATGATCACCTTAGTTCAAATATCACTAATATGTAAATAGGTCTTTATCAATGACACATGTAAAACCCAGGTAAAATGGGTAAAACCCATCAGCCATGGAAGGGGATTTCTGGGAGGGGAGGGAAAGAACATGAATCTTATAACCATGGACAAATATTCTAAATTAACTTATTAAATAAAATTTATGAAATGAAAACTTGACTTAAAAGGCTAGACTATGGATTTTCTTAGGGTGGATTTCCCACCTCTTTTCCTTTGTATGAGTCACTATCTGATCTAGGGGTTCTGACAGTAACTTCATCTAGCCTGATCAAAAGTCTTCCATGTAGTGTTGTACATCAGTTCCCTCCAGAAGGAAGGTTTCTTGTAATTCTGTCATCATATGGCTTTAGGAGAGATATTTCAGGTAGTCTTCATAAAGGATAGGGGAAGTACACTAAACTTTCCAGGCAAAAGTAAATTGCTCTTGAGTAGTCTCAACTATAGAAATAGAAAAAAAAATGGTTACGTCAATAACCATATACCTTTTAACCCTAGGCCTTCTCAACTTATTCATCAGCATTGACAATAAGGTCAGGAACAGCTGAAGTGATGGGGAAGAAGGCTTTGTTGCACTAATCGTAGTACACTCTAATTAAACAGATTTATCCATCTGTTTCCATATTCTTGATGCAAAGGGAACTAGTTTATGGAATTACTTTAATTTTCTTCCTCTCTTTTATTTCAAAGAAGTATATTTCATTCCCTAGGTACCCAACATTGCTTGGTGCTAACTAGATAGGATGGTTAAAATAAATCTTTTTTTAAAGTTAAAAATTTTTCCCTTGATTATGTCTCAGTACAATTTTCAATAATTTTATGACATTTTGTAATCCATGTTTTCTCCTTTTTCAACCCTGTTCCACAAGATGGTAGTTAACATAATATCAGATGTACATATTTTGTTATACAAATTTCCATGTTTATTGTATGTGAAAGAAAACATATTGCTTACAGAAGAAAAAAATTAATGGAGGAAATTAAATGAAGAATGGCATGCTTCAATAAGCATCCAGACTTCATTAGTTCTTTCTATAGCAGTAGATAGCCTTTTTTATCACGAGTGCCTTAGAGACATCCCAGATGCTTACAATGCTGATAATTGTTTTAAGTCCTTCACAGTTGTTCATCTTACTTTATTGTTATTATTGTGTACAACTTTAAACAGGTTATACTGATTGTACTTTGCATTGCTTCATAAAAAATTATCAAGATTTTGTTTCAATTTCTCTCAAGAATTTCATTTGCTCTTATTCTCAATAAATTCTACAGGGACTGATTGAATGACTTGCACAGATATTGACTCCCAAGAGCCCACAAACCCCTTCCCTTAATGGCCTCTTTTAGTAGCCTGCCATGAAAGTTCAAATTGGGCAGGGGCTTTAAAAGTGATTTATACAGCTAGATGGTACCATGAATAGAGTGTCAGGTCTGCATTCAGAAGGACTTGAGTTCAAATTTGACTTTAGATATTTTTTTATTTGTGTGACCACGGGCAAGTCAGTGACTATTTGCTTAGCATTTGCCTTTATGTCTTAGAGTTGCTACTAAAGACAGAAAGTAATGGGTTTTTTTAAGTGACTTAGGACAGCTCAATGGATTGAAAGCCAGGTCTAGAGGTAGGAGGTCCCAGTTTCAAATCTGGCCTCAGACACTTCCTAGCTATTTGATGCTGGACAAGTCACTTAACCCCCATTGCCTAGCCTTTACCACTCTTCTGCCGTGGAACCAATTCCAAAATAGAAGATGAGAGATTCTTTTAAAAATTGATTTGATCAGTCTCATACTGCTAGAAAGTGTCTGAGTCCATTTTTCACCTTGGGTCTACCTGATTCTAAGCTTAGCACACTATCAATCATTGTACCTAACTGTCTCTAGGCAGCTAGGGGGGGCTGTGATTCCTTCTATATTATTCCCTTGACTGCAGTATTTATCCAAGCCACAACTGTCTTCAGGGTGTGGTCAAATTTTATCCCTTGTTAAATCCAAATCTATAAATTATTTAACAGGGGAAACCATAGTTAAGAGTTCATTGGTATGCAATGGAACCAGAATGTTGGAAACTGTAGCCCCCATTAGTGAGAGTGAACTCTCACTCTCAGATTTTGAGTTCTCTCGTAAGTCATGGTCTGTCCAGAATCAGTCACATAGCCTAGGCATCACATGAGGCCCCCAAAACCCCTCCTGCACTTGGCAACAACTCATCCTTGTTCTACCCACTGAAGCTATACTTTTCCCAGAGAATCTGGGCTAGATGATTACATATTTACCTGTTATTTATTATCCTATAGAAAACTGTTTAGAACCACTGAGGTCATCTACATCCATTGTCTCTATGTTGTAAATAATTACTATTGTCCCTGCAAAAGGTTTATGTAGTGACTTAACCTACATCCTTTTCCCTATAAAATAGGTATCCCAAATCATTAAAAGTTGTCAGGTGCTCAGCAAGAGATTTTTCTGTGTGTCTCTCTGTCAACCTGGCCCTTCTATAATCACAAAATCATTTTTCTTACCCTGGCTCAGAGACCCACAAATGTTTGTCATTATTACCTAACAGGAAACCAAAATTTCTAGGTTAATGATCATACTGTTTGTTCCAGGATACTAATCTTTATTGGAAGAAATAAGAAGCTTTGGTTCTATCATAGAGAATGCCCTAACGTTTATAATAGTAAGACACTATCCCATCAGCCAACCATTCTTGAAAATCAGTTTTTCACTCTGGTTTTATATCAACACCAAGTTCACATAAGCGTTGATTATGATCTACTTTGTTCATCTTATCTCTCTAGCACCACACCTTTCATTGAATTCACGTAAATAAAATGTTAAAACATTAATATTAATTATGGACTTACACTCTTTTGTTCCCTACCAGTATTATGGCCCATTGGGGAAAATGGGAAAGCCTAACACAGTTAGGTTAGTTAGCATACTCCTCTTATATGAATGTCCCCTTGGGAATGCAGTCTCTTGGATTTTGCATCAGCTGTATGTTTCCTTGAGCAAAAACTAGTAGACAAAGTTTCCTAGGGTTGGGATTTTTTTTAATCTGGGTATAGGGGTAGAATAAAAAAAATACAGTAGTTTCCCTGAAATGCTATAAAAATAATTCCAAGGTTACTCAAAAATAACTATTTTATCCTATGAGAATATGGCCAATAGTAAAGGGCCAATGTCATTTTTCCTGCCAGTGGGCAATTTAATATCAACTAGTCTCCATGGCTCCAGTATTTTTTCCTCTTCCCAACTGATTTGGGGAGAGGTTTCTCCATTCTCTTAGAGTACACAGAGAGATATCCCATTTCACCTGAAAGCTCAGAGAACCTACATGTTTTTTTTTCCTGACTGTCTGCTGTTTTATAAGTACTGCCACTCAATAAAGTTTAAAGTTTTACTATCTTGTAAAGACTTTCTTTTTTCATTTTATGGAATTTTTTCCCTGAACCTGCTTGAGCCTGTGTTAAAGTATATGCACACTTATATTCAGTAGTAGAGTTGAGAGGAAAACAAAAATTGAAAAACTAAATAACATTTACCTGAAATTTGCAAAAGGAGAAGCAAGATTATCCATAATTGTATACATGATGGCACCTATATAACTCTATATTCTATGATCAGAGCATTTGGGATCAACCAACTGCTGCTACTTGGAGTCTGGCACATAGGGATACCACTTCAGGAGGCAGGGAGGTGATTCTCTCTTGGTATCCAAACATAAATTCATTTACAGCATTGATTTTGGAAGAGAGACAGAAAGATCCTTTTTCTTCCATCATCCTTAAAAAGCTTTCTTTTGAATCCTTTCAAACCTGAAGTGGGAAAAATGGAGTTCAATATATAGTATATTAATATGCTCTGGTATCAATAAACCAGTAGGCAGCATCCAAATAAGAAGGAAGAAATTGCTGGAAGATAGCCCATGTTAAAATATGCTCTGATTCCTATATAAAAAATTTTAAGGATCAAAAATAAAACAGGAGCACTGAGAGGTTTAAAATGAATTTAAGGTTCTTACATAGTGGAGATTTAATATGAGGTATTTTTATCTTCCTAGAATAATACAGAAGAAATTTAGGATCATCTGAGCTACATGCATCTGTTACCTGCAAGGCAAACTTTTAGCTCTTTCATCAGTTTTTTTTTAATTTTCCTCTCCCTGTAACATGATTCAGCTTAGCCTTCCATCTGATGAGAGAACACTGGTGTCATCACAGAGGATAAGAAATGAAAATGTAACATTTTGATTCATCAGAGTAGAAAATTCCCCTCTAATAAGGACAATAATTGAAAGCCAATAAAATGAGATAGTTTGCAACATTGCAATCATTATATGTTTACATATCTTAAACATGAATAATTTTATGTGATCTTTAACAATCAATTTGGAATTTTACATCATTATTTCACCTCATGAATAGACTTTTATTGAAATTTAAAGAAAATTTTAGGGAATTTCAAATTCCATGGAGGAAATGTTTTTTTTTTCTACTGTATTAATGCCATAATGAATTTTTATTAGAGAAGAATTTTTCTCTACCATTTTGTTTTCCATATGTCCTCTAAATTTTGCATTCTTATTGTTGAAAGAACCAATTTATAGACAATAATATTCTATTGCAAACAGTATCTGGAAATTTCAATTACCTGCTAAAGTTGTTGAGATAGCACACATGCTTTGACATTTTTGTTAAGGCTAGAATAGAAATAAATCAATGATTACTGTTGATCTCAAATCTGCTTGTCTATAACCTATTAGACAAAGAGCTAGTTGTCTGAGCTTCATTAAGATAAATTATATCACATATAAGTTCTTAGACATCTTTATCCCAACTCTTTATTTTATTTATGTTATATGCAAATCAGCATTTGGCATAGGCGCATTTCTTTTCTGGGATCCTTTAAAGTCATGAATTCAGTCAGTATGTGGCTACCAATGATGCTTACAGTACCACCAAAAAATTCAGGGGTGCCACTTGGGATACTGATGGGAAGATTGAAAATTCAACATCTTCAGGTTGGAATTGGTGGTTCCAAGGAAAGATGACTGACTAAGATAAAATCTGTGGTCTTTCCTTTTCAGAATCTCTCCTCTCAGTTACTCAGTTATACCACATGATGAGATAGAGATAAATATGATCTTTTTTTTCTGGAAAAATGTCCCCATTCTAGCTAAGTTTATTCTTTTATGTAGGACCCAGGATGATGAAAACCTCCAGTAAAATGGAAGAGACTTTGGCATATTTTCTCTTTATGAAATGCCTTTTAAAATTTTGACACTTAGTCTAATGACTGCTTGATCACCTAGGAAAGTATCAAGTTCAAATGGGATCAGGTAGTTTCCAATTCATTCTAAAAGGTTTTCTTTTTTCCATGTATTTACCATTGTATATTACTTTTTATGTTACACAAATTTTATTTAATCTTTAAAATTTTTTATGTATTTTATATACTTTTCTTTTTAAATTTTGAGTTTGAAATTCTCCCTTTCCCTCTGTAAGGAGAAAAGGCATTATTTTATTAAAAAGGTTGGACTGGATTATATTTAAAATAGGGTCACCAGAAATTTAATTTATTATAAAGAGTTTTATTTGCAATTTGTTTTCAAAATATAAAAAGAATTAAACAGGAAATCAGAGAGAGGATAGGGTAAGATATCTAGCCTAATCATTAAGTAATTTATTCATGGCCCTTGGATCAATCTTGGACAGGAAGAGTTAGTCCTTAGCCTGAAAGGCCTTTGCATTTCAAGGACTTGAGGAAGTTTCTCTCAAGAAGTTGGTTTCTTCTGAGGATAGTCTCTTCAGAAAATCCCAGAGAGGTGTAAGCCTCTTCACTCACCATGTATCAGTTCAAAGGAAGTGAGTTAAGAACAGCATCCCCAGGAACAGGGTCTCTGGTCCAGTCAGCAGATTCTTCTCTAGTCTCAACTCCAAAGAATGAAGAATTGACTCTCACAGGAAGTTGTAATTCCTTTTAAAAACACTTTCTTTTGCGTCACTTCCTGTGCCTTCTTTCACTATTTACATGGACAAATCATAGTTTAAAGCCTTGCTTAGGATTGCCCAGGAGGCAGTCAGTCAATTCTGATTCATCACCCACTTTTGCAAATGTGAGTCACAGACCTTCCTAGTAAATGATTAAGTGGAATGTTTACACTTTTGGTGATTAGATCAAAAAATGGGAAGGGGAATTGATTTCATTTTTAAAATCAGGGAACAGTTAATTTCCTTTTTACAATCAAGGGAGAGTTAAATTTAATCTTCATACTCCCCCCCCCATTCCTCCATTCCCTAAACAGCCTGGCAAACTTATATCAATTAGTTACACATGTAAAATCATGGAAAATATATTTCCATATTAGCCATAAGCAAAAATAAAGAGAACAAAATAATTTTACTTCATTATCACTCAGTATTCATTAATTTTCTCTTTAGAAATGGAGAGCATTTCCCCCTCAAGAATAATCCTTTGAGACCTGTTCAAAGATATTTGTAGCTGCTCTCTTTGTGGTTTCAAAAAAAATGGAAAAGTAGAGGATGCCCTTTGATTGGGGAATGGCTGAACAAATTGTGGTATCTGTTGATGATTGAATACTATTGTGCTGAAAGACATAATGAACTGTGGGAATTCCATGTGAACTGTAACAAAATCCAGGAATTGATGCAGAGCGAAAGGAACAAAACCAGAAGAACAATGTATACAGACACAGATAAACTGTGGTACAAAAGAATATAATGGACTTCTCTAATAGCAACAATGCAATAATGCAGGACAATTCTGACAGACTTATGAGAAAGAATGTTATTCACATCCAGAGAAAGAACTGTGGAAGTAGAAACACAGAAGGAAAACAACTCCTTGATCACATAGGTCAATGGAAATATGATTGGGGATGTAGATTCTAAATTATCACCTTAATGTAAATATTAATAATATGGTCTTGATTAATGACACATGTAAAATGCAGTGGAATTGCTCATTGGCTCTGGGTGTGGGAGAAGGTGAGAGAAAGAACATGAATCATGGAACCATGGAAAAACATTCTTAATTAATTAATTAAATAAAAATGTTCAAAACTAAAAAAAAAAGAATAATCCTTTGAAATTGTCTTGGGTAATTTTATTTTTCAGATTATCCTAATCTTTCATACTTAATCATCCTTAAAAATTACTGATACTGGGCACAATGATTTTCTTCTTCTCAATTTACATTAGTTCACACAGTTCTCATTATTTTTTTAAACCATTTCTTTCATTATTTCTTATTGTGAATCTTAAAAATTCTCAGACCCTACTTCAGAAGACTTTGTTAAGACCATTCACATTTTAAACAATGAAGGGACTTAGTCAGGAATGTGAGAACTCTACTCCACCCATACTTAATCATGCTTTAGGGGAAGATAAAGTTGAAAACTCTTTACTGAACAATGAAAAAGTACTTAACTCTTACTTATAGTGAAGCAAAAGCCTTAAGCTAAGTCTGTTTTCAGGAAGGTGCTAAGTACCTATGAAGGTCAGGCAACTTGCAAACTTGTAAGGAACAAGCCTTAACAAAAGAGGTGTGGGGTTTTAGTCTACTCAGGTGTGAATTACTCAAAAGTTTAGTCTACTCAGGTGTGAATTAAGAATGGTCTGTCCTTTGGAAAATGTCTACTATGATTGTTAGATGTAAGAACTTAGGGGAGGTGACATAGGAGATGTCTCTTTAAAAGGAGATCAGAAGCTGAGAGAAAAAAAAAACTCTCTCTGAAAGATACAGCCTTGGAAGCTGAAGTGGAGCTCAGGAGCTGAACTGGTAGGTCTCTCTGAACACTAGAATCTTGCTTGTGACAAATCTTGTGGTGAGTGGATAAAGACTGACTGATCTCTCTTAGGGCTTGGGCCTAGGCTGGCCTGGGATGGCCTAGCCCTTTTATCATTGTTTCCTCTCATTCTCTCTCTTTCATTAATTCCTTATTTGTATTAATTAAAATCTCCATAAAAACCTAGCTGACTTGGGTATATTTCATATTCGGGAAGTTTTCCCTGGTGACAAGTTTATATCTGATTTAACTCAAGACAATGTCTTGAAACCATATTTCTGTGGTCACAGTTTAAGAAAACCATTCTTTTATCTAACAGTTTATGCCAACAACTCTTTTAAATGTTACATTATATAATAGTATTTCATCATAATCATACACCATAATTCATTCAGTCATTTCCCCAATAGATGACCATCACCATATTATAGCATTCTTTGCTACTACCAACAAGAACTGCTTTAAATATGTTTGAAAATATAAGTTCTCTTTGATCTCTTTGGAGTAAGAACTAGTAGTGATATTTCTGGGTCAAAGTATATGCTCAGATTTATAGCCCAGATTTATATGACCAACATTGATACCTCTACTTGGTGTCTTGGTGTGTATCACAAAGATATCAAACAGGGGGAAAAGATACACTTGTACAAAAATATTTATTGCAATTTTTTTGTGGTGGCAAACAATTAGAAACTGAAGGGATGCTCATCAATTGGGAATAGCTGAATAAGTGATATATATATATACACACACATATATATATATATATATATATATATATATATATAATTTTGATAGAATATTAAATAATGCCTCAACAAATAATAAACAAGATGATCACAAAAAATCCTGGAACAATGTCTATGAAGTGATGGAAAGTGAAATGAGCAGAACCAGAACAATGTTGTACACAGGAACAATAAGTCATCAAGCGTTAATGATTTCAGCAATGTATGGATTCAAGACTGAGACAGCTCTAAGGGACTCATGATGAAAAAGGCTCTCTTGTCTGTAGAATGAACTGATGGGGTCTGAAAGGAGATTGAATCATACCATTTTTCATTTTATTAACTTCATGAATTTTTCTCTAGTGCAAGGGACATGCATCTTCTTTCACAACATGACAAACATGGAAATATATATTGCATGATAGTGCATGTACAACCCCTATCATATTAACTGCCATCTAAAGCATGGGTGAGAGGCAAGAGGGAAGAAGAGAACTTGGAAAATAAAATGTCAGAAATAACTATTAAATTATATTTAAAAAGTCATCTGTAAAAATATATATAAAAAAGAAAGAACAACACAGCTCATATTAAAACAGCCATAACAAAATTAAAAACAAATACCTTAAAGGATGTGTATAGTTTTATAACCCTTTTAACTTCATTCCAAATTGATTTCCAGAAAGATTAAATAAGTTCACAACTCTACCAGCACTTTATTATCATGCTTATTTTTCCTCTTCCTATCTTGAGATTTTAACCTCTGATAAATGAAATAGTACCTCAGAATTCTTTTAATTTGCATTTATCTAATCCAAGGGTTCCCAAACTAAGGCTTTCAGGCCACATGCCAGCCCCTGAGGCTATATATCCAGCTCCCACCACACTTCTGGAAGGGGCACCTCTTTCATTGGTGGTCAGTGAGAGGAGCACTGTATGTGGCAATGCTACAAAGTGAGGAGTCGCTCATATACAGTACTACTTCTGGTGACATAATACTTTACGTGGCACCTTGTTCTGAGAGTAACTTAATGAGAATGAGGCTCTGCACAAAGGATTATGTGGCTGCACAATGGAAGATATCAGAATGGTGAATGGCATTCTGGGGGAGGGGATTCTGCACTGTGTATACTGCTGCCTGGTGTAGTGGTGGCAGTGATGGGCCTGTGCAAGGTGTGACAGGCCCATCACAGACAGCTCTGCAACCTCCGCTATCCCAGACAGCGCCATACAGATTTATTCATAGGTTTGTTGTTTTGTTTTGTTTTTTATTTTTTTTTGTAGTCTGGCAGTCCAATGAACTGAGGGACAGTGAACTGACCCCCTGTGTAAAAAGTTTGGGGACCCTTGATCTAATCAATAGTGACTTAGAAAAATTTTATATTACTATAAATAGCTTTCATTTCTTCCTTTGTAAACTATTTTTCATATATCTTGACCATTTATTAATTGATTAATGCCTCTTATTTTTATAAATTTGTCATATTTCCCTATATATTTGAGAAATAAGGCCTTTATTTTTAAAATTGTGCAAAACTTTTGAAGTTACTTAATTGTCTATGGCATCTTTTAGCAAAACGTAGTTTCTTTTAGCTCTTTATATAGGTCCATTTTTATTTTACTTTGTCTGAGATCATGATTGCTTCCTGAGCCTTTTTCACTTCAACTGAAGAATGAGATTCTTCTACAGTCCTTTAGTGCATCTTTCTGTTTCAAATGTGTTTCTTATAAACAAAATATTGTTAGATTCTGATTTCTAATCCATTTTACTCTCCACTGCCACTTTATGGGTGATTGTATGCTGTTCAGATCACTAGTTATAATTATTGACTATATTTTCTTTCATCCTATTTTCTTCTGTTTAATCTTTGATTCTTTTTTATCCTATACCTCCTTAAAAGTCTATGTTGATTCTGACCATTGTCTCCATCAATCTACTGTACATTTTTTCATTTTTTTCAAATGTCCCCTGTCATTTGTTTCATTCCTGTTCCTAATATTTCCCTGTTGGGGAAGTTAGATTTCTTCACCTTCTTTATTGTGTGTGTGTGTGTGTGTGTGTGTGTGTGTGTGTGTGTGTGTGTTTATTATTTCTACTTTAAATAAAATGCAATGAGAGTAGGTTCAAGAATTATCTACTCCCCCATTATCCCTTAACTGTAAAAATGACCTTTAATACCTCCTTAATATAAGAAAAAAAATCCCTATTCTACTTCTCCCTTTCCCATTTGCCTAATACATCCCTCTTTTTTAACTGTTAATTTTTTGGGGAGGTGATCTCGCCAAAATTGATTCAGTCTCATGCCTCCTTCTAACTGCCCTAATTGTAATAAAATTATTGGAATTATATTTATCACCTTCCCATAGATATATTTGACTTCAAATCTCTTTAGATTACTATATGATGTTTACCTTCCTTTGCTTCTCCTTAGCCTTGTGATTGAATGTCAAATTTTCTATTCAACTGTGGTGTTTTCATGAAGAATGTTTGAAATTCCTCAATTTAATTCAATATATATTTTTCTCCTGGAGGATTATATTCAGTTTTCATAGTAGGTATTATTGACAGCAATTACAGCTTTTTGTTGTCTGTAATGTATTCTAAGTCCTGTTCTCCTTTAATGTAGAATCTGTTAAATCTTTTGTCATTCTGAGTATGGCTCCATTATATTAAATTATTTCCTTCTGGTCACTTGAGATATTTTCCTCTTGACCTGTGAGCTCTGGAATTTGTCTATTCCTGGAACTTTATATTTTGGTATTTCTTTCAGGGAGTGATCAATTGATTCTTGTAATTTCTACTTTAACCTCTAGATCCAAGGTATTGGGGCAGCTTTAATAGATAACTTAGTGTAAGAAAAAAAATTATCATGGTTTTCAGGTAATAAAATATTTTTTTTAAATTATCTTTCCTTGATCTAGATCACTGTTTTCTGGTGGTATATTTCATGTTTTCTTCCATTTTAAAACCTTTGGGTTCAAAGGTGTAGGAATGTGTGAGAGAGTGTGTCCTATAGTTTTATGTTTAATCTTTGTTGTTTTTGTGTGGCTAGATTAAATTAAAAAAAGAGGCAAAAAGAGTTTAAGATGTAGTTTCATCAAGGGGAATTTCTTTTGTGGTGACTGTTACCCGCTCCCTCTGCCTACATCCCAACCAGGCAGGCTAGGAAGGAGGCTGCACCTGCTCTAGCAGCAAGCTCCCAAGTAGGAGAGAGAATCTGAACAGGAGGGGATTTAAAAGTTCCTTCCTTGAGAAACCCAGCCAGCCTCATGGACAGCTCACCTCCAACCTCTTATGGGAGTAGATAGTAGATTTGTCCACATACTACACGAGCAGTTTGTTAGAAATCATAGTCAAAAAGAGAGACAGTTTAGATAGATCAGCATGTAGAGTTCAGGGAAAGTTAGGAAACAAGAAAGTCTACTCAGACAATCAGATGGCTAATCTCAGTAGTTTAGCTCAGCACAGCTTCCTCAGTTAAAGGGGCAGTATGCTGAAACTGTTTTAATGAATTTTCTCCCTGCAAATATTTCTTCTTAAGAATGGATCCTAAAACACTGATTTTTTCCTTTCAAAACATGCTTGCCACAAAGTTGTGTGCTTCTGTTTCTCGTTGCCTTTGTCACAGTCTCGTCTCTATATAAAAAGGTGGGAGTTGCAAGCTTAAAATTCCCACAGTGAAAAATCCTCACCAGAGGACAAAAGCAGTTACCTGTTCAATGATTTTTTTCCTCTTTCTTCCTTTGGATAGACCCCAAAGGAGCGAAAAAGAGAAAAATCCAGAGTAGAAATGGGATATTTTTACTCCACAATTGGCACTTTTCAGTTCTAAGGGTTAATGCATGCAACTTGGGAAGATAGCTGATGATTTTGATATGGTACAACTTTAATTTCATATATTGTGGTTACTGGTTGTCAGTTAAATGTTAAATGTTAACCATATCTTATTGAGCACAAAACTCATATATTTAGAAGTTTGTTTTGTTAGATCTTGCAATTTATAATGGTTTCAGTGAATTTGAGAATTATCTAAATGTGATTGATAGCCAGCCTGACACAGCAGAGGAATGTTTTATTCTATAAGAACAGAAATTGTACTGTCTACTTTTTAGATGTAAAAGTCATCCAAAAAAAGTTGTTTTGTTGTTTAGAAGTTTTTCTAGAATTTAAACTTGGGATTTTTCAAATCAGATGTTATTTTAATGTGTGTGCTGTCAGAACTAGCAACAAGTACTCATATGACACACAAGAAATTTTTAAAATAGGTAATCTGTGCATGGGATTTAATAATTGAGTAGTAAGAATTTGGTGTTTTACAAAAGAGAGAATTAAGTTTTTCACCTAAAAAAGGTTAAGGGCTTATGATATGCAAACTGTATGTCCTTAACAAGACAAATTTGGCCAGCCCTGAAATCAAGAAGGTCTTATCATGAGGATTGAATATAATTCAGTATAGTTTCCTCTACTTATAATAATGATTAAGAGGAGAAGCCAGAAGAAATAAGGGTATTAAATAGAGAAACTAATTGATACTATAAATTCCAGTGTGAAATAGATACAACAAATTATAAATTGGAATAATGTCGATGAAATTTAATCAGGTATGTGGCAAAGTTTTGAGCTAAAAGACTAAACTGGAGGTTCTATACTACTTTAGACAGGTTTGAAAGGAGTACAGGGAAATGCTTTGAACTTCAGATTGGTTATACACTGAAACATTGCTAAAGGGCTTAATCAAAGTTATTTGGAAGTGTGGAGTTCAAACTAAAATCCACTGAGAGTAAATTATTATGAAGGTTTTGATACATTCAAACTTTTAAATTGTAGTAATCTCACTGGTTAAAGAAGGATGGGACAAGGCTGTTAAGTAATAAAATCTAAATCGAGTCAAGAGGCCTTAGGATAAATTGCTCAGAACCTATTAACCCCTTCCTTACATGCAGGAAGGAGAAAGAAGGATTTATAATTGTTCCACACTGAAACTTAGGGACTGAAATAGACACCTCAAAGAGTTGACAACCACTGTGTGATAAAAATTAAAGATGAGTATATTTTAATTGTATATTTCAGAGATTTTAATGTGCTCAAGCAAGCAAACATTGCCAGCCCTGTCTGACCAAGAAGCTTATTTGAAGCTGTGGAATATTAATGCAAATGTTCCATGTCCAGAATGATAAAATAAGTTGAGTGATATGTAATTGGTAAGTTACCTCACACAAATTTTGGGTGTATGTTGTTTGATAATTTGATTACATTTTTGATCTGTATTAAGGTATATATGGCAAACAGTAACCAAGCAATGGGTATGATGTTAAAAATGGCATATATGGGGAAAATGCTTGCTCAGAATTTTACGGTTGTTATGTGAGTTGCTGCTAAAATATATATTGAAGTATTGTTTGGATATAAACAAAAGCTCATTGTAAACCTGACTATACCATAGATTTTTTCAATGCTCAGTGGTTACCTCAGTTTACAAATTTGTACTATGAACTGAAATTTATAATTCATAATCACTATGCTAAAGATGTTCAATGATGTAATCCTTTAAATAAAAATTCTTTTGGGGTTACTGATTAACAATTGAAGTGATACCAACAGTATGTTTGTTTGACTTAAGCAAGTCAGAGAAGGTGAGAAGGTGTGTTGGATTTGAATTTGGAAGAAAGGGACTTTGATCTAAAGATCTGAAGATCAAAGCTTGAGCATGGAGATTTGTGGAGGAAGAATGGGAGTCTTATTCTGCTTTTTAAGCAGAGAGTTGGAAGGGAGAGACAGACAGACAGAGAGGAACAGAGAGAGAGAGAGAGAGAGAGAGAGAGAGGAGACACATAGGGAGGTAAAAGAGAACAGATAAATGTTCTACTTATAATTGAATCCCTGACCTAGGGATAATTTCTAAAATTAATGTATGTTTTGTGGGAAAATCACATAATGATTCTTTAATTTCTCTGGACAGTTACCCTAAAATGATTCCTGTATGGACTTGTCTTAGTCTTTCAGATGGCCTAGGTATAAGAGATGATTCAACTCTGATTTATATTACTATGGAACTACTCAATTCAGCACTCATATTCTTTATTTTGTGTTTTGTGACTAAAGTGTGATATGTAAATTATTGCCAAACTACATAAGAATAATTGAGTGATCAGCCTTGTAGGGATATGAAAGGCTTGTTTGAGGGTATGGAAATTTGTTCTTGGGCTGCTGATAAGCAGAATTTCTCTCAGCTGTAATGGGTGAGACTTGTCTTTTAAGGAAAAAGAAGGCTTCTGGGATCTAATGGTGACAAAGTATACAAAGGACAGTGTACTGGGATGGTTACAGAGGCATATTCTGGGCTCACTTGGGAATGGACCTTTTCTGACCATCTAGGCTGTTAATCCTTGAGTGAAACAATGATGGCATGAGCCAGTGATAGCTTTGGCCATCCCTTACTATGTGTCCCTTGGGTCATGAGGAAATATTTTCCCCATAGGCTTTTCCTTTGTCACAAATTCCTATAATCAGTACATAATGCAAATTTTAAAATTAAAGTTTCCATTTTTATAAACAACTTATTAGGTAAATAATTGAAAATTCTCAAATTGTTAGGGAATATGCTTTGAAAAGTAGGTGAAGTTTATTAATAGATGGCTTGTATTTGTAGCCTTAATTTGCCACAGTTGAAGTTTGGATCTTGAGCTTGGAAATATAACTCAAAGCTTTCTTGAATTTCCCCCAGAATCAGGGATAAAGAAATTCATCAGTAAAATATTTTTACTCCAGTTTTTTTATAGATATTTATAGTTAATGTATACTTTGCAAAAAGGATATTCTTTAACAGAAACATCACATGCTAACTCTGCAAGCAACTCAGGAATCTGATTTCCTAAAGGGATCTATTCCTGTCAGAAGATGATTTCTGAAGATGAAGTCTGTTGGCTAAGATACCCAAATGCAAATGTGTAATACCAATTATTATTGTACTAATGTTCTCTGTTTCTATCTGGTGTTCTAGTTTTTTCCCCAGTCCTGGTTTCTACACTGCTATCCTAGAGGCTGACTCTCCCCCCTTGTGACCTGTCTGCCAATCAGGGATAGCAGTTGCTGGACATCCTTCAGATATCCAAGCAGGTCCCCTCCTACCTAGGACCCAGGAATTCACTGAGGATATGCCTCTAAAGGCCTGATGTCCACAGCCTTTCCCTCCCTGTTCAAGTTTTGGCTACTTCCCTGTGAGATACGTGGACTTTGCATTTGTAACCTTGTTGCTTCTCTAGGTGCTCCTAGGGTAAAAGCACTCAGAGGAGTCATCCAGATATCACTGTAACCTCAGCAACTATTCCAGCCTGAAGCCCTGGACATTGCCTACGGCCAATACCTCTCTCCTGACGATAGGCAGGAACAGCTCTACACCCATTCTCAGCTCTGAAGAAACTACAGAATACTGCGACTATTACCCATTTTACCTTAGATGTTTGGAGGGGAGGATGGGACGGCATTTGGCTATGCTTGGACTTGTACTCATGGGATTTTTGGAAATTAGTCTACCCTTCCAGATAATTCAATACCAAGGGGTAATCAGTAGGACAGGGGATATAAAGTAATTAATTAGTGCCAGACCAACCCAGAAGGAGAAAGCCCCCTGAATTCTTTTTGATCTGTTTGATTTACTTGGGAGTAAGTGGATAGATCCCTCACATACCCTTTTGTCCATAACTCCAGCAGGGGACTCTGTATCTAGCAGAAAACTCTGTCTATGCTTGCCCATCCATGGGGTCACCATCATGCAAATCATCAAGAGAATTATATTGAGCAGCCTGGGGATGTGAAACCATCGCCCCGTGGCAGCAGAAAGATCCCAATATCATACTACAAAGGGAGCAAAGCATGAGCTGGGATGTTCCCCTTGATTCCAGAAGTCCCCTTTCCCTAACTATTAGAGACCCAGAAGATAAGGGATGGATACAGACATGGGGACTTAGGCTGGATGTGAAAGGCAAGGACCCAGGGATAGAATTTACAGTGCAGCAAATAGCTGACAAAGTGCAACCCTCACCAGTTGGCCAGAACTGAGAGGTTCTCGTAGGATTTGGGCTGGAACCCATCCCCACTGTCATCGTACTTGGGCGACCGTTTAAGATGGCCATAAAGCATCCTCAAAGAGGACAATTCCTCCTCACTATGCTCACAACTATCTTTTTGGACCTTAGTGAATTAGAAAGCTCTGTTAATTTCCTGGAAAAATCACTCTCCTCTCTGGCAGAAATGGTTGTCCAAAATATGTGGGGACTCAATCTCCTTTTTTTAAGAAGGTGGAGCTCTGCATGGCATTGGGAGAATACTGTTCTTTCTATGCTAATCATTCTGGGATTATACAGGAATCTCTAGCCCTGCTCTGGGGGAGGATATAAGAGAGGGAAAGGATTGATACTCAAGCCAGCAACTGGTATTCTAGTCTTTTCTCTTGGTCTCCTTAACTGACTACCTTGATCATGGCCTTGGCAGGACCACTCATATTAGTAGTAGTGGGCCTCTTGACAGGATCTTGCCTGATCAACTGTCTTATGACCTATATCTGACAGCATCTTCAGGCTATTAAGCTTTAGACTTTAAGATCACATTGTTCTTCACTGTCTAATGACTCAAGGGTTTGACTCATAAACCAGAAGAGAAGGGAATGAAGTAGCCCCAAAAGGGGCAAAGATAGAAAAATTAAAAATAGATAAAGCAGATAGACCCCTGTGAGCATTTTTTAGGGAACAGACCTGGCTTCCCTTCCTCAGGAAGTTGAACTGTTTATGCAAACAGAAGACCAGTCTCTACTTAGGTTGGGGGATGTGAATTAGAAAGGGGCAGGAGACAAAGGAATTTTAGGACTATCAGAGAGGTCAGGATGGAAGCAAGATAACATATGGCTGACTAGGGCTAAGTAACTAAAATAAACAGCTCCTAAATAACAGCCCCCACAGAAATCTGAGGATTGTCTCCTCATCTTGAACCCTGCATTCCTGTGTCAGTGATAAGGTTTGTTTGATTAAGAACCTATGTGTAAAAAGAAATAACTTTGTATCTTGTAATGTATATAAGCTATCCTATAATGCCAGTCTGATGCAGCCTTCCAGTAGGGAATGCTGTCCCAGCTGGTAGATTCTTTTATTTTTTCTTTTATTAATAAATTGTGTTTCCAATAATTGAAATTATGGGTGTTTGAACTCATTTCTGAAGTGTACCACTTCAATATTCTTATATAACTATAAATAAATATTATATAGATAGAAAGATTGTGTCTTTTATATATATGGAAACCTTTTAATTTCAAATGTCATTCAGGCTTCTTTTATCTAATAGAACTAGGTCTTTTATTCATCTCATTTTTGTGTCATCAATATTAAGATCATCTTTTCAGAAAACTCTCATTTACAGTTTTGTCATTGGTTTTACTATCAATGAATCAAAGTAAATAATTTCTGCATATAATATCATGACTTTTTCATTAGGATTCAATTCCAGTTGCTCATAGGAACATGAATGTTCCATTCTGTCTATTCAATTTTAACTTTATAGGTACCACCAACTTAAAAAGCATAAAATTTAGAAAGATTTTTTTATTGTTGTTTAGTTTTTATTTTAGAAGGTAATTTCTAATCTCAATGTTTATTAGTGACAATTCTGAATTTGTGCATTGGAAGTAGGGGATTTGTATTGCCTTAGTATAAATTTAACTTTTGTTGTGAGACTTTATTCTAGAGGATAGAAAAAATTCATCATGGCATTTTGAATGGCTACATTGTGTGCTAGCATATGTGAATTCTAATTCATGGAAAAATTAATTTCTGCCTTTCAGAGCATTCCTGATTAAATCTAGAATTCCTATGAAAGTGAACTAACACCAGGTTCTCTTCAAAATAATATATTTAAGCTCGTGATACTTAAATATTTTAAGGAATTACTATATCTATATGGGAATGTATCCTAAATATTCATGTTTAAATCCCACTATACATTAGCACTCTGCCTGTCTTGATAGTTATATCAAAAATGGAAAAAAAATAATATTGAAAAAGAAAAGAAAACAATAAAAGAAAAATGAAAAATCTAGTGACCAATTTTCTTGGCAAAATCATTCTCTAAACCAGTCAGATGAACAAACCATCATTCTTGACTTCTAACTTTCTCTCATCTAGTATATATTCATTTAGCTGTCAAATCTTGCCATTTCTTCCATCTTAACATTTCAGAAGGCCATCCCTTTTTGTCTACCTATATACTCATCATTCTATTTCAGTTCCCTTGCCATAAGTCTTTCTCTCTTCAATGTTTTCTCCCCAAATCTTTCAAAATGTTTTTCTAAAGCTCTGGTCTGGCCATGTCACTTCCCTTCTCAATAAAATCCTGTGGCTCCAAAATGCCACTAGAGCTAAGTATGAACTTAACTTTTTACCACTCAAAACATTTACTACCATTTGAAAAAAGGCTCCAAATAACTTAGTATAAGATGCATGGATCAATAAAACCCATAGTTTTAACCTCAAGCCTAGCAAATAATTTTTAGCAAAGAAGACAAATTGGGCATACCAATATTGACTAAGGTAGAGTTTTCCATGTCCCTTGTCATATAGGTCAGAGTCACTTTTTAAAATTAACTCTATAGTTTTAAAAGGAGTGTCTTTTAAACCTGAAAAACAAATAGAGTCTTTCTTTTTCTGACTCATGTTTTCTTGTGAATTCTACAGTGAAACCATGTTGAAAACATGGGACCTATGAACTAGACTGAGAGGGTTCATGTCTCCCATTTTATCTCTTCTTTGAGAAATAGGGCTTGGAGATGTGATTCTGTTTCTGAACCGTGTCATATGTCCTTCCAAGTTTTTGTTGATGTAAATATGGATTCCCAAAGGACATAGGAGTTATAGCCATAGTGATCTTACCACAACAATTTTGTGCAGCAAGAAATATCCCTGAGAAATCAAGATATGCTGCATTCAAATCCCATGGTGGTTTTTTACTTGGAATTGTGACTGTACTATATAGGAATCAAATTTAACTAAAAAGTTAATGTCCTTTGACTCTTCAGAGACTAAGATGGTACTAACAGTGGGACTTGGGAGTGATGAGGATTATGCTCCAAAGTTCTAGAGTTTGTCTATGTAATTTTGTATTATACCTTTGAAATAAATATCCCTTTTTTTTTTAAACTTACCTTTGATCTTAGGATCAATACTGTATTTTGATTCCCAGACAGAAGAGTGGTAAGGGCCAGACAATGGGGGTTAAATGACTTACCTAGGGTCACACAGCTAAGGAAGTGTCTGAGTTCAAATTTCAACCCAGGACCTTCTATCTCTGTTCCTAGCTCTCATTCTAAATATTCCTTTTCTAAAAGCTAATCTGACTGTTATTTAGTAAATAGAAATCAGTAGCAGGGGACATACTCTGCACTTGGGGGAACACAATTAATAGAGGCTGGTGCCATTTGCCAGAGAGCTTTAAAATCCCAACCACCTTGAGTGTTTTGAAGAAACATGAGAGAGAAGTAAACATATTAAATATTTTGCCTTTGGTCAGTAGGGGCCAAAATAGTTAGGGTTACAGTTTGAATTGTTATTCTTGGAGGTATCATGAAAAGCCAAGCACAATGATGAAGCTTTCAATTGCTGGAGCTTTGAATTAGTAAAACAATTCTGGAAAGGAACTGGAATAAAACATCTAACATACTTATATAGTTGACTTGGAGAATGCCTTTCTTTGCATATCATCAAACCAGGTCATTGATATTACGAAATATTCCATAAACTAAACTAAAATATTCCCTGCTGTCAAAATAACATCTTTATTATTAATAATACATGGAATGCCATTTCTTATTTTTCATTTGTCAAATCCCTTGCTTAGAATGCAGGACTTTCTTATGTCTTTCTTTTAGAATCTCTAGTCTTCTTCAAACCTTAGGCCAAGAACCAGCTTTTACATGAAGCCTTTCTTCCATCCACTAATACCTTTCTGCTAAAATCACTTTTCCTATTTTGTAAATGTATTTTATCTCATCGAATAAATTGTAATTTCCTTAAAATTAGGGCTATTTCATTCATTTTTATGTCCACAAACCCTATTACAATGTGTAGCACAGAGCATATGCTTAGTAAACACTCTTGGATTAATAGATTGAATAGAGAAAGATGACTCATAATGAACATGAACTTGTAGATCTGAATCAAGTGCTTTTCTGGATTTAGCCATACAGAATTTATTGATGTTTCAAATGGAGACTTTGTGGTTCTTAAGAGAACATAGAGTTGGTGGTCTTCTTGCATAGCCTTTGAGAGTCCAGGGTCTCTCTCTTTATGAAGGGGAATCAGTGAAGCATGTCTGTAATATAAATTAATTAGGGATGTAATTAAATTACTGTATCTCTTAGGATGTTTCCCTCAGAATGTTGTTTCAAAGCCTACTGTATCACATGACATTCTGACTCATTGAAAACTGAATTTTAGAAAAAAAACAAACTAGCCTGTATGGTTCAAAGGTTAACATCCAAAAAGGAAAGATTCTTGTTGAAATAATCCCTGTGATGAACTGGAGTACATGAACAACAGAAAGTGACCAGGCATGGGTTGTTGGCTTTTTGTGTCACTGGTTAGAATGCCCACATGGATGAAACAAGAAGTCTATCTAAATATTTGATGATAAGCAGGGACTTTGTTGTTCTATTCCAATTGCATTCTCAAAGTCCCCCAAATATGCATGTTTGTATATCATTATTTTATTAAAATCTAAAAAAGGGTATATAACGTTCATTTTATGCCAGTGGTTCACTAAACATCTATTTCCTTGACTCTGTAATTATATCAACAACCTTGTGTTTGAAACATATTTTTACCTATTATTCAAAACTGCTGGAAGTAATAAGTCAGGGAAAGGATATAAAAGTAGCTGTCCACTAACAAGCACATCTAAAGAAAATAAAACTTGTTAGATGGAAATCACTCATGTTCAATACAGATTTTCTCAAACTCAATTTAGCAGAGAAAATAAAGTAGCTAAAAGACCATTCAACCAAAATTATAGAGGATACAAGGATGTAAGCTGCAACCTATATTATTGTTATAAAAATCATCTATTTATATGTTTAATATAATTCTCTGTTCATAATGATGATAACCTAGCATCTAGACAGCAAATATTAAAAATCATAGAGCAGTATGGCATTTAAAAATATCTCATGTTGGCATTCACATAGGGTCTTTTGAGTAGGTTCTTATATATATATATATATATATATATATATATATATATATATATAT